>NC_064642.1:781015037-781671537 GCF_023864345.2 Schistocerca serialis cubense
ATTGTGCTAATAAACGTATGTTCAGAAACACTTCGTTTGTGTGCTTCCTCTTCTTAAGGTGTCCTTTCCTGACGGAGCATGGCGGTAAACATAACCAGCTCTGGAAATGACATAAGTAAAAAAACACCCAGAAGAAGGTCGCTTGCCACAGGGACCGAAACGTCGGTAGTTTTGTGTGTATTGAGCATACGGTCACAAAGAAACAAAAATTTATTGAATGCAAAAAATAACTCCTTCGTTTGAAACTTCCAGCACTCACGGTATGCGTGAGAGACGACATTACGTTCATATTTCAAATGAATAAATTCTTTTCTCATGAACTGTTGTAGGGTTCAGATTTCGCGGCCACAGAGAAATATGCAGAACACGTAGCAACCAAGCATTCGCATTCTCAGCTGCCGATTGAGAATTGTTCTTATAAAAAGTTTATTCGTGCTAGTAAATTGTCTCCTGGTCTGTTGTATTCTGCATTTTTCTTGCTGTGCCAATGCCCATTCATTTGAAGCCCCAAGTACTTCCAGGAGGATACTCCTCCAATCACGTTTCCTTTTATTGGCAAGGTTGTTCATGAGTAGTGGCGGCTTTCACGTACTTTATCGATATCAGTATTCATATGAGCTTTGACTAACATGTTGCCGTGGGATAGGACTGCCCTTGGGTGTGGCGGTTCTGGGCGTGGTGGCCGGTTTGGTGAATGTATGAGCTGAGAAACGAAGCTGTACCGAAGTTTCCGTGGGGTCCCTTCGCCACAGTGTTAGCCCTTTTGCAGGCGACAAATTTTGGGCTGATGTTACCACGTACAAGTTACTGAATTCTGACGTGGTTTGTGCTGTGATTTATCAGAAGGGTGCCGAGATTTCGGGTTGGTTCAAATGGCTCTGAGCAATATGGGACCCAACTTCTGAGGTCATTAGTCCCCTAGAACTTAGAACTAGTTAAACCTAACTAGCCTAAGGACATCACAAACATCCATGCCCGAGGCAGGATTCGAACCTGCGACCGTAGCAGTCTTGCGGTTCCAGACTGCAGCGCCTTTAAACGCACGGCCACTTCGGCCGGCGAGATTTCGGGGCTCTGTTTACTGTCAGTTTGGTGTGTCTTCCTTCTGTTTATTGGGTATACATTCCGAGGTATTCGAATGGAATTTTGTGATTGAAAAACGTGGTACAAATTTTTAAGTGATTCATTGGCTGATATTTGATTATAATTTATTTTATGTGTTAACAATATGTACCAGAGGTGCTTGTGAATCTTCAGCCAGTGTTAAGTGCGGTGATGCAGAAGAAAGCTTATTTTGAATTTTGGGGTTGTGCATTAGTATACGTGTTTCGTCCCTTAACTCTTCCTATTTTTAAAGTATAATTGATCATGTAATTCTCAATTGGAAGTTCAGTGAAATGTTTAGTATTATCAGTTATCACGGATGGTTAAATATTCGTGATAAAATGTCTGTGTGTTTTGCTGTTACATTGGCCTATTTATAATTTGCTTTTGTGTTCTGGTTTCTTTGAAGCTAATACCAAACGCCTGTGTTGTCAATGAAATTATACTGTGGGATTGTACAACTGAAGTGGCTCTGATAAATTTTAGTCTGTTCCAGGGCGAATTTGTTTTCTCGGAACTGCTATGACCTAATGTGTGTACTAATGAGTTTAGAATATCATGCGAGTGTCTCTGAGGCTGCTTTAATGGTTTTGCTACGAAGAAAAATTTTCCTGATCTGATATTATTATCTGATTGCTACAGTGATTATAATTAAAGTTAAACTTTCAAAACGATGTAGAAATAACATCACTGGTCAGAATGACGTCAATTTGCAAGAGAATATTATCGGAGAAGACAGAAGAAAAAATTAGTGTTAAAATTGATCAATGTATGGCGCTGTACGTGTCATAACACGTAATTACCTGTCATGTGCACGACCTACTGAAGTTGGTATAAGCAATCCGCGTACACGGCTTTTCCTCTTTTCGCTATGACTCTCTCAATGCAGGATCGTGCTCTGCTTGTAAAGCTGTATTACAAGAATAATGACTGTGCACACGTCGCTCTGCAGAAGTTCCGGACACTAAAGGGTTTAAAAAAAGCGCTGGTCCGACAGTCGCGGGTCTGGAGAAAATGATTCGGAAATTCGAGAAGACTGGTTCTTTTGGTGTGCAACCTGGTAGAGGGAGGAAAAGAATTATTTCGACGTCAGTCGAAGAAGTGGCCACAACAATATAGGAGGAGACGAATGGTGGTGTGCAAACGTGCAGTGCACGAAGAACTGCCCTAACATTGGACGTAACCGGCAGCACGGTGCGTAATAACCATTCAAAATTACCCATGAGCCCGAGTTGCTTCCAGTTGACCTGTCAGCAAGAGAGACCTTTGGTTTAGAATTTCTTGCTCGCATGGAAGTTTACAATGATAGACCATGGAAGATTTTAAGGACAGACGAAGCCCATTTCCATCTCACAGAATGTGTCAATGCACAGAATTGCTGAACATGAGCAACGGAAAAATCTACACGCAAATCAACCAGTACCACTTCATCCTGTAAAGCTCACTGTGTGGTGTGTGTTTACGCCTTAATTTATCATAGGGCCATCCGTTTTCAAAGAGAGAGGTGCTTCCGGTCCTGTACTTTCACTGGTATGCACTACGAGTGTCTTTCTTTTCCGAAACCACGTCATTTCAGCTCTCCAACAGTTTGGATGTGTGGATAGGATCATTTTTATGGAAGATGGTGCACCTCTGCACATTGCAAATCCAGTTAAGCAGCTCCTAAGGCGCCACTTCGGAAATGTTGGAATTATCAGTCGTCGGCCGCTGTGACCGAGCGTTTCTAGGCGTTTCAGTCCTGGACCGCGTGACCGCTACGGTCTCAGGTTCGAATCCTGCCTCGGCCATGGATATGTGTGATGTCCTTAGGTTAGTTAGGTTTAAGAAGTTCTAAGTTATAGGGAACTGATGACCTCAGATGTTAGGTCATATAGTACTCAGAGCCATTTGAACCAATTATCAGCCGCCATTTCCCTAGAGCCAGGTCGTACCGATCACCTGATCTTAATGTATGTGACTTCTGGTTGAGGGGCATTCTGAAAGACGTTGTGTTTAGCGTTCCGGTTGTAAATTTAGCTGAATTGAAGGCACTCATTGCGCAAAGCATTTTGAACGTGACCACGGAAACACTTCGATCAGTTGTGGAACATGCTGCTTCCCTATTTCAACTTGTTGCGGCAAACGGTGGACAGAATGTTGAACACTTTTTGCGCCAGTCACACGGAAATTAATAGTCCGATTTGATTTTTATTGATGCTTTTTATGCTGTGTTTAGCATCAGGACAATTAAAAACCGATTTTTCCCATCCGATGTGTGATGACCTTGTCGTGGTGTATTGGCTCACGTAACTAACAGTGTTTCACTACCATATTCACGAACCTGGCTGAAAAGGTTGATAAATACCTGCCGAGATGATTCACATCTATTGCGATATCTTGTCACATACACCACACAAAAACGGACTGTAGTCTTCCAACACTCTGCGTACACGATGAGCATGTGGGTTTTTTCTGCACTTTTAGATCCCATCGTCCACTCACGGCCTATTGCTTGGACTTTCACACACTGACTTGCAAGTCGCAACGCACTCAGGGACCACACAATCGCACTGTAAGTAATCATGGCAACATCGTACCTAGCAACTACACAGGTTAAATGGCGCAAACAAGTGTTGATGTACCAACCTTTCAACGTACCTTATCACGAAAGCGAATCGCACTAGAGTCCAGCAAGAAGCACCAGTGACATTTTGATTTACCCCAGTTTTAGTTTGTTAATGTCAACAGGCGTTGCTCATTTAAAAATTGCATGTTTGCACGAAAAATAAACTTTCTAAGTTTAATTATAGTCTGCTGATTGGCTAACAATATGGCCCCTTACTACCATTCTACTCTGTGAAATCCGTACCGTTTACTGCTCAAGTTTTAGATGATTCACGTTGTAACCATACACACACATCAAAAAAAGTTTTGCATTACCTCGGTTCCGAGAGTTCCGGAACCTGTACAGAAAAGTGGAATAGAGATCAACATAAACATCATCTCCGCCCTTTTTATTGCTCATCACAACCACACGTCGCATGTTGTACCACCATGCAGCGAGACCTTCAGAGGTGGTGGTCCGGATTGCTGAACACACTGGTACCTCTAATACCCAGTAGCACATCCTCTTGCATTGATGCATGCCGGTTTTCGTCATGGCATACTATCCACAAGTTCAGCGAGGCACTGTTGGTCGTGATTGTCACACTCCTCAACGGCGATTCGGCGTTGATGCCTAAGAGTGGTTGGTGGGTCACGTCGTCCATAAACACCCCTTTTCAATCTATCCCAGGCGTGTTCGTTACTGTTCATGTCGGGAGAACGTGCTGGCTACTTGAGTCGAGCTATATCATTATCCTGAAGGAAGTCATTCACAAGATGTGCACGATGGGGACGCGAATCGTTGTTCATGAATACAAATGCCTTGCCAATATGCTGCCGATTTATTTGCACTATCTGTCAGAGGATGGCATTCACGTATCGTACAGCTGATACGGCGTCTTCCACGACAACCAGCGGCGTACGTCGGCCCCACATAATGCCACCTGAAAACAGCAGGGGGTTCCCTTGCTGCACTCGCTGCAGAGTGTGGCATCTCCGACGATTGTTTGATTGAAGACATATGCGACACTCATCGTCATGTTGTTGGGCCCATCTGTACCGCGCTGCATCGTGTCGTGGTTGCAGAGATGGACCTCGCCATGGACGTCGGGAGTCTGAGTCGTAACACGATGTCCTCTGCCTGCACGAAAAGCATTAATCAACATCGCGGCGTTGCTGTCAGGGTTTCTCCGAGCCATAATCCGTAGATAGCGGTCATCCACTGTAGTAGTAGCCCTTGCGCAGCCTGAGAGAGATATGTCATCGAGAGTTTCTGTGTCTCTGTATCTCCCCTATGTCCGGTATATATCGCTTTGGTTCACTCCGAGACGCCTGGACACTTCCTTTGTTGACAGCCCTTCCTGGCACAAACTAACAATGCGGGCGGGATCGAACCGCGATATTGACGGTCTACGCATAGTTGAATGACAGACAACACGAGTCGTGTACGTCCTTCTGATGGAATGACTGAAAGTGATCAGCTGTCGGACCCCTCCGTCTTTTAGGTGCAGCTCAAGATTGGTTGTTTACATCTCTGGGCAGGTTTAGTGACGCCTCTGAACAGTGAAAGGGACTGTGTCTCTGATACAATATCCACAGTCAACGACTATCTTCAGAGGGTCTGGGAACCGGAGTAATGCAAAAATTTTTTGAAGAGTGTATTCTCTGCTCTTCTACGATGCAAACAATTAAAGTGTGGTGAACATGGTCATCGTGCACTCTGGTTCATGGTAAACAGACACTGGTATATTGTAAACAGCTACTGCAGTCAATGTTTTACGTTATATCTCCAACTCACGTGAACGCACAGTAAATTTTTCATTGCAGAACTCAACAGCTACTGTTTGGAAAACTCTTCGCCCAGACACCACATCCTGGTGTGCCTTTGCTGCTTAACCACCTCTCGAATAAATCCCGAGAGACCACAAGTTGGTCGAGCTCAAAAGTACAGGAAATCGTCACAAGACAGGGCTTATTAACTACACTTGTTTGCTGTAATAATTAGAAAACAAAACTGAATCGACATGTAGCAATCAGCGTAATCATTAGAATGTCTTTTTCTCGTTATCTAAAATAATATTATTGTAGATCCCAATATAATTTGTTTCTTTAAATGACTTCTATCACCGCCGAAGTTTAATGAGACATGTTAAAATAAATTTGTCGGTTTTCCTTCATTATAGTCAATTGAGTCGGCTGTTAATTAGAAACAAAGGTAAGGAACGTTACAGACAGCAAATTAAAAGAAAATATCAACGCTGAAATACCCTATGAAACTCTGGAAAAATATTTTAACTGGAGCATGTGACATAAATAACAAACAACATCGCTACCTGTAATTCGTAGAATAATGTTACGTTGAGGTTTTTGTTATTACATACTAAAAATACTGGGTTCATTGAGTTAGTTCAACTGTATCGTACGACGCACAACAATTTATGAATGTTATATTTTTACGTTATAACTAGCGTAATGGTGCCTTACATTGTCCAAAGGGACATGTCCATTGTGAGCAATCTGGTGTTTTGCCATAGCTTCCGTTATTTCAGAGCTGTAGGTACATCAACCGACCTGTGCTGATACTAGTTTATAGAATGGTGCAAATAAGCTTGGTGTCCATGTTTTCGTATATTATCTACTGAGAACATAGCTGTTCAACATTATTCAAAATGTGGTACGGTGACTTGTGCAAGGTTTCACCAGAAAATCCACACCCACCATCACCCTCCCCCCTTACACACACACACACACACACACACACACACACACAAACACACACACACACATACAGCAATAAATAGACTTAACATCTCTATTTGCAGCAGATACAGGTTGAAGACAGAAACCAGAGTTCTACAACGACCCACTTGGTAAGGAAAAGTAAATAAACACAAAAACCCACGCGTTTCCCTTCGTGTATGTCATAATCAATTTCAGGAGGAGTCATTTCATCATATTAATTACATTTCATTGCAAGTAGTGTAAGTGGCTGTAAGTGGCATTAAACAACGGAAGAAATGGCTAAAATTTATAAAGGGCCCGATGAAATTCCTGTCATATACTACACAGAATTTCCAGATGAGGAATTCCCTTACACCATAACCGAAACATATTGTATGTCCATTGAGCAAATACATATGCTCAGTGATTTCAGGAAATTTCAGCTTACTCCAGAGATGAACAGAAGTCGTCAGTCCAAAAACTTCCGTCCACAGTAATTCACATAAATTTGCTGTAAAATTTTCAAACAGATTCCCTCCTGAAATGTTATGAGATATTCGAACAATATGACCTATACACCAACCAGCATGATTACTGAAAGCATCGGCAATGCGAAACCCAACTATCGCTCTTTTCATATAACAGTGTAACCCTTGGATACAGTTTTTCTTGATATATGAATTGTACTTGACACAATAGTGTATCAACGCTTACTAAAGAAAATGTAATCAGATGGGGTAGCATACCAATTTTGTGACTGGTTGTACGATTTATTGGTTGGGAGGTCAAAGCGTGTTATTGTGAATTCAAGGTTTTTACTTAACTTCAGGAGTGCCCCAGAGAAGTTTTTTGGGACTATCACTCCTTATTATGGGTCTTAATGTCCTGGAAGGTAATATTGTTGGTAATTTCAGATAAAATGCAGATGACGGAGTTATCTAAAATGCAGTGCTATCAGGAAAAAGCTGGACACATTTCCAATGAAATATTCGTAAGATTTCAGCGCCATCCAGAGATTGACAACTTGCTCTAAAAGACTCGCAAATATAGAATAGTGCACTTAGAAATCGCAATAACGAATGACCTGCGATTATCGTTTTAATGAATCTCACAGCTGGAATCGGTGTATGTAAATACCTACAAGTAAAATTTTATGAGGATACGAAATGGAATGGTCTCATTTTGTCAATAGTGACTGCTAAAATGTAAACGGCAACTGAACCGCGTACATAGACTTACATACTCGGTGATCTAGATAAAAAGGCCGTAGTGTAATGTCTCAGTGAGGAACATGAAGCACTTAGCTGTTAACAGGAGCATTGAGGAGGAGTGTGACCCAAGCCGAAAAGTGAGGTTCACTATTCACTGGAATAATAATTACCTAGTAGTGATTCTGGTCGTATCTAAGGCTTGTTAATACCATAATCAGTGTAAAGACTCAGAAGGATGACACAAGAACTGAAACTGGGGCTGATGAAACAAATGAGAAACACTGAAAAGGGTTTTTAAGTATTTCTTGTTGGTCTCAGTGGGTTGAGAAGTACGTTAAATTGCTATAATTGGTCAACGCTCCAAGACCAGATGGAATATGTAACAGATTCGTCACGGAATTCGCCGCTTAGTTAGCCACTCTATTCACCGTAACATACCTTAGATCTTTCGAGCAAAAAACTCTGGCCAGGAGTTGGAGTAAATAGCGGCCACACTATTCTACAAGGAGGGTAACAGACGTACTCAACAAAACTACAATACACGTCCTCGGAATCCATGTATTGTAGAATCGAAGAACCAATTCTGAGCTCAAACATAGCTCCAATGTATGACTTCCTCCATGCCAGCCAGCATGCATTCACGAAACAACGGTAAAATAGTCTTCTACTATTGTTGAATGACACCTTGAAATGCCATGAATCAAGTTAATCAATAAGGTAGTGTTCTAAATTTTGACTTCCAAAAACCTTTTTGACTCAATAATACAGCTACACTTATCGTATAGTAAGCTTGAAGCGAAATTTGTGGCTGAACTGAATGTTTTTTGGCAGGAAAGAAATAGCATGTCTTGGGTGGAAAATCTTACACTGGCGTAGAAGTAAGTTGACGTGTGCCCAGGGAAGTATGATAGAATTCTTGCTACTCATGTTTCATACTCGTGATCTGGAATACATTATTATAGAATACGCAGACTTTTTTTAGATTATGCATTTGTCTGTAATATCGGACTGTCTCAAAAAGCTGCACAAATATTTAGTGAGTTCTTTATAAGGTTTGAACGCGGTGCCAAGTGTGGGAACTTGCTTTCAATGTTGAGATGTGTGTAAGTGTCTGTCTCATAAAACGAAAGGACATAATATCCTATGACTGCAGAGTTGCTTAGTTACAAATGGATTCAGCTTGTAGTGTCTAGGAAGCCTGCATACACGGTTCGCTAGACAAGCAATCAAACAAGTCGTATTAATGTGATTTATTACAATAAGAACAGTTACAATTCTTAACATTGGCATTTACACAGATGTGTCGCAAGCAAAGGGCGACCAACAAAATAATCAATCTCCTTCTGTATAGACAATCCCAAGTCTGTGCTACATACAGAGTAGAAGCGAAGAGTCTAACGTTGACGATGCAATCGACGTGGCTAATCTTGAAGCTGCTATAGAACCGGGCGTCATCAGTCGATTGCAGAGGTTAAGTCCTCTTCACACAGGGGCCACTGCTGTCCTGTTGTCGTCTTGGAGGGAGGTCTGGTCAGCGTGCAATTGGCTGACTTCTTCTCACAGCCTTCTTTTCCCTGTTGTTCCCGACTGGCGTGGCACCGCTAGACTTTACGCCGTAACACAGTGAAACGTTTGTGTAACTGTTTGTGGGGATACGAAATGGAACGAACACCTAGGCCAGCCGTAGCTGAAGTTGGCTTGGGTTAGCTGACAGGGCACTAGGTAAATTTAACTAGTACAGAAACGAGCCTGCCTATTAAACACTCGTGCAATATCTCTTGAAATACCGGTGAAATGTGTGAGACATCAAATGCGCCTAGTCAGAAAATTTCAAAAGCTAGGTGATAAATTAAAGAGTGTATTGTCGCCGCACTACGTATTGCTTCCCTAAGGATTGCGATAACGAGACTGAATTACATAATGTGAACACTGTGATATTTAAGCGTCGGTTTTTTTCTGCATATCTTCCACGAGTGGGAAAAGACCCTAATGGTACGTACACTCTGATATGCACTTAACAGTGGTTTGCAGAATATGGCCGTAGATGTACTTCTAAATGTACTAGGGTCACCCAAAAAGTAATTTCTCTCATTCCCTTCTCTCAGTCGACAACAATACAGCGAAAAGCCAACGTTACGTATGAACTAACTGAAGTTTTTTGCGTACCTGCACGAAATTTCCGTTCCAATATTCGACCCTTCGTAAAAATAAACAGAAAACACAAAAGAATATCAGAAGAAGGTGTTGCATCATAGAAAAAATAATATAGAGTCAAAGTGTGCGTACTCCGTCCGAAAAGGCCTCGAAGCGCAATCGTTCCGACTGACTGCCGTGACAACGTCTTTCGACTGGCGTCACTGGATGCAGATATCAGGGACTGTGATCAGCACAACGCTCTCCCACCCATTGTCAGTTTTCGTGAACGAAGGTGCTACTTCTGAGTCAAGTAGATGCTCAATGGGCCTCAAAAGGACTGTGTGCACCCCGCTTGCCAACGGCACTCGGCTGACCTGGACGGTCACCCATCAAAGTGTCAGTGATAGCTGGCAGTGCTCTAACTCCGGTGATCAGACGCGAACCGGGGTAACCACTCGGCAAGGCAGTTGGCAAAGTGGGCGAAATGTAACACTTTCCAGAAGGTTATTGTTATAACCAGGAATAACACAATAACCTCTTCAGTCTGGTTTATTAAATCACAGATCACTTTTAAACAATTATGTTAGCCAGGCGTCTACCCAAGCTCGCACTCAGAAGTAATGCAGAATTAAAATTTGGTTATACCAATGTCCGAATGTGCATGGTGGGGTGCACGCTCCGTAATTATTTCCAAGTCCAATGAAGTTCCGTCCCTCCAAGTGAAGTCGCTAGATTTTCCGCCGAGCAGCCAGGTAACCTCGAGTGGTGCGGCGAGTCATCCACAAGCAGCTCGAACACGGCGTACTGCACTTCCCGATGAGAACTGTCGGTTGCGGCGGCGACCGGGTTTATATAAGGCTTGCTAGTTAATGGAGCCGTCGGCTGGGGTCGCTGTTTTCCAGGGAAAACCAGTCGCAATGTTTCCTGGTGTAGCCAATTGCTGTGTGCTGACAATGCGTGCGCGCGAAGGCGGCCAGCGATGGTAGCCGCGAGCCGCCCGGAGAAGTGCGGCCAGCGAAGTATTTCTCGGCCACGCAAGGGAGCGTGGGTGTGAAGACGGCCAGCGATGGAAGCAGCGGGCCGCCCAGAGAAGTGCGGCCAGCGATGTATTTGGCGACCGCGTACTGGAGCGCGTTGTTCGGTGTTTGTTAGAAGTGGTGTATACCACACCCCTTCCCCCGTGGGTATGCGTGGAAACATTGCCTGCGAATGAACGCCACGTCCATGGCGTCCTCCTCCTCCGAAACCTCGGCGTCGGTGGTGAGACTGGGCACAGGGGCATACGGGCGAAAACGCCCTGGCCGGGGGCGAAGGTTATAGCGTGCGGACCGCGGCAGCAGAGGAGGCAGTGCAGGAGGAACCAGTGGCATGTCTTCATCGGCATCCGGAGTGACCTGGGGGTGACGATCGGGGGAGACCTCGGAGTCCCCGGCTGGCTATGGCTGGGGCTGGCCCACGTCCGGGGAAAGAAGCTCTGGCCGGGAGGCGTCGTCCGTGAGCCAACCGGGGGCCAACTGCGAGGACCACCCTGTCGTGTACTCCTCTGTTTCGCGTGTGGAATCAGGGGAAGCAGTGGACGGGAGGATAATATGCGGAGGGGGGGAGGAGAAAAACGATTGGGAAGGCAGGCGAGGGTGAAGCTGATTGGCATGTCGAAGAACCTCCCGGTCAGGAAGTTGAACCCAGAAGACTTTCCTGCCCCTGCCCTGGATGATGGTGACCGGAATTCAGGCCGGTTGTCGGCCGAATCCCTTCGCCCACATCAGAGTACCTGGGCGGAAACGAGAAGCAGACAGCGACGGAGCCAACCGAGGTGTCGGCAGAAGCAGATTCAAGAGGGTCCGGGGCTGCCGTCCATGAAGAAGTTCCGCCGGGCTTTTATCTCCGATGGGCATGGACCTGTAACTGCTCAAGAAAAAATTAAGAGATGCGTCGGGGTAATGATCCTGGAGGTTTTTGTAGGTGCGGACCATCCTCTCTGCCTCGCTATTAGATTGAGGATGGAAGGGGGGCGTCGGAATGTGGCGAATGCCATGCGGGGCACAGAAAACCCGAAAATCGTCACTGCGGAACTGCGGACCGTTATCCGAGACGAGAACCTCCGGCAGACTTTCAATGGCAAATATTTTTTCTAAGGCTGCAATAGTGGTGGATGTGGAAACGGAGTTGCAGCGGACAATATATGGAAACCTGGAATATGCGTCGACGACAATAAAAAACATGGCATTAAACACCGGCCCAGCAAAATCAACGTGCACCCGTTCCCAAGGGCGAGCACATGGTGGCCAAGAGGCAAAGGAGAGTCGTGGAGCTGCCTGCTGGCGTTGGCAGGAGGGACACGTCTGTGTGAGGCGTTCAATCTCCTGAGTCATAGTGGGCCAGTATGTGGACCGGCGAGCCAAAGGCTTCGTCCAGGATATTCCCCAATGACCTTGGTGTAACAGGTGCAGAACGTGCTGACGTAAAGACTGCTGAATGACGTCCCGTGGATGTCCTCGTCCGAAAGAAGTAGAAGGACCCCGACAACCAACTGAAGCTGATGGCGGACAGTAAGAACTGACGAAACGCCGCAGAAGCCGTGGGAGGCGATCGTTCGGGCCATCCATTACGCACGTGACGACAGACTTGTCGGAGCACCTCGTCGTTAGTGGTTGCGTCCGCTACCCGAGAGCTGGTAATGGGAAACGCCTCTACTGCGGCCTGTGCTTCTTCGTCTACGTGAAAACACAGAATTTCCTCTTTGTTGAAATCCAAATCCGGTCCCCATGGAAGGCGGGAGAGGGCATCAGCGTTGGCATGCTCGGTTGTAAGTGGATTTCATACTGGTATCGTGCCAAAAACAAAGCCCAGCGCTGAAGACGGTGAGCAGTCCGGTCAGGGATCTTTGCTGCAGGATTGAATAATGATATGAGGGGTTTGTGATCCGTAAAGAGGTGAAACTTTGTACCATACACAAAAACATGGAACTTCTTTAAGGCGAAGATGATGGCCAGTGCCTCTTTTTCAATTTGGGAATACCGGCGTTGCGTATCGGTTAATGTTTTCGATGCATAGGCCACAGGGTGCTCCGACCCATCTGCCTCCCTGTGAGCCAGGACCGCCCCGATGCCTGTATCCGAGGCATCCGTTGCAATGACGATTGGCTTAGTAGGGTCAAAACGTGCGAGGCACGGGGCCTGCAGTAATTGGGATTTCAACCTGTGGAAGGCGCGGTCGCATGCCGGCGTCCACTCGAAAGGAACCCCTTTTTTGCATAACTGAGACAAGGGGGCAGTTGCCGTCGCAGCCGCGGGTAAGAATTTTCGGTAATATGAAATCTTCCCCAGAAAGGAACGAACTTGCGTGGCAGCTTGATGATGGTTTCTATATGTTTCTCTAACGGACGAACACCCGAACAGGAGATGACGTGGCCCAGGGACTCAATTTCAGGTTGGAAAAAACAACATTTTTCTTTCCTACATTTTAGGCCAGCCTCCCGTAAGACATGGAATAAAGATTGCAGGTTTTGAAGGTGTTCCTCCGTCGTACGACCCGTCACCGCGATGTCGTCCAAATAGTTAATGCATCCATCCACTTTAAGGACTAATTGTTCCAAAAACCGCTGGAAAATAGCAGGGGCACTGGCTATCCCAAACATAAGGCGTTTCAGACGATATAACCCGTGAGGTGTGTTGAGGGTCAGGAACTGCTGAGATGCGGCATCAAGTGGGAGTTGTAGGTATGCTTCAGCGAGGTCTATTCTCGAGAAGAATTTTCCACCCTTCACTTTGGACAGCAACTCCTCCGGCTTTGGAATAGGATATGTCTCGATCTCTGATTGGGCGTTAACTGTTACTTTAAAGTCGCCGCAGAGACGGAGCTGCCCTGACGGCTTCCGAACAACGAAGAGGGGATTGGCCCACTGACTAGAAGGAATTGGCTCAAGAATGCCACTTCCCGTGAGGCGGTCCAACTCCTTCTTCACTTGGTATCTGAGAGCTAAAGGAACGGCACGGGCACGAAAATACCGAGGCCGCGCATTCCGTTTCAGTGTGATGTGTGCCTCAAAATTCTTTGCGGACCCGAGGCCGGGGGTGAACAGGTCTGCATAATCCCGCCAAAGCCTGTCCAGATCCGAGTACGGAACATCGTCCGACGCCAAATTCATAGAATCGTCGATTGAAAAACCAAATTTCCGAAATGCGCCTAGCCCAAATAAATTCTCAGAGGAATACCTGTTAACGACTAAGGTGACCTAGCGGGTGACATTCCGGTATGTCTTCGGCAAGTCGACTTGAACGCGAACTGGAATGGAATGTTTACCATACGCCATGCGGCGCCGCTGCGTGTCGTGCAAGGGAGGAGCGCCAAGTCTCAAATATGTGACGTAATTTAGAATGCTCACGGCTGCGCTAGTGTCGACCTGTAATTGAATCGGTTTTTTCGCGATCAGGACTTCAATAAAAAGCCTATTGGTGGTCTCCTGATGATCACTAGTGGCGATCAGATTAACATCCATCGGAAGATCCGAAGTTTGCTGCGGCCGGCGGGACTTTCGACACACAGAAGCTAAATGGCCCTCGGAAGAACATTTGTAGCAAAAGGCCCATCGATCAGGACAGTCATCTCGTTGATGTTTTTTAAAACAATCAGGACATGATGGCAAACGTTTGGGCACCCACGACCAATTTGAGCGGTTGGAGCGAGGTGGCGGACGGGTCTGCTGAGTGGACCGGTGGCCTGCCCGCACTATCGCTATTTCGGAATCATCACTCGGGTGGGCCTTAGCCGCCGGCTCTGGTGTGTTTACATTGACTGCTGCTATGTCGACTCATGATTCTAGTTTCTTGCTTGCCGCACGTGTCACCTTGAAGCTTTGTGCCAAGTCCAAGACTTTATCCAATGAGGGGTCGACGAGCTGAAGGGCCTCATGTAAGAACTCCCTGTCTGGCGTACCCCTGATTATCATGTCCCGGATCATTTCTTCGGCGTAGGAGTCCTTATTTTTAGAGGTAACAAAGTGACATCGTCGCCCCAAGCCTTGCAATTCCGCTGCCCACTCTCTATGCGTCTGATTCGGCTGTTTCTTGCATAGGTAATAGGCGACTCGAGATGAAATAACATGGGTATGGCTCTGGTAATATTTGGTGAGCAACGAGCAAATCTCGGCAAAAGTTAGCTCCGAAGGTTTTGATAAGGGGGCCAGTTTGCACAAGAGCCGATAAATCGCAGGTTTAGACCAAAACTAAAACAAAGATTTCATGAGGCTAACTTCAGTTACCTTGAAAGCATGGAAATGTTCCAGCAATCGGGATTCGTAGGCATTCCAGTCCTCTAACGTTTCTTCAAAAGACGGAAACGGCGGTACTTGCTGTGTGGCCTGCGACTGCATGAACCCTTGTATACGTGGCTGGAGGGTGTTGGGTAGCAGGCTGTGGTTCTCGACCTGCTGCTGGAGAAGTATCTTGAGGAGATCTTCCAACGTCTCCTGGTGCGTGCTCGTCGCCATTTTATTGTGTTATAACCAGGAATAACACAATAACCTCATCAGTCTGGTTTATTAAATCACAAATCACTTTTTAGCAATTATGTTAGCCAAGCGTCTTCCCAAGCTCACACTCAGAAGTAATGCAGAATTAAAGTTTGGTTATACCAATGTCCGAATGTGCATGGTGGGGTGCACGTTCCGTAATTATTCCCAAGTCCAGTGAAGTTCAGTCTCTCCAAGTGAAGTCGCAAGATTTTCCGCAGAGCAGCCAGGTAACCTCGAGTGGTGCGGCGAGTCATCCACAAGCAGCTGCAACACGGCGTACTGCACTTCCCGATGAGAACTGTCGGTTGCGGCGGCGGCCGGGTTTATATAAGGCTTGCTAGTTAATGGAGCCGTTGGCTGGGGTCGCTGTTTTCCAGGGAAAACCAATCGCAATGTTCCCTGGCGTAGCCAATTGCTGTGTGCTGAAGGCGGCCAGCGATGGTAGCCGCGAGCCGCCCGGAGAAGTGCGGCCAGCGATGTATTTCTGGGCCACGTAAGGGAGCGTGCGTGTGAAGACGTCCAGCGATGGAAGCAGCAGGCCGCCCAGAGAAGTGCGGCCAGCGATGAATTTGGCGGCCGCGTACTGGAGCGCGTTGTTCGGTGTTTGTTAGAAGTGGTGTATACCACAGTTATAGAATTTGCCTGTGTTTTCTTTGTTGGATCCTATAGCTTTGCCGTAGCATGTTGTCGCTCTTCTGACAGTTTGGTTTGGGCCATTTAAGGAAAAAGTACACTTTTCCCAGCAATTTCCTCTTTAATAAGGAGTTCAAAGTTGTTTATCTCTGTCAGTTCCTTGGCCAATAGTCAAGTCATTACGAGTAAGCCCAGAGAAAGAACATTCCATAGCAAGACAATACCAAATCAGCTGTTCTTCAACTTTTTCTCCAAAATTATATTTGCCACTTCATGTTCTTGCTGCTTCCTCAGATGTATCATACTTCATGTAGACAACCTCATAGGTGTTCCGAAGATTAAACTCTTTATTGGCCTTCTGCCAACACCTTTTTTTGAACTCCAATGCCTTTACACATTTTAGACGAATTAGTCTGTGTAACATGTAAACTTCGACTATGTAACATGTAAACTTTCACAGCTGAAAATGTCACAATTAATAAAATGCTCCAAGCTGTTATGTCGTGGTCGAATGGATTTCACCTTAAAACCCCACGTTTCGTCCCCAACTCTTGAGCACATTCTCATGGGGGATCGCAGCTTTTTGTATGTCAGATTCACACCCTAGCTCGCTACTGACTACAGTCTGGTTTGTGCCATATATGAAATTCAGTAGTCATGGCAGGCAATGGTGTGAATCGGAAATTCAAAAGAGCAGTGATCCCCCTTGAAAATGTCCTCCGAAGAAGGGAACCAAACGTCGGGTTTTAAGACGAAATCCATTCGACCACGACATAATAGCCTGGAACATTTCGTTATCTGTGAATTCGACGTTCCCCATTGTCCTCTTGGAATACGCAAGAGAAAAAGAGTATGCAATAGTACATTCAGACCTGAAATATAAAATAATAACTGGTCCTGTTTAAGGTACCGAACGGAGCCCAATTTACGCAACCATAGTCTACCTTACTTCAGCCCAATAAATTTTAAACCAAACATGTAAATGAAACGGTCTAATCGTAAACATTAACAATAAACCTACTTTCCGAAAACACATGTAGGTTTAAAGGCTTACCTGCCAATTTTTACGAGAAATTATGGCAAATGTAGCACACTCTAACAATCGTTTGTACGTAATTATGAAATGATAAGCAATTGGTGAAATAGGTGACTTGCTCGCTACAGGGAAGTAGTAGCAGAAACTAACAATTTAAACTTGGTCCCACTAGCGGAATGCAGAGACAAGAGACCAGGGGTTTGAATATGGTGGGTGGGGGGGGCGGGGTCAGTTCAGGACAATTTCCTCCGAAGCATACGTGAACACATTAACCACTCATTTAGCGTGAGCAGCGGCTTTGGCGCCAAATGACACAGACATTGTTTTGATTCAAAACGACAACGCCCGGCCTCACACAACTTTGAGGACTTCTGAATGTATCACGAAACAGCGTTGCACAGTGTTGCTCCACCCACCAAACAGTCCTGACTTACCTCCCACAGACTTTCAGTTGTTTGGGCCATTAAACGATGACATTCGTGGACATTTCTGTGGACGACGGCCGGCCGGAGTGGCCGTGCGGTTCTAGGCGCTGCAGACTGGAGATGGGCGACCTCTACGGTCGCAGGTTCGAATCATGCCTCGGGAATGGATGTGTGTGATGTCCTTAGGCTAGTTAGGTTCAATTAGTTCTTAGTTCTAGGCGACTGATGACCTCACAAGTTCAGTCGCATAGTGCTCAGAGCCATTTGAACCACTCGTGGACGACGAGGTGGCGATTCTGGCCATAAAGAAACGGCTTCCTGACCAGAACAAGGGCTCTTATCGACAGGGCAAACGCGCCCCAGCATCTCTAGGAAAAATATCATCGAACCAGAAGGAGATCACACGAAAAAATAGCGTGTACAGATAAACCACCATTTAGTTTCTGTTTCGTGGAATCAATAGTTGTCGAAGCAAACATTTGGGGCGTTACTTTCTGGACTATCACTGCATATTTACATACATTGGCAGACGAACAGAACTTCTCATGCTTTCCAGAGTTAATGTGTGTAGACTTAATGTTTATTAAACGAGCGCTCAAGCTAACATCAGGTGGGAGTTTATCGGGTCCCTGCTCCTGGTCGCCTACAGTACAGTGCAATTCATATCTAATGAAGCGTGTCAGTGCATCACCGGCAAACCGTGTGCCCTCGGCCGGTACATCCGCTGCTAAAAAATATCTGACAACCTCTCTTCGTTCGCTGTGTGGACAATAGAGCAGAGGCTGTTCCGCTATCTCCGTTCTTCGGCGCAACACAAATGTTACTGACAGCGCAACCTTTCCACTCGCACTACTTACGTAGTTGCCAGTATGAAGCTGACAGTCCTGATTTAGACAGTCTAATTTTCTTTCCGCAGTATTGTCTGCCTGTACTAAAAAAATTTCGGTGAAATGTGCTATAGTATTTTACAACTTTTTACAAAAGCTTCAGCTGATGTGTTAGTACATTCTGTCAAAAGGGTGAGGTTGCGTGCTGACTATCAGAATTAAGTCTGCCGCATTTCTCGTGACAGTACATTGCTTTACTGCGTGTATTACACGTTTATTTAAGAACAAACATGTTAAAAATATCGTTCGATGCGGAAGAGGCAATATTAATTTGTTGATCATAATTTTTTACGCTTATGTAATCCTAGTCGAAGTACTGCTTTAGGGTTGCTACACGTCCAAAAATAGCCCGGTGCAATGAGATCTGTTATTATACGCTAGAAATAATAAACTGGGTGACTGTGACGTAATTTGTTCCATAAGGTAGTACAAGATGACGACTGTTAATTATAGCAGTAAAATTAGGGACTGTACTTATGCTGTCAATCGTTACCGCGTTTAGAAACTATGGACAATAATCTGCAAATGTTAACATATTAGTCTTGTAAAAATGGATTACAGTGTACATCAGTTCCTTTGTAATTGTCAAGCCACTATCAATAATACTGACTGCGGCCTATTTCACATTGTACAACGTCTACTGAAAGCGATGTAAAGCGAAACTCTGATGTTTACGAAAGTCGACGCGTTTCATTTAACGAAAGATATAGGCTTAAATAACAACATTCGTAGTATACACTTTTACATTAATAGCGAAATTTACAGTTTGAATAGCTTTGGAATTAACATTGTGTATTTAAGAACTTTTCATGGTGAATAAATTTACTCCCCTTTTAATCCGTTTTTAAGCTGATTTTTAACCTCTATAAGACGGATATAGTCTGTCGCCCCTGTTGTTCAACCTAAAGGTCGAAGAAGCAAAGAACGATATAGAAGAAATGTTCAAGAGTGGGATTAAAATTCAGTGTGAGGGCATATCAATGTTAACATACGTTGATGACAGCGCTGTGCTCAGTGAAAGCGAAAAGGATTACAGGACATGTAGAATGAAATGAACAGGCTAATGAGTGAGAGTGAATCAAAGAAAGACATAACTAATAAGAAGTAGCAGAAATGAGAACAGCGACAAACTTTACACCAGGGTTGAGGGTAATGAAGTGGATGAGGTGAAGGAATGCTGCTACGTAGGCTGCAAAATAACCCATGATGAACGGAACAAGAAGGACATCAGACTAGCAATGTCAAAAAGGTCATACCTGTGCAAGACAACTCTCACAGTGTCAAACATAGGTCTTAATTTCTGAGAAAGTACGTTTGGAGTACAGCATTGTATGACAATGACACGTGGACTTTATGAAGACCGAAACAGAGAGAATATAAGCATTTTAAATGTGGTGCTACAGAAGTATGTTGAAAATTAGGTGGACTAATAAGGCAAGGGCCCCCCCCCCCCCCCCCCCCAGTTAGGCGCACGGTCTAACGCGCTGCTTCCCGAGCGGGAAGGTGTGCCCGTCCCTGCCACGAATCCGCCCGTCGATGTCCGGTGTGCTAGGCAGCCTGTGGATGGTTCTTAAGGCGGTTTTCCTTCTACGTTGGCGACTGCTGCCTGGTTCCCCTTATTCCGCCTCAGTTATACTATGTCGGTGATTCAGTGAAAACACTATCTCCACGAACGTGTACGCCATAATTACTCGAGCACGCAAACATTTGGGACTACACTCTTCTGATATGAGACGTTCCTGGAAGGGGGAGGGGGTGGTGGGAGAAGCGACTGGGGGCCGAACCCCACAATAACCCTGGCTTCCGTGTGGGGTGGCCTTGCAGTGGGTAGACTGCTGTGGCCTGTTGTGGGGTTGTGAACCATTGAGGGCTACATCGGGACGAAGCCTCTCCGTCGTTTCTAGGTCCCAGAATAAACACACAATAAGGAAAGGAGTGAGGAGGTTCTGCAGAGAATAGGCGAGGAGAAGAATATGTGGAAAACAGGGACAAGATGACAGCACAACTGTTAGGACATCAGGAAATAATTTCCATGGTGCTAGGTGGAACTGTAAGAGCGAAACTTCTTTAAATTAATTAACATTACAAGTGCACATAGGGATGCGAACATTAGGTTATACGTTGGCTGCGTACGAAATTCATTAAATTTAGCAAGTAGCGTGTGAGATCCCTTGCGGGCGAGGCTCAAAATGTTCTTTGAGTAAACCAACACCACATAGGGTACATGCGGCCTAACCGAAAAAACAAGAAGTGTAACAGCGAATTAGCAAGACATATGACATGGGCTTAATTAAAATGAAGACATGAAACCATCAGAATGTAAACTTTGATGAAACTCAAGAGCTGCTTTCCATATCAGTGACCAGCCCGCCAGCAAAATAGCTCAACAGACTGTCACGCGAACTGCAGTGAGACTCCTGGGTAAACAGACGACAGAAAGTAGCCACCAATGGATATAATACCGAGGGCGGAAGGGCCAATAAAGAAATCTTAGCTAACAACACGACCACACCACTGCATATCCTCCCAAAGCCACCCACTACCAATAGCGCTAAAACCACCTCTCTTAGGCATGGCATTAGCTAATACAGAACAAAGTATGAAAGCAAGACATGCAATGTATAGAGCAGCTGTCAAGGAAGAAAAATAATACAAAGGTATAATGAAACTGTCGGGAAATAAAATTAGTAAAACGATAGTACAAAATAAAAATTCATAAAACCATAGCATAAAGTATGAAATGGGCCAAATTGATATTACATAAATGAAATATAATACTGGAGGATTTTTTTAGTATACAGATGTGAGTTCCCTACTGTGTGTTTTTGTATGAAATTTAGCCCAAATTCCGCCCCCCCCCCACCCACTCTAACAAAAGGTCTGCGTATTACCATATATACCCACAAACTGTTATCCAAAAAACTTGTATGCTAACTTTTGACTAAACGCAACCTAATTGGGATGTAAGTGTAGCTGTTCCGAATACAACACGTCTTTACATTCAATGCTCAACTGAATTAAAACACTTATCAAAATTTTTACTTACCTGGCGTCATGACAACATTTTTCGTATTTGTCGAAAGCACAATAGCAAACAAGCAGCGGCTGAGCTAGATTTCGAATAATATTGAAACTTTTGCATGCCATTCGGTGCCATGTCGTAATGCGTAGTGATAAACCTTCTTTAAACAGTGGGATGGAGAGAGTAAATATTCCTATGTAATGATATTCCAAGACAACGATTTTAGAATCAAATATATTTAGCTGCGCGTGGCCCGTGATCCCGCCGTCACGTGTTATACACCCTGTTTTTAACGTATTTCCATGTCACTACATTAATTTAAATTACTACTGTCACTGAAAATGGCTCTGAGCACTATGGGACTTAACATCTGAGGTCATCAGTCCCCTAGAACTTAGAACTAACTAACCTACGGGCATCACATACATCAATGCCGGAGGCAGGATTCGAACCTGCGACCGTAACAGTCGCGCGGTTCCGGACTGAAGCGCCTAGAACCGCACGGCCACCAGCGGCCGGCACTGTCAGTGAGTTGCTGCTTTGCCTGACCGTGAGCGGCGTTAGCAGCGCGTATCTATATATCCGCTCTCCTAGTATCTTTGCTCGACTGCTATTACTTTCCGCTCCTAGTCTGTTAAAAGATAGCTGGTCGCAATTCGAGTTGGGAGTTCGGGTCTGCCAGTCAGTGGGAACGCGTCCTGAGCGCAGTCCAGACCTGCCAGTCGGGGAGTTGCAATGTGGCACTAGTGTAGTCGGGTTGGAGCAGCAGCGAGGCCTGCGTCGACGTGGATCGCCCCACCATTCCCGCCACGCATCACTTGAGCCGGCCCGCGGTCTTGGTGCATCGTCGATCGGTCATCCTACTGGACGACGCGTTTTAGCTCGCCGATCGTTTATGAGTCGTCTGTGTGTGTGTGAGTGTGTGTGTGTGTGTGTGTGTGTGTGTGTGAGTGTGTGTGTATGTGTGTGCATCGATTCCCCATTTGTCTTCGTGTGTGCTTTAGTTACCGCTGGGTATCGTTCAGGCATTCGTGCAAGTGTGTGTCAGGTTTTGTGTGTAGTTCGACGACTATTTCTTGATGTTGCCGGCATTCTGAGAGGAGTCGGTCGGTTGTTGCGGACGAGTGAAGTTATCTCCGCGCGGTGCAGTCGTCGGGGTCCGCTGGCAGCCCCTGCGTAGTGTCGGAGCGTGTGTGGAGCTGTCCGATCGCTACGAGCTTCGTGGGTCACCGACCCAGGACGTCAAAGTTGAGTAGTGGTTTCAACTACCCAAGCCACGTCCATTCATCTTGTGGTGGTTCATTTCGGTGGTTTGCTGGTGGGGATGTTTTCCTGTGAGCAACACCGGTTGTTTCTACTGTTGAAATTTAGCCGCCATGAGGTGCAATTAACTATGTTGGTCGACTACATTTGAGTGTACCAGTGTAATTTTCTGTCTTGTGGCTCTTAGTGTTCTGGTTCCCTGCCCTGGGAACTGACGCAAATTCAGGCAGTGTTCTTTTGAGTGAAGTTAACTTCATTACCGTGTTTCAAATTCAAGTGTACCAGCGGAATTTTCTGCCTAGTGGCAGTTAGTGTTCCGGTTACCTGCCCTGGCCACTAACGTAATTTCAGGCAGCCTCCTTTCCTCACCTGTTGTCGCTGTCCAACATGGTGTGTAATTCTGACAGCTAATACATACTCTGTTGTGGATTATCCCGTTTGTAACATTTCCAGTTTGAGTTCTCATATACTGATTAACGGGAAGCAAGTCGTTGTGTCGATAGGCCCGTGGCTGTCGCCTGGTTGGGTTCCGACGGATCAAGTATAGTTGGCCTCACCACCTGTCTCACCTAAGAGAATGAGGGTAGATCGACCTCCCTAGAGGCTTCTGAGTGACACCGGTGTTTAATTATCTGTTGTCAGCTACTGTAAATATAAGGCTTACGGTTATTTCTTTTGATTTTCTTAAAAATTCTGCAAAATTAATTTTTAAATTTTTCTTTCAAGCTTAAACATTGCGGCCTTCTGCCATTAAAAAAATAAGGTGATAAATTTACATTTTTTAAACTTAATTGGGGCTTTCAGCCATCAGTATTGCACCTTGCATATGTATGTTCTATCTGCTTAGCCGTAAGGCTTACCACATAGCAGTGATACTTTTTTTAATTTATTTGATTTGCTTGTTTAATCGCATTTTCATCGTGTTGATTTTTAAGATTTCCTGTTGTTAAACATTCAGGCATTTATATTGCACCTTGCATATGTTCGCTTTTTTTAAATTATTTTTTTCTATCTTAATTGGATTTTTATCTTGTTGATTGTTAAGGTATCTTGTTTGGAGGCCTTCAGCCGTGAAAAAATTGCGTTCAGTACAGATCCGGCTATGTACTGCTTTGATTGTAATGGTTATTAAATTACAATAAATGACAATTAGAAGAAGAAACTGACCTCAACCTTTGGCCCTTTCTACAATCCTATTATCTGTTCTGCCCAGCGGGTTTAGAGGGCGTCTCATATGTATTCAAAAAGGTATAGTAAAACTTCGCGTGGTCTTCACACAAGATTGGTCAGAACCATATTATACTTAACAAAGTGTAGAATTATTTAAAAAGCATATAACGTTAGTAGAGATTTTGTATAATAACCAAATAGCTGATACATTAATGCATGTCTGAGCTTTGTTCACTTGCTCAGGGCTGCGAGAAAGCTAACTGTCTGACAATAAACTTTGCGACAAACAAGCTGCGCAGTGCTGCAGTCTTACCTCAATCTTCTTTTCTTAAGAAATTAACACTATTCAAAATATATTTCGCCTTTAATACATACATCGTATCCATCGTTGGTGTCCTTTACAATCCATCTTTCTTCACCTAACAGGTATGTATACTAGTCAACACAGCATTAATGGATACGTCCACCAACTAGCACACTTCCTTCATATCATTAAGTGTATATCGAGCACCTGCAGGTAACTTTAATCTCTTCGTAAACCACCTAGAAGATGTACTAGCCCATTTAACAACCAGAAACAAAGAAATAGTGGTTGCTGGTGATTTCAATGTAGATTTCCATAGAGACTCTCCCTACAAGAACTTATATTAGTTAGGTAACACTATCATTCAACTTAATTCCCACTGTGAAGTTTCCCACTAGGGTAGCCAATTGCTCACTAACATCGATTGATAATACCTTTATAGAAATATCCAATGAACAAAATTATATTATAAAACCAATAGTCAATGGCCTCTCAGATCTTGACATGCAGTTCCTTCTGTTAAATGTTAACACTGAGCAGGGTATAAAATCTGTTACATCTGAGCTCAAGAGGGTAATCAGTAACCGAAAAATTGATTATTTTAGGACATTCCTCAGAGACATCCACTGGACTGATGTTTACAGTGCTCAGGGTATGAATGAAAAATATAAAACGTCTGCTAAGAAAGTGCTTACCTTATTCGAACACTGTTTTCCCCAAAAGCTTACCAAGGTTAGAGCTAAGTCTAAAAGCAGCCATGGATTACTCAAGGAATAGGGGTATCTAGTAAAACAAAAAGAAAACTATCTGTCAATCCGAAACAGTTCTGATGCTGATACTATAGCACATTACAAGAAATACTGCAAAATATTAAAGAGTGTAATACGGACATCAAAGCAAATATATTACAAGGAAAAGATAGTCATTTCAGATAACAAAATAAAGGCAATATGGGACATAGTGAAGGAGGATACCGGTAGAACCAAACATGAAGAGGGACAAATAGCATTAAGAGTAAATCATACATTGGTGACAGATGTGTCTAGTGTGGGAGAACTTTTTAACGAACATTTCATAACTGTTACTGAAAAGATGGAGTTGTCAGGTTCTGCAGATGCTGCTATGGAATACCTCAGACCAGACATTTCAAGTAAATTCCATAGTATGAATTTGACCCTCACTACCCCAGCAGAAATAATGTCCATAATAAAATCATTAAAATCAAAAACATCTAGTGGGTATAATGAAATATCAAAAAAGCTAATTAAAGAATGTGTTTCTGAGTTAAGTAACATATTAAGCTATCTGTGTAATCAGTCGTTTATCAGCGGAATATTTCCTGAATAATTAAAATATCCTGAAGTTAAGCCAATGTTTAAGAAGGGAGATAAAGAAGTAGCATCAAATTTCCGTCCAATTTCGCTTTTGACTGAATTCTCAAATATTTTAGAAGAGGTAATGTACAATCGGCTTTATAACCATCTTACCTCAAATAACATACTGTCAACGTCACAGTTCGGATTTGTAAAGGGTTTTGATATTGAGAAGGCTATCTACACTTACAGTAAAAATGTGCTTAATTCATTAGATAAAAAATTGCAGGCAACTGGTATATTTTGTGATCTGTCAAAGGCATTTGACTGCGTAAATCACAATATACTTTTAAGTAAATTAGAATATTATAGTGTAACAGGAAATGCTGCAAATTGGTTCAAATCTTAAATCTCTGGCAGGAAACAAAGGCTATTTTTAGGAAGGAGACATGTATTAAGCTATCAGGCATTATCGAACTAGGAACTAATTACATGTCAGGTCCCACAAAGTTCCATTTTAGGGACCTTACTTTTTCTTGTGTATGTCAATGACCTTTCATCAGTAACATTACCATATGCCACGTTCGTTTTGTTTTCCAATTATGCAAACATTGCAATAAATAGCAAATCAAGTGTAGTCTTAGAAAGATCAGCTAATAAAATATTTGTGGACATTAATCACTGCTTCCTAGCCAATTCCTTGTCACTAAACATAGAAAAACCACACAACATGCAGGTCAGACCTTGTAAGGGGTGTCCTACGTGTATATGCCTAACATATGATGACAAGCAGATAGAAGAAGTGTAATGTGTTAAATTTTTTGAATACAGCTTGACAATAAATTCAACTGGGAAAAGCACTCCACAGAACTGCTGAAGTGTCTTAACAAATCTCTATTTGCAATGCGAATTGTGTCTGACATACAGGATATAAGAATGAGAAAGCTACCACATTATGCTTACTTTCATTCCATAGTGTCATATGGGATTTTTTTTTTGGGTAATTCATCAAGCCAAGCTAAAGTTTTCTGGGCACAAAAACGTGTAGCAAGAGTTATATGTGATGTGAACTCAAGAACATCCTGCAGAAGCCTGATTAGGGAACTAGGGATACTAACTACTGCTTCTCAATATATTTATTCTTAAATGAAATTTGTCATTAAAAAATATCACTCTTTCAAACCAACAGCTCAATTCATGGAATCAATACTAGAAATAAGAATAATCTTCCCAAAGATTTAAAGTCACTTAGTCTTGTACAAAAAGGTGTGCATTATTCAGGAACACACATTTTCAATAACTTGCCAGCAGCAATATATATATATATATATATATATATATATATATATATATATATATATATATAAAAGTACAAAATAACTTCTGCACAATTTCAGTGCAGTAATATGTTCATCGTAAATAAGTGTGTATATGTGTGTGTGTGTGTGTGTGTGTAAGTGCAATTTGGTTTCTGCACCATTTCAGTGCAGTAATATATTTACTGTAAATATTTTAGTAGTTGTATTACACGTTTATTACATTATAAATAAATGAAAAAAACGTTTGTTATTTTATATTCAGTGCATTAGTATTTGTAAATTGATTCTTTCATATAGTGTTCATTAAAAAATGACGATCATTCCCCTTGGGACATTAGCTTATTTGTTTGAGTTGTAAATATTTGTCGTGTATTGTTGTTTTTCTGACATGTTCTACATCCTGGAGGACCTCCTCACTGCGGAACAATTGGAATGAAAGTAAATCTGATCTAATCTAATCCAAGCGAAACATGTATTAGACTATGCAGAGGTGAAGACTGTGCACGACAAGACCAAAGACTGTTTAACAGTAACGTGCTATCTCTCTATCTCTCTCTCTCTCTCTCTCTCTCTCTCTCGCTCTCTGTGTGTGTGTGTGTGTGTGTGTGTGTGTGTGTGTGTGTGTGACGTGAAGATCCGTAATATACAAAAAGCAAAACGACGTGCACATCTTACACAGAATACGTCTTATTAAGAATTCAGGGCTATGGTTGCAGAGAGCGTCCCCCCACGGTATTTGATTCCATGGCGACCACGCTCTGACGTGCATATGCACATAGGACTCTCATTGCGGTTCGCGGGACGGTCTGTTCACCTGTCTCAATTGACTTCAACGATTTGCCACTGGCTGGATCACTTAAATGCTTTGCTACTTTTGAGGGTCACAAAATATACATAATAACACACTGTTGGCGTGAGGTTGCCTGGGAGTGGAAGGACCTGGCCGAAGAAGGATCGAGCATCACTCCCACCAAGATTCTTGTTAACATCCCTAGGAAGAACCAGTTTAGAACAATTTAAGGACAATTACCGATAATCGATCAGCAACATTATCAAATATTTCGGTGAGATCAGTTAACCAAAAGTTAAACTTTTGATTCTAATACTTGCCCTCAACTCTCCAACAGTCATTCATGGGAACAAGAGGTACGAAAGTTTAAATTTACAACAAAAGTGATCCTGTTTCCAAAACTGTACGAATTTTGTGTGCCACATGCTACTACTGTTAAACATCCACAGCCAGTTTCAAAGAGAGAAGCAAGACAACATTTAACCAATTGAAGCTACATTACTGTCTTTTCAAAGATCCTAAGAAATAGTGTTCAAAATAGCCACGACACAACGACCATTAGACTGTGTTTAAAATACAACGGATAAATCAGGTTTACCTAAGAGAGTTCATTAAAAGGAAACGAAAACAATTAAAGCGAACGGACCCAACATCACACGGGGCAGGCCCGATACGGTGCCCACCACACTACCCAATTTCCTAAGTAACCAGTAGGAGCACGCCCCAAGGCACCAACATACAACGATAGCCTGATGAACAGACGAAATTTTTAAGTATAATGAAAAAAAACTTATGTCGTCAGACTACATGCCGACGGCCCAGACAAAACATTCGTGAAAAGTCGCTAAAACAATAAGGTAACTGGACAAGACAACCAGTGCCACTTACACCTGATGGTAAAGAAGTTCAGCTGCGAACCATGATTCAGCTTCAAATCACGGCATGACGGATAAAGTAAGCGTCAGGAAAGAGCTAGGTTTTGAAGCATAACCCACCAAATTAAGTGGAATAGGATATGGCCCGGTAAGGCGCATAAGCTTGTGGGCTCCAAATAACTGAAGAAAGCGACATGGCGATATACTGAAAAACAGACGAAGCGTACGGTGAAATGACAGCTCTATGACACTTGCACTTGTTAACGAATTTAACCTTTTTTCTGCGTCTGGTTTTTAAATGGGTGGATTTACCTAATTTTGGGGTGCTGAATGCACTGGTAAAATCATTTTTTCTCTATGACGTCACATTCCCTAGATACACAGCAGAATAGGAAATGGTAAGAGCGAAAATTGCCACAATTATGTCAAACAAAATTACACATTCAGAAAGTCTCAATTCAATACTATTCTGTATGTATGTATGGGCATGATGTCAATAAAAAGTCCATATTAGTTCAGAAGATATTTTCACCCTTAACCGTCTCTGGGATTTGAAAAATGCGATGACAGAGCTCTTCTTTTGTTCGCCGTTTTATCGCTCTCCCTAACAAGACCCCAGCAGTAGTCAGGCATCATCGTAGGGTTACAGTGGCCTTGGTAACGGTGTTCCATGGTAACAATGTCTTCGTGAAAGCGTTCACCATGCACTTCACCATCCTTTAAGAGGCTGCGCTAAGGTACAGCTTGTTTCAACACTGTTGCTGTTTCCTGGACACAGGTACATTTAATCGGAAAATGAAATTCTACATCTACATCTACATACATACTCCGCAATCCACCATACGGTGCGTGGCGGAGGGTACCTCATACCAGAACTAGCATCTTCTCTCCCTGTTCCACTCCCAAACAGAACGAGGGAAAAATGACTGCCTATGTGCCTCTGTACGAGCCCTAATCTCTCTTATCTTTGTGGTCTTCCCGCGAAATATAAGTTGGCGGCAGTGAAATTGTACTGCAGTCAGCCTCAAATGCTGGTTCTCTAAATTTCCTCAGCAGCGATTCACGAAAAGAACGCCTCCTTTCCTCCAGAGACTCCCACCCGAGCTCCTGAAGCATTTCCGTAACACTCGCGTGATGATCAAACCTACCAATAACAAATTTAGCAGCCCGCCTCTGAATTGCTTCTATGTCCTCACTCAGTCCGACCTGATAGGGATCCCAAACGCTCGAGCAGTACTCAAGAATAGGTCGTATTAGTGTTTTGTAAGTGGTGTCCTTTACAAATGAACCACATCTGCCCAAAATTCTACCAATGAACCGAAGACGACTATACACCTTCCCCACAACTGCCATTACATGCTTGTCCCACTTCACATCGCTCTGCTATGTTACGCCCAAATATTTAATCGACGTGACTGTGTCAAGCGCCACACTACTAATGCAGTATTCAAACATTGCAGGATTCTTTTTCCTATTCATCTGCATTAATTTACATTTATCTATATTTAGAGTTAGCTGCCATTCTTTACACCATTCACAAATCCTGTCCAAGTCATCTTGTATCCTCTTACAGTCACTCAACGACGACAACTTCCCGTACACCACAGCATCATCAGCGAACAGCCGCACGTTGCTATCCACCCTATCCAAAAGATCATTTATATACATAGAAAACCACAGCGGACCTACCACACTTCCCTGGGGCACTCCAGATGATACCCTCACCTCCGATGAACACTCAACTTCGAGTACAACGTACTGGGTTCTATTACTTAAGAAGTCTTCGAGCCATTCACATACTTGGGAACCAATCTCATATGCTCGTACCTTAGTTAGGAGTCTGCAGTGGGGCACCGAGTCAAACGCTTTCCCGAAGTCAAGGAATATGGCATCCGTCTGATATCCTTCATCCATGGTTCGCAAGATATCATGTGAAAAAAGGGCGAGTGGCGTTTCGCAGGAGCGATGCTTTCTAAAGTCGTGCTGATGCATGGACAGCAATATCTCTGTCTCAAGGAAATTCATTATTTTCGAACTGAGAATATGTTCGAGAATCCTGCAACAAACCGATGTTAAGGATATTGCTCTGTAATTTTGAGGATCCCTCCTTCTACGCTTCTTATATACAGGTGTCACTTGCGCTTTTTTCCAGTGGCTCGGGACTTTAGGTTGGGCAACAGATTCGCGATAAATGCGAGCTAAGTAAGGAGCCAATGCAGTAGACTACTCTCTGTAAAACCGAACTGGAATCCCATCAGGGCCTGGCGATTTATTTATTTTCAAACTATTCAGCTGCTTCACAACCCCTGGGATGTCTATCACTATGTCCTCCATACGGGAATCTGTACGAGACTCAAACGGCGGTATGTTTGTACGATCCTCCTGCGTGAAAGATTTCTCAAATGCTAAATTTAAAATTTCAGCTTTCATTTTGCTGTCTTCCGTTGCCAGGCCGGACTGATCAGTGAGTGACTGGATGGAAGCTTACGACCCGCTTACCGATTTTACGTAAGACCAGAATTTCCTTGGGTTTTCTGCAAGATCTTTTGCTGAGGTATGGTAGTGGTTGAATGCTTCGCGCATCGCTCTTTTTACAGCAGCACGAATCTCTACTAACTTTTGCCTGTCCTCATTCTCCCGATCTTTCTTGTACCGCGAGTGCAACTGCCTTTGCTTCCTGAGCATTCTCCCAATTGCGCTGTTAAACCAGGGTGGGTCTATTCCGTCCGTAACCCATTTCTTCGGCACATACTTGTCCAATGCGTGATTTACAATGTGCTTAAATTTTGCCCATAATTCTTCTACGTCCGTCGTACCGGAAGTAAATGACGTCGATTCATTTACTAAGTGGGATGCTAGCAACTGCTTATCTGCTCTTTCTAGTAAGAATACTCTCCTAGCCTTCTTGGCCGACTTTTTAACTTTCGTAACCATGGTAGTACTGAGAACATCATGATCACTAATCCCTGTCTCAACACTGACACCGTCGACGAGGTCTGGTCTGTTCGTGACTACCAGATCTAAAATATTTCCATTACGCGTTGGCTGTCGATTTAGCTGCTCAAGACAGTTTTCGGATGATGTGATCAAAAGTAATTCACACAAAGGCTTGTCTGTACGACCTGTAATCTATCCATGGACATCCCAGTCTATACTAGGTAGGTTGAAGTCGCCTCCGGCTAATATAGCATGATGCGGGTACTTCTGCGATACAGAATGAAGACTCGCTTTGAATGATTCTAGAACTATTACGGTGGAACCTGGTGGCCAGTAATAACAACCCACAATTAACTTTATTTCCCCTAGCCGTGTCCAGATAACTTCACAATCACACTCTACTTCGACCTCAGTAGCCACAATATTTTTGTCAACTGCAATGAAGACACCACCTCCTTTGGTGTCTAATCTGTCTTTCTGATACACGTTGCTACCCTCACTAAATATTTCAGAACTTCCTATCTCAGGGTTCAGCCAGGTCTTAGTCCCGAGAATAATTTGCACGCTACATGCTTCCTGGAGGGCAGTAAATTCAGGAACCTTATTCCAAACACTCAGAAAATTTACTGCAAATATCTTGATAGCTGAAGAGTCCTTACATTGAGCACGTCCTGATTCCCCTGCCTGCACGTCGACTGGTGAGTGTTCATCAGGACTGCCTATTCTAAAAACCTCCATGTGCACGCCACAAGTACATGTAGATGTAGATGTAGATGTTTCGCGCCAGGCTGCTTCTTACACGATAATTAACATGCTACTATGAAGATAATATCGTGAAAGCGGAGAGTTGGGAAAGTGACATGGTAATACGTGGTACTGGCAACGAAACGTGTATTGAAATAAATGGACTGAACCACAGCAAACGAGTGTAACCAACATTACAAAGTAGACTGGAAGCACTTGCCTAACACGTATGAAGGTGCTCATAACCTAGCGAGTATTAAATGATTATATCTTCATTCATTCCGAATTGATGTCCATCATCAACATCAGTATGATAGTGAAACTAAAACGCTTTTACTTTTAGTTGGATAGTGCAAGTGTGCCCAAACACCTCTATGTTTGAAATGTGAAAGCAAGTACTGTGAACTGCCGACTATCCTCTATGCTGATTATCCGCAGCTTTTTTATTCCAGTTCTTTGTGGTGCAGAAAATTTTTCTTTGATCCGAGAATGGTCGAGGTTGAGCAATAATCTCACAATAAACCATAAGAGTGCTAAGCAATGTGTTTCACAAACTTTCAAAGCGCTGAACTGTATTTTGCTTCAGTGTAGTGTTATGTTAGGTAACGTGTATTTAGGTTGTACTGTACTCTTTGTTAAATATCGGTTTTCAGATATCCCATGATGAGTGAAGTATAAACATTACTTAAGTGATTTTTATTATGACGATGTCATTAATGCTTTGTTTTTCAACTACCCTATAAGGTTATTGTGTTGATTAACTACGGATTATTCACGGAATTCGGTTATTCGCGGATATCAAGTCTCTAATTACAGTGGATAATCGAGAGTTTACTCTACTTTTAAATTCCGATTACAGTGTCTTATCTAGATTCACGCTTGCTACTCTACTTTTGAAAACGAATATGACTGTGCAAATTACTATGGATGTATGTAGTACTAATTAATCTCGATTTCTTCTGCATGTATGTAAATGAATTAAAGAATGTTTATCAGTAATACTCAGAATGACTCTCTTATGAAACAGTCACACACAGTGGCTATCTGCTGAATAGCAAAAACTGTGCCCTTAGAGGAAAACACATCCCTTCAATTTACATGAAATTTTGGCACTCAAAACTGTTTCTAATATTCTCACATGAGGTTCATTTAGGCCCTACAATTTTTTTCTTACCTTGCAGCTTGGCTCTGCTGTGTCTGCACTGCAAGACTGATGACTTGAAGGAAATCATTGAGCAACAGTTTGCATTCTTACCTTATTAATTGACCTTCAGTAGGAAATAGCACTTTTGTCCTCCTTCAAAAATACTAAGCACTGTTCACGCAGTGGTGAAAGAGATGAGAACGCAACTTGTTACCAAACACGTTTTTCATTTACCAGTGAGGATGAACTTCAGTGAAATATTTCTGAAAAATTAGGAAAGTATTCTGAAGTGGTATTCAATCTTTAAATGACACAAAGAAAACTCGAACTAACATGAATAACTATTCTTTCTCGGCATTGTCCTTGTCAACATTGTCACACAAATTTTAATTCAGCACGACATTTACACTACGTAAGATTTTCTCTCTACGTTCCTAATAAATACATTGAAGCTCCAAAGGAAGTGGTACAGGAATACGTATTCAAATACATACCGCGGCATGGTCGGTAATGCGTTTGTAAGACAACAAGTGTCTTGTGCAGTTGTTAGATCGCTTACTGCTGCAACGATGGCAGATTATCTAGATTTAAGTGAGTTTGAAAGTGGTGTTATAGCCGGTGCACGGCCGACGGGACACAGCATCTCCGAGGTAGAGATGATGTGGGGATTTTCCCGTACGACCATTTCACGAGCGTACCGTGAACATCGGGAAACCAGTAATTCATCGAATCTCCGATAGCGCTTCGGCCGGAAAAAAATTCTTCAAGAACGGGACCAACGACGACAGAAGAGAATGATTCAATCCTTCCGCAAACTGCTCCAGATATCAATGTTGGGTCAACAACAACTGTCAGCGTGCGAACCATTCAAGGAAACATCATCGAGAAGATCTTTCGGAGCCGAAGGACCACTCGTTTACCCTTGGTGACAGCACGACAGAAAGCTTTACGCCTCTCCTGGGCCGTTCAAGACTCACACTGGGTGGTTGATGACTGGAAACATGTTGCCAGGTCGGAAGAGTCTCTTTTCAAGTTGTATGGAGCGGATGGAAGTGTACGGGTACAGAGACGACCTCATGAATCCGTGGACCCTGCATGTCAGCAGGAGGCTGTTTGTTGAGGCTCTGTAATGGTGTGGGGCCTGTGGAGTTTGAGTGATATGGGACCCCGATACGTCTAGATTTGACTCTGACAGGTGATACGTAAGTAAACATCCTGTCTTATCACCTGTATCCAATCATGCCCATTGTGCATTACTACGGACTTTGGCGATTCCAGCAGGGCAATGCGGCGCCCCATACGTCCACAATTGCTACAGAGTGGCTCCAGACACTCTTTTGAGTTCAAACACTTCCGCTGGCCACCAGCCTCCCTGACATGAACATTATTGAGCATATCTACGATGCATTCCAATGTGTTGTTCAGAAGAGATCTCCACCCCCTCGTTCTCTTACGGAATTATGGACAACCCTGCAGAGTTCAAGGTGTTAGTTCCCTCCAGCAGTACTTAAGTCATTGGTCGAGTCCATGACACGTCATGTTGCGGCAGTTCTGCGTCCTCTCTGGGTCCCTACGCGATAATAGGCAGGTGTACCAGTTTCTTTGGCTCTTGAGTGTACCTTTTAACTGATCTTGGTGCAGGAAAGGTAATTAGAATACTGAACACGTGACTGATGATTCGTCCTGGATAACTCGTAGATGTTATAAGACACAATAATCTCTTACATTACAGTAATTACTCGTGGAGCCCTTGCAGTAAAATAAACTGATACAATTGCGTTTTTCCTGACGAGCCTATGTCTCTAAACAGTTATATCAAATCATCCTAAGTCTTCAGTTACGCACCATACACCATCTCAAATGGAAATCACTATGCGGTATATCTGGCACCTCAAGGTCCTCACTCTGCCATTACAAAACACTATCTCCCCCTCTCTCTCTCTCTCTGGCAGACAACTGCTCGAAATCTACTCAATAATAACAGAACCTCTGATAGCCAAGAAATTTGTATCATTCATGTTATCAGCATGTCAAGATACTAAAAATGGTAAACATTCCAAATAAACTGTCACGTATGCCACACAAACTGACATTTCTCACCATATATATTTAATTATATGTACATCTTACCAGGTGTGACCCCCATAACCACGAATATTCTGCTGTATTACCGATGACATGGAATATCGTCTTGAGAACTGTCTTGCCATGCCAGAAACATACGTGTCAGTTCAAGGTTTCAGGCGTCTTCCACTCGCATCCCAGACATTGTTCTACGGATGGTAAGACTAAGGGATCAGGCAGCCCAGAAAAATATTCTTAAACTACTTATCGGATCTTCCATTAGGCTGCTGAAATACTATTTAGGTATCCTGGTGGTGATAACTGTCACGAAAAGATTTACCATTCCCGCCCTATACTGGATAGTGCTCAACCTCCCTTCAGTAACTACCAAATTTGTCTTGTTGTAATATCCAATTGATCCACACAAAAACATCATGGTCCAAGAACTGTAGATTTGACTGCCACAAACAGAATCGCGGCTCATCTTTGAACACAACGGAGTGTCAGTCAGTCTCCCGGCTCACTGCGACCACACAGCATTAGGTCCCTGTTGCCGGTGGTATGAAATCAGTGGCAACACGAGAATTCACCACAGTTTCCAGTTATCTTTTCCTGACGGTCCATGTTTACTTTGCGCCTATAACTTCTACCAATTTTTGTTTTTGTTGATCTCCATCCGAGCGTTGTCAGATGCATTTAATGTGCAGTGTGGTGCAAATAAAAGTGGCCCGAACGAGCGGATATAATTGTACGCAAGTTTGTGGCACCATTAACGAAGGAAGAAAGGACCTAAAGTTACTTTCAACAGGATGGAGCAACTGCTGACACAGTCGGCGGAACATTCGATCACATTTATACAATCTTCGCGCCTGACAGAGTTGTTAGCAGAGGTGAGTCTGATCACGACCTAGCTGTCCACCCAGGCCACCTGATTACTTTGCGTGCGATTACTTTGTGTGGGGAGTCATCAAGTCGAAGCTGTAGTGCAATATCGCAACACCCCCATAGTCTTCAAGAAATGCAACAGAACATTTCGGATGAGACTGCAGCAATTACAACAGTCCAGCTTTAATCCGCCTTCGCCGGCCGAAGTGGCCGAGTGGTTAAAGGCGCTACAGTCTGGAACCGCACGACCGCTACGGTGGCAGGTTCGAATCCTGCCTCGGGCATGGATGTGTGTGATGTCCTTAGGTTAGATAGGTTTAAGTAGTTCTAAGTTCTAGGGGACTTATGACCACAGCAGTTGAGTCCCATAGGGCTCAGAGCCATTTGAACCATTTTTTTAATCCGCCTTCAGAAACTTACCAACCTGGATCCAAAAGGGGTAACAGATGAATGGTGGTCACTTTCAACATCTCTATAGTGAGTTTAATACTGTATTTCCTTTCGTCTGCTGTGTTTCTTTGTACCCTGGAACTCTGTTCTACAGGCCACTTTTATTTGCCCATCCTGTGTTACAGGTGAATTAGTATTTTCTTCTATTGTTTGCTTCAAGGGCAAATGAACACTGACGTTTAGGATGACCCACAATATCCTTTAATGAATCAACATACCTGCCTAATTACGCCTTAACGACCGAACAGTTCGATTTATGCCACGGCTGTATTTCCAGGTTTTTCTCATGAACCATCGATGATTCTCTGTCAATCAGGAGTACTGTTTTCTGATGCTGCAACGCACTGTCCGTAATGAAACACTCCGTGATGTCGGTATACATTCCATAAATACTCAACACTATGTTAACGTCACGTTCTAACAAGTACCATCAACGAACGCATACAAATAGACTATAAATTTTCTGTACCGCCCATCAACTCCGAGACCAGTCAGATGTAAAGCACAGGGAGAGGTTGTACTCCGATTTCGTTGATTTAGTGCCCTATTCCGTCCCTAGTTAAAATGTCGTACAGTCATGGACTGTATTTATTGGACACGCTGTATCCATTAAATGGGCTGTGTATCACCGGAACGTGACACATTGGAATATCATCCACGAAAAGAAAAGAGACAGGAAAAGCGGAACAATCTGTCGGTATACGATTTTTATTTGTTGCCGACACTAAATCTTATAATTTTTAATGCACGTTAAAGCAAAATATTAAAGATATTGGGATATTGGGTAAATTGTATTAGCATGTCTTTACTGTCGACCAACGCCGTAGAACAGATATTCACCTTCCCATACACGGAATACTCATTCGAAGGAGAGTAAACATGTTCACAGACTGAGTGTACTGATGATGTTAGTTCGATGACTGATAAGAACTTTTTGTCTGTACACCCAACGCAAAAGTGCATAAGTTTTGCAATGTATAGACTTTTGCATAGTTACTGTCAAACAAGTAGCGTCCTGGAATAGATGTACTTCGTGCGATTTAGAAGTCTCCCTTGCGATCTACGTCCAGACCTCGCTTTTGAGTGTGTTGCTACAAAAACCAACCCTTGTGTTACTGTACAATTAGAAGCCAACAGGAGCAAGCGCTTGAATGTCAAAGGTGGCAGGGCAGGTTCATGAAGACAAAGGGGTATTACAATATGTAATTACTATAATTGACAAGTGTGTCACGTCGAGGCCCTAATCAAGTACAAATCTGAAGGTAGGGTCATTAATAAAGAACAAACATTTGGGACATTTATAACAGACACGACCGTGCAGCCAGAACAAAACTGACATCCTGGTTGTAGCTATGTATACAAACATCGACTACATAAACGTAAGGTATCTCAGAATTCCACAAACCTTCCAGAAGTGTGAAATACTAAATATCTACAAACATAAAGCAGAATGTGCGTATGTTTGTATGTCTGGGATGTCCTCCCACACCCCTGGACCAATACAACGAAATTTGGCACGGAAATAGTGGACATCCTGAGTATCAGCGTTGTCGGTTTTATACCCACCTAGCTTCAATAGGAGTGGAGACACAAGGAAAATGTGTGCCTTCCAGTCCATGCGGTAGTGAAGTATAGACTGCCTTACACTACAGTTGGATTGTGTGAGGTTAGTATCAGCCTGACTTACCACTCAGCTTTGCTGTGCAGCCTACATGTCAAGGACAAGAAAGGGCTCTCCAGCCCCCAATGTGTAGTCGGAGCTGCATGAGTGGCATTTTGTGTGGTAGTAGTACTGGCCTGCTTTATCGACGTCCTTCACAGGGGCGATTTGTGCAGATGAGCAGAGAGATGGGAAGGAGATGGATAGTGAGAGAGGGGTACCATTAAGTTGACAGAGGAAAGAGTAAGAGGAGATAAATTGGGCTGAGGGAATGGAAAGAGACGATTAGAGTGAGATGGACAGAAAGTTTGAAGGGGGGGCGGGGAAGGAGCCAGACTTTGTGGGTGTATCAACATGCCTAGCAGGGACTACACCTGTTGATGGGCATGGCTGAACTGAGAGACGAGGAAGGAGTTGGATAGTGGAAGAGGGAGAGAATGAGCTGGACAGAGAGATGGGAGGGAAGGAGATGTAGAGAGAGCGGGAAAGGAGATGGACAGAGAATGGGGAGGAAATGGAGGCACAGAGAGGGACAAAGGAGTTGGCAGAATGAGGTGGGCAGATAGTTGGGAAAGAGAAACAGGTGAACACAGAGAGGGAGAAGGAGGAAGCGTTTTCAATATATGTGTCGAATGTATATGCGAAAGAAGCTTCAGGGAAAAGGCTAGTAACAAAGAAGTGATGGTGGCCAGGTTTAAGTGGGAGACCCGCAGCCCACCACCCAACGATGCTAGACACTACACCACACTTCTAGCACCACAAGTCACATCATCTCCTTGTATAGTTATATTCTTATTATTCTGAAATACTGCTGTGTGGAGATGCGACTATGTCTAAGCGTGGCTTAGTATCTCTCTGTAACAAAAAAATGGCTCTGAGCACTATGGGACTCAACTGCTGAGGTCATTAGTCCCCTAGAACTTAGAAGTAGTTAAACCTAACTAACCTAAGGACATCACAAACATCCATGCCCGAGGCAGGATTCGAACCTGCGACCGTAGCGTCTCTGTAACACACCTGGTTAATAAACCCTGCTGGTCCAGGGAAATTTCGTCGTTCCACGACCAGCGAATCTAATAGAACGACGCCTAACGAAGGAGCAGTGGACATTGTCGGGAATATGACGTGATCTATCACCGCTACACGTTTGCCAGAGGGACTTAATACACATATGACACTACTCTGGTTTAGGGCATAGTAAAATAGTCACTAGGACTAGTAGGAGTAAACACTCACATCTACACTCCTGGAAATGGAAATAAGAACACAGTGAATTCATTGTCCCAGGAAGGGGAAACTTTATTGACACATTCCTGGGGTCAGATACATCACATGATCACCCTGACAGAACCACAGGCACATAGACACAGGCAACAGAGCATGCACAATGTCGGCACTAGTACAGTGTATATCCACCTTTCGCAGCAATGCAGGCTGCTATTCTCCCATGGAGACGATCGTAGAGATGCTGGATGTAGTCCTGTGGAACGGCTTGCCATGCCATTTCCACCTGGCGCCTCAGTTGGACCAGCGTTCGTGCTGGACGTGCAGACCGCGTGAGACGACGCTTCATCCAGTCCCAAACATGCTCAATGGGGGACAGATCCGGAAATCTTGCTGGCCAGGGTAGTTGACTTACACCTTCTAGAGCACGTTGGGTGGCACGGGATACATGCGGACGTGCGTTGTCCTGTTGGAACAGCAAGTTCCCTTGCCGGTCTAGGAATGGTAGAACGATGGGTTCGATGACGGTTTGGATGTACCGTGCACTATTCAGTGTCCCCTCGACGATCACCAGTGGTGTACGGCCAGTGTAGGAGATCGCTCCCCACACCATGATGCCGGGTGTTGGCCCAGTGTGCCTCGGTCGTATGCAGTCCTGATTGTGGCGCTCACCTGCACGGCGCCAAACACGCATACGACCATCATTGGCACCAAGGCAGAAGCGACTCTAATCGCTGAAACGACACGTCTCCATTCGTCCCTCCATTCACGCCTGTCGCGACACCACTGGAGGCGGGCTGCACGATGTTGGGGCGTGAGCGGAAGACGGCCTAACGGTGTGCGGGACCGTAGCTCAGCTTCATGGAGACGGTTGCGAATGGTCCTCTCCGATACCCCAGGAGCAACAGTGTCCCTAATTTGCTGGGAAGTGGCGGTGCGGTCCCCTACGGCACTGCGTAGGATCCTACGGTCTTGGCGTGCATCCGTGCGTCGCTGCGGTCCGGTCCCAGGTCGACGGGCACGTGCACCTTCCGCCGACCACTGGCGACAACATCGATGTACTGTGGAGACCTCACGCCCCACGTGTTGAGCAATTCGGCGGTACGTCCACCCTGCCTCCCGCATGCCCATTATACGCCCTCGCTCAAAGTCCGTCAACTGCACATACGGTTCACGTCTACGCTGTCGCGGCATGCTACCAGTGTTAAAGACTGCGATGGAGCTCCGTATGCCACGGCAAACTGGCTGACACTGACGGCGGCGGTGCACAAATGCTGCGCAGCTAGCGCCATTCGACGGCCAACACCGCGGTTCCTGGTGTGTCCGCTGTGCCGTGCGTGTGATCATTGCTTGTACAGCCCTCTCGCAGTGTCCGGAGCAAGTATGGTGAGTCTGACACACCGGTGTCAATGTGTTCTTTTTTCCATTTCCAGGAGTGTAGTATGAGTAAATGGAAACGAATGTTTCACAACAGAAACTGAAGCAACAGTTATGGAGACAGGCATATTGGTAGGAGATGCGGTGACGAGGGAAAGGTAAAGAATGTGTTTTCCGGCATATAAGAAATTTATGTAAGTACATCCTCAGAAATTTCTTCCTCAAACTAAGGCATTAGTAGGCGTCTCTCGACCAGGAATGCCCTTTTCGCTAGTGCTACTCTGCTTCTGATATCCTTCTTGCTCCGTCCATCACCGGATATTTTGCTGCCTAGCCGGTAGAATTCCTTAAATTCATCTACCCTTTGACTATCAGTCCTGATGTTAAGTTTCTCGCTGTTCTCATTTCTGCTACCTCTCATTAATTTCTTCTTTCTTCGATTTGCTCTCAAGCCTTATTCTGCGCTCCCATTAGACTGTTCATTCCAATCAGAAGATGATGTAAATCTTATGCACTTTCACTCAGGCTAGCAATGTCATCAGCGAATCATATCACTGAGATTCATTCACCTTGAATTTTAATTCCACTTCAGAAACTGCGTCTTCGATATACACATTGAACTGTAGAAGCGAAAGAATACATCCCTGTGTTACATCCTTTTCAATCCGAGCAATTCGTTATTGGTTGTCCACTCTTATTATGTCCTCTTGGCTCTTGCTCCATATAGCTTATCCCTATTTTTCTCAATATTTCGAACATCTTGCACCATTTTACATTCTCGAACGCTCTTCCCAGGTCGCAAATCCTATTAACGTGTCATATTTTTCTTTAGTCTTGCTTCCATTATCAACCGCAACGTCGGAATTGCTCCTGTGCTGCCTTTACCTTTTCTAAAGCCAAACTGATCGTCATGTAACACTTTCTCAGTTTTGTTTCCCATTCTTCTGTGGCCATGGAAATGCCAAATAATGTGATCTAGCAGGCGTTTGAGATACACAAGAACTGTTGCAGAAATGTACATTAGCTTCCCAATAATGGCATACACGGGGACATGAGGACAAAACTGAACTAATTACAGCACGCTTAAGACAATTAAACTACCATTCATCTCATATTCATACGCTGTTGATATGGTAAGAGACCGTAACATGTAGCCCAACGCTATGCAACCCCTATGAAGCACTACAAGTGGTTTCAACATGTGTGTGCGTCGATGTAGATGTTGAACTTGTGCACTCTGTCTCATATTTTTGTTACAGGTTACTGACTGCAGATAAAAACGCAGACTTCAGTTCTTTCTTCTCATAGTAGCAGGAAAACTCACTGTACAAGTATGCAACTATTAAGTAGAGTAATTAATAGAACACATTCTGGCTTTGCGTAAAGTACGCAGTAAGGAGAAAAGTAAGAGAAACAGGTGATGAAAAATACATTAGTTCCTGCTCCTTATTGCAGAACATTCATTCCAGGACAAATCCTGATTAATATAATTGCGTCTCACAACTCTGCTAATGTTTTTGTTAATGGAGAAACGCCCTTCTGCTGCAATCATCCTGGTGTGTATTAGGTCCCACACTGCGATATCTGTCTTGCTAGCAACTGCCTAGTACATGGATTCTAATCCAGTGAACACAAACAAGGCGAATCATAGACGACACGAATCAATTCATCGAGTTCATTATGAATCAGTTAGTGGACCACAAGGGAATATTACAGTAAAATGTAGTTCACTCTGGAAGGAGGACAGGAGTGAAACTGTCACAGTCAGAAGTGTAGAAGTTTCATTAAATTTTCGTTTTAGCACCAGGGTTATATACACTACTGGCCATTAAAATTGCTACACCACGAAGATGTCGTGATACAGACACGTAATTTCATCGACAGGAAGAAGATACTGTGATATGCAAATGATTAGCTTCTCAGAGCATTCACCTACAACGTGTTTACATGAGGAATGTTTCGAGCCGACTTCTCATACACAAACAGCACTTGACCGGCGTTGCCTGGTGAAACGTTGTTGTGATGCGTCGTGTAAGGAGGAGAAATGCGTACCATCACGTTTCCGACTTTGATAAAGGTCGGATTGCAGCCAGTCGCGATTGCGGTTTATCGTATCGCGACATTACTGCTCGCGTTGTTCGAGATCAAATGGCGGTTAGCAGAATATGGAATCGCTGGGTTCAGGTGGGTAATACGCAACGAAGTGCTGGATCGCAACGGCCTCATATCACTAGCAGTCGAGATGACAGGCATCTTATCCACATGGCTGTAACGGATCGTGCAGCCACGTCTTGATCCCTGAGTCAACAGATGGGAACGTTTGCAAGACAACAACCACCTGCACGAACAGTTCGACGACGTTTGCAGCAGCATGGACTATCAGCTCGGAGACCGTGGCTGCGGTTACCCTTGACGCTGCGTCAAAGACAGCAGCGCCTGCGATGGTATTCTCAACGACGAACCTGGGTGCACGAATGGCAAAACGTCAATTTTTCGGATGAATCCAGGTTCTGTTTGCAGCATCATGATGGTCGCATCCGTGTTTGGCGACTTGGTGGTGAACGCACATTGGAAGCATGTATTCGTCATCACCATACTGGCGTATCACCCGGCGTGATGGTATGGGGTGCCATTGGTTACACGTCTCGGTCACCTCTTGTTAGCATTGAAGGCACATTGAACAGTGGACTTTACGTTTTAGATGTGTTACGACCCGAGGCTCTACCCTTCATTCGATCCCTGAGACACCCTACATTTCAGCAGGATAATGCGCTATCGCATGTAGCAGGTCCTGTACGGGCATTTCTGGATACAGAAAATGTTCGACTGCTGCCGTGGCCAGCACATTCTCCAGATTTCTCACCAATTGAAAATGTCTGGTCAATGGTGGCCGAGCAACTGGCTCGCACTATACGCCAGTAACTACTCTTGATGAACTGTGGTATCGTGTTGAAGCTGAATGGGCAGCTGTACCTGTACACGCCATCCAAGCTGTGTTTGACTCAATGCTCAGGCGTATTAACGCCGTTATTACGGCTAGAGGTGGTTGTTCTGGGTACTGATATCTCAGAATCTATACACCCAAATTGCGTAAAAATGTATTCACACGTCAGTTCTACTATAATATATTTGTCCAATGAATACCCGTTTATCATCTGCATTTCTTCCTGGTGTAGCAATTTTAATAGCCAGTAGTGTATATATCGCAACACAAAAATTAAATTATGTGCAGTACTGAAATTTCGGAAATACATTTGCCTAGGTAACTTATATAACTGATTAACATTGCAGTATCACAAGTTAATAGAAGTACGAGATCAACCATTCTAAATGTGAAATGTTAGTACATTAGGACCCAATGTAACGGCCAGTATGCTGAATGCAAGGATGCAAACGTGGATGCATCGTGTTGTACAGGTGCCGGATGTTATTTTATGGGACAGAATTCCATGCCTACTGCACTTGTTAGGTCAATACAGTAAGGGTTAACGCTGTATGTGGATGACGCTGGAGTTGTCTTCCAATGATGTCCCGTATGGGCTCGATTGGGGAGAGATATAGTAATCGAGCCGGCCAAGGCACTTCGTAGGGCATGTTGGGGTACAACAGCAGTACGTTGACAAGTGTTATCCTGTTGGACGAGACCCACTGGAATGTTGTTTATGAATGGCAACACAGCAGGTGGAATCACCAGAATGACGTACAAATTTGCGGTCAGGCTGAGTGGGAAAACCGCGGGAGAGCTCCTGCTGTCATGCGAAATAGCACCCTGACTCTAAATCCAGGTGTAGGTCCAACGTGTCTAGCACGCAGAGAGATAGGTTGCAGGCCATCAACTGGCCTCGTTCTAATCAATACACGGCTGTCAACTGCACTGTGTCAGAATCAACTTTCATCAGAAAATACAACAGACCTCCACCCTCATCACTTAACACTTCCGGGTAGAGATGCAATGGTCCATACACAAGACTCTCCCCTGACGTTTCGCCTCCAACTGCGGAAGGCATCCTCCGAGGACAATCGGCGAACTGCAACGAGAGCACGAGTGAGCGCTGTATACATAGGCCATCCAGAGGGCGCCGCCGTCAATCACGTGACGTCGGCTGTGCTATGGTCTCTGATATTGCGAACTTGCTGAATTGAAATTAGTCGATTGTCAAGCTGTTGCTGCAATGCTGGCATCCATATCTTATCGAAAAAAATTGCTCAAATGGCTCTGAGCACAATGGGACTTAACATCTCAGGTCATCAGTCCCCTATAACTTAGAACTACTTATACCTAACTAACCTAAGGACATCACACACATCCATGCCCGAGGCAGAATTCGAACCTGCGACCGTAGCGGTCGTGCGGTTCCAGACTGAAGTGCCTAGAACCGCTCGGGTACCAGCGGCCGGCCATATCTTATTGAGCTTAATGCCTTCATCTTTTCTATTAAAATTATTGCAGTGTTTGGCAATCTCAATGGCCTCTCTGTACATTCGCGCATAATAATGCGATGTCTTAGCTATGACGGTCGTCTCACTAAACTTTATTTCGTGATCACCTTCCTGAAACACATGTTCTGCTACAAGTTATCAATATGTCCGAGGCGGCAGTTCCTTTTATGTTCACCCAGACGGCTGTCGACGCTTCTGTTTGTTGTGCCTATATGGACCTTTCCACAACTGCACGGAATTTTATAGACACCTGGTGTAGCTAGAGGATGTCGTTTATCTTTTGCGGATCTTAAATATTCTTTTATTTTCGTGGAGGGTTTGAAAACAGTTGCCACATCGTACTTGCTTAAATTTTTTCCAGTCCGATCAGTGACATTACTGATGAATCGTAAGAACACTTTCCCCTGGGGTTGGCAATAGGGTCTCCCACCCATGAATTAGCTGGACACCTTGCCTCGCTGCTGAAACATCATACTGGTGGAACTGACAGTCATGTTAAAAATTCATATCACTTCATCGATATTATTATGGAAATTAGTGTGGGCCCTAATGATCTCCTGATCAATTTTGTGTGGTGTCGTTCTTTACCATGATTCCGGTGAATGATGCGATCACATGTATAGCGGACATAGTTCCTAGTGATATTTTGGCATTACTCAGACATTGCCTTACAACAACTTATTTTCAATATAATAATGTTTCTTATGAACAGATTGAAGGGGTGGCTTTGGGTAGTCCTCTTAGTCCAACTGTGCCTAACTTGTTCATGGAGAACTTTGAACAACGGGAGCTGCAAACAGCTACAAAAAGACCAGCCAGATGGTATCGCTTTGTAGACGATACATTTGTTATATGGACCCATGGGGAAAAGGAAATGGATGCCTTTATCTTACATCTCAATAGCATTAATCTAAGAATTCAATTCACTATGGAAAAGAAAATCAGTGATCACCTGAACTTCTTAGACGTGACTGCAATCAAACTAGACGACGGATATTGGGTCATAACGTTTTCACAAAAGACACACACACACACACACACACACACACACACACACACACATACTGATCGTTATCTGCAGAAAGATTCTAGCCACCACCCAAGACATAAAAGGGGGGGTGATTAAAACATTAATAGAAAGGCGCATAAAATATGTGAACCAGCTCACTTAGATGAACATCTTCGAGCGACCTTCGAGGAGAATGGGTATTGCAACAGAGAGATAGATCGTGCAGTACACCCTAGACTGACAACAAGGACGGACGGAGATCGACACCAACCCAAGGGGAAGGTGTTCTTTCTATTCATCAGTAAGGCCATAATCGCATTGGAAATTTTTGTAGCAAGTACGATGTGGATCTGTTTTCAGACCCACCACGAAAATAAAAGAATGTTTAAGGTGCGCAAAGGATAAACTACATCCTGTAGCTACACCAGGTGTCTATAAAATTGCGTGCAGTTGTGGAAAGGTATATATAGGCGCAAAAAAAGAAGCGTCGACTCCCGTGTGGGTGAACATAAGAGGGACTGCCGCCTCGGACATGATAAATCGGATGTAGCGGAACATGTGTTTCAGGAAGGTGATCACGAAACAAAGTTTAGTGAGACGACCGTCATTGCAAAGACGTCGCTTTATCATGTGCGAATGTACAGAGAGGCCATTGAGATTGCGAAACACTGCAACAATTTTAATAGAAAAGATGAAGGCATTAAGTTGTATAAGATGTCGAGTTCAACATTTCAGCAACAACGCGACGACCGATTAATTTCAATTGAGAAAGTTGGCTATATCAGAAATTATAGCACAGCCAACGCCACGTGACTGACAGCGGCGCCCTCTGGATGGCTTATATATACGGTGCTCACCAGTGCTCTCGTGGCAATTAGCCGATTGTCCTCGGAGGATATCTTCCGCAGTCGAAGGCGAAACGTCAGGAGAGATTCTTATGTATGGACAACGGCATTTCAGCCCGGAAGTGTTAAGTGATGACAACACCTACCGTGAAAGCCTTCATTCTATGATCAGACCTCCACCGTGCCTAAAATGAGCTCTCGCTTGACATCTCTGAAGTCGCAAATGGCGATGGTTTGGGGTCAGCGGAATGCACACTATAAGGAGTCTGACTGTGAGCTGTCCTTAAAGTATCCGATTTGTAACTGTTCGTTGCGTCCTTGCTGCTCAAATTGCTGCTGCAGATGCAGTACGATGAGCCAGGGCCATACGCCGAACACGATGGTCTTCCCTCTTGGTAATGCCACACGTCAGTCGAGTGCCCGGTCATCTTGCGACCGTCCATTCTAGTGGCCAATGACGCCAGTTTCTCGAAGCCCTATTACACGACCTCGTTCAAACTCAGTGAGATGCTGATAAGGGCGCCTTTATCGCTTTAAAGGTGTTCTTGACTGTTATCAACTTACCATATCCAATCTCAACAATCTCAAAGGTAACTAAAGCTCACTACCGTTACAGCATGTATTTAAAGCAAACCTAACAGGCATTCTCTTAGTAACGCTACCAGTGCCACTCCAGTCTTATGCGACTGGTACGAAATTTGAATAGATGTCATCTTTCAGATGTTTAAATTAGATTACCAACTCTCATTTATGCCACACAACTCTTTCTTGGTGTTATGATATATGATATTGTTTCTCTCTCTGTCTCTCTGTCTCTCTCTCTCTCTCTCCCCCTATCTATCTAGCTATCTATCTTATATACAGGGTAGTCTATTGATCTTGATCCGGCCAAATATCTCACGAAATAAGCGTCAAACGAAAAAACTACAAAGAACGAAACTTGTCTAGCGTGAAGGGGGAAACCAGAGGGCGCTATAGTTGGCCCACTAGACGGCGCTGCCATAGGTCAAACTTATATCAAGTGCGTATTTTAAAAATAGGAACTCCCATTTTTATTACATATTCGTGTAGTACGTAAGGAAATATGAAGTTTTAGTTGAACTACTTTTATCGCTTTGTGATAGATGGCGCTGTAATAGTCACAAACATATGCCTCACAATTTCAGATGAACATTTGGTAACAAGTAGGATTTTAAATCAAAATACATAATGTAGGTACGTTTCAACATTTAATTTCGGGTGTTCCAATGTGATACATGTACCTTTGTGAACTTACCATTTCTGAGAAAGCATACTGTTACAGCGTGATAACCTGTAAATACCACATTAATGCAATAAATGCTGAAAATGATATCCGTCAACCTCAATGCATTTCGCAACACGTGTAATGACATTCCTCTCAACAGCGAGTAATTCGCCATCCAAAATGTTCGCACATGCTTTGACAATGCGCTTCCGCATGTTGTCAGGTGTTGTCAGTGGATCACGATAGCAAATATCCTTCAACTTTGTTCACAGAAAGAAATCCGGGACGTCAGATCCGGCGAACGTGCGGGCCATGGTATGATGCTTCGACGACCAATCCACCTGACATGAAATATGCTTTTCAATACTGCTTCAACCGCACGCGAGCTATGTGCCGGACATCCATCATGTTGGAAGTACTTCGCCATTCTGCCGTGCAGTGAAACATCTTGTAGTAACATTACGTAAGAAATCAGCATATATTGCACCATTTAGATTTCCATCGATAAAATGAGGCCCAATTATCCTTCCTCCCACAATGCCGCATGATACATTAACCCGGCAAGGTCGCTGATGTTCCACTTGTCGCAGTCCTCGTGGATTTTCCGTTGCCCAATAGTGCATATTATGCCGGTTTACGTTGCCGCTGTTGGTAAATGACGCTTCGTCGCTAAATAGATCGCGTGCAAAAAATCTGTCATCGTCCCATAATTTCTCTTGTGCTCAGTGGTAGAACTGTACACGACGTTCAAAATCGTCGCCATGCAATTCCGCAATTCCTGGTGCGTAGAAATATGGTACGGTTGCAATCGATGTTGATGTAGCATTCTCAACACCGACTTTTTGAGATTCCCGATTCTGGCGCAATTTTTCTGCTATTGATGCGCGGATTAGCCGTGTCAGCAGCTAAAACACCTACTTGGGCATCATCATATGTTGCAGGTCGTGGTTGACGCTTCACATGTGGCTGAACAATTCCTGTTTCCTCGAATAACGTAACTATCCGGCGAACGGTCCGGACACTTGGATGATGTCGTCCAGGATACCGAGCAGCATACATAGCACACACCCGTTGGGTATTTTGATCACAACAGCCGTACATCAACACGATATCGACCTTTACCGCTATTGGTAAATGGTCCATTTTAACACGTATCACGAAGCAAATATCGTCCGGACTGGCGCAATGTTACGTAATACCACGTACTTATGCGTTTGTGACTGTTACAGCGCCATCTATCACAAAGCGAAAAAAGTGCTCAAACTAAAACATTCATATTTCTTTACGTACTACACGAATGTGTAATAAAAAACGGGGGTTCCTATTTAAAAAAGGCAGTTTATATCCATTTGACATATGGCAGTGCCATCTAGTGGGCCCACCATAGCGCCATCTGGTTTTTCCCTTCAAGCAAGACGAGTTTCGTTCTTTGTAGTTTTTTCGTTTGATGCTTATTTCGTGAGGTATTGGGCCCGGTCTCTATCAATGAACCACCCTGTATACATAGCTTGATTTACGTAAAAAGGGGCTCCTCTTAAGAGTTATTTCTACACTTTCCTTAGCATTTTAAACGCATAAATACAACATTTTTACCAGTAAAAAATTAAACTCTCTTGTGCAGCAACCATGTATAATTACTTATGTTATTAATTAAGGTAGATATTATTTCTTACTTTACGGTTTGTTACAAAAAAAAATCACAATAAGGAGAACGCACGTACGTCTCACTGTAAGGTACTGAAAAATGGAATGAATCTTAAGTGTTTTAAATTACAGTTTTTTAAGCCGTCCAAAACTTTGAAAGCTTTTCGTTGTACGTCCCTCCGATCTCTGCCTCTCTTTGATATTGGTATCTGTGGGAGACTGCCGTCCACGAAGCAACCAATATTGCACGTACTTCGAAAGGTTAAAACGATTTATTGGCCGGCCATTCAGCTTCAGAAAACTGCTGAAGAGATAGTTTTTGATACAGAGGATCTCCACGGTCAGCAGCGGCCAAATTCAGTTGGGAAAACCCACTGTCACGTTCACTAGATGACAATGGCATTCTCATGATGGTAGTTTATAACGCAAGCAAATTGTTTTCACAGTTACCACCCAAGTTCTCACAACTGTCAGAAACATGTCCCCGAAGATGGGTCACCTGGCCTCAGCCACGTCACACTGCTCGCCACTGTGTACTTCCAGATAAAGTACAAGGTTTGGTAGGTGGGTCAACCGCAGATAAGTGGCATGATAAGATTGGGTTGGACTGTTTTGAGGGAAGAGACCAAACAGCTAGGTCATCGGTCTCATCGGATTAGGGAGGACGGGGAAGGAAGTCGCCCGTGCCCTTTCAAAGGAACCATCCCGGCATTTGCCTGGAGCGATTTAGGGAAATCACGGAAAACCTAAATCAGGATGGCTGGACGCGGGATTGAACCGTCATCCTCCCGAATGCGAGTCCAGTGTGCTAACCACTGCATCACCTCGCTCGGTGGGCATGATAAATGATTTAGAGACATCCACTTGAGTTGTAATAATATTTATTGAAGCCGTGACAGGTTTCGGAATTTTAGAATCTCATCTTCAGCTGTATGAAAAGTATCCACTGGCGGTCATCAGCACGGTAGAAACGTCAGTCACAAGGAAACCGGTCGTGCTCTGAAGAAACAATAGTCTGTCTGAAGTGGTGCTCTCTAAATTTATTATCTAAGTGTAGCCTACTATCGCACTAAATAGGTAAGGTGTTACTTTGCATCAACCGCAAGAAAAGTTCTATCGTCCCATCAGCACCGATGACTTTTTTTTGTGGTCGAGATATAGGAACTGAGTACCAGTGTATGCCGTCACAAATCAAGCAGTTTATATTTAATCCAGGAGGAGAGGAAAGGATCGTACATTGAAACGTTATGCGTCTCAAATTCAGTGTAAAGTAAAGGAACAGCTGCAAGCAATAGTACTGAACTCACACCGGAACGTTGTCGATTGATAGAGCTACTCCCGTCTCAATCAATCTTGTTATTACTACCATTTAATTACTATATGATGCAACACACTTCATGATCTTTAAAAATGTTCCAGCGATGATAAGACTTTACGATGAGTGATAGGCTCCGCTATTTTTTATACGCGTCAGGCTGTCTGCGAGCAGATGAGGTCTAAATTAATGGAACCCGATATAGCTAACGTCAGTGCCATGTCAGCGCTGTGACGTCCCATCTAATGTAATTAGAGGCTCGCTCGATTAACACGCAATTACTCGCTCCAAGTTGGCTCGCAACAGCGACGTATTTCGTTTCACCTAGTGACCTACTAGCCAAAGCCGTAGCGCAGCGATTAATGGGTACAGGAAATATCGAGAGAAATACTGTACTGCAGTCAGGTGGACATTTCAGTTAGATATCATACGTTTTCACAACGGTTTGTGAATTGCTTGTACACTAGACGCAAATAAATCTACTGTACAGAAGCTTTATTGCTTACAGCCTTTGAGCTTAGAATTACTGTTCACATAACCGCTTTAGACTTATCTTAATGAAGATCATTGTTAGTGATAATAAATATTCTACATTACTCGCATAGCGTCGTTGTAATAAATATCTTCCTTCCACTAAATTTGTCGTTCTATTGCATGAACAATTGTCAAGATCCGTTCTTTAGGAAAACTAACAAATTGGCCCGATCCCCAGGTAAATTCTTGCTGCTACAGTGCATTACTTATTATCAGCATTATTGAAGTCTTTAACGAAAGTGCGCTAACGGCCTTGCCGCAGTGGTAAGACCGGTTCCCTTCAGATCTCCGAAGTTAAGGGCTGTCGGCCTGGGCTAGCACGTCGGTGGATCACCATTCCGTCTGCCAAGCCCTGTTGGCAATGGGGGTGCACTCAATCATTGTGAAGAAAACTGAGGAGCTTCTTGATTGAGAAGAAGCGGCTCCGGTCTTGTAAATTAACATACGGCCGGGAGAGCGGTGTGCTGACCACACGCCCCTCCATATCCGCATCCAGTGGCTCCAGTGGGCAGAGGATGACACGGCGGAGTGTAGCTTTGTTCTATGTAGAAGTACTTCAGTATTTCATATGTAGACACAGATTTCTTGCAACTGAAATGGCAGCTCGTGGTCGTGCTGTAGATTTCTCGCTTCCCACGCCCGGGTTCCCGGGTTCGATTCCCCGCGGGTCAGGGATATTCTCTGCCTCGTGATGACTGGGTGTTGTGTGATGTCCTTAGGTTAGTTAGGTTTAAGTAGTTCTAAGTTCTAGGGGACTGATGACCATAGATATTGAGTCCCATAGTGCTCAGAGCCATTTGAACCATTTTTGAACCAACTGATATGATTACTTTCCACTGAAAAACAAAGGCAGACGAAGTCTACTGCTATACGTAACTTTGATGCCTGGTCGTCCAGAATGTACGTCCACCACGGTAGCGAAATCTGCTCTGAGATAACAGTGTTTCGTTTGAGGGATAATGGTTCAGAATTTTTCGGTGGTGTCAGTCATCCCTGCCTCATCGGAATATGCCGCTGGTAGTAGCAGGCAGGGTGGAAAATACTGATTCATTATTTCTCAGCACTTTTTTATCAGTGGTTTCATATTATATCTGATACAACCGTGAATGTCACATTGTGCTGATGTAAGCAACAGCACTTCCCTGTTTACAAGGACATTCCAGGAATCACGACATCCTGCCGCTTGCGAAGGTCCAGGAGGGAAGGCTTTGCCAACCCCCACTGCACTTCGGCAAAATATAGGATGACGACTACCAAATATCTACAGACACACTGTTCTGCTGACGATATGGTAGAGAAAAACGCTTCCCGTGTTTTAATACAGTTTTTCTTTTGCAGTTAGAGTAGCTTATTGCAGCTGTATGAAGGTAGAATATAGTAGTTAAAGGTCTAACAACGCACAAGTAGACAAACAGCGTAGGAACTATTCACCAAATGCTGGTAGAACTAACAGAGTCACAGCATACAAGTGTAGAAGCGACATTACTCGGTGGTGTGCTCGAATATAATCGGTGGAACCTTCTATAATTGAGTGGTAGCAAATTGTCGTCTATCGTCCAGTTCTCATATGCGGCAGGAAGGTGGAGCTCTTATATGGAACCCGTCCTTTGTAAATTCTATCTTACATCATACTGGGATACGACTTAAATACAGTCGACCTCTTGAGTTGTCAAAAAAAACTGTAATATGACATTTCCTGTGATTAGCTGGCTGGATGGACAAATCCCGAAAGCCAAAAGATAATTAAATTCAACAACAAACCGACACTGCTGACATAGTGCTCTCTAACCATGTCGTTCTACGCAAAATACATCCAATCTGCCCACATAGCTCTTTAGTAATCCTACTGTTTCATATAATAATAATATAACGCAAGCGATATAAATACTGCTCAGTAATGCGGATTTCCAAACCCCATTCGCAGTTAGATTTCGCCATATTCTGGTGTTTAAAGTTTACATATACTCTTCTTCTTAGGACCTGCACGATAATATTGTTTGTAGGCACCTGTCGTGATTCGGCGATACCTGAACTGTTCTGCCATAACATTATGACCACCTGGCTGACAGATGGTACATTCACCTTTGTCACAGGTAACAGTGGTGATGCATCGTGGCATGGTGACAATGCGGCCTTGGTAGGTCGCTGGAGGAAGTGGGCACCACTCGGCACACACAAGTCACCTGATTCTCGTAAATTATGGGGAGATGAGCTATGACAGCACGTTCAGCCACATCCTAGATGTGTTTGATCGGGTTCAGATCTGGTGAGGGGGGGGGGGGGGCAGCAAATCAATTGGAACTCGCCAATGTCTTCCTCGAATAACTCCATCACACTCCTGGCCATGTGACATGGCGAATTAACTTGTTGAAAAATGCCACTGCCATTCGGAAACATGATCGTCTTGAACGGGTGTGTATGGTCTGCAACCAGTGTATGATACTCCTTGGTTTTCATGGTGCCTTGCATGATCTGCAGTGGACCGTTGTATATCCATATGAATGTTCTCCAGAGTATAATGGAGCCGCCACCAGCTTTCCTGTCCCAGAGCATAGGTGTCAAGGTGCTATTCCTCTGGAAGATGATGGATTCACGTGCTCGCATCGACATGATGAGGAAAGTATCGAGATTCATTAGGCCATGCAGCGTTCTGCCACTGTGCCAATGTCCAGTACCGATGGTCACGAGCCCATTTCAGTCGTAGTTGCCGATGTCACTGTGTCAACATTGACACACGCATGGGTCACCGGCAGCGGACGCACATCTTTAGGAGCGTTCGGCGCACGGTATGTTCAGACATACTTGTACTCTGTCCATCACTAAATTCTGATGTTAGTTCTGCCATAGCCCACCATCTGTCCCGTTTCACTGGTGCAAACAGAGCCGTGGTGACCAGCGAAGACATGCCTGGGGGGGGGGGGGGGGGCGGTAGGATACTAGCCTGACTTTCGACAGCCATGTGGCCGGCGAACCAGAAATTATGGTCTGAGGTGCCATTTCGTTTCATAAAAGGATGCCTTTGGTTGTCTTCCAAGGCACGCTTAGAGCAACGCAGTACGTCGACGTCATTCTAGGCCCCATTTTGTTGGCCTTCATGGAAAGGCATCCTGAGCGCGGCCGCACATGGCAAGAGTTTCTACTGCCTATCTTCGTGCTTGTCAAACCCTACCTTCGCCAGCAACGTCGCCTGATCTCTTCCCAACTGAGGACGTCTGGAGCATTACGTTTAGAGCCGTCCAACCAGCTCCTTCCAACAAATCTATCAATCAATTTCAAGCCGAATAACTGCTTGCACAAGGGCCAGAGGGGAACCTATGTGTTTGTGAAGGTCTTTCCCTTGAAAAAAGGTACAATTTCAGCAAAATCGTTATTATTTGTTTCTTTGTACATGCACATCACATCTATCGAGTTCAGTCTCATTCGGATAATGTCTCTGTTGTGAACTTCTTGTTTAATATCTTAGAACCAGTTTTCTCAGTCATTCTGCCCACGCACAACATTTGGAGAGAAACATCGCTGGCAAGCTGCGAGATATCTAGAAAATTGCGCTTGTCTCCTTTCATGTCAGGTAGACAGCAAGATTCCTAAAACGTATGCAACGTATTTAAGAATTTCTACGGATCTTATCACATGCCCTGCTGAAGCCATCTTTTTCAAAAATGTTCAAATGTGTGTGAAAACTTATGGGATTTAACTGCTAAGGTCATCAGTCCCTAAGCTTACACACTACTTAATCTAAATTATCCTAAGGACAAACACACATACTCACGCCCGAGGGAGGACTCGAACCTCCACCGGGACCAGCCACACAGTACGTGACTGCAGCGCCATAGACCGCTAAGCTAATCCCGCGCAGCGCCATCTTTTTATTGGATGCTAAGTACTTATCTAGTTTTTGGCTCTTTACAATAGTTTTTTTTATTCTGAAGCACTGAAAGTAATACAGTTCATTACTATAGCGTGTTTTTCATTATAACTACATTTTACGTAACTGAATTTCAACAATCCCACGCGACATCACTATATTGTGGAGGAACTGTATTTTGCGTCTTAAATCGTCTTGTGTTTAGTACAATTATCAGTCTAATCGTGCCGAAGGGAACTACGAACAAGAGGATCCCTGACAAGAAAGTAAAGGTCAAAGTTCTTTTACATGATTGCCACATCCTGAGAAACTGTGGTATGACTTCGTTACCCAAACCGGAAATTTGGGTACTTCAATTTTGTATGTTTAAATACCGTATTATATCTGTTCAACATACATATTTTAAATGTTATACACATTTATTGAAGTTATGTAGATAAACTCTCAACAAAGGAAACAAAGATTCGCACCACAATGGAATTATACGAATGTGATGGAAACCGGTAGATGTGATGCACATGACTAGACAAAGAAATTATTCCAATTTTTTTAAAACTTGGATGATTCATTGAGAAGGAAGAGCTTCACAAATTGGGCATGTCTAGGGGGCATGTCTAGGGGTAGCGTCTTTGATTCTTAATCAAAACGTCTTCCGTCCCGGGTTCGATCCCCGCCACTGTCTAAATTTTGATAAATACTCGACATTGGCGGCCGAATACTTCCGGCATAAGAAGTCACCCTCATTCTGCCAACGGCCTTGTCAAAGAGGGCGGTTAGAGGTTCAGGGCACTCTCTTGTCCTAGGGGTGGGAAACTGCCCCTAAAGGCAGAAGAATCAGCAATCATCAACGACATGAGGATGCAGAAGGCAATGGAAACCACTGAATTAAAGACACGTAACGTGTACCCACAGGACATGTGGCCTATAATTGAAGAAGTGTCATGATGATCTCTCCATTGACAAAAGATTCCGGAATAGTCCCCCATTCGGATCTCCGGGAGGGGACTGCCAAGGGGGAGGTTACCATGAGAAAAAGATTGAATAATCAACGAAAGGATAACGTTCTACGAGTCGGGGCGTGGAATGTCAGAAGCTTGAACGTGGTAGGGAAACTAGAGTATCTGAAAGGGGAAATGCAAAGGCTCAACCTAGATATAGTTGGGGGTCAGTGAAGTTAAGTGAAAGGAAGACAAGGATTTCTGGTCAGATGAGTATCGGGTAATATCAACAGCAGAAGAAAATGGTATAACAGGTGTAGGATTCGTTATGAATAGGAAGGTAGGGCAGAGGGTGTGTTACTGTGAACAGTTCAGTGACCGGGTTGTTCTAATCAGAATCGACAGCAGACCGACAACGATAGTTCAGGTATACATGCCGACGTCGTAAGCTGAAGATGAACATAATCATGGGCGACTGGGTAGCAGTTGTAGGGGAAGGAGTAGAAGAAAAGGTTACAGGAGAATATGGGCTTGGGACAAGGAATGAAAGAGGAGAAAGACTAATTGAGTTCTGTCACAAGTTTCAGCTAGTAATAGCGAATACCCTGTTCAAGAATCACAAGAGGAGGAGGTATACTGGGAAAAGGCCGGGAGATACGGGAAGATTTCAATTAGATTACATCACGGTCAGACAGATATTCCGAAATCAGATACTGGATTGTAAGGCGTACCCAGGAGCGGATACAGACTCAGACCACAATATAGTAGTGATGAAGAGTAGGCTGAAGTTCAAGACATTAGTCGGGAAGAATCAATACGCAAAGAAGTGGGATACGGAAGTACTAAGGAATGACGAGATACGTTTGAAGTTCTCTAATGCTATAGATACAAGCTATAAGGAATAGCGCAGTAGGCAGTACAGTAGAAGAGGAATGGACATCTCTAAAAAGGGCCATCACAGAAGTAGGGAAGGAAAACATAGGTACAAAGAAGGTAGCTGCGGAGAAACCATGGAACACAGAAGAAATACTTCAGCTGATTGATGAAAGGAGGAAGTACAAACATGTTCCGGGAAAATCAGGAATACAGAAATACAAGTCGCTGAGGAATGGAATAAATAGGAAGTGCAGGGAAGCTAAGACGAAATGGCTGCAGGAAAAATGTGAAAACATCGAAAAAGATATGATTGTCGGAAGGATAGACTCAGCATCAGGAAAGTCAAAACAACCTTAGGTGACATTAAAAGCAACGGTGGTAACATTAAGAGTGCAACGTTAATTCCATTGTTAAATGCAGAGGAGAGAGCAGATAGGTGAAAAGAATACATTGAAAGCCTCTATGGGGGTGAAGATTTGTATGATGTGATAGAAGAAGAAACAGGAGTCGATTTAGAAGAGATAGGGGATCCAGTATTAGAATCGGAATTTAAAAGAGCTTTGGAGGACGTATGGTCAAATAAGGCAGAAGGGATAGATAACATTCCATCAGAATTTCTGAAATCATTGGGGGAAGTGGCAACAAAACGAGTATTCACGTTGATGTGTAGAATATATGAGCCTGGCGATAAACCATCTGACTTTCGGAAAAGCATCATCCACACAATTCTGAAGACGGCAAGAGCTGATAAGTGCGAGAATTATCGCACAATCTGCTTAACAGCTCATGCATCGAAGCTGCTTACAAGAATAATATACAGAAGAATGGAAAAGAAAGTTGAGAATGCGCTAGGTGACGATCAGTTTGGGTTTAGGAAAAGCAAAGGGACGAGAGAGGCAATTCTGACGTTACGGCTAATAATGTAAGCAAGGCTAAAGAAAATTCAAGACACTTTCATAGGATTTGTCGACCTGGAAAAACGGTTCGACAACATAAAATGGTGCAAGCTGTTCGAGATTTTGAAAAAAGTATGGTAAGCTATAGGGAGAGACGGGTCATATACAATATGTACAACAACCAAGAGGGAATAATAAGGGTGGACGATCAACGTATTAAGAAGGGAGTAAGACAAGGCTGTAGCCTTTCGCCCCTACTCTTCAATCTGTAAATCGAGGAAGCAATGATGGAAATAAAAGAAAGGTTCAGGAGTGGAATTAAAATACAAGGTGAAAGGATATCAATGATACGATTCGCTGATGACATTGCTATCCTGAGTGAAAGTGAAGAAGAATTAAATGATCTGCTGAACGGAATGAACAGTCAAATGAGTACACAGTATGGTTTGAGAGTAAATCGGAGAAAGACGAAGGTAATGAGAAGTAGTAGAAATGAGAACAGCGAGAAACTTAACATCAGGATTGATGGTTACGAAGTCAATGAAGTTAAGGAATTCTGCTACCTAGGCAGTAAAATAACCAATGACAGACGGAGCAAGGAGGTCATCAAAAGCAGACTGGCTATGGCAAAAAAGGCATTCCTGGCCAAGAGAAGTCTACTAATATCAAATATCGGCCATAATTTGAGGAAGAAATTTCTGAGAATGTACGTCTGGAGTACAGCATTGTATGGTAGTGCAACATGGACTGTGGGAAAACCGGAACAGAAGAGAATCGAAGCATTTGAGATGTGGTGCTATAGACAAATGTTGAAAATTAGGTGGACTGATAAGGTAAGTTATGAGGAGGTTCTACGCAGAATCGGAGAGGAAAGGAATATGTGGAAAACACTGATAAGGAGAAGGGACAGGATGATAGGACATCTGCTAAGACATGAGGGAATGACCTCCATGGTACTAGAGGAAGCTGTAGAGGACACGAACTGTAGAGGAAGACAGAGATTGGAATACGTCAAGCAAATAATTGAGGACGTAAGTTGCAAGTGCTACTCTGAGATGAAGAGGTTAGCACAGGAAAGGCATTCGTGGTGGGCCGCATCAAACCAGTCAGTACAAAAAAAAAAAAAAAAAAAAAAAAAAAGTAATGCGTTGGTCCAGCCCAGGGCCATATGGAAGCAATGATTCGGCCTGGCATTGATTGACAGCGTTGTTGTATGCCGCCTTGGAGGATGTCATGTCAAATTTTCTCCAATTAACGCGTTACATCGTTATAACCCTGAGCTGATTGGAAGCCCTCCCCATAATATCTGAAACGTTCTCAGTTGGGAAGACATTCGGAGTCCTTGCTGGCTATGGTACAGTTTGGCAAGCAAGAACGTAAGCAGTCGAAACTCTCGCCATGTGCGGACGGGCCCAGGATGCCTTTCCATGAAGGTCAACAAAATGTGGCCTACAATATCCTCGACGTAACGTTTTGCTGTAAGTGTGCCTTGGATGACAACCAAAGTGAGCCTACTGTGAAACAAAACGGCACCTCAGACCATCTGGCTTTTGGGCCATGTGGCTGTCGACAGTGAGGGTGATATCCCACTGCTCACAGGGACGTCACCAGGCATGTCTTCGCTGATCACCTACCTCATTTCGAAACTCGACTGAAGCCAATCCTACTCCAATCAATGAGCCTCAAGGCCGAAGGCGTGTCTCTAGAAGCAGCAAAGCGGTACGTTGACGTTATTCTACTCCTCTTTTTGTAGCCCTTCATGGCAAGCCATCATGGGCCTTCATTTTAGCAAGATAAAGACCGCCTCCACATGTAGAAAATTTCTACTTCTAGTCTTCGTGCTTGTCGAACTCTATCTTCGCCAGCATGGACGCTGGATTTCTCCCCAGTTGAGAACTTTTAGAGCATTATGGGAGAGGACTACCAATCAGCTCGATGTTTGACTATCTAACGCACCAACTGCACATAATTTATCCCGATCCCTCAGGAGCACATCCAACAATCCTATCAATAATTGCCAAGGCGAATAACTGCTTGCATAAAGACTAGAGGTGGACCGAAGCTTTACTGACTTGCTCACAATGTGAAGATGTTTCTCTTGGATATATTTTTCAATTTTATGAAACGGTAATGAGTTTTTGGTGCATACATCCACACGCCATCTACCGATTTCCATCTCATCGCAATATTTGTTTTGAGGACAGCCTTTATTTTGTTTTCGAGTATAATTCGTTGCTCATATTCAAACTAACATGAGAGAGCATCACACGAGCGGGGTTATACATAAAAATGTGTTAGCGTTGGTTGAATGGAATCTGTTCATTTTTGTCAGAATTATTAGCAGTTAATTGTTGCAGCGAAGGGATGTATCAACCAATAGCAATGCTGTTACAACTGAGCTCAGAGATCCCGACTATGGGTAAGAGTAAGTGCTTCACATACCGCTGAATCTACGGCTCCATATTGGTATTGTTCAGAGGTACCCTCATTAGGCGTCGTGAGTAGCAGGCAAGATTTGTTGGTTGTAAGACAGGTTAGATTCTTCGTTGCAAGTCAAACAGGAGTCACTAGCAGGTAGATCGTTCACAAGTGTGACGGCGGCTGGTAGGGGCACCAGCCTGATGGCGATCAACCGGCCTCAGCCGCCTTCCACTTGTTGGTACGAGATTTTTGGACCACGAAGTATCGTTGGCTGTGGTTGCTTTCATATATCATAAAATTCGCGCTCCATGACCACCTAACAAAGGTGACAACCATTCTCACAACACAGTATGTTAACATAGAATACAGATGATTCAAAAAAATGGTTCAAATGGCTCTGAGCACTATGGGACTCAACTGCTGAGGTCATTAGTCCCCTAGAACTTAGAACTAGTTAAACCTAACTAACCTAAGGACATCACAAATATCCATGCCCGAGGCAGGATTCGAACCTGCGACCGTAGCGGTCTTGCGGCTCCAGACTGCAGCGCCTTTAACCGCACGGCCACTTCGGCCGGCAGAATACAGATGAACTGTAGCTGCAGAGCTCCATATACACTCTAAACACTGAAGATGTATGTAGAAGATGGATGTAATTTTCCAGCAATTGACGCTATCCAGTTGTAAACCACTAATCCAACTGCCCCATTTTGTGAATGTGTGGCTTGTCGCAGTGGGCTTCCTGGGTGCTGGACAGGTGAGTGATAGAGTTCAAAGTCGGATCTAGCTGTGCTACATCTGTGGAAGACTTTGGATTGTTTTACGATTTGGTAGCCAACTTGCGGTATTTTATAAAGTGTCTTGACTGCAAAAGAATATAACATTAATATACGGTTTATAACTTCAGTGTTTTCCCCTATGCACAAAGAAACAATTTTATAGTTGAAAGACGTGCTAGGTACATAATCAATGACTGACTGACGTGGGATAGAAAACCGAGACCTTCCCATATTTGAAATGCTGAGGAAGGGGATGTACTGACAACCATGCATCAGAGGTAAACGATGTAAGTACTTTTCACCACGTTTCACACAGCGGCATCTGATTCGTCGTACAGACTATGTTAGCACTCTGTGGAGAAGCTTGTGCAGCCATAGTTCTGTATCATGTACTAAGAAGTGATTGCAATGAGGGAGTAGTGCGCCATTACTGCTCACTGTATATAAATGTATAATTGGGATAGGAGTTTACAGCTGGATAGTAAGTACTATTAAATTTAGAAGCTCTGTCCGGAAATTAGGACACAATCACAGGACAGGTAGTGCCATCATGTAACATCTTCAGATTATATGAATGGGTTTGATACCAGTAATTTTAAGTCGTCTGTGTAGTAGAAAGTGTCAACATGATTTCTTCTGACGTTCTAAACATTCCTCAGCTGTTAGTGAGAAGCAAGAAGCCAATTGACGAACGCTAAGGTTCGTCGTTATCGGTACAGAACCTGTACAATTTCGTTACTAATGTTGAAGACATAAATAACTTCAAAAATAGTACGCTAGTTATAAAAAAAAAACTTAAATGCACTTACCTCTATTAAAGAGCCGTTTTGTGACCACGTTGTGGTTAAAAGCTGTGATCAAGTAGACTGTCGAGAAGAGCTGGAAAAATTACAGTAATGTTAAAGAAAAAAAGAAAAAGAAGCTCAGTTGGTCATTTAACAATTAGCTGCACAGTTAATTCTTCTAGCTCATCTCGGTGAAACATGGCGACAAAGCGACGCTACCATTCCTCTTACTTGGAAACGAGGATGTGATAGCAAAAGGCATATTGGAAAAAATCCAAATGAATCGCTGGGATATATTTCGTGAAAACATAAAATCCCATGGGAACACCATATACGAGGGGAGTTTAATAAGTAATGCAATATATTTTTTTTCTTGAAGCAGGTTGGTTCCACGCAGTATTCCAGTACACCATATTATTATTACCCATCTTTTGGCTACAAAACTTTATTTTTCAACATGCGACGAACTTCCCATACCTTATGGGGAGGGCCTGTAGGTCCACAACGTACCACTCTACTGGTAGACGTCGGGGCACATGTCTTGAGCATCAGTAGCCTCCTAATCATCCACGTACTGCTTCGCGCAGTAAGCTTCCTTCATTGAGCCACAAAGATGAAAATTGGAAGGTACGAGATCCGGGCCGTAGGGTAAATACGAACAGTGCAATGAAGTTTTGTGAGCTTCTCTCTGGTACGCATACATGTATGAGGCTTGGAGTTTTCATGGGGAAGGAGAGCTTCGTTTGCATCTCCTTAAATGAGAGTGTCTCCAAGTTTCAATACTGATGAAGTCACAGCTGTGTGCGGCCTGTTGACACGCGCGAGGTCGGTTAGGTTTGCGTGATCGTGTTGCGATGATGACAGACACGTTGCCCAAACACTCACCGCGCTTTTGTTCACTGCTAGGTCTCCCTTCTCCAAGCTTGCTTGCTTGCTTTTGCTTTCCAGCAAAAGAAACTTAATGGACATACCTTCGTCAAAGATACCATTTTGAAGGCCACATACAGCGCCGCCACATAACGAAACTTCATGAAACTATAGGGGCTGAAGTGGTAATATTCCACGATGTCCTACAACAAATTCCGCAGTTTTATAACCGAAATTGGCCAAGAAAAGATGCGTTACGCAACTTATTGAACATTCCTCGTCAATTATAAGTTGCTGATGATGAAATGGTAGTACTGAAATAAGAGCTGCCTGGGATGTTACAATCCCGTCAGTGACATGACTGTTATCTTATGGATTTAGATATAATGTAAGATTTTTTCTGCGATTTTTCACTAATTGAAGGTATGCGACTACTTAAGGTCAAACCACGACTTCTGTCTGCAAGGTCACTACCAGTTAAACAGCGATTTGATTGTCGACAACGATAAGGCAGGCGGGATTGGCTGTTTAGCGTGGATTGGATCCAGTCGTAGAGAAAAAAGTTTTACGTAAAATCACAAGCCCCACTGTCTACAAAGTTATTGGCAACCACTGTATTGACTTTTCTGCAGTGCTCTAATATTTTTTAACGAGAAACAATGATATCTTTCTTTGTTAAAGAACATCGAATTACCAGACTCGAGGCCATGATAGGAAGCAACAGAATGGACTGTGTGTTCGACCCTGTGGAAGCTTGTCTACAGGCACTAAACACCAAAAAACTGTATTATTATATTTTGCGCGAGAGACTTCCAAGTGGCGCCTGCTAATGAATAGCTTACAGAACAAGAGCTGTGTGGTGTGCTACAGCGTTTTTTAGTTTTTCTACTGGGCCAGTAAAAATATAAAAATGTGGACTGATTTTCAAGGAAGTCGTAACTGTTAACATAAACTACATTACGTCTGTCTTCAGCTTTAGTTATCTAGCTGTACATTGTGTGGTGGTTGTTAACAGAGACGCCAAAAAGGGCGATATATATCTCATACATAAGGGTTATTTCTATAGGGTAGAAGCATGTTTTTCTTAGTCTAGAGTATCGTTCCCGGCATTACCATCAAATATAGACACTGGTGAAAGAGGACTGATTCCCATGAATATTATTTCATACGTCTTAAAAAAGGGACCAATGTATCGAACAGATTTAAATAAGACCCTATTAAAGAAATTACTCTATTGTTATTCATGTAGATAAAAAAGAAAATTTGAACTGGAAGATGTCTGGAGTATATAGTGACAACAACTGCTATATTGGAGGAATGTGTACTGTTATTGAAAAACGAAGAAGCCACTGCAGCTCTATTGGCAAAGTTTGCATATTCAATTGAACACAGTGTATGGAAGAATCTGGATATAAGTGAGGAATATAAAATATCAACATTCACTATCAGTACCAATAGTAAATGTCTGTACATTGGAGTACTAGTCGAAAATAGTGGATTTGAGTACGTTTAATGTGGTTATAAAACATGAATCATCTTCAGGACTGCGTGAAAAGGATGGTTGCATTGTGTCTAAATGTGATGGACAGGGTGTGACGTACCTAGCAACAGAACAATCGTTTGTGTAATCTAAGAGTTATGGAGTAAGTATATTTTCTGGGCTTTCATTTGCAAACGTTGTAAAGTTAAGGATTTATACTGAAATTCCCCAAGAATGTAGAGAAGGTAAATTGTCACCAGACACAAAGGAATATGTGGAATGTTTTATAAGTAGTGCAACGCAAGAAGTAAGAATTAACATCATTGAGTGCTCTAGGCGAGAAGAAATTCAAGAAGGAGCAAATGTAATTCTTATAGTAACAAATGACAAAGTTTATACGAAAAAATATATCTGATGGAATTCGTATTGGGAAAATTACTAGCTGGAGAAAGATCTGGATCATTCAGACTTAGGTTTAAATTACAAGTTTAATTTTAAGCTGAATGTTAGTGCAACTGCAGAGAGAAAACATGAAGAATGAGTTGTTTCCTGTGTGTAAATGTGCGATGAGGTGACAAAAATTATGGAAGAGCGATACACAAATAGCTGCAGTAAATAAGATATAAAAGGGCAGTGCATTGGCAGAGTTGTCATTTGTACGCAGGTGATTAATGTGAAAAGGTATCCGACATTATTATGACCGCACGATGGAAATTAGTAGACTTCAAACAGGGCTAGTAGTTGGAGTACGTTCTGTTTCAGAAATCTTCGGGAAATGGAGTATTACGAGATCCACAGTGTAAGAAGTTAGCCGGTAACACCAGATTTCAGGCATTACCTATAACCACAGACAACTCAATGGCTGCCGGCCTTCACGTAACGACAGAGAACAGCGGCGTTTGCGTAGGGTTTCATTCCTTTCAGACAATCAAAACTGCGTAAAATAAACGCAGAAATCAAAGTGGAATGTACATCAAACGTATCCTATAGGAGAGTGCGGCGAAATTTCGCGTTACATCTACATCTACAATTATACTCAGCAAGCCACCCAATGGTGTGTGGCGGAGGGCACTTTACGTGCCACTATCATTACCTCCCATTCCTGTTCCAGTCGCGTATAGTTCGTTGAAAGAACGACTGCCGGAAAGCCTCCGCCGCGCTCGAATTTCTCTAATTTTATATCCGTGATCTCCACGGGAGGTATAAGTAGGGGAAGGAATATAATCGATACCTCATCCAGAAACGCACCCTCTCGAAACCTGGACGGCAAGCTACACCGCGATTCAGAGCGCCTCTCTTGCAGAGTCTGCCACTTGAGTTTGCTAAACATCTCCGTAACGTTATCACGCTTATCAAATAGCCCTGTGACGAAACGCGCCGCTCTTCTTTGGATCTTCTCTATCTCCTCCGTCAACCCGACCTGGTACGGATCCCACACTGATGAGCAATACTCAAGTATAGGTCGAACGAGTGTTTTGTAAGCCACCTCCTTTGTTGATGGACTACATTTTCTAAGGACTCTCCCAATGAATCTCAACCTGGTACCCGCCTTACCAACAATTAATTTTATATGATCATTCCACTTCAAATCGTTCCGCATGCACACTGCCAGATATTTTACAGAAGTAACTGCTACCAGTGTTTGTTCCTCTATCATATAATCATACCATAAAGGATCCTTCTTTCTAAGTATTCGCAATACATTACATTTGTCTATGTTAAGGGTCAGTTACCACTCCCTTCACCAAGTGCCTATCCGCTGCAGATCTTCGTACATTTCGCTGCAATTTTCTAATGCTGCAACTTCTCTGTATTCTACAGCATCATTTGCGAAAAGACGCATAGAACTACCGACACTATCTACTAGGTCATATATATATATATATATATATATATATATATATATATATATATATATATATATATATATATTGTGAAAATCAATGGTCCCATAACACTCACCTGTGGCAGGTCAGAGGTAACTTAAACGTCTGTAGACGTCTCTCCATTGAGAACAACATGCTGCGTTCTGTTTGCTAAAAATTCTTCAATTCAGCCACACAGCTGGTCTGATATTCTGTAGGCTCTTACTCTGTTTATCAGGCGACAGTGCGGAACTGTATCGAACGCCTTCCGGAAGTCAAGGAAAAGGGCATCCACCTGGGAGCCTGTATCTAATATTTTCTGGGTCTCATGAACAAATAAAGCGAGTCGGGTCTCACACGATAGCTGTTTCCGGAATCCATGTTGATGCCTACTGAGTAGATTCTGGGTTTCAAGAAACGACATGATACGCGAGCAAAAACATGTTCTAAAATTCTACAACAGATCGACGTCAGAGATATAGGTCTATAGTTTTGCGCATCAGCTCGACGACCCTTCTTGAAGAGTGGGACTACCTGTGCTCTTTTCCAACCATTTGGAACCTTCCGTTCCTCTAGAGACTTGCGGTACACGGCTGTTAGAAGGGGGGCAAGTTCTTTCGCGTACTCTGTGTAGAATCGAATTGGTATCCCGTCAGGTCCACTGGACTTTCCTCTGATGAGTGACTTCAATTGCTTCTCTGTTCCTTGGGCGCTTATTCCGATGTCGGCCATTTTTTCGTTTGTGCGAGGATTTAGAGAAGGAACTGCAGTGCGGCCTTCCCCTGTGAAACAGCTTTGGAAAAAGGTGTTTAGTATTTCAGCTTGACGCGTGTCATCCTCTGTTTCAATGCCATCATCATTTCGGAGTGTCTGGGATGGCAGTAGGGGCATTGGCAGCAGACGAACGACGCGAGTGCTTTGGTAACAGCACGACATCGCCTGCGAGGCCTCTACTGGGCTTGTGAGCGTAAGGTTGGATCCTAGGCAAAACCGTGGCCTGGTTAGACGTGTGCCGATTTCAGTTGGTAAGAGCTGATGGCAGGGTTCGAGCGTACTGCAGACCCCATGAAGTCATGGATCCAAGTTATCAACAAGCCACTGTGCAAGTTGGTGGTGGTTCCATAAAGGTGTGGGCCAACTGAACCGACCAGTGACTGGATGTGTCTATGTTTCGTTACTTGGAGACCATTTGTAACCATTCATGGACTTCATGTTACGGATGACAATGCGCCATGTCACAGGGCTACAACTCTTCGCCATTGGTTTAAAAACATTCTGGACAATTCGAGCTAATGATTTAGCCACCCAGGTATCCCGACACGAATCCCATCGAATATCTGTGGCACATACTGCAGAAAATCCACCATCGGCATGCCATGTCGAGTTGCCGCACTTTGATGGTTGAAAGGAAGTCCCACACGATGTTGTGAGGTATTTCACGACTTTGTCACCTCAGTGTATATGCAAGAACTAACGAAGTTTTCGTACCAGAATACTTGTTTTCAGATATGCTACCCTTCCAAAAAAGTTTCCTTTTTACGATGATCTACAAGTGTCACTTGGATGTTGACATGCAAAGAATATGCAAGTAGATAGATGGAATACCTGGTCATAGAGTCAAGTGAAATTGTTTGATACATTTGGTATGTAATGTGAAACAAACCGTCAATTTCCTTCGACACTCGGCAGTGCATTGAAGAGGCAATGAGTAATACTTGGCGCTGCACTCATGGACTGTGCGGCTGGTCCCGCCGGAGGTTCGAGTCCTCCCTCGGGCATGGGTGGGTGTGTTTGTCCTTAGGATAATTTAGGTTAACTAGTGTGTAAGCTTAGGGACTAATGACCTTAGCAGTTAAATACCATAAAAAAAGTAGTACTCGTTTGTGCTGATTGCAGCTATAAATTGGAAAACTAAATTGCGAAAGTCTATCGAAACGCCTGAGAAAATGCGCATACCGACTATTCCGGGATATATTGTGTCCCCGAATGCTAATATGGCGGCACATTATTAGAAGGAGTTCGGATATTTTTGACCAGATAATATACGGAAAATACAAACCACAGAACACATACTGTGTTTATCATTCTCGAATAACTTTCTGTAATTAAACTGGTAGTCAGCAGGACATTGAACGAAAATAGTTCTCGCACTGTAAGCAGCTTTCCGGTAACTACTTTACCTGGTTGAGCAGGTTAGTGGATGGCGCGAATTCTCATGATAGGGAGGTGTACCTCTGGCCAGTGTGGTTCCAATGTGCTCTGCAACACTCACTTGCTGTGGTATTTCCTGTGACTGATTTGCTAACAAAGTCGATATAACCGCCCCATTTTTCCATGGTGCAGCGTGACTGGTTGAGAAACACGAGCCGTAATTGTAGCTAGGGATTATCAGAGAACTTTCAGCGATGTCTCACGGGTGAACTGTAATGCAGTTGTCATTTATGTGCTAAGTTTTCGTGCATGCGTGTGTGTGTGTGTGTGTGTGTGTGTGTGTGTGTGTGTTAATGGAATTCCAGCTGTGGTTTTGTGTCCAGTGACAGGAATGGGTTCATATTTACATGGTACCTTTTTCCTATTCTGATTCGGGGTTGTGGTCTGCTCACACAAGAGCTTCAATTTCCAGTCCTGTACTCAAGTGTGTGTATACAGGATATGAGTGCAGATAGGATACGTGAATCCTCAAATGCTATCACGCTGGCAACTCCACATTACATAAACGTAAAAGGCAGTTCTTCTTCGAGGCAACTGGGTACCACCAGTACATTTGTTTATAACCGCCGGTGAGAGGCAGGCGAAATACCCTGATATTTCAAGAAGAATATAATAAATCCGATCCCAAAGATAACAGGTGTTGAAAGGTTTCAAAATTACCGAACTATCAGTTATTAAGTCACGGCTGCAAAATACTAAGACGAATTCTTTACAGACTAATGGAAAAACTGGTAGAAGCCGACCTCGGGGAAGATCAGTTTGGATTCAGTAGTAACGTTGGAAGACGCGAGGCAATACTGACCCTACGACTTAGCTTGCAAGGCTGATTAAGGAAAGAAAACCTACGTTTCTAACATTGTAGACTTAGAGAAAGCTTTTGATAATGTTAATTGGAAGGTTCTCTATCAAATTCTGGAGGTGGCATTTGTAAAATACCGGGAGCTGAAGGCTACTTGCAATTTCTACAGAAACCAGATGGCAGTTATAAGAGTCGAGGGGCATGAGAGGGAAATAGTGATTGAGAAAGGACTGAGACAGGGTTGTAGCCAATCCCAGATGTTATTCAATCTGTATATCGAGGAAACAGTAAACCAAAGAAAAGAAAAATACAGAGTAGGAATTGAAATCTATGGAAAAACAATAAGAAGTTTGAGGTTTGTCGACGACATTGCGGTTCTGTCAGAGACAGCAAAGAACCTAAAAGAGCAGTTGAATGTAATGGACAATGTCTTGAAAGGATGATACGAGATAAACATCAACTAAAGCAAATCGAGGATAATGCAATGTAATCTAATTAAATGAGGCGATGCTAATGCAATTAGACTAGGAAATTAGACATTTAAAGCAGTAGATGAGTTTTGGTATTTAGGGAAAAAGATAATTGATAATAATCAAAGTAGAAAGGATATAAAATGTAGACTGGCAATGGCAAGGAAAGCGTTTCTGAAAAAGAGAAATCTATTAATATCGAGGATAGATTTAAGTGTCGGGAAGTCATTTCTGAGTGGATTTGTATGGAGTGTAGCCGTGCGTGGAAGTGAAACGTGGACGATAAATAGCTTGGACAAGAAGAGAATAGAGGCTTTCGAAATGTGGTGCTACAGAAGTCTGCTGAAGATTAGATGGGTAAATCATATAACTAATGAGGAGGTACTGAATAGAATTTGTGAGAAGAGAAATTTGTGGCACAACTTGAGAAGAAGAAGGGCTCGGTTGGTAGGACACATTCTGAGTCAAAAAGGGATCAACTTTTAGTGTTGTAGGGCAGCGGGGAGGCTAAAAATCGTAAAGGGAGACTAAGAGATGAATACACTAACCGGATTCAGAAGGATGTAGGCTGTAGTTGTTACTCGGAGATGAATAAGCTTGCACAGAATAGAGTAGCATGGAAAGTTGCGTGAAACCAGTATCTGATGACCACAGCAACAACAGCTGTCAGTATTATAGCTGATATGTGCCTAGAGTCTACTAAAGGAGCCCTGCACCTGCACAGTGTGATTATAACGTAGCCTGAGAGTACTGTTATCCTGCAGGCTGTGTCAGTTTTTCTGACCAAACACATAACACCTCTTTCACTTTCTCGCCGTTTATTTCAAATTTCTGACAGGAAAGAACTATTTTGGAGGAAATAATTCCATGGTAGTAATTTTGGGAGAATAAATTACAAAAGAATAGTTGGGCAACAATCAGTATATCAACGGCTCAACCTATTTTTATCTTATTCTAACTGAGATATTGGCTGCTCTCAGCGAAGGGAACTCCATGAAACGCTAGCAGCTATGGCGTAGGAAGCAGGGCTGAGGAACCAGCCTGATGGTAAGTAGGACAAGGTAAATTGTGAGGGTTATCTACTTGTTTGTTTCGACTGATCGGGCAAAATCTTTATTTTTGCGTAATAAATTATTATAACTAGACGATAAACAATGGAGATAAAAATGACAGGTCATAAATTACACTACTTAATTGGGTAATAGATTATAATAGTGACATGAGTGGGCATAATAAAAGCTACAGGAGATAAGGAGGCTAGGTTATCCGGTTGCCTCGTAGGGAATGGTGTACCTCTAGTTCCGTAGTTCCGTAATGGGGAATGGGAATGGGAATAGTTGGGAGGGGAAAAGAGGAAGACATTGACGTTGGAGACAGGGAGGACATTGACCTATTACCCTGTTCATAAGCAAAACAATTAGTTGTCCGTAGACGTCCACTGCTCAAGAGTTCCCTTTCCTTCTACTATTTCATGATGAGTAAATTGTGCATATTCTCTTCTTCCATGATGATGAAACTCATATTCATATAACTGTATTAATACGTTACTCACGTGACTAACACTGAAGCACCACTTAACCCCCACTCACCACTGACCTGCCAATTCAAAATTCCCGATCTCAGTTCTAGAAAATATCTGGGACTATCTGAGCAAGGGATCCATTGTACCAATAAACTTTTAGGTAGCTCTACAGGATCTAGTCGTAAAAAGGGGGGGGGGGGGGGGGAGGTTAGCTTGACGTGGCCTTACTCAAGAAACTTGTATAATTTTTACGTCGCCGCATTTAAGGTAGTAATAAGGTTAGTGGAAGTATTACATGGCACTTGAGTGACCATTCCTGAGGGTACTTAAAATTTTGTCCGGTGTGCATATTTTTGTAGCCAGTATGTATCTGATTAGGCAGTCGCGCGTGCACTCATTGTATGGCGGTGAGCTACAGAAATAGTTACTCTGTGTCACTAATTTTACTACCTTCTTGAAGGTCAGATGCCCTGGGGTTTAATAATCCTTTTTTAAGATCAGTAAATACCGAGAACCCCTGTACATTTCAGTTCAGACCAAACATTTGTAGATACCCACATTTACCATCATAAGGAAGAAACGAAAGAAACACCAGGACATTTCCTTTAAGGTGAAAAATCTCGAATAGTTCTTGCATTCTACCTTAACAATAAATATACCACATGTGTTGAAGCAAAAGTATTTCACAGGATGTTCGCCGTAAAATATTAGTAACATTGTTATAAAATGCTACGTTTCAAGTCCCGTAGGTGGAATGATAAACTGATTCTTATTGCTTTTCATGTCTGTTAACATATTCAACTAAGTACTCCTGCAACACTTATATGTCACAAAATCGGAAGTATTTATTCATTTTTCTGACTATACTATGACTATACGTTGCACGTAGTAAACGTCACTGTTGAAAACTATCAACTCTGTGCCTTTCTAACACGGCAAACTGGAACACAGTAAATAATGGATCAGATATCGCTAAAAGGAACCGTTCGTTTCAAAATTTTAGAACAGTATTATAATTCAGTTACAGTTACAATTTTTCTGCGAGATGGGAACATTCAGTATACCGTTGTTATAGGAGAAATGGAACTCAAATGAAACGTATAACTCAGTGTGTCGTCATGGTAACCGAACTGTAACATTTCCTTCGCAGCAGGCAGAAAAGCATACTTAATCATTGATGCAGGAGTGAATGAACTGAGAAGCGAAAAATTATGATGGATACAGAAAGAGGGACGGCGATGAAATGTTCGCTCTTTCCTTTTTTCTTTTTTTTTTCGCAAATTCCATTAAAAGAGATCCTTTAAGGATGTACAGCCTGCTTTAATGAATATAAATTCGGCGACCTTCGATGATCCTCTTATTCGTTCGATTACCCTTTGAGGCCCTTAGACTTCGGTGATTAAAAGTTTCCGTGTTATAAGAGGCATGGTAAGCCGGAACATCTGAGGCGAATTGGCTCACGCTTCTGTAAATTTGTAAGGGAGACTTTGCTTATGTCTCTAAAACGGCATCTCGCTTTATTCACCGAGAAGTATTCTGTGCTCCAAGCGGAAAAGAACTCAATCATGTTGCCTTAAAAAATATTCCCCTATTAACTACCATTCTCGAAGCGTTACCCTCTTCTCATACAATAAAAGAAATGAACTCACAATATAATTTTCTACAATTTTCCGTGGCTACTCTCTCGTGTACGTGCAAGAACATTTTTGGACATGGATGGCTTCAAATTATATATCTGTATGTAGTTATATGTAAATATGCCCGAAAGATACTGCGTAACCCTACTTCTGACTCTACGTTTTATTTTGTTCTCAGGGAAGTTAACAGTTAGCACGAGGCGGCATCTCCCGGCATCTCAGAAGAGCTTCACGTTAAATGTACGATGAAGACAATATAAGAAGTCCACTGTCTTTCTCCAAGATCAGTTCTTTAAACATCTCTAGCCCATCTCTAGGACAACTTTTATGGTTCGTGTGGTGATTAGAGACTAATCTACTTCCATGAGTAATTACATAACGCCCCGACCTATGTATGCTATGCTCTACAATCTGAATATCTATGCTGTTGCATACTGAAAAACGAGATTTGAACAAAAACAATTAAAGATGTCGCTACAGAACACATAATCTTACGTAAGTATGCACAACGATAAAAGTATTTGCTAGTAACAGAACATCAGCTTACAGCCAGACGGGATGCAATGTGGATGTTTTCTCGAGACTGTACTTACTGAACTTGAAAGGATTGATCACTGAAGTGCTTCTTCAAAGCAATAGGATCATGATATATTCCAAAAGCAACATCTACACATCCTATTGAAAAGCTGGATGTCTCACTTCCGTATACTATGCACAATACACTGAAGCGCCAAAGAAACTGGTATAGGCATGCGTATTCAAATACAGAGGTATGCAAAGAGGCTGAATACATCGCTGCAGTCAGCAAAGTATATATAAGACAAGTGTCCGGCGCAGTTATTATATCGGTTACTGCGGTTACAATGGCACGTTATCAAGATTTAAGCGAATTTGAACGTGGTGTATTATCGGAGCACGAGCAACGGGACAAAGTATCTCCGAGGTAGCGACGAAGTGGCGATATTCCCTCACGACCATTTCACAAGTGTACCGTGAATATTAGGCATCCGGTAAAACATCAAATCTCCGACATCGCTGCAGCCAGGAAAAATGTCCGGAAGAACGGGACCAACGACGACAGAAGAGAATCGTTCAACGTGACAGAAGTGCAACCCTTCCACAAACTACTCCAGATTTCAGTGCTGGGACATCAACAAGCGTCAGCGTGCGAAGCATTCCATGAAACCTCAGCTTTCGAAGTCGAAGACCCACTCATGTACCCTTGATAACTAGACGGCACAAAGCCTCGCCTGGGCCCGTAAACACCAATATTGGACTGTTGATGACTGGAAAAATGTTCCCTGGTTGGAGCAGTCTCGTTCCAGATTGTATCGATCGGATGGATTTGTACGGGTATGGAGACCACCTCATGAATCCATGGACCCGGCATGTCAGCACACGACTGTGGAAGCTTGTGGAGGCTCTGTAATGGCGTGGCGCGAGTATAGTTGAAGTTATATGGGACTGCTGATACGTCTAGATACGACTTTGGCAGGTGACACGTACGTAAGCATCCTGTCTGATCACCTGCATCGACTCATGTTCATTGCGCTTCCCGACGGACTTGGGTAATAGCAGCAGGACAATGCGACAGCCCACACGACCCGAATGCTATAGAGTGCCTCCAGGAACACTGCCTGGCCACCAAACTCCCCAGACATGAACATTATTAAGCATATATGGGAAGCCTTGCTGCTTGCTGTTCACCCCTCGTACTCTTACGAATTTATGGACAGCTGTGCAGGATTCATGGTGCTAATTCCCTCCAGCGCTATTTCAGTCATTACTCGAGTCCATGTTACGTAGTACTGCGGCACTTCTGCGTGACCGCGGGGGCCCTACACATTATTAGGCAGATCTCCCAGTTTCTTTGGCCCTTCAGTGTATACAATTATAACATAAACACACTGCTTAGTCTCCCCCAACAACCTACAATTCGGAATAGCGTCAAAATATCTAACTCAAAGACGCTTTAAAGCCGCTTGTTCAAAGAGAGGGATATTTACTATTAATGAAGTGAGCCGAGGTGTTTGTGACATCGGATTTCTTTGTGAGAGCTGAGCTGCGCTCTTTGAGTCAAGTTGGTCTGCGAAAGCCACATCCGTCCGACCCAGGAAAATGGCTGTTGGACGAGTTGGGGGCGTGTCGGTCGGTTGGTGGGGTCTGCCTTCATCGCGTCCGCCAGCTAGTGCGGGCCTCCGGCTGTGGAAAGGGGCAACGTTTTGGGCGGCCGATCGTTGGTTGTTGAAACCGCAAGTCATCAGCTTGCATGGACTGCCGCTTCACGTTGATCGCAGCCTGGCTCGTCTGCTTCACCCTGGATGGATCTGCTGGTAACGCCGCCCGACTGTTAGTTTAAAAATTACCATCTCAAGGCACCTCTTGCATCCACGCAGCGCCGACACCTTACACAACATGAGTATTATGTGTGGCACCGTTTGATTGCAGTAGTCCGAAAAGAGTAATCTAGCAGTCATATTTCTCCAAACTGTGGCCTTGAGATTTAAACTGCAAATTTCACCTTAACTTTTACTCTTTTCTTGTTAATATTGTTAAAAGCATTTCATATCGCTCTAAACTGCGGCCTTAAGACTTACACTGAAAATTTCACATGAACTTTTACGTAGCTGGCCCTTTTCTTATTATTGTTAAAAGCATCCTATATTTCCTTTAAAATAGGGCCTGAAGATATAATTTGCACTATTTATTTCTTTCTTAATTTAAATTTTAACTTATCAATAAATTATTTGCATGAAATACTAACCTGTTGATTTGTGGGTCCGGTCCTTCCCATTTTCCTTAACTCCCGATTGACAATATGCTGATTTAGGATTTTTGAGACAGAGAAAAACAAAATTACTAACAAGAATGCTGAATGCCAGCGGAAAAATGCTACTGCTTTGGAACAAAAAAGGTGAACATGCTCGTGCTTAAAAAAACTCTGCCTAAAACGTAGTATATCAGCTGCCTCACTCTACCTCCCTCGACAACTTAAAAATTTTTCCCAAAAATTTTGCATCCAAACATATTCGGCTCATTTTAACATACAAGTCACCTCCCACTCCCGACAGTTCCCCTATCTGTAACTCAGACACCCACCAGCCCATCGCTGTATGGCGCTGATACTCACTCTCTCCCAGCTGTTTACTGTCACACGCACATTTAGCGCAACACGTTGTCGTTAACTGTTAGTGCCCCTCTGTCACTGTATCCTGTCCCACAGCCACAGTCTCCTTCCTTCTGCCTTCTTCTTTCTGTCTCTTCCCGCTGCCATTCTCTCCCTCCTACTCTATCTTCCTGCTACTGTCTCATTAATTCTGTCTCACCGCTATTCGTTCAAATGGCTCTGAGCACTATGGGACTTAACATCTGGGGTCATCAGTCCCCTAGAACTTAGAACTACTTAAACCTAACTAACTTAAGGACATCACACACATCCATGCCCGAGGCAGGATTCGAACCTGCGACCGTAGCGGTCGAGCGGTTCCACACTGAAGCGCCTAGAACCGCTCGGCCACAGCTGTCCGGCCCCCATTGCAATTGTCTATTCTCATCATCACTAGCCCTCTCTTCCTCGTTCCCACAGACTGTTTCTCATTATCACTGGCTATCATCCAGTAATACCTACTCTTTACTCTTCGCCTTTTGGTACTGCCTCGTTCGCTATTTTTCTAACACTGTTCTTCCACTGTCAACTATGTTCCACTGCCATGTCCCTCCTATTCTCTCACATTGCGAGAGTCTCTTTCGATCTTTCTAAACCACAACCACAGTCAACTTTTTTCCAGTATTGATTAATTTTTAATCAGTATCTCCTTCTCTCTCAACATAAGAATGCATATATTGGGAAAATTTTTTAAAGGTGCTTAGGATAGCATAAGAGGCAGCTGGCACCCCACTTTTCAGTTGGACTCTTTTAAAAAGGAGAATATTCGCTTTTTTTGTCCTCTGGCAGGAGCACATTTACGCTGGCTCTATTCCTTTCCCTGCTGCTACCGGGCATGTCACTGAAATGAATATACTGTAACTTTATGGGTCAGTAAAATTTTGGAAGTTGACTTACCTGACATAGAAATAACGCAAAACTAATTGTACACATCAGACCAGATTTTACTTCAATAAGAATTCTTCATTTGCTTCGATACTACAACATAGGATTCCCAGTAACCTTTTGATGATTGCGGCGACGCTTTACACATATTGATCCGTGCTACGTCACTTTATAATTTACGTTTATGGCCTCTCCCCGAATTATACTTGCTCATTTTACCGACACAAGTAGGATAACTATAAACCTCAGTAACTCGGTAACGGTTAAAGCTATTAAGAAACTTTTCAACGCTGTTCAAGATCTCGTTCTACGAGACATATCGTAAAAACTTCAGCCATTTTCTGTACACAGCTGTCTTCGTCTCAAAACCCATGTTTTTGCGGTGTTTCTCGATAACGGATAAAGATTTTAGAAAACCCGGAGATGACACTTACAGATAACTTCCGGGAGAAAATACCGTTAAAATTTGAGCTAACTGCTGCCGTTAATTATCCACATATTTGCTACCGACGGCGAAAACAATACTTAAGACAGTTTTTTCTGGTTTTCTGAGGAATCGCCCACCATAGACCACATCTAACGAAAAATAAATCAACCGAATTGCTTCATTTGCCAAAGCTGGAGGAAGTGTGTAATATTCTGGCTTTGACCCTGTACTGCAGAAAAGTTACAGAAAAAGGATCCTTCTGACGGGCATAAAAATAGGCCATAGCCCACGGGATATCTAAAACACTTAACCCCACGTTTCAGTCAGCAACAGAAACCCAGGTACGGGCACCGAAAGAAATCAGTTTTTATGTGCAGAATTTCGGAAATTATTAGTAGCACATGCTGTCGCCTGTGTCGCATTCACGTTGATAACATAAAAGCCACGTGAATCCTAAGTATACGTAATGTGAATTTCAGTTCTAATAAAGTCCGTGAGATTTCGTATTCTCTAGACACGTCATTCCGAAAGTCAGTAAACAATTAACAATGGAGGAGCCAATGATATGTGTCTATACATAAAACAACGGATTGAACAGATACTAAAAGGTCCCATGGATCACCTTCCAGCATACTAAAAACGAACGACCTGTGAACCTCTGCGATTCTACACCGATGAATACCATTTTACGTAACAAACCATTGCCTGTTCCGTCCGTAGTATGATTTGAATATTTATATCACATGACTGAAATGATTAACATTGTTAATCACCATGGAAAAATAATTGGATGAATCTCAGCCAGTATCTCCAACAATGGCGACCTTCAAACAGCCTCGCATCGACTCCATAACACAGCGTGCTACGGTCATTAATATCCATTCGATCTCTTAGCCCAGACTACCGTCAATGTTTCCCATTGACTGCAGACCCCAGCATTACACCAAAGCTGCAAACTTGCTTCACCAGTATCACAAAAATGTCTAATCGAAGCTGACTCTAGGATTCCCTTCTGTGTATTGTGAATCTCCAAATTTTAGGAAGTAAAGCTTGTGGGCAAAAATTAAAGTTCAGTTCTTCAATTAACTTTCAATCTCATGTATACGTTAGTTGAGAATAGTGTAGCTAGTTCCTTCAGTCTCGACCTACAGTTGATTTGGTAATATTCATAAATTATGTAGATTTTTGCTTGCTGTTGCTTTACCTTGAATTCACGAGCTCGTATTTTCTGCCCTGATAGGCACTAGCTCAGTGGTTCCAGCATGTGTGTAATTACCCCCTTACTGAAAAATAGAATTTCACTCACGCGATTAAATTATTTTCTAAACATCCTAAGGATTATCACTATTGCATGAGACTGTAATACTGATTATAAAAGTTACTAATATTTTTAGTTACTAGGATTAACGTGTGACTCAGTTTGGTACAGGTTACTGAGATCTCAGTGGGCCCTCAGTATACGACGGGAGGGTGAAAGGTGTAGGCTGTTTACGGAAAGGCATTTGTTGCTTCACAACAATTGGTAATCCTTTATTCTACAAGATAAACTTAGAACATCAATAACACAAATCAGTGGTAACTGATTCATTTCAGGGCGACAAACCAGAAAGACCAAATTTACAATAAAGTAGCCCTGACAGAATAGGATGTTGAAGGCAAGTTAACACATGTTACATAAGGCTGTTTAAATAACCCATTAAGCAGTTGCAATATTTTTTTAGAAGGACAAGTAATGCCTCCTTATGATAACAACCTCAACACATAAAAATACAACTCAAGAGCCCTTAAGGGACTCTGAGAATTTCAGCTAGGAAAATGTGATTTCTCTGCCATTACAGAAAGAGCATTACCATAACGATTTGAGAACCACTCATTAGATAGTAAACTTCAGAGAAGGTGGCCCTTATTTAGAAAAATTTTAAAAGTTCAGAATTACGATTAAAATAACTTTACTGTTGGCACTAGCAATTTAGAAACCGAAGGATAATACCCTTTTTTTCAATTTACAGGTTCAGCATTTCACAAAACTGGAGCAACTTTTCAACAAGGTAAAAGGTAACAATACCCAAAATTTTACAAGTTCAGCATTTGTCAATCTGAAGACCCTCAGACTTTAGCACCTTCTCAAACAGGAACGGTAACAACATTTTTAATATGTACATGTACAGTATTTCACAACTCTGTAGAGTTTCTTTGCCATAAGCACCTTTTAAAATAGAAAGGCAACATTAATTTATATACACATTCGAATATATCATCCATAAAAGGAGTTCACAAAGAGAGTGAATTTAGTAGCTCGAATACGCAGTGACAGAGAGCAGCCGGCAAACTAACTTAAAGGGAGGAAGTTCCGCACCGGAGCACATGTCGCAAAACCCATGAACGTAAGTATCTTACCCGAAAACATGGTAGGGCGATGTGTTACCAGAGAAACTCACATCAGCAGACAGTTACTCCCAACTCCAGGTACACTATGTGATCAAATGTATCCGGACACCTGGCTGAAAATGACTTACAAGTTCGTGGCGCCCTCTGTCCGTAATGCAGGAATTCAGTATGGTGTGGGCCCACCCCTAGCCTTGATGACAGCTTCCATTCTCGCTGGTGTACGTTCAATCCGGGGCTGGAAGGTTTCTTGGGGAATGGCGGCCCATTCTTCACGGAATGCTGCAGTGAGGAGAGGTATCGATGTCGGTTGATGAGGCCTGGCACGAAGACGGCGTTCCAAAACATCCCACAGCTGTTCTAAAGGACTCAGATGGGGACCTGTGTAGGCCAGTCCATTGCATGGATGTTATTGCCATGTAACCATTCCGCGACAGGCCGTGCATTATGAACAGGTGCTCGATCGAGTGGAAAGATGCAATCACCATCTCCGAATTGTTATTCAACAGTGGGAAGTAAAAAGGTACTTAAAACTTCAATGTAGGCATGTGCTGTGATGGTGACAAGCAAAAGAACAGGGGATGCAAGCCCCCTCCATGAGAAACACGACCTCACCACAACACCGCCGTCTCCGAATTTTACTGTTGGAACTACACACGCTGGCAATTACGTTCACTGGGCATTCGTCATACCTACACCCTGAAATCGGATCGCCAAATTGTGTACTGTGATTCATCACTCCACACAACGTTTTCCCACTGTTCAATCGTACAATGTTTACGCTCGTTACACCAAGCGAGGCGTCGTTTCGCTTTTACCGGCGTCATGTGTGGCTTATGACCAGCCGTTCGACCATGGAATCCACGTTTTCTCACCTCCCGCCTAACTGTCATAATATCTGCAGTGGATCCTGATGCTGTCTGGAATTCCTGTGTGATGCTCTGGATAGATATCTGTCTATTGCACATTAAGACCCTCCTCAACAGTTGGCGGCCTCTGTCAGTCACAGATCGGCCTGTACGCTTTTGTGCTGTTCGTGTCCCTTCACGTTTCCACTTCACTATCGCGCCGGAAACAGTGGAACTAGGGATGTTTAGGAGTGTGGAAATCTGGCGTACAGACGCGTGACACAAGTGACACCCAATCACCTGACCACGTTCGAAGTCCGTGAGTTTCGCAGAGCGCCCCATTCTGCTCTCTCACGATGTCTGATTACTTCTGAGGCCGCTGATATGGAGTACCTGGCAGTTGGTGGCAGGACAATGCACCTAATATGAAAAAGTATGTTTTCGGGGTGTCCGGATACTTTTGATCACGTAGTGTAGTTAATCGGGTGCAACAGCGCAGAGGCCAACACTCCTGTACAAGTAGCCGCCAACTTGGACGACCAACCGCCGATCAGGCCCCGTAGTGGCACGGCCAGCATTCGCCAATCGTTCCTCTCTCTCACTGCCATTCCGTCCGCCTCCAAAGAGCCAGCTACAAGAGTATCGAAGTGCTACCTAGCACCGTGACGGGAAAACGGATTGTGCCAATAAGCAAAGATACAACAGTTCCGGGAGCGAGGCGACACGGGTGACTTACAGCTGATGAAACTAATGTATGTTAACCATCTGTCTCACCTCGTATACCCACAACACATATACTTTGTGCTTTGTAGTATGCATGTATGATAGTAAAATTACATCTGCCTAGACATCGGATTAAATTATCTTCGCCGAGTTGAAAGCAGTTCCGGAACTGGATCAGGAATTTCTTCGTTATTCATTTCGCAACAATAAATAATGGAATTGCACAGTGCAACACTAACTGTGTACTTGTAGCACGTCAGATTCATGAATTAAAAGAGAATCTGCAAGAATACGCATAATAGTTACTTGTTTATTTTTCTGTAAAATGTTACACCAGGCATAAGATATTTGTTATTTGTTTACTGCCCTTCAAAAAAATGCACCAGTAATTGAGCATGAGTTGGATGCTATTTATCAGCAGCTGAAGATAGCCCTAACCGCTGACAAGCTATTACATGCTGATATGAATGGGAGTGCTGGAAGTGTTAGCAAGAGTTGAGTTCCGAGGATACCTAAGGCATCTCTGTATTATTACTCTATCCTGTGAAATCTGTCTCTACTGCAGGAGACACAGGGCCCATCATTATACGTCCACCTGAGTGTGAATGGCGTGTCAGATGCATGTGTGCGCTTCCAGTAGAGAGGATACAGATGTACAGGGTACAGGGCAGAACCAACTGCAAATCGTCGCGCACATTGGCACAAATGATGGCTACCGGTTGGGCTCCGAGGTCACGCTCATCATTCCAGCAACTAAGAGAAAAGGCTGGGAACATCACAATCACTCACGGAGTTTCAGCGAAACTCGTAGTCTGCGACACTGTCCCCATAACAGAGTGGAAGGCTTGAATCAATGACTCACGACGCTCTGTGGCAAGATTGGCTCTGATAACGTAGACTTCACCATAGGGCTGAGAGTTGTAGGTTCAAATGGTTCTGAGCACTATGGGACTCAACTGCTGAGGTCGTTAGTCCCCTAGAACTTAGAACTAGTTAAACCTAACTAATCTAAGGACATCACTAACATCCATGCCCGAGGCAGGATTCGAACCTGCGACCGTAGCGGTCTTACGGTTCCAGACTGCAGCGCCTTTAGCCGCACGGCCACTTCGGCCGGCCCAGATTTGTAGGGTCATGTAAATGGGTCAGGTGTGCATTACACGTCATAGCCAACTACCCAGGAATCTAAAACATTACGCACCTCATCTATCGCCTAAGTATTCTCTGTGGCTGAGTACTGTGCTCCAGTCTGGATTAATAGCTGTCACACCAAACTTATTGACAGGCAATTAAATAACACAATGAGGTTGATTTCTGGAACTGTTAAATCAACGCCCACGTACTGGTTACCGGTGCTATGTAATATCCTGGCCCCGGACCTGCGTAGAAAAGCCCTACTGCACGAATTCAGAAAGATTGAGACAAAACCAGAACTACCAATTAAAGAAGAATTCTCACAACTGCGACACACTCGATTGAAATCAAGAAAGCCACCCATACGCACAGCTGAGCAGCTTCAAAATAATAACTATGACCACATGAAACAATGGAGACTAGATTGGAACCAAAAGACAAATGACCAACTACAGACCCGGTTTGAGAGCTATAACTGCAACATCTCTGGAATGGAACTAACACGGAAAACATGGTCCGCATTAAATCGAATACGTACTGGACATGGCAGGTGTGCGGATTCACTTCACAAATGGGGAAGAGCGATGTCACCAGAATGCGACTGCGGTGCCCCTAGACAGACGATCCAACACATCCATGATGAATGCTCCTTGCGAGCATATGCAGGGAACTGGTCCGACTTCCTGGAGGCATCCCCATCGGCGCTAGAATGGATCTCAAACCTCGATATAACCTTTTAACTGACCAATATAAACATAAATTATATTTATGATTGTTATAAGATTTTAATGTCTAACACTTGATGTATTAATGTTGCATGTATATCCATACGCTAAATAAATAAATAAACCCAGGTATCTGGTAGTGTGTGGGTTGCACCAAGGTTGTTTTTCAGATTAGGCAACGCTCTATCCAGTCCAGGTAACGATAGCTACAGAAAGTCCAGATGTATCTATGTAACTTCCAAAGCAATGACACCTTCTGTTGAGAGTATTAAAGTCATAGCGGTTAACTACCGAAGAATTTGCAACCAAGTGCCAGAGTTTGAAGTGCTCCCCAGAAGCACCGAAGCCCACATAATACTAGGAACAGGACTCTTGTTGGTATCTGAAGCTGGAAGTAGTGAGACCATTGGGAAGTGGCCGAGCGGTTCTAGGCGCTTCAGTCTGGAACCGCGCGACCGCTACGGTTCCAGGTTCGAATCCTGCCTCGGGCATGGATGTGTGTGATGTCCTTAGGTTAGTTAGGTTTAAGTAATTCTAACTTCTAGGGGACTGATGACCTCAGAAGTTAAGTGCCATAGTGCTCAGAGCCAACCATTGGGAAAAATTTAAGCGTATACCAAAAGGATAAGAGAGGTAGTTAATTTGTTACAGTACCGAAGAAACTCAAATACACTGAAATAAATGTTGTAGCTGCATGTGACAATGTGCAGGCAAGACTATGGTCGACTGCATTAACGACGATTACACAGCAGGATAACCGATGGACTTGTAATCACGGTTAGAGGGTAATCGTGATTACGTTGTCTCTTCGCTGCATTAACGCCTGTTAGCAAAACGCTTTCAGCTAACTGGGAATTTGACAGCAGTTAACTCCGTGTGTTACAAAGGAAAGCGCCCATTACATATGCAAATTTAATGACAATCGCTGTCTGTGGTGTCTATTTGTGCGCTTCAGTTCGTTATTGTAAAGTGAGTATTGCTACTGCGCCATGGAAAGCAAGAAAAGGAGGCCTAATTTCTCAGAATTTGAAACTTATAACCTTTTTGAGATGGTCTGTTGTAATGCGAAATTAGCAGAGTGCAGTGCTAAGAAGACTCTGGACGCGTTGATGTCTTGTACAGCGCCTAATGCTATACAACTAATACAAATTAGTAATTAACTAAATGGAATATTAGTCCCATATTCGGTTTGTAATTGAATATGGTTATAGTATAATAATATAATGTCAGTTCGCACGTGTATAATATCCGTATTCCGAATGTTGCATTGACAACCACCTCTCTGAAGTAACGTACTTCATCACTTACATTTCAAGATCGTGATTCGTTTCTTAATTTCATTTGGATGAAAGACGTTTCGTAATTTCATTTGAATGGAAGGGAAGATTTTTTTCGAAGCTGCTCATCATCATTGATAAAGACACTTACTCACAAGATACAACCATGAGGCAGTCCAAAAAGACAAGAGATAGGGATGTACCGGTAACACAAAACTTCCAGTGTGTAACGTGTGTTTACTTTCTGACATAGACGACAGTTACGAAATATTTTTGGCCAGTAGTAGTGCATGGAAACCAATTTAGGCATCTGCACTTTCACTGGTAGCAGTTCAGCATTCTTATATTCTTCTTCTGAAATTCTTCTTCGTCGGTGCCCCGACCCAATTTAACCACTGAGAATCCCTGATGTATGCACTTTAGTCTCCTCCAGAGCAAATTGTGAGAACAGAATAGCAATCTCGAACAGTAACATTGCAAAGTCCTTCACTGCCTGGACACTGTTGTCAGTTTCAGAATTCTATCAGCATCCTTCGGATTTCAAGACCTTTCTTTGTAGATGGCACCATATGTTTGCCGTCACATTCTTTTATCTGTTGTACTACCTCTTTACTCTTTATGTGTAACTTGTGTGGGGGTTTAGGGCTGGGAAGGCACCTCAGAATTAGTGGAGCCTCAGCGTGGCACTGCCAATATTTCCACCTCCACGAGAAAGTCACGTATCCCTAACCAATAGCCGTTCTGTTGAAGACAATTCGGAGTATTTTACCATATTTTTTATTTTGGTTGAGATAGTTAAGAGTTTCGATATACATTTGATATTCAAGATTTGCGTCATTGCCAATATTATTAAATATGTAGCTTGTATATTTGTCCATTAACCGAACCACAGCGTTATTTTTCGTTTGAGATTAGCAACTTTCTTATGGTCTTCAGAAAATGTTCTTGATACATTGTATGCAGACCTTGTTATTTAAGCAATTTTCTCCATACGTGTACCGATGAGGCACATCATCAACAAGGTTCCATTTACTGCAGAGATTACTGTCGCTGAAACCGATGACAAAGAGAAGCTGTTTGGTTCTGGTGACATTATGGACCACCTTGTATCACATGAGTCTCACATCAACCATAAAGAACATTACTACCGATGTTTTGGCAAACTGCATTCCATATCGTTCCGGAATGTTTAGTTTCTATGATATATTTTCTTTCACGTCTCCTTCGTTCTTCTAGAATCGACTTTGGTGTAATGTTTTTGGATTTTAATAGCTTTTTGCTGAGGCCTCTTCGCTCAATATAATCTTCCCTTCTATAATTTAGTTCAAGACTTATTTTCTATTTATTGATCGAGGGTTCTATACTTTCCGGCTTATCAATACCGTATAGTTTTGTTCCAATGCATCCTGGGTTGTTATACATTATGCCCAATGTTCATTTGAGATACAATGTCACCGCTTTAGAACAGATGTCTGTTAGTCCCGTTCTCCAGGTTCTTGGATGCACCGTTGCTGTCTTCACAGTCGTTCAAAACAATGCCCCCTTCCATAACAGATTTCCCAAGATGGACGTGACCGTTTTTGCCACCAGTGATGTGATGGAGAGAAGCTGTGCTATGTAGTAGGCCTTGGATAAACTATACCTGTTGATAAACTGCATTCTCTGGAACTAGTCTGTGCTACGTTGACTATTTTCCTTGTCAAGTCCCACTAGTTTATAGCTACCAGTTTTAAGAGGAAAGCTGTCAATGCTATTCTTAGAGCCTTGTGTTCAGTAACATGATTCCCCCACTCAATGCGCAAGTTAGCAAGCAGCTTTATGTTTAGAAATTTTATTTTGTTTTCATGGTTTCAACAGACGTTTACCCTTCAGTATCGGTACACACTGTCTAAAGAAGAGCGTATCTATTAAAGATATTTAGTTGATATTTAACTACGACAAACTGTATCAAGACAGTTTTAAATGTACCAGTTGCATTTGCCCTTAATTTCATTAGAAGTCTGATTATCGGAGAATCTGGGCTAGATATTCCATCTTCTCGTTGATTTAACCTAGTAACCACCACATTGCTTCTTTAGAACGACGAAATGTCTCATCAGATATGGTGTCCACGTAATCTTCGAAAGGATTTCCCCTTTTCATAAGTATACCAGTACGGCTGCGGTGACGACTTACATGGTCAAGATATAATATGTTTCATATTCTGTGCCATCTAAAACATCAAACCACGCCGATTTTTTAATACGATAAGTGTGTAGTTTATTCTCTAACTCAGGTTGGTGTAGTTGAATTCTGAGTTGATCACGGTTAAATGCCAACTTGATTATAGTTAACTTCTAATCGACGATAGTGGAGTCGGCCCTCACTATCAAGGATGAAATAAAACTATAATTGGATCATGCTGTCAATCACCAGGCCCACATCACGATGTAACTGAAAACTTTGGAGTAAACCTTATCTCGCTTATACATAGAATCTCTAATGGTACTGTAGTCATTGGAGGTCAATTCAGTCATACAACAATCAATTGAAATAACTATAATTTTGTTAATGATGTGCGTCACAATATACACTGAGAAATACTACTAATTGCCTTCTCTGAAACCTACCTAGAATAGATAGTTCGCAACGTCAGTAAAAATAGAAATATGTTAGATCTAATGACAACAAACATATCTGACCTCTTTGAGGACGTCCGCACTGAAACAGGTATCGGTGACCATGCGACAGTGATAGAAACAGTGATTACCAAACCACAAAGAGCTACTAAAAGAACTGAAATGGTTTCTGTGATCAGCAAAATAGACAATGAATAAGTAGTGTCATATCTCAATGAGGAACTTGAAACCTTTAGTTCAGAAAATGAGCATTTAGAGAAACTGCGCCTCAATTTACAATAAAATTTGGCCACACACTGCATAGATATATAATCAGAAGAACAGTTCATGATTGGAGCAATCCTGCATGGTATACAATCATTGTGAAGAAACTTCTAAAGGAACATAGATTACTGCAAAGCAGATATAAATGAAGAGATGCTGAGCGAAACGCCTTTAGCAGTCGACAGATCAATGTGTGAAGCTTTCATAGGCTACCGCAGCAGAATACTGTTGAAAAATCTCTTACAAAACCTAAAAAGAGTCTGCTCGTAGGCTGGTAGAGGAAATCAAAGGAACTGAAGTTGAGAGCAGAAACGCTAAAGAACGAATGCTTCACTCTGTTTTCAAACGTTCCGAATTAAAGGCAAGAGTAAAATAAGCACTAGTGTCAACAAGTTGAGAAACAACAGAAATCTTTAAAACAAAGTCTAGGTACCGTTAGAATCTCTGTCAGATTCTATACCCAATTTTCGCATGAGCTAGCCCCTCTGATAACTAGTCCATTGAACAAGGAAACGTGGCCAGTAGCTGGAAGAGGGCACAGGTCACACCTGTCTAGAAGAAGGGCAGAAAAAGTAGTCCACAAAACAACGTCTTTGACATCCATTTGTTGTAAAATCTTAGAACACATTCTGAGCTATAACAGAATGATGCATTTCGAACAGAACGAGCCCTATATTTTTGTAGATTCCTTACTTCAGTTGTGTGGTTCATAACCAATAAAATATGGTCAGAGCATACAACTCCACATGGAAATATTTTAGAGTTTAAAATCAGGTTTCTGTTTCTCTCGTCATTAAATAATCAGCCTGAAAGTTTCCCATATTTTACAGCTCTTTTCCATTTATACAACCTTCTTACAGTATTCCTCAACCAATCGTTTAGGGAAGACTTTTTATGCTCTGTGTGAAGTTCAGGTTACTGTTTTATTGCTTTCCCCGGTCCGTGATCTTCTACTATTTTTCCTTATTTTTATTTTCCGGTTCTAGCATTCCTATCCCCCATGACAATTAACTTAATTCCTATGCCTCCTTACACAGTCTCTGAATCTCTTCATCTTCTGCAAAGCCAATTGGCATTTAAAATAATACTACTACTGTAGTGTGTCTTGTCTTTGCACCCATCTTGGCTATGGGAATGCGTACACTATGCTGTTCTTTATAGTATACTCACATTTTTACTTTCCTATTCATTACGAAATTTATCGTGCATTGCTCCTGCTTGTTTATATTTTGTTAACCCTATTCTCATTGGACCACAAGTCCTGTTTTTCCTTACACTGAACCCCAGTGATTCCTGCTATATGTAATTTCTCTTTTTACATTCCCTGGCCTACTTACACCAGGGATTTATCATTCCACACTCTTGGTAGTAAAATACCAGTTTTTCCCCATGACGTTCTCCTGAGTAGTTCCTTATTCTTGGATCCGAATGGAACCTCCAGGAAAATTGACCCAGGAGGATGGCATCATCATTTAATCAGACAGCTGAACTGCGTGCCCCCGCAACAAATAACGACTGTAGTTTCTCCTTCCTTTCAGCAGTTCGCAGTACCAGTACAGTAGTTCCATATTAGGTACTGTTAAAGGCCAGATCAATCATCCAGACTGTTGCCCCACCAGCAACTGAGTAAGCTGCTGTCCTCTTCAGGTATCATAGGTTCGTCTGATCTCTCCACAGATACCCCTCCTATGTTGTTGCACCTACGGTACAAGTACGTATATCACTGTGACACATAAACGACAAACCCTCGGCGAAGTTCTAAGTCCATGGGAGGTTTACAGTATTTTCATCATGAATGCTGACGGGAAGGAATTGCTTCTCTTAGATAACTGCAGACTATCTTTTGTGTCAGTCATTAGATACATACGACAATTTCAGAAGACATAAGGAACGCATGGTTTCGCGAAAATGAAAACGATTGTTTGCTGTAACTGGAGAGGCTTGACAAGAAATGAGTATTTTTCATGATACTTGCATTTTCACCGAAAATAGCTGAACTTCTACCTAATCGAAATTCATTAATTACAGAATCGTGATCGTAATTTACAGCATTTTTCATGCTTCTCACCCGGTAATTCATAACATCATCCCTACCTAATAAAAATAGCAGGCAGTTTTAAACAAGGCTGTCTCTCAGCAACCGTTAATAAGTTTCAGCATGGGAATGATGTAGCCAGACGGTTGTAAATAACTGTATGGTACATTGACTTAGGTTTCGACACCTCTAAGGATGCCTTCATCAGAATGATATTTTAAGAAATCCGTGAAATCATATATAGAAAAATTAAATTTGACAGGAATGTTAACCAAGATTACAATGGGAATGTCATACAAAGGTTACATATGTAAAGTTACATTGCGAGAAAGCAATGGTCGATGTTTCTAACGGATATGCTCAAGTCAAAAATTAAAATTCAACACGTTCCAGTCTATGTCAATGTACCAAACAGTTATTTGCAACCGGCTGGCTGTATGATTACTATACTGAATAATAAGAGACACTATTTATGTTCTCAGGACATAGGAAACGTATTATTGGTACGCTGATGTGTGCTGGTCAGTTTGTAGAAGACGAGCCTCCCGAATTTCCGTTAAACGTAACAGCCTCACGATAACGCACGGTGACGCTATGAATTTGCCAGACACGATACTGCGCAAACTGTCCACCACAATTAACAATCAGACATCAACGTCGGCTCTACGTCGGACAATCAACGTGCGCATGTAAATTGGGCATAAATTTGTCATATCGTCAATATGTCTCATACTTGTTCATCGTAAGCTACTCCCGACAGGTAGTCGCATTGGGCTCTTGTACGTTAGGATGTCACTATTATTACGAAGTCAGAAGTTGTTATATCTGTTTAAATTTTCGTACTTTAAATTTACCTTCAAATGGATTTTAGGAGGCGAGAATTCTGAAATTGAATAAGACAAGATATTATATTGCGTGCGTTCATAAAGTGGTACTGTTTTTCTATAAGTTTAATGAAGAAAGCACATACACATAAGAGAGGCTTTAATTATCAATAATATATTCTCCTTCACTATTCACAAAAATCTGCCAACGCTGGGGTAATTTACCGATTCCGCAACTATAGGTTCTTTGATAGAGAGTGGAAAAAGTGAAAATCTGACGGAGCAAGATCGGATGATTGAGATGGATGCGGAATGACATCCCAGTCCAACTCCTGTATAATGTTGTCTGTCTAGAAGGTTCCAGGGGGTCTTATCGTGGAGTAACACTACTTCAAGCAGACTTCTTGATAGTAATTCTTGGACTGCGTCTGAAAGACGCCTCAGTTGTCGACCAAAAATGTCAGCAGTGGCAGTTACACACCGGGGAAGCAATTCGTAGTAAACCACACAGTCGCTGTTCCACCAGATTAATGAAATTTTCACTCTGCAGCGGAGTGTGCGCTGATACGAAACATTCTGGCATATTAAAACTGTCTGTCGAACCGAGACTCGAACCCAAGACCTTTGTTTTTATCGGGCAAGTGCTCTACCGACTCAGCTATACAAGCACTACTCAGGACCCGTCTTCACTGCTTTAATTCCGGCAGTCGTCTTCACCTACCTTCCAAACGACCGGCTCTCCAAGGTTCGCAGGAGAGCTTCTGTAAAGGTTGCAAGGTAGGGGACGACGTACCTCCGGAATTGAAGCTTTGAGGAAGTGTCGTGAATCGTGTTTGGTAGGTGAGTCAGCCGAGCTCTTGCCCACGAAAGGAAAACGTCCTGAGTTCGAGTCTCGGTCTAGCACACAGTGTCAATCCGACAGAAATTTTCATTATCGTTTGTGTATGCCCGCAGGTCCTTGTTGGGGCACAACCATTCCTTTTTCTCTTTGTGTAAGCAATGATGGATATAAAAAAATGGTTCACGAGTTGAATTACAATTCAAGGTGAGAGGATACCAATGATACCATTTGCTGATGACATTGCCATTCAAAGTGACCTTGAAGAAGAATTTCGTGACGTGCTGAACGCAATGAACAGTCTAATGAGCACAGAATACGGATTGAGATTAGTCGAAGAATGACGAACATAAAGAGAAGTAGCCAGAAATGAGAACAGCAAGAAGCTTAACATCAAGACTGATGGACACGAAGAAGATGAGGTTGAGGAATTCTGCTACCTTGGCAGAAGAAACCACTGACGGACGGAGCAAGGATAGCATCAAAAGCAGATTAGCACCGGGTAAACGGGCATTCCTGGCCAAGAGAAGTCTACTAGCGTCAAACGTAGGCCTTAATTTGAGTAAGAAATTTTTGAGAATATACGTTTGGAATATAGCGTTGTATGGTAGTGAAATATGGACTGCGGGAAAACCGGAACAGACAAGAATCGAAGCATTTGAGATGTGATGCTGCAAATCAAGTTTGAAAAGGTAGGGAATGCAGAGGTTCTGCGCAGAATCGGAGGGGAATTGAATATATGGACAACATCGACAAGAAGAAGGAGCAAGATGATAGGACTTCAGGGAATAACTTCCATGTTACTAGAGAGAGATGTAGAGGGCAAAAACTGCAGAGGAAGACAGAGATTCGTGAACGTCCATCAAAAAATTGAGGACGCGAGTTGCAGGTGCTTTTCTGCGATGAAAATATTGGCACGGGACAGGAGTTCGAGGCGGGCGTCAAAATGTGATTTGAAACATGTTACCCCGAAAAGAATTCGACAGAGCGCTCTAAAACCTAAGTCGAAGCAAGGCCTCAGGTGTAGACGACATTCTGATAGACTATGACAAAACTATTCCATATGATGTGCAAGATGTATGAGGCTGGCGAAATACACTCCGACTTGAAGAAGAATATAATAATTCCAATTCCAAAGAAAGCAGGTGGAGTAGGTGTTCATATTACCGAACTATCAAGTCAGTAATTCATGGCTGCACAATACTAACACCAATTCTTTAGACAAGAATGGAAAACCTAGAAGAAGCTACACTTGTGGAAGATCAATTTCGATTCCGGGGAAATGAAGGAACAAGCGAGGCAATACTGAGCATACCACTTTTCTTTGCAGACACGTTGCTATGGATACGAAAACCCACGTTTATCACATTTGCAGGCTTACAGAAAGCTTTTGACAATGTTAACTGGAATGCTCTCTTTGAAATTCTGATGGTAAGAATGGTACAATACAGGGAGCGAGGCCGGCCGGGGTGGCCGAGCGGTTCTAGGCGCTACAGTCTCGAACGGCGCGACCGCTACGGTCGCATGGTCGAATCCTGCCTCGGGCATTGATGTGTGTGATGTCCTTAGGTTAGTTAGGTTTAAGTAGTTCTAAGTTCTAGGGGACTGATGACCATAGAATTTAAGTCTCATAGTGCTCAGAGCCATTTTTTGAACAGGGAGCGAAAGGCTATTTACAAAACGTACAGAAACCAGATAGTAGTTGTAAGAGACGAGGGGCATGACATGGAAGCAGTTGGGTTAGATAGAGCAGCAATCAGTCGTTGAATTAAGTTGCTTTAATATGACATTTATAGTAACAACGCCGAGTAATGGTTGAACTGTGTAAGCATTCACTTGAGCACGAACAACTGCTACAATTCCGCACTGCATTGATAATGACCTGACACAGGTCGAAATCTGATCTGCGTTGTGACTATAAATGTCATATTAAAGCAACTTAATTCTACGACTGATTGCTGCTCTATCTAACCCAATATAACCACAGTCGTTGCGTGCACCCACCCCATGGAGGGCAACCTGATGGAAGCAGTTATTGAGAAGGAGGTGAGACATGGTTGTTGCCTATCCCCGATGCTACTGAACCTGTAAATTGAGTAAGCAGTAAAGGGAACTGAAGTACAATCTGGAGATGGAGTTAATGTTCAGGCAGAATAAATAAAACCTTTGAGGTTGTCGATGACCATTATCATTCTATCGAATACAGAAACCGCAAAGGACTTGCCAGAACAGTTGAATGGAATGGGCAGCGTGTTGCAAAGAAAATGTAAGTTGAACATCACAAAAGCAAAACAAGCTTAATACAATGTAGTCGAAGGAAATCAGAGGGTGCTAAGGGAATTAGAATAGGAAACAAGTCAGTAAAAGTAGTTTTTGGGGAGCAAAGTAAATGATGATGATCAAAGTAGCGAGGATATAAATTGTTGAGTAGTAATGGCAATGATAGAGTTGCTGAAAAACAGAAATATGTTAACATAGGCAATAGATTTGAGTGTTAGGAAGACTTTTCTTAAGGTATTTGTTCGCAGTGTAGTCACGTATGGAAGTGAAACATGGACGATAAAGAATTCAGGCAAGAAGAGAACAGAGACTTCTGAAATATGTTGCTACAGGATAATGCTGAAAATTGAATGGGTAATCGCGTAACTAATTAGGAGGTATGGAACAGAAATGGGGAGAAAAAATGTTGTGGCACAGCTTACGTAAAAGAAGGGCTTTGTTGATATGGCCAATTCTGAGGCACCGAGATATGACCAGTTTTGCACTGCAGGGTAGTTTGGTCAAGGGGGGGGGGAGGCAAAGTCATAGAGGGAGACCTAAATATTTGTACAGTAAGCATATTAAGAAGAATGTAGGATACAGTAGTTAATTAAAGAAGAAGAGGCTTGCACAGGATAGATTAGCAGAAAGAGTTGCCAAACCAAACTCCGACTTCAGGGCCACAATAACAACTGTGTGAATAACTACATAATACGTTAATTCATTTAATGGAAGATGTCATACCAAAGCTACCTCCGTTTTAATTATAGAACAGTGATGTTTTGCAGCTAGTATATTCACTTCGTGAGCTTTCATAGTACTCACTTAGTGCTGAAAGGAAGTAATCTACCATCTCGTAGTGACTAAGTATTAATAATTCATGACATGCAATGCGTACAAATGAAATCATCGCGTGCCAGAACTTAGCACCGTAATGTGTTATTGAGTACTTGTATTACAGGGGGATAACAGCATGTAAAGGCTATCGCTTAACACATTGTGTCATCGTTAGCTGACAAGCGAGTAATTACTGTCCGTAATAAGGGAACAGAATGGCACTCTGTCGAAATGGACGAGTACGTGACATATCTTCTCTATTAGTTGCTCTTGACATCATGACCGCCGCGCCGGATAGCCGCGCGGTCTAAGGCGTATTGTCATGGTCCGCGCGGCTCCCCCCGTCGGAGGTTAGAGTCCTCCCTAGGGCATGGGTGTGTGTCTTGTCCTTAGCGTAAGTTAGTTTAAGTTAGATTAAGTAGTGAGTAACCTTAGATATCGATGACTTCAGCAGTTTGGTCCCATAAGACCTTACCATAAATTTCCAAATTTTACCTCATCCCCATGAAATCAGGACTAAGACCAAACAAATTGCTTGTTCTTATACATGACTTAAAATTAACATAATAAGCACCAGTTTCTTCAGTCAGTGGCACACTATTTTAGGAGAAATTTTTTAAAAACTTCATGATTTGCGACGTTAAGGACAAATGAGGCTTACAGGAGCAACAAGGAACTGCCAATATAGCGAAGAAGAAAAATAGAGACCACACAACCTGCAATTATTTAGTGTAGAATAAAACAAAATAGAGAAAAAACAACGATGAAGAGTAAAATGTTGTCGGGTTTACAACAGCGTCAATTGCTTAAAACTACACGAGCTTTCGGCCAAGCACTCCTTGGCCATTGTCAAGTGGTATGACTGCCAGTGGGCTGTTGGTGCGCCCTTCGTTACGCTAGCTGCCGGCTGTGACGTCACTGGTGCCCATGACATTGCCATATATGGGCATGTCTTGAGTCGGCGTTCGATGTGCCCTCTTCAACCGCGTCGTCGCTGGATCCGACGCAGCGCTGAGCTGCAAGCCACCGTCTCTATTCAGGGTGTTTGCGGTAATATTTATTTCCATAGCTTCCTTTATTAAACTGTCGCAGAAGCCGTTAGTGCGAGGCACGACAGAGGTATCGTCAAATTTTATGTGGTGACCGTTTTCAAAAAATGGTTCAAATGGCTCTGAGCACTATGGGACTCAACTGCTGTGGTCATAAGTCCCCTAGAACTTAGAACTACTTAAACCTAACTAACCTAAGGACAGCACACAACACCCAGCCATCACGAGGCAGAGAAAATCCCTGACCCCGCCGGGAATCGAACCCGGGAACCCGGTGACCGTTTTCCAACGCATGCTCAGCTAAGGCAGATTTCTCTGGATAGCATAGGCGATAATACGTCTCATGTTCTTTCCTGCGTTGTTCCACAGTGACACTGTTTGTCCGATGTACTTCTGGCCACGCTCACAAGGTATTTCGTAAACTCCAGGTGTTCTGAGACCTACTGCGTCTTTAACTGGTCTCAGTAACTGACGGATTTTCGTTGGAGGCCTGAAGATTGATTTGATCTTTTGTCTTTGCAACAGGCGGCTTATCTTGCCCGACAAAGAGCCACAGAATGACAGCAAAGCAAGTTTCTTTTCCTGCCCTTCGTCCGTGGTCTTATTCTGATATTTCCCAGAAATCACTTCTTTCACTTGATAGGCGCTGTAGCCGTTATTCCTGAAAACCTTGCGTAGGCGGCTCAGTTCATGGGGCAGGTTATCGTCGTCTGATATTACTCTTGCACGATGCACCATTGTTTGTAATACATTGTATTCCCTCAAGCAACGTGTCAAAACCCGGCGGACATCAGTCCCCATTTCCCGACAGCACCGGCCAAACATGTCTGCATGCCGAATGTAGCGTTCCTTCAACATTGCAGTGGGCATGAGCTGCCATACTATTCACATAACCACTAGCAACATGTATATGATGATCTCTGTTTGAATGCGATGGAAATACTGATTGTCGGTTACTTAGTTGTAATGGTACAACGCTATTGGTAAGAAGATAACTTTTACATTTAGTTATTTTACTAGATAGTTCCTTATGCAAATATTGTTTTATTTTCAGTGACTCTTCTCTTTACTATCGTATATCTTCAGTTTTACGACCTTCGTTAAATTTCACTGGTCACGAACGATAAAGACTGTTTATAATTATGTCATTTATGAATGCTGGCATTTGAAGAATCGTTTTAATGATGTTTAAAGCCATAATGACATAAGCACTAATCAATATCGCTTTACAGATGTATGTCATAAATAATTCGTGTATACTCTCCTGAAGCGGCCTGCCAGAGAATGTGTCGCCTAACGTGTACTTCATGTGGTTTCCTAAAACCGAACAAGAGAGTGGTACAAAACTTGGATGTCAGACGATAATTTTGTCTTAACAGTTATTTCTCAGCTCATTGAGTACTGGAGAACCCTGACGAGCACATCAGACTGTTTCTGACCACGCTGTACACTGAACGTTTCGCAGTTCCTGTTACAGGCGACTATGGGCAGCAGATGCCCGCGCGGTAAACCGTGCAGTCTAACGCACTGCTTTCGGGGAGGGATGGCTTGCGAGTATCCGGCACGAATCCGCCCGGCGGATTAATGTGGAGGTCCGGTGTGACGGACATTCTTTGAATGGTTTTTAGGCGGTTTTCAATCTGCCTCGGCGAATGCGGACTGGTTCTTCTTATTCCGCCTCAGTTACACTATGTTGGCAATTGCTGCGCAAACGCTTACTCTACGTACAAGTACACCATCATTAGTCTACCACGCAAACACTGGGGCTACACTCGTCTGGTGTGAGACGTTCCCGGGTGGTAGAGGGGGAGGGGGGGGGGGGGTCCACGTGGGGTCGAACCGCACAATAACTCTGTGTTCGGTGTGGGGTGGCTAATGGTTGAGTAGCCCGATGTAGACTGCTATGAGGCTATGTACCACTGAGGCTACAGCGGGGACAAAGCCTCTCCGTCGTTTCTAGGTCCCCAGTTCAATACAAGACAATAGAATGGGCTGCAGATGGACTTCGCAGATAAAGTTATGGTAAGAAACTCATGTTAGGAAACGTAGCATTCGGATACAAAATAAGATTGAAGATCCCACTTCTAGCATTTCCCTCACTTCACGGCACACACAAACTGAAAAGAGGGCGCCTTTATCTGTCCAAGTAGTAATTATGAACTCACATAAGACTTTTATCCGACTACAGCGACTGATATAAACTGGTAGTTTCGCTGCTGGGATGGCCGAGTTTGGTTCCACGCAGACTCACTGCTGTCTCGACTTCAAAGAGGACGTTATTGCCACGTAGAGGATAACACGAAATGCCGTGGGTCCTGTAGAGCACAAAGGTCAGACCTTGTTATCCCAGTTGTGTCTGCATTGTAATGCGCGAGATTTGAAAGTGATCTGAAATTAAAATTTACTTTACATCCTTAAACTGTGCATTTACCGACAAGATTCCTTACAAAAACATTACCTTCTAATTCCTCTCTATAACCACTGCAAGTCTGCTATATGAATAGGGCTATATGCTGTATGTAGTAGAGTAGTAACGGCATGGATGCCATTTTTATATCAAATTGATATGTAAATTAATCAAAATGATCAACTAATTCCCTCGCACCAACCACATCCACTCCCATCTCCAGATGACGTTATGTGTTTTCGTCAATCTGCATGTGGGCCCTAGCAGCGACCCCCACCCCTCCCAATCCCACTTCCGCCACCCTACACTATTGGAGGTAATTCCGAATTTCGGCAGGAATATTTTGGTCCGAAGGCTGTACCGAAGCCTCACCCCCAACTCCTCAAACAGAAACTGGCGGGATATTAAGAACTGGCGGTGTCCTTTCTGGGACTCAAAAAATGGTCCTTGTGGACAGAAAAAAACACAAAACAACTATACCACTAGAGGTGCTTGGAAATGGCGGGAAATTAAAAATGGTTGTCCCCTTTCTGTGACTTCAACTTTGGTCCTTCTGGATGGAAGCCCAAGTGCACCCTTCAACACATGGAACCTTTTCTTAGGAACAGACAAATTCTTTACATCATAGTAAAACACTATTGTTCATGATCGATTTCGGTAAAAGTATGTTACCATCATCAGATGTTTATGTAGGTTATTATAAATATAATTTATAAGTTATCTTCATACATGTTATTATATTTATAATAAGTTATAAATTATATTTATAATAACCTGTTCAAAGATCTGATTATGGTAACATAATTTTACCGAAAGCGGTCATCCACAATAAATTATTCTAATAGGACCTTGGCTGAGAAGATTGTCTTCTCCAAAAAAATTAAATACAAGTCTCTCCTTCATACTTAATACCAGTAAACATAGAAACTGCCCACATGAAGGAGAGGAAGGTCAGATCAGTCCTAATTACGTAAGTAAAATAAAGATCGGCCCTAATTACACAACTATATGTATAGCGCTACGCAAGGACCGCCTAAAATCGCAATACAGATCAAAAATTAGCAATACAACTGGTGTTAGCCTACTGGGAAAAATATTCACAATGCATCTCGAAACTTGTGTCAGACATAAGCAAATCTGCCCTTCACCTACAAGCTGGTGTGAAAAAATTCTTTTCAGCGAAAAATATGTTTAACTGGAGAGATGCTAGTGTTGGACAAAGCGGAGTTTAATAAGGGCTTACCTGTAAGCACACAGCTGAGGACTGTATCGAGCGCAGGGTGATGTCAGAGTTCACTACAGGTGCCAATCACCATGCAGCCCAGGGAATAAAGGACAATACACGCTACTACAACTGATGTAAAAATGCATCACTCTTCCAATTATACATCCAAATTGCGGTGAAAAGAACAGATCATGATGTAAAACATGTACTGGTGATTGGGCAGAAATAGTTGTAATAACACAACTACTGCAAAATTATGCAGCTGTGTCCTCCTCGTTGGGTACCCCTCTTCTGCCCCTCATGTCTCCCTTTGTCCTCCGTCCCTCCCTCTCCCCACCTCTGAAACAACAACGAAAGTCCGGAGAAAGATCCAGATCGCTTTTTCAGATGGCTAGCTGCTCTGCCGAGCGCCTTGCGGTTATTCAGTAGCCCGCCGCCTCGGTCAGAGTACACTGACCACGCCATGCAGTCTGCCATGCACCCACAGACACTGACTGCCTTGAGGAGATGGTCCTTCATCAACACAAAAGCATGTATACTCAGCTAAATGATAGGAGAAGAAAGGAGATCCCCTCCAACTACAACTTGTTAACTTGTTTGTCTAAAACATAGCGACACAGCTCCAACTCCACACGCCACCTCCTAACCAAAATGCATGCATGTAGATCATCGCGAAGAGGGGAACACTTAGGATTTTTTAGCACGCTGGTGTATAGGATACGCAACTGTCCTCGTATAAAATCAAACAACGCATGGGTACGTCGGCAATATGACTATACACAAGCGGAAAAATATAAAAAAACATGAGAAAAAGATTAAGAATCTGTAAAAATCGAGCGATACCTGGTATAATTACGACGAATACATGGGAAATACCTAAAATTGAGGGGAATGCAACTAAATATGTAAAATCGCGAGGAAACTTGCAAAACTAATTTAATTGACAGAGAATACATAAACGTAGATAAAAAGTACCATGAAATGCGGGGAACTGATTTGGGTTAGGGGATGGGGGGTACATTCAAGATCGAGAAAAGTCTAAAAATTCCCCTGCAAGCTACGTGGGTTTTCGTAACACGTACTCCAGCAAAGGGTACAAAAGTGTTACACAGAGGCTCCATATTATGGCAGGCAAAACATTGGCGTCCCGATCCGTAACTGTGTTCTCACACATATAGTTGAATATTTCCGGAATATTACTAGTTCTCACAAACAATGTTAAACCTTGAGTATTAAGGAGAAGAACCATTGCATTTATCAGACTTAAGCCATTCCCTAAAGTTTTCTGTAGGAGAGGGGACCAATGTCACATGTATCACCTTTAATAACGCGAGGGGGTGTACTCGAGAGATGTGGCTCAAATGGCTCTGAGCTCTGTGGGACTTAACTTCCGAGGTAATCAGTCCCGTAGAACTTAGAACTACTTAAACCCAACTAAAGAGATGTGTTAGGACGAAATTTCTACATTACCCTAAACATAAGAAAAACTATCTAACATTTTAAGTGGGTTGCTACTGCGTTAGCAGCGCTGTGTAGTGCTTTGCATTGGATCAGAGACTGCGCTTTCTGTGTAAGAGACTATGTGGCTGGTTGGACTTGTTGTTGGAAGTTAATCGCCAGCAGTGTTGGGCAGTTGGATGTTAGTCGCCTGCAGCGATGGAAGTTAAATGTGACAAGTTAGCATTGATGGAAGCTAGAGATCTGAAGTGCTAGGTTAACCTAACAATCTGGAAGTATCCGACTTGGAGATCGAAAATTATTCATGATTATACATCTTTCTATTGGATGTCAATGACGATTTACATTCGTATTTCAACTGGAGGTCACATTATTATGGTAAAAAAATACATTATTTCGTTTGCAACTAAATCTTTCCTTTGCTAGTCATGTGCCTGTTCGTAGTTAGTGGCCTTAATAGACAGAATCTCATTTAGCTGGCAGTATTGACTCTCGCTGTAACGCAGTAGTACGCGTAATGGAGATATTTGTGAGGTAAGTGCTTAATGAAATGTATAGGTTATTGTTAAGATTTCTTTTTAGTGAGGGCCATTCTTCTGAATTAATTATTTGAATTCAGGTTGTATAATTTTTTTTTTTTTTTTTTGAGCATTCAGATCCCTACCCCCTCGTGGCAAGTTACTGCTTCATCTCTGTGCGGATTTTTGTATCAGCTATCGTAAATATTCGCCGGTTTTTCTTCGCTCTATTTCGTAGTGAGACATGGGCACATGCGTCGAAACCTATAATACTACTACTAATGATATCCACGCATGACAAGGGAAGTGTGATTGAGGGTACATACATTTCCGACTTAAAAAGTCGCATAAAATCCATTAATTTCGTAAGAGAAGGAACAGCAATTCCTTGACTTCGTTGTGGTTGCTTTTTAAGCATCTCCAGTGGTGGATATACTCAGATGGTGCCACCTGAGGACAGCAGAATAATGTAAAAGGAAGAAGTTTTATCTGAAACGCCCGCTAAACCACGCAGGGCTAGCAGGGCATCAGGGTTGTGTGAAGGGCCAAGGGAATTGCGGTCGGATTGATTTCACAATTGTAATTTGTTATCATTTAGTTTACAAATACACTTTTTAAGGAATTAAATTTGCTTCGAGGCTGAAGGCCTCCAAACAGATGCTTTAGAATAAGTTCAATTTTGAAAAGATATAACACACAGTTAAATTTACAAAAGAGATACATATGATCAGCATGAGGAGCGGCTCAATGCCGCCGGATTAATCTTCAAAATTCCAAATATACTGTGATGATTACCCTGCCTCGGGCATGGGTGTATGTGATGTACTTAGGTTAGTTAGGTTTAAGTAGTTCTAAGTTCCAGCGGAATGATGACCTCAGAATTTAAGTCCCATAGTCCTCAGTGCCATTCGAAACCTATTTTTTTTTTTTTTTTGACATCTGTCGGTCGATAGAATATAAAGGGCGTTACACGTCTGTTCACGCAATTAGCATATTTTTACACGTAAAGCACAATTGGACCTATGCTGGTAATTTGCTATTACATGCCGATGAAGTGACGTTGTTCATTCACTCAAGCGTTTTTTTTAGTAATAAGATACAAAAAAATTCTCTTCTTATTAGTCTTCATTCAGTGCGTGTCAGCAATAAGAATTATATCTACATCAACTGATAAAAAACACCTACTCGATCATCTGTGTACTGGTTAGCCGAGATTATTGCATTATGGCGTGAACATACTACAGTTTTGCTGCTTTTTGTCCTACATCATCTTTCATTAATAACGATGGGTGCGTTATTCTAATAGTGTAAGTCGGGGTTGTGTGTTCGAACTTATATATGAATTCACATGTACTTTGTCACATTTTTAATCATAACCTGGTGTACAGGCTTTATATTTAAGATTTTCGACCTTTCTATAAGTTATTTGTTTTAAGATATAACAGCGTTGGTGTTTTATCTTTGACAGTCATCGTCTCAGTTGCACATGCGCAATGCTCCCCGCCATGTTGATTCGCAGCGCGTTATCTAGTCCTACTTAGTTTCACGTGAGCTCCCGAGGCCTCGTCTCGAGGCGCACGCCAGAGCTTAAGTTATGGTGTTGACTTAGTACTTATGTAGCGCATTTTTAAAATGTGACTACGCCGCCTATATATGTTGTATACATGGAAGAACCCTGGAAATACAAAAAGGTATCAGATAAATTATATAATGGTAAGACAGAGATTTAGGAACCAGGTTTTAAATTGTAAGACATTTCCAGGGGCAGATGTGGACTCTGACCACAATCTATTGGTTACGACCTTAGATTAAAACTGAAGAAACTGCAAAAGGGTGGGAATTTAAGGAGATGGGACCTGTATAAACTGAAAGAACCAGAGGTTGTACAGAGTTTCAGGGACAGCATAAGGGAACAATTGACAGGAACGGGGGAAAGAAATACAGTAGAAGAAGAATGAGTAGCTTTGCGGGATAAAATAGTGAAGGCAGCAGAGGATCAAATAGGTAAAAAGACGAGGGCTAGTAGAAACCCTTGGGTAACAGAAGAAATATTGAATTTAATTGATGAAAGGAGAAAATTTAAAAATGCGCTAAATGAAGCAGGCAAAAAGGAATACAAACGTCTCAAACACGATATCGACAGGATGTGCAAAATGGCTAAGCAGGGAAGGCTAGAGGACAAACGTAAGGATGTAGAGGCTTATCTCACTAGGGGTAAGACAGTACTGATTACAGGAAAATTAAAGAGACCTTTGGAGAAAGGAGAACCAGTTGCATGAATATCAAGAGCTTTGATGGAGACCCAGTTCTAGGCAAAAAAGGGAAAGCAGAAAGGTGGAAGGAGTATATAGAGGGTCTATACAAGGGCGATGTACTTGAGGACAGTATTATGGAAATGGAGGAGGATGTAGATGAAGATGAAATGGGAGATATGATACTGCGTGAAGAGTTTGACAGAGCACTGAAGGACCTGAGTCGAAAGAAGGCCCCTGGAGTAAACAACATTGCATTACAACTACTGACAGCCTTGGGAGAGCCAGTCCTGACAAAACTCTACCATCTGGTGAGCAAGATGTATGAGACAGGCGAAATACCCTCAGACTTCAAGCAGAATATAATAATTCCAATCCCAAAGAAAGCAGGTGTTGACAGATGTGAAAATCACCGAACTATCAGTTTAATAAGTCACAGCTGCAAAATACTAACGCGCTTTCCTTACAGACGAATGGAAAAACTAGTAGAAGCCGACCTCGGGGAAGATCAGTTTGGATTCCGTAGAAATGTTGGAACACGTGAGGCAATACTGACCCCACGACTTATCTTAGAAGAAAGATTAAGGAAAGGCAAACCTACCTTTCTAGCATTTATAGACTTAGAGAAAGCTTTTGACAATGTTGATTTGAATACTCTCTTTCAAATCCTGAAGGTGGCAGGGCTGAAATACAGGGAGCGAAAGGCTATTTACAATTTGTACAGAAAGCAGATGGCAGTTATTAGATTCGAGGGGTATGAAAGGGAAGCAGTGGTTGGCAAGGGAGAAAGGGTTGTAGCCCATCCCCGATGTTATTCAATCTGTATATTGAGCAAGCAATAAAGGAAACAAAAGAAAAGTTCGGGGTAGGTATTAAAATCCATGGAGAAGGAATAAAAACTTTGAGGTTCGCCGATGACATTGTAATTCTGTCAGAGACAGCGAAGGACTTGGAAGAGCAGTTGAATGGAATGGACAGTGTCTTGAAAGGAGGGTGTAAGATGAACCTCAACAAAAGAAAACGAGGATAATGGAATGTAGTTGTATTAAGTCGGTTGATGCTGAGGGAATTAGATTAGGAAATGAGACACTTAAAGTAGTAAAAGAGTTTTGCTATTTGGGGAGCAAAATAACTGACGATGGTCGAAGTAGGGAGAATATGAAATGTAGACTAGCGATGGGCAGGAAAGCGTTTCTGAAGAAGAAAAATTTGTTAAGGTCGAGTATAGATTTAAATGTCAGGAAGTCGTTTCTGAAGGTATTTTTATGGAGTGTAGCCATGTATGGAAGTGAAACGTGGACGATAAACAGTTTAGAGAAAATGAGAATAGAAGCATTCGAAATGTGGTGCTACAGAAAAATTATGAAGATTAGATGGGTAGATCATATAACTAATGAGGAGGTATTAAATAGAATTGGGGACAAGAGAAGTTTATGGCACAACTTGACTAGAAGAAGGGATCGGTTGGTAGGACATGTTCTGAGACATGGAGGGATCACCATTTTAGTATTGGAGGGCTGCGTGGAAGGTAAAAATCGTAGAGGGAGACCAAGAGATGAATACACTAAGTAGATTAAGAAGGATGTAGTCTGCAATAGGTACCGGGAGATGAAGAAGCTTGCACAGGATAGAGAAGCATGGAGAGCTGCATCAAACCAGTCTCAGGACTGAGGACAGCATCAACAACAACAACAACGCCTATTCAGGCTGTTTTAGTTTTATTTCTAGTCCATGCTCTCTTAGATAATTTATAGATTCAGGTATATCATCTGAAGAAGGCTCAATTATTTGGGCTGAAACCTAGGTAAAGGTTGGTTTCATTACCGCAGTCGAGGCTGACAGTTTTTTGAATATTAGATTATCACGATTGCTGAGCGGGCTGCAATGTTGAAAGTACAAGAACATAAAAGTTCAAAAACTTTGTACACATAAGCATAAGAAAAGACAGTAATAAGCGCACAATTTACGTATATGGAAAACCCACAAGTGACATTATCTTAGATGCAACCTCAAACCACCCGCAAAATCCACAAACGAGCAACAGTCAGATATACACTAAGCAGACTGAACAGAATCCCTCTAAAAACTTCTGCTTACCGGGAAGTGCTAGCCATTATAAAACAAATAGCACCAAAAATTGGCACAAAGAAACAATGGTAGACAAACTAAACAGAAAAAAATAAGACACAAGTAACGAAAAAAAACTAACGAAACCCCACCAACTCGCTTGCAATGACCTATCACAACATAGTATTAGATAAAATAGGTAACATATTCAATAAACCAGGTTTTATTCTAAGTGATGCTGGAGTCGCGCTCTATTGTACGTGTAGCGTTTGTCGACGACGATAACGCTGACAACTCAGTCAAATGCTCTTGGGGACGTATTGTAATGAAGACACTGTGGTGTGAAACACGTCTGGTGTCTGCGGCCACTGCAGGCGGAAGGCTTCCTGTTTTCCAAGCAGCTGGCTTTGGAAAAAGCCATCTGCGGCATTCTCCGGAATTTCTTTGTTGTTGCAGAGTGCTCCAGTCTTTCCGTGAAATTCGTTTAATGCATTGCCAGAAAGTGGTGCACTGACGTTAAATAAAGTGTTCTCCATCACAGAACTATTGGAGTGGATGGGGCGGTGCTTAGTCTGTGTGAGGTCGCCACCACAGGTGCGCCCTCTGACCATGGGGATGGTATGTGCGAATGGGATTGTGCTGCTATGTTTTAAACGAACAAGCTGCACTTCAGGCAGCTGTCCTTTTATCTCCTACTGTTTAGTTGACAACACACGCTTTTGTGTTGGCGAAGGATCGTCGCCTCAAGGCGGCCAGCGCCTGCGGGTGTGTGGCGGACAGCTGGATGCAGGCAGCGGCCTCTGAGGGGTGGGAGTTGGCCGGCGGAGTAGCTAAGCGTTTGAGAAAGCGAATTGGAGCGTTCTCTGGATTTTCGTTGTTGTTCCAGAGGAGTCCACTCTTTCAGAGAAATATCTTCAACAGATTGCAAGAAATGTTCTCTTGTTCTTGCCTTTTGTCCACCTGTGAATTATTTCCATTGACTGGGGACAGTATATCAATGTCACCAGAAGGATCTGTTTGTGCACCATCAGGGCAACATAGAACAGGCCTGTATCCCTACGTACGGTGGGGACAGGGAGGGAGGGAGGGAGGGATGTGGGGCGGAAGTGGGTCAAGACTACCTCCGGTATGGATAGTTTGTGAGTGCCCTTCGAGGAGTACGCAGCTGAAGGATTTTGCCACAGTTGTTTTATTACGTCGATTTCTTCCCATTCACCAGTACATGTGTGGCATCATGATTGTTCATTACGAGTGCTGGTATTTTACAATAATTTCGACGTGTAATTAGAACAGTGATGAATTTTTCCCATCAGTTGTCGTAGCATGCGTTGTCCTCAATTATCTGGGATGCATGGTGATTGTCGAGCAGGCGCTTGTAGCAAACTCTGGCATCAAACAGCGCTAGATTCTGTCCTCAGCTGTATACTTGCAGGTAATACACTCATTAAAGTCCTCTTTGTCCAACACCAGCATCTCGTCAGTTGAATATACAGGGTGTTACAAAAAGGTACGGCCAAACTTTCATGAAACATTCCTCACCCAAAAATAAAGAAAATATGTTATGTGGACATGTGTCCGGAAACGCTTAATTTCCATGTTAGAGCTCATTTTAGTTTCGTCCACCTACGCTCAATGGAGCACGTTATAATGATTTCATACGGGATACTCTACCTGTGCTGCTAGAACATGTGCCTTTACAAGTACGACACAACATGTGCTTCATGCACGATGGAGCTCCTGCACATTTCAGTCGAAGTGTTCGTACGCTTCACAACAACAGATTCGGTGACCGATGGACTGGTAGAGGCGGTCCAATTACATGGCCTCCACGCTCTCCTGACCTCAACCCTCTTGACTTTCATTTACGGGGACATTTGAAAGCTCTAGTCTACGCAACCCCGGTACCAAACGTAGAGACTCTTCGTGCTCGTATTGTGGACGGCTGTGATACAATACGCCGTTCTCCAGGGCTGCATCAGCGCATCAGGGATTCCATGCAACGGAGGGTGGATGCATGTATCCTCGCTAACGGAGGACATTTTGAACATTTCCTGTAACAAAGTGTTTGAAGTAACGCGGGTACGTTCTGTTGCTGTGTGTTTCCATTCCATGATTAATGTGATTTGAAGAGAAGTAATAAAATGAGCTCTAACATGGAAAGTAGGCGTTTCCGGATACATATTTTCTTTCTTTGTGTGTGAGGAATGTTTCCTGAAAAATTGGCCGCACGTTTTTGTAACACCCTGTATTCTCGCCAGCAATAATAAAAATAATACCTTACACCACAGGCTTTATTCTGCCAGCTTTTAGGTGAAGGGTAGAGTTAGAACATGTCTGCCACTAGTTTCGAGTCTTATTGTAAAACTTTTTAACAGCAGTATAAGACCAGTTGTATGGCATCGTCAATTTTTGAGATGTATAGCAATTTAAGGCTTTCCTGATGTAGCGCTATACAAATAGTTTTGTAATTAGTGCCGATCATTATGATTGCATAATTAGGACCGATCAGCACTTCATTTTCACACCCAAAATCAATAAAGAACCTTGCTCTCCTGCATCTGGGCATTTGCCATGTGTTGGGGGCTGGACTTGGGCTCTCCATCCACAAGGACTATGGTTCGAATCCTGGAATGGGCACCACTATTTTTAATTTCCCATCAGTTTCAAGCCCCTCTGGTGCTACAGTTGTGTTGGGGGGTGAACCTGGGATTACTGTCCAAGAGAGCCAGGGTTCAAGTACCGGAAAGAGCACCACCATTCTGTAATTTCCTGCCAATTTATGTGAGAAGGGGTGGGGTTGAGATGTCGGCACAGCACTAGGACGAATAAATTCCCGCCAAGATTCGAAATTCTTCCCAAAATTAAAAATTCCCACCAATTGGATAGGTTGGTGAGAGTAGGACCAGGCGAGGTCGGTGGGGGCATATCTGCAGAACACGTGCAAGTTGACGAAAAAACATGTCATGATCTGGGCGGAAGTGGGTGTGGTCAGAGGGGAGGGAATTAATTGAGTAATTTAATTAATTTGCGTATCAATTTGATATGAAAATTGCATCTATGCTGCCACTACCCTACTATTGCGGTATATACAGTGTGGTCCATTGACCGTGACTGGGCCAAATAACTCACGAAATAAGCGTCAAACGAAAAAAAAATAAAAAACTAAACTTGTCTAGCTTGAAGGGGGAAACCAGAGCCGGCGGGAGTGGCCGAGCGGTTCTAGGCACTTCAGTATGGAACCGCGCGACCGCTGCGGTCGCAGGTTCGAATCTTTCCTCGGGCATAGATGTGTGTGATGTCCTTAGGTTAGTTTGGTTTAAGTAGTTCTAAGTTCTAGGAGATTGATGACCTCAGATGTTAAGTCCCATAGTGCTCAGAGCCATTTGAACCATTTTGGGAAACCAGATCGAGCTATGGATGGCCCGCTAGATGGAGCTGTCATAGGTCAAACGGATATCAACTGTTTCTTTTTTTTAAATAGGGTCACCCACTTCTTATTACATATTCGTATGGTACGTAAAGGAATTTGAATGTTTTAGTTGGATCTCTTTTTTCGCTTTGTGATAGATGGCGCTGTAATAGTGACAAACATATGGCTCACAAATTTAGGCGAACAGTTGGTAACAGGTAGGTTTTTTAAATTTAGATACATACCGTAGGTACGTTTCACATTTTATTTTGGTTGTTCCAATGTTATACATGTACCTTTGGCAACTGATCATTTCTGAGAACGCATACTGTTGCAGCGTGATTACCTGTAAATACCACATTGAAGCAAAAAATACTCAAAATGATGTCCGTCAACCTCTATGCATTTGACAATGGGTGTAACGACATTCCTCTCAACAGCGAGTAGTTCGCCTCCTGTAATGTTCTCACATGCATTGACAATGCGCTGACGCATGTTGTCAGGCCATGTCGGTGGATCATGATAGCAAACACACTTCAATAATCCACACAGACAGAAATCCGGGGACGTCAGATCCGGTCAACGTGCGGGCCATGGTATGGTCCTTCGACGACCAATCCTGTCATGAAATGTGCTATTCAATACCGCTTCAACCACACTCGAGCTATGTGCTGGACATCCATCATGTCGGAAGTACATCGCCATTCTGTCATGCAGTAACACATCTTGTAGTAACATCGGTAGAACATTACGTAGGAAATTGGCATACATTGCACCATTTAGATTGCCATCGATAAAATGGGGGCCAGTTATCCTTCCTCCCATAATGCCGTACCATATATTAACCCGCCAAGGTCGCTGATGTTCCACTTGCCGGAACCATCGCGGATTTTCAGTTGCCCAATAGTCCATATTAAGCCGGTTTACGTTACCGCTGTTGGTAAATAACGTTTCGTCGCTGAATAGAACGCGTGCAAAAAGTCTGTTGTCGTCCCGTAATTTCTCTTGTGCCCAGTGGCAGAGCTGTACACGACGTTCAAAGTCGTCGCCATGAAATTCCTGGTGCATAGAATTATGGTACGGGTGCAGTCCATGTTGGTGTAGCTATCTCAACACCGACGTTTCTGAGCTTCCCGATTCTCGCGCAGTTTGTCTGCTACTGATGTGCGGATTAGCCGCGACAGCAGCTAAAACACCTGCTTGGGCATCATTATTTGTTGCAGGTCTAGGTTGACGTTTCGCATGTGGCTGAACAGTCCCTGTTTCCTTAAATAACGTAACTATCCGGTGTACGGTCCGGACACTTGGATGACGTCGTCCAGGATACCGAGCGGCATATATAGCACACGCCCGTTGGGCATTTTGATCACAACAGCCATACACAACACGATATCGACCTTTTCTGCAATTGGTAAACGGTCCATTCTAACACGGGTAATGTATCACGAAGCAAATACCGTCCGGACTGGCGGAATGTTACGTGATACCACGTACTTATACGTTTGTGCCTATTACAGCGCCATCTATCACAAAGCGAAAAAAGGGGCCCAACCAAAACATTCATATTTCTTTACCCACTACACGAACATGTAATAAAAAATGGGGGTTCCTATTTAAGAAAACGCAGTTGATACCAGTTTGAGCTATGGCTGCGCCATCTAGCGGACCAACGACAGTGCCATCTTGTTTCCCCCGTCAAGCTAGACGCGTTTCGTTCTTTGTAGTTTTTTCGCTTGGTGCTTATTTCGTGAGATATTTGGTCCGGTCACGATCAATGGACCACTCTGTATAGACTGCCTGACAAAAAGCGCGATGTGCATAGAAGACATCTTTGGATGTCTGTGTAACTTTATACACACACACGTACCATTGGCCGATATGTACATGATTAAATTTGGAATTCCCTTTGACCTGTGGAAAGTCCACCTCGGTGTATTAGTGTTGCCAGAATCTTACTGTATCCTGAGTTGGGGATATTCGGATGTGTCAGTAATCCCATGCATATGTTGTCATTAACAGCAGGAGACAAACGGGTGCGTTTGGAGTGGTGCCGTGACCTGCTGATGAACATTGTGTTCAGTGATGAATTGCGGTTCCGCACTCCCCTGGAAGACCATCGGCGGCGTGTCTGGCGGCCACCTGGGATGGGTCCCATTCTGTCAGTGTTTTGTAGAAGTGACGTTACACCTGGCTTCATGATGTGGGGATGTAACTGGGTGGGGCTTCACGCCACAGCAGCTCTCGATTGAAGGAACATTGACGATGGACGTCCATTGTCCTGTGCTATCACTCATAACGACAGTGCTTGTCTACATACGCACGTGTCTCTTTGAACAGTCTGCGTGATGAGGCACTCCTGTAGCCAGCAGGCATTCCAGATCCAACAGAACACGTCTGACACCCAGCTTGAAAGTTATCTCTATGCCAGTCCCACTATCGGAGGTATTAAGGTCCATTTACCACAACTGAGAGCCACGTTTGAACAAGCTAAATTCGACACTATTTTGCGATCACTAAGATATCATCCCTTTCTTCTTCGTGCATCACCCTCTTGTCATCCAATATATATACATATACCCTGGTATGTATTTATGCCAGTCTCCAATTAATCCATCTCCTCCTCCACCACTGTTCTGTCCGTTTTCCTGCTCTTGATTTTCCCTGTCCATCTGCTCCTCTCCCATCTGTGCATATACTTATTTCTCCTCTGTTTATCAACTTTCATCCCGCTGAAGTCCATCTCCTCCTGCCCCTTCTCAGACCACCTCTTCCCCCCCTGTCTCCATCTACTTTCTCCTCTTCCGTTGACTGCCCATTTCGTCCATCCCTCTACACATCTCCTCCACACCACTCGGTCCATCTCTTGCTACCCACTCTGTCTGTCCTTCTCCCCCCCCCCCCCTTCCCTTGTCTATCTATCTCCTACTTACTCTTTTTCTCTGTCCATTTCCTCCTCCTCACTACTATATGTGTATATCTACCCATCTCTGACTGATTCCTTCCTCTCTCCCCCTTCTGTCTCCCCATTATCATCACTACCTCAAAGTGGGGGCACTTTTTCTTACCCAAGAATACTTCCTTCTAGATAGTAAGTAGTACGTGTGCCAAACGCGCTTGAAACCGAAACAGACCTTGCCCATGGCTTTTTCCACGTACGCACATGTCACATATATAAACACTCCGTGTTCAGGCCACAAATAGCCAATCCGGACCATCCGACCGCCGTATCATCCTCAGATGAGGATGCGGATAGGAGGGGCATGTGGTCAGCACACCGCTCTCCCGGTCGTTATGATGGATATCTTTGACCGGAGCCGCTGCTATTCGGTCAAGTAGCTCCTCAATTGGCATCACGAGGCTGAGTGCACCCCGAAAAATGGCAACAGCACATGGCGGCCTTGATGGTCACCCATCCAAATGCTGGCCACGCCCGACAGCGCTTAATTTCGGTGATCTAACGGGAACCGGTGTATTCATTGCGGCAAGGCCGTTGCCACATGTCACATATATATATGACACATTTATCTCATCTCATGCATATTTGTACACGTAGTTCAACTGCATCGCTAGCAGATTTCGCCATTTTGTTTCGTTTTCACCCAGCTCAAAGGCTGGAGTGTCATATTTCCTGAACGATGTGTGGTGTACTTATTTAATTTTGTAGTTACACTCAGCGGGTTTGTGGGCACTGTCTGAAAAAATGTTAGGGAATAGAACTACTAGTAAAGAAGGAACAAATTTAAACGTCATGCATAACGTGGCCGATTTTCACGCTTCTCAGAGTTGATGAAGTCGTATCTCTTGAATAATGTTCGTACACTGATAGAACTTTGTAGGAGTATTCAGTGATATATTTGAATACCGACTGACTGACAACTGTGTGGCAAATGCAGTTAGTAGAAAAAAAGCAACAAATTAAATAGTCGTGCCTGACGCGATACTTGTGCACGAATAACGAAAATGTAGTACAGAACAAAATTCTTCCATTTAATCGTTTTGTGTAGTTTGTCAGCAATATAAAGTTTCTTAAAAGTATTAAATTATGTGTTAAGTTTGTTCTAAGTCACTAACAGGTCTCATTCCGGAATACCAGATGAAAAAGATCTGGGTATGTAGTGGGCTACAATTCCCTTTCACTCCACCTCGCCCTTTCAAATGTATGTGGTTCTTAACATCTCAGAGATGATTTCCAGACGGTAAGTAACGCGAGTACGATGTTAAGTTTAATTCGGACCTTTATTACATACACTCTAATACGAAACAAAAAAGACGCTCCATAAAGGAATTATCCGAATGGGACTGAAATCGACAGATATAACGTACATGTACGCACGAACAGATTAGTGAAATTTAAAAACAAAAAAAGAAGGATGATTGTTCAAGAGAAAAACAGATTTCCAAACGGAGCAGGTCGGTGATGCCTTTGTCAACATCTTGCCATTATACAGCCAGTTATTCGGCTTGGCATTGCTAGATAGGGTTGTTGGATATCCTCTTGAGGGATATCGTGCCACATTCTTCCCAACTGGTGAGTTATAATGCCAAAGTCTCGAGCTGGTTGGAAGGTCATGCCCATAATGCTTCAAACGATCTCAGTTATTGAGAGATGTGGCAAACTTGCTGGACAGGTAGGGTTTGGCAAACACGAAGACAAGCAGTGCGAGTGGGCAGAATATTGCTGAAATGTAATCCGAGAATGCCTTACTCTGAAGGGCACCAAAACGGAACGTAGAATCACCCATTAAGTACCAGTGACCTATTTTGAGGACAGAGCACATATTTATTTACAAATACACAATAAATTATTAATTTGCAACTATTACTGTTCTACGTCATTTGTTGATGCTTTTTATAACAAATGTATGCTTACAGGAAATTAAAAGTAATAAATCCTACCATTAATTGATTGTTGAATACTAAGGTACACTTTTCGTTATTACAGGTATTTACTTTATCGACAATTTAATAATATTTTATATGTGTGACAAAGAACTTTTTGTGATTATTTCTAGTCAACAACGTGTCTTTTAGACTACTTGCGTTGTTAGCTTAATTGGAGTTATGTTCATTGTTTTCCATTGTTATAACATTTGGTGTACTCGAAATAGGACACTGGGACTCGGTCTTATCATTTCAGTTATTTGTATTGCTGGACGTTCGAATATGAAACTCTGCTACTGCTGATGTATTTTCTTTTTAGAATGTGGGAATTTTACCAGATTTTGTTGCCGAGGTAAATAACGACCCCTCTTGAAGTTACCTAGAAATTTACAGGGTATTGTGCAAGTATATTTATGAATATGCTACCCATTAGTAAATAATACAGCTCCAGATGGACAGAGGTATTTACACATTCCCTTTTCGGTAGTTTGTGCTAATGTATTATTCTATCATTTCACTTTATTACATTTTATTTGATTCCATTTTATAAAGATTATAATGGCCTTCAGACGAGATAGATACCTCACTAACGAAGAAATAGAGGAAATAATAAACAGTGACGCATTCTATAATGTGGTGTCGGATGATCAGGACCATATTGATATCACCGTATGTCCTCCTGAAGTCGACTGTATGACCGACGAAGAAGAAGGCCCACACGATGTTACTGGAACTGTGGAAGTCGCAGCTGTGCCAGGTGTCATTGAATTACATTATGTTGCGTCAGAGAATAACGAGGAAACTGTATGTAAAACTTCACTGCCAAGTACATCCCATGTTTCCAGAATGAAATCGAAGAAGAGACGTCTTGCTGATGAGAAAAGCAATGGGAGAGAGACACCTCAAACTAGTGAGCGTGACATCAGCACAAAGAGAGATGAATTGAAAGAACAACTTTCTTACTTGACACCGAAGGAGATGTTTGAAGAACTGATGAACGAAAACATATACGAGTTTATAGTGAAAGAAACTGTGAGACATGCAGTAAATATGAAGAATATGCAGGATTTTATCCTCACAGTTAAAGAAGTGAAGGTCTTTGTCGGATTTCTTCTTCTTCTGGCTACCATAAGCTCCCTGCTGAGAAGCTATACTGATCTGAAGATGAAGATGTTGGCATACCAATTAAAAAGACAGCTATGTCAAGGAATAAATATCAGAAGTTTGAAACATTGCTTCATTTTCAAAGTAATGACTTAGTCAATGAAAACAAACACGATCGCAGATTCAAAATTAGACCACTCTAAAAAATGATAAATGAATCTTTTCAAAAATTTGGAATATTTGAAGAAAATTTGTCAATTGACGAAATGATAGTCAAACACTATGGACGAAGTTGGCTGAAACAGTTTATCCGAGGCAAGCCTATGAGATTTGGCTATAAGTTGTGGTCTCTTTGTGGAGCAAGTAGCTACTGTTTCAAATTTGCTTTGTACTGTGGAAAGGATCCAGAAGATACTGCAAGGCATGACCTACTATTTGGATCAAGAGTAGTTCTAAACAAGCTGGACTGCATTGAAAAACCCGAGAATCGTTGTGTGTACTTCGACAATCTCTTCACTTGTAGAGATCTTCTGACTCATCTGAGAAATTTGGGTTTTCGAGCAACTGGGACTGTCAGAGAGAATCGAGTTGGTGATTGTCCACTAGTGAGCAGCAAAGAACTGGAAAAGACAGTTCGAGAAAACTATGACTGCCAGTTCGACAGGTATGTTGATGTATTATTTGTTCGACCGTATGGCAACAGATGCGTTACAATTGGTACAAATTTTGACAAAGTTGAACCTTTGAGAGCAGCTACGCGGTACAGTAGACAAGCTAGTAAGAAGACACAAGTGCTACAACCTGCCGTTTTGAAGTAGTATAACACGTACATGGGAGGTGTTGACCACCATGACTGGTGAGGTGGAAAATATGCGACGGTAATTAAAGGGAAAAAATGGTACTGGGTCCTATTTACATGTATGCAGGATATGGCCCTCGTAAATGCCTGGCTCTTCTACAGACAAGCACATGGAAAAAATGCACTTGATTTACTGGATTTCTGACGTGCTGTTACAGTTACATACCAGAAATCGGACACTGGAAGGCCGAATATTGGACGTCCGATGGAATACCCACCAAGTCAGTTGAGAGTGATACCAGACATCAGGTTTGATGGAATTGGTCATATGATTGACAAAAGAAGCACGCAAAGGAGATGTGTGAGGGCTAAATGCAACGGGAAACCAAAAACATATTGTGTTAAATGCCGTGTAACACTGTGTGTGAAGTGTTCTGTACCATTTTACAAGAAATAAATAGTTAAGACTTGAATTCAGTTTAGTATGCTATACGATACTGTTAGATCCCAGCGTCCTATTTTGAGGACGGCCATTATATCAGCATGTATAAATATTCTTTGGTTATTTTTGTACTTATTCTGGTTCATACACTATGTACTTAATAATTAAAGAATAAAAAATTCAATTTAAAAAAAAATTGGGACTTAATGGGATAACGTTGACGTACCGCTTTGCTGAAAAGGTGCCATGAATGACAACTAGAGGCATCCTCCTATAGAGTGAAATGGCTCCCCAGAATTTCATTCTTCGTTGCTGCGGATATGGTGGTATCCCATCATTGTTAGTAGCGTTGGACACGTCTTAGACTGGGAACCTCACAGACTGTAGTAGAATTGTCTTCAGTGATGAGTCCCGCTCCGAAATGGACCAGATGCGCAGCGAAGACATGTCTGGAGACGCCCAGGAGAGTAATAGGATTCGCTCCTTACTGTCGCCCACTATACTGCCCAACAACCAGGACTGACGGTATGGTGTGCCATTTCATTACACAGCAGGGCCACTGTGGTAGTCGTCCGCCGCTCCCTTGCAGCACAACTCTACGTCAGTGATATTCTGCGTCCCGTATTGATGCCCTTCATGGCAAGACAACCTGGATTTAAATTTTAGCAGGGTAATGCCCACCCGCACATGGCGAAGATTTCTACTTCTTGACTTCATGGTTGGCACTCCTACCTTGACAAAGCTAGATTGGCAGATGTCTCTCCAATTAAGAGCGTTTGGAGGGGTATGGGCAGAGCACTCCTACCATCTCACATTTGGCGATCTGACGTGCCTACTGGACATAACTTGACTTCATATCTCTGACTTTCAAAAACTGTCAATCACTGCCAAGCCGAATAATTGCTTGCATAAGGGCCAGAGATGGACGAATGCGTTATTGACTGGCTCAATTAGGAAGCTCTGTCTCTTTAATATATCATACAATCTTCCTGAAACTGAATCAGTCGTTCGTCTCTACATGTACATCACACCTACGGATTTCCATCCTGTTGGGATAATTCCTTCGTAGTGCATCATTACTTTGCCTTTTTTACATTCAACCACACGATTGTGTAATATTTTCGTAACGGGAGCAGTGCAGGTGCAACAAAGGAATTTTCAGTGTGAGTAGGATTTCATCAGCGACCTCTCCTCACCCCATATCTCTCTGACGTTGACATGGACGTACTAGTCAAAGACGTGAAGAAAGATTTTGCAAAAACAGACATATTGTCTTATGGGATAACAACAATCAGTGATTTTATAATGTTACTTAAAATCCGTCTTGATTACAAATTTTTTTATTATTCATATGACCGGTTTCGGTTCATTCAGAACCATCTTCAGATCTGATATTTCAGTTACAGGAGCAACCCGTACAAACCCAGCAACGTAGCATGTGAAAGTTGCTGGATTTGGACGGGTTACTCCTGTAACTGAAATATCAGATCTGAAGATGTTTCTGAATGAACCGAAACCGGTCATATGAATAATAAAAAAATTTGCAATCAAGACGGATTTTAAGTAACATTACGTGAAGAAAGAGTCACCTTGGAGCATGATGTTTGCTGATAATGTTGTAATCTGTGAACTTACCCAGGGGGCACTTCAAGACAAGTTTGAACAGTGGAGAGAAGCTTTAGAGGAAAGGGGAACGAGAATTAGCAGGCTGAAATCGGAGTATATGTGTACAAAGGATGCCAAAAATGTTTATATTAACCTGAAAGGAGAGCAACTGGCGCTGGTCAAGAAATTGAAGTACCTAGGCTCTTACATGCAAAGTGATGGAGGACTGGATGCCCAAATACAACACAGGATAAATAGTGGATAGATGAACTGGAGGAAACTGAGCGGAGTACTCTGTGATAAGAAGGTTAGCTGCAGAATGAAAGGAAAGCTTTACAAGTCTGTGGTGAGTCCTGCGAGACTGTATAGCGCAGAAGCTTGGACAACTATAAAAGCCCAAGAGAAAAAGATCGAAGTGGCAGAAATGAGAATGTTAAGGTGGATAAGAGGAGTGCCACAAAAGGATAGACTAAGGAATGAGTACATCAGGGGAACAGTGAAACTGGGGTCCATAGGGAAGAAGATCCAAGAAAGTAGTCTAAGGTAGTATGAACATCTACGGAGAAGAGGGGAGTACAATGTAGGGAGAAGAGTTGAAGACCTAGAAATCGAAGGAACAAGGAGAAGAGTAAGACCGAAATTGAGATGGAAAGACAAGGTAGCAGGGGACGTACGAAAGAAAGGATGGCTCGGAGAAGAAGCACTGGATAGACATTTATGGAAGAGAAGGATCCAGCAAAGCAACGTCGACCACATATGATGTGGGAAAAGGCTGAGAAGATGATGACGATGAGGATGATATTATTTATCGTAGTTGGAGTATAAGAACTGAAAAAACTGAAAAATTGCTTTGTCACCCATTGTAGTCCATAGAGAAACGGAGTTGAGTTCAGTAGTAACCCATAGCTGATGGTACGTACATCAGTATAAATTTAACAGTATGTGTTGTAAGTTTTTAATAGATGAAGGTGATGAATGTATACTATGTGAACGTTAATTGCAGGTTTCACATTTGTGTGTCTCGAATAGCAGGTAAGTCAAGAAGCTATTAATTCCCTCAAGGGTGTCTACAACACTGTAAATACACTGTATAAAATACTGATAAAAAATTAACAAAAGTAAGTAATGGTTCAAATGGCTCTGAGCACTATGGGACTCAACTGCTGTGGTCATAAGTCCCCTAGAACTTAGAACTACTTAAACCTAACTAACCTAAGGACAGCACACAACACCCAGCCATCACGAGGCAGAGAAAATCCCTGACCCCGCCGGGAATCGAACCCGGGAACCCGGGCGTGGGAAGCGAGAACGCTACCGCACGACCACGTGAAGCGGGCAAAAAATTAACAGCATTAATCCTTAATAAGTACAATGTTTTTGTAACGAAGAAAAGTTTACTGCCGCGTTAGAAGAGAGAGGTGGAGAGAGAAAGGAAAAAAGAAGATGAGCTACTAGAAAGCTGTCAGTCAAATATGGCGTTGATGAACGCCATAAGCGTGTAATCACCACAACTGAAAAGAGGTAACACAAATTTTATACAACTAGGGTACATCTAGAGTCATGACTCCGAATGAAAGGCAGCTATGATTTAATAGACATTCACACACACATTATCTCTTCTTTTCAACTGTGTTAGATGTCACCCTCATGAGTTACGCTTTCTTTTGTCTTTCAAATTTAACAGATTGTATTCAACTAAAGTAGAACGCAGATTTTTTGTTACTGGTAAAGTGTGTAGCTGCCGCGATCCATCTCTGCGACATGTACCGTATTACCCCAATAGCATTCCTTGGAGAGACGAAGTTCCTCCGGGGATAAACTGCGGGTCGAAGTTGAGCGGCCGCGCTAAGCCCCTCATGAATTTCCAGCACCCAACTTAGCGCCGCCGATCACGACGGTCTTCCAGCTGCGCGGGCATGAGGTGGTGGTCTGGGAAACCGATTTCAGCCAGGAAAGAGGTTTTATATTTCCAACGTCAGTTGGCATTTTGTTCCTAACTAGTGCAGACATTCGGAAATGTAGTATACACCTGGTTTTTAAGTAAAGAGAACTAAATGCGAATTTAACGAAATTCCGAGTACTTTAAGAGCAGGAGATTACGTATTCTTTCGCAGTTCGCGGTCACAACCAAAGTCAAAACGTCATTAAGTGTGGCAGATATACAGTTAAAATCAAGATGTTAAAATATTATCCTGTCGTCTGTAAATTAGAGAGCAAGGATAGGCGGACGCATATGCTTTTGTAACCGTTAAGCTTTATATCTATCCCCTTGATTAAATCGTAAACCTTTCTCAAATATACTTATACTCACAAAAAAGACAGAAAAACGTGATAGACTATAGATGTGACGTTCATATTCGCAGATCATCTCCATTAGTACTGATAGGTGTCATGTATAATTTTGGCATCTGTATCGATTGTGAGCGAGCAGCGATGTTGTAAAGCTGTATCTCAGAGTTAGGTTAGTAACTGTGATGTGCGCGAGCGCGCAGTGGGTCAGACAATGTAAGGTGTGTAATAGTGAGGCAGCAATGATAATATTAAGCTGTGTTAGAGTAGAGGAAGCAATGGGAATGCTATGTTTCAAAGATGATTATATCAAGATTGTAACGGAAACTGATTTGTGAAGGATGAAGTCTAATGGAATGTCAGACGTAAATATTACAATGATGTTACTTTTTTCACTATTGCTGCCACCATCGGACTAACTTGGTTATTATACTGAGCGTAGCTAGATTTGAGAGATAGGAAAGTGTATTGTTTAGATGTTAAGACGTTCATTAAATCTAAACTCAGCCATGAGCACTTCTTCACAGTTTACAAGAAAATCAGTGTTGTCATTTATGTGCATATTTCATTTTTTTTACCAACCTTTCACTTACTATTTTTTATTGATCATCTAACCACGTGTGTTCGAAAAATACTTCGATTTGCAACTAACAGAGAACTTATTGCATCGCTCGATTGTCTTTGTGTAGATAGAGTAATTTGCAGATTTAGCATAGCGGCGCGCAGGACAGGGCACTTCTGCAACCCATTACCCAGATTTCTGCAGAGTAGAGGTAAGGGCTAAATATTTTGATTTTATTTTATTTATTCAATCAGGGCCCACTTGTGTCATTCAGAGACAATTTTTGTGATCAGTTTTGCAAAATTAATTATTGTAGTTTTCATGTCAAAGTACATTATTGAGGAAGTTTATACTGCTCAAAATTCTTGCAATCAGATTGATAACTTTTACAGTATGAAATACTTGCCTTTTCATCACGTCAACTAATTATTATTACAGTGCAGCTTTGCCTTCACATCATGATGGTGCTAGTTTCATTACGACAGTTCACATGCTACAATCAGAAAAAAATTTATTTTTTAAAGAGAACTTTCAGCACGTTCTGCAGAAAGGATTAGCTTTCTAGTCACCTCGGTTGAGCATGTGTCCTGCTGCCAAATAGGCACAGCGTCCGCCATGGGCCCTGATAACTTGTTCCCTGCGTGACTGCATCAACGCGTGTAAGGTGCGATTGGCATCATGTGATTAGCCATCCATGCTCCCTTCAACTGTTTAGAAAGTTCATCAGTAGTGGTCGGCATTGGATCACATCGCTGCATACGTCGTTTCATGATACCCCACACATTTTCGGTTGGCAACAAATATTTACAAAAGGCGTACATCCTGCGACACCAAGAAGCCATCTGTTCATGCTGCAACATGTAGTCGTGCGTTGTTTTGCTGGAAAATGGTGTCTCGGTTCTTGTGCAGAAAGCCTATGGCTACCGCCCGCATAGGTCACACGGGTCACAGGGCCCTGGACACTCACCAACTATAATTGGGCTGGTTGTAATGAATACCACCCCACACCATAAGGCCTTGATTGGGCGCTGTATGTCTTGTGCGGATGCAGCCACTATGATGCCGCTCCCCGTAGCTGTTGCGATTCAAAATGCGCCCATCATTTTGAAACAAACGCTAACTGATGACATTCCTTTCTCCAGTGGCGTCGTTCCATTCACCATTGCCGTCCATCATGTTTCTCCACATTTGTCAAAGGTCGACAGAGAAGTGGACGATGCGCACGTAACCCACGACGTAACAAACGGAGTCTAACTGACGCCTCTAATAGTGTACGATGTGTTATACTGTTCCATTATTGCGCCGGAGCCGAGGCGGATACAGCTCTGCCCAGCAATGCCACTCGGATGATGTGTCGATCGTCTCGGAGTGTGTTCTGGGTGGTACGACCCGACCCGTCTCGTCCTGTTCTACGGCCTTCCGTGAACCGTTCTGCACACTCCTGTTGGACTGACGATACACTTTGTCCCCACACGGCGAGAAATTTCGCGGATAGATGCATCACATTCGATCACACCAATAAAGCGCTCTCGTTCATACTCACTGACTTGACGGTACGGTTTGCCCAAACGTCTGCGACGCATCCTGCATGTCTGCGCAAGTCGCGCTGATCCACTACCTTCGGTTTTTAGCGACAAAGGGAGCCACAGGCACGTTGTACCTGTAGGTGGTGTTGCGCCGTGATATCGATGTTGACCTTAACAACGCGGGCCGACAAGGTCCGAATACTAATCATATGTGAAGAACATATCCTGTGAATATGAACTTTCTATCTCGAGTAGTTCAAGGTGTTCTGTTTTGTTCTGAACATCAATCTATTTCCTGAATTTTAGATCAATGACATCACTGCCGAGTGGGATGGGTCAGTAGTACACACGCCGTCAATGGCAAGTATGAAGATCGAATTATTAACACTCGTATCTCTAGGCGCGGTTCACACAATTTCAGTTGCATTCATGCACTGATCTGGGAGAACGTATTGTGGATTATTTAAAGCTCAAGAAAGTGGAAAAGGAAATGAAGTACTGGGCGTTACAGAACAATGTTGTAAATATTGTATATGTATTGTATATTTCAGCTGTTGTTTCTCGAGAGCACTTCCAAACAATATGAAAACAAATTTCACGAATCCTGCAGAATGAGTCCAGAGAGTTTCCACTTTTCGAAGTAACGAGTATCAACTACTCTGACCATGCAGGACACAAATATTCGACTAGCACTTCTCCTGTTGAGGAGCTGCCTATTACAAAAGGTAAGCTGGTGAAAGTGGTTGAATCACTTTAGAAATCTCATTACAAAAATCATACTTTTAGGAAGACCACATATTATGATACTTTAGTCAGTGTGGTAAATATACAAATAATGGTTACAAAGTAATTAATAAATCCACGTTTGTATTTGTACAGCTGTTCAGTTTCACGAAGTAGTATATAAATCGCCTTGAAGAGTACTGGCAAATGAAACTCCCCGTCATACCACCCTCAAATTTAGTGGTGAGATGGCACAGTGGATGGCCCGTCTGACACTTAACACAGATCAAGCATGAAAACAGGAAGAAGGTGTACTGAAGTGTGACAAAACAAGCAAAATCGAAACAGTGAACGGTCCAAGCTCAAGATGTGCAGCATCGAGCGAATTTCAATAGCCGTGCCGTCGTGGTTACGTGGTCACAGTGCTGGACTGCAAAGGCGGATTTTCGTGTTCAAATCTCCCTCGTGTCCCGCTTTGTTTCACAAAATTGTGAACTGTCTGTCCGGCCATTGACGTGTCTGTTCGCTGTATTCAAATTTTGTGTCCGTGCCGTGGTGTAACGTCCATTGGCAACAGCGAGGTGTAAGGAAGGGACCTCGAGACGTACGTACCACCTACTTGTTCCATGCAAGTACGAAGTGTTACATCTCTCGCGTTCTGTTTTGGAAATTTTGGCTCTTGAATTAATTTGTTATAACATAGTTAACACCCGTTTATTTGTTGTTTTCATTTACATGAACGGTCTATGCAGAATCTCGCCTGATCTCGCTATTCATCACATTTGCTTGTGACGGTAATATATTCTTACCACATCGGTCATGCTCTATAACCAATGAGTGGTATGACAGTTGCCAAGACTACAGAAGTAGAAGAGACACCTCAATGGCCAGACGGAAAGTTCATAATTTTGTGAGAAAAAATACGGGGCTCGAGGGAGATTTGCACACGAAGCTCCCGCTTTGTAGTCCAACATGGTGACGAGACATCCACAACGCCGCGATCCTTGCAATTCCCTCATGGTGCACATCTTAAGTTTGCACCGTTCACTGTTTCTATTTTGCTTCTTTCTTCACAGCACACCTTCATCCTGTTTTCATGCTTGATCTGTTCAGCTTTTGATAGGCTATCCATTGGGCTATTGACCACTAAATCTGAGTGGGGTGCAGTGGGGAGTTGCCCTTCTGAGAAGAAAATTTGCTACATTTCAACATAAATCTGTCTACATCGGCGGTGCAGCAATGGGTGATGAACTCTGCATAGAGGTAGATAATTTGTATGAAGAAATGCAAGAAGTTCATGATAAAGAGGAAACTCCCAACGCTATATTCAGGGGTCCGTTCAGCAACTCATTCAGAAGTAAAGGAATTCATCTGTCAGAGCTCTTTCATGCCTGTCACCACATTTTTTGAAACCGAGGAGCAAGACTGAAAAAAACATGATGAATTGATGACTCCCAGTGTCTTTTCCTTGCAGTAAGTTTTTAATTTCCAGCTTCGGTCTGTATCGGCAGCATACGAAGAGGAGAAACAAGAGGCAGCTCAGGCTTCTTCGACTGTAGGCCACAGCAAGTGGAAATAGCTGCGCTTGTGTCACGTATCGCCAAGCTCATCACGGGCAGTGTTCGATATATCTAACGTATTTTCTCTCCTCCCACCGTTAAAATTAGTTTCAATATGTTAACTGTTTTACGTACGCAGTAATGCGAGGCATAAAAATACCAAAAGTCACTTGCACAGTGACTACATTTCCCACTGCAACCCTTTCAAAATATACGCGGTGTGTAATTTACTTTGTATTATAAGAACAATTATGGGCAACAACGAAAATAAAATCTGGGCATTATCAAGCTGTTACATGTGGCTATAAGGTAGAGAATTTTTTTCCCTAAACTATTTTCTCAAAATTGAATGAGAAATACTGCAAACAGAGAAAATAAACGAATCCCAAAACAGTGGTTTTAACCTTCTATGCGAAAAATAGAATTTTACTGAGAAACTAACTACAGGAAAGGTAGTAGCTTTGCTTCATCTGTATTAAACAATATTTTATGCATTTCGAACGACTTGAAATTTCACTCCATGTGTGCCGATTGATACGAGTTGCTACCAGTACGCCCTTTCGCCTCGGGTCGGGAGATACAACAGACGTATGTATGTTGCATCACCTTAGAGTCAATCGCGACTTATCGCAAATTTTCACTCGTGAAAACCTGCTACTGAATGCGAACCTTCACAGAAACCTACTGATGACTCCACACACTATTAACTCTGACATGTGCGTTGTGGGAATGCAACCCGACAAGAAACATTACCTGGTTGTTCGTCTTTGGAATGAAATACATCACTGATTCTACGTATCACTGATCCCACTTTGTTGATAGGTCTGTGGAGGTACTGCATGTGGCGTTACATGTCTACGCACAGGACATGTAATTCGAGTAAATAACCGGCCTCTAATATGTGTACAAGGTGATCGCGCCCGATAGCAACACGGATGTGTTTCTTACGATTTACATTAGGCGAATTTGGTCACGTCACTGAGACGTCAACGTGAGTTAGCTATAACGCTCCTCAAAACACAGCATCACGGTTCTGGATCCTTGGCAAAGACAATTACACTGCTGCAAGACGACATCGCTGTGAGGGAAGATGGAAGACTTCAAGCGCGAAGGTATGCAGGAGATTCGCTGCTGTCAGCGTGTCTTCGATTGCTACCAAAGGCTCCATCCATGCACGCGAGAATGTCTCGCTTAGCATAATGCCGTTATCACAATCCTGTGTTCGTGGCAGTCTGCAACTTTCGATCCGCCGTTCACATCGATGGCGGCGTTTATGGAGACGATCATCAACCTAATGTAGCAAACCTGTGATCCATCCGACGAGCCGACACGTTTCCATTGATCGACGGTCGAATCCCGATGGCCCCGTCCCCACTGCAATCGTTACTGACCATGTGGTTGGGTCAGCATGTGAACACACAGAAGCGGTCTGCTGCGGAGCTGCATTCACGACAAGGTACGATGAACGGAGTGCTCCAAAACAGTGGTGTGAGCACCAGCATTGTGCTTTTCCAGCAGATATGCCGTAGATCACTATCTGACCTAGTTTATAGAGCTGACAAGGCTTCGAACCCCACATTGTGCGAAGAGTCGTGGACGTCCAACCATTTAGTGTAAACGGGTACTTTCTGTGGTGTCACCGCCAGACACCACACTTGCTAGGTGGTAGCCTTTAAATAGGCCGCGGTCCATTAGTATACGTCGGACGCGCGTGTCGCCACTGTCAGTGATTGCAGACCGAGCGCCGCCACACGGCAGGTCTTGAGAGACTTCCTAGCACTCTCCCCAGTTGTACAGCCGACTTTGCTAGCGATGCTACACTGACAAATACGCTCTCATTTGACGAGACGATAGTTAGCATTGCCTTCAGCTATGTCATTTGCTACGACCTAGCAAGGCGCCATTACCAGTTTATATTGAGATTGTTATTAATGTACCGTCAAGAGCGATGTACACCAATTATGGATTAAGGTTAAGTATTCCAAGATCTTCGTACTTTATTTGCAATTCTCAAGACATTGTCCTGTTCCAGACCTCACGCCAATCTGCGTGAGCTAAACGCGTGCCTTTCGGCTACCTCCGAGTGGCTTGGCTGTGTTGCCAAGTCACAACACTTTCACTGTCGTCCTCCCTCATTCCGTAGGTTCTCATGACAGTACTTGTGAACATTCCACCAGCTTCGCCCTTTTCAAAATACTTGTTCCCAGGCACTGCGCGAAAATGAACTGCCCTTAGTCAAAGTCGTTTGCCTCTATGGATTTCCCCACTTCCAGCCCACGTCTTCGCTACGTTGATGCCCCGTCCGTTTCTACTCCGCTTACATACTTTCGTTAAGGCGTCACTTGCCTACAGCGCCATGGACAGGGGTCATATTGTTTTGGCTCTTCGGTGCAAGAGGGCAAGAGCGAATGGGGAATCATTCTCACGACGGGTCGGGCCACAAGTGGAGATATCCACTGACGGAAGCGACTTTGACAAAGCGCAGAGTGTTATGACGGCGGAGATAGTCGACCGTCCGCGTACATCTGTCGCGAGCGTCTATGGACGGTAAAACCACGGGTCAACGACTGGGTGTTGGGTGTCACCACAGAACATGGACGTTTGACGCTTGCCCGCTCTATAAAGCACGATAGGGCGCTATCTGTCACATATCAGGTAACACGGTACAATGCTAATGCTGGTGCAATTGTTTCAGAGCACACCATTCAGAGCATATTTTTAAAAATTTGGCTCCGCAGCAGAAAACCCATACGTGATCGAACGATATCGTCAGTTAGGATCGTAACAGGAATAAGACTATCGAGATTGGACAGTGGCCTAATAGAAACGTCTCATCTTATCAAATGAATTACTTTCCCTCCGAAACCAGGCAAACGATCGTGTCCGTATACACTTCCATTAAAATGGGTCACTGCTCGAAGCAAGCGCCTTGCCACTGGCGCAGGCCAGTGGGGGGCAGTATCACGTCATGGGACACACTGACCTTAGCTTCCATGGGACAGTGGTAGTAATGGAAGGTGTCATTATACCTACGGGGATATTTTACTAACCGCTTTCTTTACCTCATGCTTGATGTTTTTACCGACAGCGGCGGCATCTTCCAGAAACACAAAAGTCCCTATCACAAAACCAAATTCCGCTAAAGAAGTATGAGGAGCGTGATATGAAACTTACGTTGATGTCTTTGCGACGAAATTCTCCAGATCTGAAACCGATGAATCACATCTGTGATACTACACGACGCCAGCTTTGTGCCCACAAACCAAGAGCCCATAATTTACGATAATTGTGCGCCAGTGTCTGGTGTCACAAATTCTCGGAAAACTGCCAAGGACCCGTCAAATCCTTAACAATGTGAATCGTAGTTATGTTGCGTTCAAGAGGTGTACCATGTACTATTAACAAAGTTAATAGTATAACTATAGACCTTCCAGGTCACTTTTCTAACGTATGTACTTACAGTACCCATGACATTAAAAGTCATGCCCCTTTCAGTGACGTAGTCAGGACCCATCTCTCTCCTAACCCACGCCTCTTTCTTGGAAGTAAACCAATGGAATAGCTTTCAAGTCAATACACATACACCTAGACTTCCCAATCTCTGCCAAATATTTTAATCACCAACCACATTTTTTAACCTCTCCTTAAGACATGCCACTTGGTCAGTCAGAGAGCTTCTACTCGTTAATTCAACACTGACACTCACACTCACACTCACACTCAACATACACACTCATACACACACATTTAGATCTCCTAACTACTACTCGTTACTTTACTGGTCATTAAAAACAAAGCAGCCACTCAACATGAACCTCAGAACCAACATACTTGATATCTACCGTCCAGTCACATTCCTTAATGACTTCTTACGCCATCGCTACTCCACTAATTAGGTCTTTGTAGCCCAAATACCCCAATCAGAGAGCTACTAAGTCAACATATACATATTTTAATCACTGATCAAATCGCAGTATGTTATTTAAGCTATAAAGCCTTTGCCTTTCTCCAAATCTGTAATTATAATTAGCTAAAGTACCTAAGACTCTGCCTGCGAAGTAAATTTAATTTCTCTCTCTCCCACACACACACGCTCTCTCTCTCTCTCTCTCTCTCACTCACTCACACACACACACACACACGTTCTCTCTCTCTCTCTCTCTCTCTCTCCCTCTCTCTCTCTCTCAGACGCACACATTTATGAATGATTGTGTTATACTTCACTGGAATAAAATGTTTGTCTCAGATGCCTCATTAGTAAATTTCATTGCGTTATTATATTTTATGCCTTAGTCTTGTATTACTTTCGTTGTCACAAGATGGTGAATCTTTAACTAAGCGTAGCACACAAATGCCGTTACTGAGGGCAGTGATAAAGTAAGAAAAGATGAGTTGACTTGTAACAGAATGGTTCAAATGGCTCTCAGCACTATCGGACTTAACGTCTGAGGTCATCAGTCCCCTAGACTTAGAACTGCTTAAACCTAACTAACCTAAGAACATCACACACATCTATGTCCGAGGCAGGATTCGAACCTGCGACCGTAGCAGCTGCGCGGTTCCGGACTGAAGCGCCTATAACCGCTCGGCCACAGCGGTCGGCTTAAAGAATGAGTCTGTGAAGGTTTTGCAAGTTTAGGATTAGACAGCACACATGCAAGACAGCACCTTACCTACCGTTAATTGCGCTACATAAATATACACTCATGGTCATAATTTAAGGATAATTGCAGAATGTGGTGCCACACAACGTGGCACTACACAAAACTGGTGCTAATAGCATAGGCACATAGGGAACACACAAAACACAGATCTTTAAGTCCACGGTATTGGTGATAAGTTGAGAAAACCGTATTGAAACACATGTGCTACAAAACGCCACTGTTTCCTGCGCATGTACGCCGACATGATCACCATGTACAAGTACACAGGCCGCACAATGGGTTGGCATACTCTGGATCAGGTGGTCGAGCAGCTGCTGAAGTACAGCCTCCCATTCTTGCACCAGTGCCCGTCGGAGTTCAGGTGTCGTAGGGGTTTGAAGACGTGCAGCGATACGTCGACCGAGAGCCTCCCCGATGTGCTCGATAGGGTTTAGGTCTGGAGAACAGGCAGGCCACTCCATTCGCCTGATATCTTCTGTTTCAAGGTACTCCTCCACAATGGCAGCTCGGTGGGGCCGTGCATTATCATCCATCAGGAGGAAGGTGGAACCCACTGCGTCATTGAAAAAGCAGACATACTGGTGCAAAATGACGTCCCGATACACCCTGTTTTTATCGCACTTCCACCTCACTACGTTAATTTAAATTACCACTTTCAATGAGCTGCTGCTCTGCCTGACCGTGATCGGCGTTAGCAGCGCGTATCGGTATATTCCCTCTCGTAGTTTCTTTGCTATTACTTCCCGGTTGTTGTCTGTCGTAAGCGGAGTTCGGGTCGCCAGTTCGGATCTGTCAGTTGGAACGCGTCTGGAGCGCCAGTCAGGGAGTTTCAATGCGGCACTAGTACAATCGGGTTGGAGCGGTGAGGTCTGCGTCGACATGGCTCACTTGAGCATTGCCACCACGCATCACCTGAGCTGGTCCATGGTCTTGGATCGTCGGTCGGTCGTCGTAGCGGATGACGCGTTTTGGTCGCCGATCGTTTATGAGTCGGCTGTGTGTGTGTGTGTGTGTGTGTGTGTGTGTGTGTGTGTGTGTGTGTGCATTGACTCCCGATCTGTCTTCGTGTCTGCTTACTTACTGTTGGGTATTGTTCAGGTCTTTCTGTAAGTGTTTGTCAGCGTGTGTGTGTGTGTTGTTGGCGTTATTTCCACTGACGACTATTTAAGATGTTGTCGACATTCTGAGAGGAGTCAGTCGGTTGCTGCGGACCAGCGAAGTACGCTCCGAGCGGTGCAGTCGGCTGGGTCCGCTGGCGGTCCCTGCGAGTGTCTGAGCGTGTTCAAATATTCGAATGTATGTGAAATCTTATGAGACTTAACTGATAAGGTCATCAGTCCTAAGGACATACAAACACACCCATGCCCGATGGAGGAATCGAACCTCCGCCGGGATCAGCCGCACAGTCCATGACTGCAGTGCCGTCGACTGCTCGGCGTCTGAGCGTGTGTGGAGCTGTCCGATCGCTACGAGGTTAGTGGTTCACCAACGCAGGACGTCAAAGTTGAGTAGCTGTTTCAACTACCCTAGCCACGTCCATTCGCGTTACGTGATTCGTTTCGGTGGTTCGCTGTTGGGGAGATTTTCGTGTAAGCAACACCTAGTGTTCGTATTGCTGAAATTTAGCCGCCATGCGGTGCATTTAACTATATTGGTTAACTACAATTCAAGTGCACCAGCGGAATTTCCTGCCTTGTGGCCGTTAGCTTTTGGTTAACTCCTTTGGCCACTGACGTACATTCAGGCAGTGTTCCTTTTGGGTGAAGTTATCTATATTACCTTGTTTCAAATTCAATTATACCAGCGGAATTTCCTGCCTTGTGGCCGTTAGCTTTTGGTTAACTCCTTTGGCCACTGACGTACATTCAGGCAGTGTTCCTTTTGGGTGAAGTTATCTATATTACCTTGTTTCAAATTCAATTATACCAGCGGAATTTTCTGCCTTGTGGCCATTAATGTTCCGGTTACCTGCCCTGGCCACTAACGTAATTTCAGGATGCGTCCTATCCTAAACTTTTGTCACTGTCAAACATGGCGTGTAGTTTTGACAGCTTAACACATATTTCATTGTGGATAATCACGCTCGAAACTTCTGGTCTTTCAGTTCTCATGTACCGACTGGTGGCAAGCAAGTCGTTTTGCCGGTCGGTCCGTGGCTGTCCTCTTGTTGGGATCTCACGGATCACGTGTAGTTGGGATCACCACCTGTCTCACCTAAGTGAACGAGGGCAGACCACCCTCCCTGGTGGCATCTGAGCAAATGATATAAAAAATTGTTGCTTTTACTGGATTTTATGTATTTTTGAATTTTGGAAATCAACTGTGGCCTGCAGCCCTAAATCCCTATTTTAAAAAAATAAAAATAAAAATAAACATTGCCGCCTTCTGCCGTTGAAAGGTTATGGTAATTTACTTTAAAATCTTGATAATTTTATTGTGGGCCTTCAGCCGTTTGTATTGCATCTTGTTTATGTTTGTCTATTCACCCTTGCCATGAGGCTCTCAGCCTCGCTGTAATTATTTTATTTGTAATTTTAACTGCATGTTTTTACCACTTGAGATTTATCTTGTAGCTTTAAGATTTCTTGTTTGAAAGCCTTCAGCCGTGAAATAATTGTCTTTTTGAATCTCGTAGTTCTAAACGTTCGGCTATGTGCCATTTTGGTTCAAAGGTGTTGTTAAATTACAATAAAGTTTAATTGTAAGGTGAAATTGACCCCAAACTTATTTGACCCTCTCCACAATCCTAATCACCTGTTCTGCCCAGCGGGTTTAGCGGCTACCTGCAATACTCCGTGGCCGTCTGCGGGCACTGATGGTGAGACATGGGTCTTCTTGTCATGTTGTACACTGTGGACGTCCCGTACTGTAGCGCCTGGACACGTTTCCTGTCTGCTGGAATCGTTGCCATAATCTTGAGATCACAATTTGCTGCACACGGAGGGCCCGTGCTACGACCTATTGTGTTTGACATGCCTCCTTTTGCCCTAGTATTCTACCCCTCATAACGTCATCAATATGTGTTATTTGAGCCATTTCCAAAACACAGTCACCATTAGCACTTCTGAAAACCTCTTCACACTTACTCGCAGCACCATACTCTGACATACACCAACACACTTCTACGTATGTGGACTGCTGCCAGCGCCACCGTGCGACGACCACAGGCCAGAAGCACCGCATGGTCATACCCCGAGGTGACTTAAACCCACTAACCGCACACCAGAGCATTGTTTCACCATGTATCAGCATTATCCTTAATTTATGAGCTTCAGTGTATTTACGCACCGAGGTAGTTGAAAGGAGCTTCCTAATGAAAATAAATAAATAAAATGTATGTATTCGATGTTTCACAGTAAATTGGCAACTAATCACATGTATATTTCCTTTTTTCAAATAATAAATAACCGATTCGCGAAGGCAACTTCTTAAGCCTGCTGGTGACAAATCCGAACTTTTCGACTCAGTGGCCGTAGAACAGGCACTCAGTGATCATTAGGCCATTACAGCATCACTGAGCATGGCTGTATATAGGAATACAAAGATAGAGGTACCCAGGTTGATTCTGCGTTCGTTAACTACCGGAAGGAATTCAATACAGTTCTGCATGTCGGTGCTGACGGGCCCAGGCCAGGCGTAAAGCTTTGTGTCGTGCAGTCATCAAAGGTAGACGAGTGGGCTTCCGGCTCCGAAGGCCCAATGTCGATGACGTTTCGTTGAATGGTTCGCACGCTGACACTTGTTGATGAGCCAGCACTGAAATCTGCAGCAGTTTGCGGAAGGGTTGCATTTCAGTCAAATTGAACAACTCTCGTCGTCGTAGACCCCTTCTTGAAAGATATTTTTCTGGTCGCAGCTATGCCGTAGATTTGATATTTTATGAGACACCTGATATTCACGGTACACTCATCGCTACCTCGGAGATGTCCTATCGTTTGTGCTCCGACTGTAAGACCACTTTCAGACTTACTTAAATCTTGATAAACTGCCGTTGTAGTAGCAGTAACCGATCCAACAACTGCGCCAGACACTTGTTATCCTGTATAGGCGGTTGCTGACCGCAGCGTCGTGTTCTGCCTATTTACATATCTCTATATTTGAATACTCACAGGCGTTTCTTTGGCGCTTCAGTGTATATACCCTTCAATAATAGTTTTGCTTCATCCCGACACATCGAGCAGGTGCGATAGGACGTTCAATGTCCTTGCAGCGACTGGAAGGTCACCTTTGATGTTATTTGTAAGCAGACACAAAGTTACCAAGAGCGCTACCTACTGTTAGAACGCTGCACTCGAGTGGGTTGCAGCATTGTAGATGAAAGTGAAGCACCAGTGAGATGGAATTAGAAACGTTAGTAGAACAGTAGAGCGAACAAATATCATGGCACGAAAGATAATCGTAGTACGTATTCGGATCGACATCACCAAGTTACACGCAGAAGGCTTGTAAACAAGGATAATTGCTAGACCTGTGCAACGGAGTGAAAGTGATGTGGAGTGAACATGTCGTCGATTCCAATGGACAGTGTAATACGCATTTCCTAAAATAATTTTTCTGTAACATTTTGTGTGAAGTTTTGCGAGAAAAGTACCGTTGTTCATAACTGCATTGAATCTGTCATAAAAGAAAGTGCCGTTTCCAAAACTTTTAGAAAGCCTGGCTGCTCGCATTTGTTTGTCTGCTCTCAGCTATCATAACGTAAGCACTGTGAGCTGTAGCTGTAAGTGATTATTAATGAGTGAACTTATTATGAGATGTGTTATATCTTCGTTAATCCACCGGATGACATGTTTACCTCAACTTTTACTGCCCGCATCTCGTGGTCGTGCGGTAGCGTTCTCGCTTCCCACGCCCGGGTTCCCGGGTTCGATTCCCGGCGGGGTCAGGGATTTTCTCTGCCTCGTGATGGCTGGGTGTTGTGTGATGTCCTTAGGTTAGTTAGGTTTAAGTAGTTCTAAGATCTAGGGGACTGATGACCATAGATGTTAAGTCCCATAGTGCTCAGAGCCATTTTTCAACTTTTACTCTACTGCTAGTTCTGTTCTTCCTCATTTCTCGCATGGAAGACGCTACACTTCGATGTGGCACTGATCCGCCATTGGCGAGATTGCATCACTAATTTACAGTATTCATTCTTTTTTATTGTACTTCCTGAGCCTGTAGTCACCCAGAGAATAAGTCCCTGTTTTTCAGATCAATCATACAGCTTAGAGTGGTTATCAAATGGTTTCCAAAATTCCATCGGTCCCAAAACCAGACAGGAAAAGTTACAAACTTCATTCTCTTTAGATTGTGAAATATGTTAGCAGGCGGAAGTGTAATCCAAAGCATACCGGTGACCGCGCCAGTACAATTATTACATAATGCCCATTGTATACAATAGTAGTTGTTTTGAATGTAATATTTGTTTTTCTTTGTTCGTGGTCGAGCGATCACTTGGTGTATCATTATAAGGATACATAAACCAAATGGAATCTGAAACTGAAAGAAACAGCCGGCAGGGGTGGACGAGCGGTTCTAGGCGCTACAGTCTGGAACCGCGCGACCGCTACGGCCGCAGGTTCGAATCCTGCCTCGGGCATGGGTTAATGTGATGTCCTTAGGTTAGTTAGGTTTAAGTAGTTCTAAGTTATAGAGGACTGATGACCTCAGAAGTTAAGTCCCATAGTGCTCAGAGCCATTTGAACCATTTTGAAAGAAACAGAATAAACAAGTAATTGTGTAAAGAAATCAATAACATTCCGGAACCTGAATGAAAAGAATTAAGGTAGGAGAAGGTTTATTATTGCGCCTTGCTGCTTGAAGTAGTGAGGGCTATGTTGCAAACTTAATGCTTATTTGTTGAAATACATTGGCAGTACTTTGCTTTTCCATCTTAGTTAGTTACGTACTGTCAGACTATACAAAATAGTTAACAGTGGCAGTTAAAAATTAGCAGTCTAGTTAGTACAAGATGAACGACCTTGTCGTACATCGCGCGTAATTATTGAAGTTTACGCAATCAGTAGTGTGGTCATTCAGCAGCAGTGTTAATGTTTTTCATTGGTAGTGAATGTCAATTTAATAAAAACGCTTTATTGCGCTTCATTAATCTCTGGTTATTACGGTGAAAACCGATAACTGTCAGATGCGAACTTAACTACCTCATCTCCAGACGAGGGTATCGAGGTAGAAGTGATTCTGAACCTAAAAAATGTCAGCACTGCGGTGCGTGAAATCAATATGCAATCTGAAGGCGACACGTTACAGCCAGACGTTCAACCATCCGTAAGTAACAGATTGCGGGCGCAATGGTTCGACGCTCAGCCGACCTTACATTTCCGCCAGCACGAGCCTCTGGTGGACTTGATATAAGGGATGGGAGAAAGTAAACGGTTAAAATCAATACCGGTATTTTAGTTCCGAATAGTCTGTGTTTTTGGTATTTGTTTGTCCTCAGTTTTTGCATGTGTTTTTTGTTTGTTACTAATAATTAGGTAAAAACCGAAATATCGATTAGCCATAGCAGCAGCGCAAAAAACTTTCGTTTTTAAATAAACCTTATTTAAGGAACGAGTAATTTTCATTTGCATTGCTTAAAGACATTCCGTTATTATAGAAAAAGAGAACAGCGATCAGTGCTATTTTAATAATAATGCCGACAGAAACGAGATAGAAACTCATAGCATAAGAATTGGTATAATATTGCTGAGACAATAATGATCTTATTCCATTAAATTTTGGGCATGCCGCCGCGCAAATAAAATTTCTTCCCCTAATATTTAGATCACGTATCATGCGGCTATCCTCAGACTAAGTCGAAATACTTGACGACAAGATGCCAAACGCGGCCTTATATGCCCACTAGATATCCGATTTCAGACGCTGTTCAGCAGCAAAGAGATACGCCTACACATGCGCCGCCTGTGGCGAAGCCGTACAACCATTCGATTAGCTTATCGATGTATGTTCGATGACACCATCACGACTTCTCTGCAGTTTAATTATCCCAAGAGCTGGATTCCATGCTTTGTCCAAATTAAAACCTGTATCTCTATTTATTATATTATTAGGTAATCTAATATCTATAGCTTCCTTGAAGACAGACTCCCAAACGGAAGAGGTGGATGCTAGAATCTTGACAATACTGTAGTTCATGGAATGCCCAGTATCAATACAATGTTCGGGCACAGCATACTTGTCTGGCTGGGATAAACATGTGTATCTTGCATTTGAGAGATGTGTGGAACGTCGAAGATACAGCGTCTGTAACTCGCAGGCGCGTACCACCGCCGTGGAGTATGAAAACCTGCGCTTCGCGAGACTCCTGACTACAGTGAATTCTAAGCTGAATTTCAAAATATTAGGATCACTAGGAGAATAAAGGTGGTTTTTTTGAATTAGTCAGCCTTCTAGCAATTTTCGAGAAAAGCAGCAAACCGGTGAACAGACTAAATTTTCCTTCATTTGCCTACTTAATTTAATATTTTGATTGTCAGGGTCTTGAAGCTGATAGATTCATAATTTTTCAATCATTGTTCGATTTATACGTTTATTACGAGAAATAAAAAACCGAAAAAAGGTTATTTCAGAAATTGAGTGATTTCAATAGACCGGTTAAAGTGGCGATGAAAAAACCTATGTAACTGAAAACTGGTTGTTTCAGCGTTAATTGCCATCCCTGCTTGATATGGACCAAATGTTGCAAAAATTTTAACTAATACGACCTCTGAACTATGCGTTCTGAGTACTAAAGATAAAATGATCACATCCGAAAATAAAATAAAATCTTGCATATTCACTCTTAATATTTAATTTATCAACAATCACAAATGAAGTAAAGTCATTATGGCCATTAAAGATGATACGTCATCAATGTTCGTTGAAGTAAAGAAACATATCGAACAAGGTATGAAATGTTTGCAAACAGAAAGGAACTTCAGAACATGAGTTCTCTTTATTACGTTTTGCGGCGACCAGATGAACAAAACGTAAGAAAATTATAGAAAATACTTCTCAGACCATCCATTTGCTACGGCAGGATTAACTGATGATTATAATAATGCCGAAATATTTGAAAATTACATTTCTGCCTTGCCATTCGCAGAAGTGTAAATGTTGACTCGGATCCATAGTGGAACAGAATGCGAGTGAAGGACTATCACAGAATAAATTTGTGATGGATGTGTATAGATGTACGTGCATAGATTTAAGTGTCAGGAAGTCGTTTCTGAGAGTATTTGTATGGAATGTAGCCACGTATGGAAGTGAAACATGGACGATGAATAGTTCGGACAAGAAGAGAGTAGAAGCTGTCGAAATGTTGTGCTACAGAAGAATGCTGAAGATTAGATGGGTAGATCACATAACTAATGATGAGGTATTGAATAGAACTGGGAAGAAGAGGAGTTTGTGGCACACCTTGACTAGAAGAAGGGATCGGTTGGTAGGACATATTCTGAGGCATCAAGGGATCACCAGTTTAGTATTGGTGGGCAGCGTGGATGGTAAAAATCGTGGAGGGAGACCAAGAGAGGAATACACTAAGCAGATTTAGAAGGATGTGGGCTGCAGTACGTGCTCGGAGATGAAGCAGCTTGCACAGGATAGAATAGCATGGAGAGCTGCATCAAACCAGTCTCAGGACTGAAGACCACAACAGTGAATTGTGTAACTTCTGACAAGAAATTTAATAGAATCTATATAAAAAGCGCCAAAATGACCGTACTACCTTACGTGACTTCTGAACACAACGCAGCATAAATTGAGTTTTGACACGTGTAGTACAAGTCGTCACATAACGTCCATTCGACAATGAGTATCCTCGAACGGCCACATTAAAACCAGGCACCTGTAGTCACATGTTATACGGAAATGTATCTTTTCACAACCAGCTCTACGAACTGGGAGCTGTGTTTATTTTTTCAATACTTTCATGCTGGGATAACGTTGTGCATCACAGTAACCAGCCATGCAACACACATGACAAAAGGCATAACAAGACGCTGTCCCATCCCTTAATGTCATATAATCTGGGGTAGGTCGTGAAATTTTTGTATAGTTTTACATTTCGCAACATTTCGCGCCAACACAAACAGTTAGCGGTTCAGATCGGAAACGTAATTCAAGGAATTTTATCGATAGATGATTTGTGAGTGGTACGGGAACTAATTCATGGACCATTCGACTATAAGAAAAAGAAGAACTAACAGCCAAACTGTGACTTGCAGTATGACGATTTAGGCTTGTATTAGATAACCCACTAAAAAAACAGTAGCCAAACGATTCGCCATTTTACATTCCGAACTGCAGCAGACAGTGAAACCAGTATTTCGCTAGTGACAAATAAACATCGCTAAACGGGCACAGTATGACACATCGTAAATCTTAACTGGGATCATAAAGAGAGCAACATTCTTTAGCAAATTAGTTAAAAAAACATTATAAACCAAGTAGTAATCACTGAGATCCCGTATTCTTCTTAAGATACAACGAAAATATGGAACTTCGCGACGAGTTACCTCAAGAAAAAAAGGAAATGTCGTGGTCTATAGAATGTAGGTTGCTGGAATTAGACCCCATTCCATGTATTCCTGTCCAGAAATGCGAAATCGTGAGCGTAATTAGCATTGAGTCACTGGGAATTAGGATGCAGGTTTTTGTGACAGTTAGGCCGGGACCGGATTGTTTTTTTTTTTTTTCTTTCTTTTCGGCCTCCTTCCTCCCCTATAGCCCTACCTTTTCCTCTCCAAAAATGCCGCCATCCTCTAGTGTTGACGCAGCACGTAAAGCAGGGTGCTGTTAGTAGCAAGACTTACTGCCATAACCCGAAAATAAAAGGGGAGGCATACTCTGCTATGCCTCAGGGAGCGACGACACACTACTCAGAAATACACCTCACTCTGCAGGTGTGAAGCAAGTGTTGAGTTTAGAAACTAAAAACGAAGAAAGAAATAAAGACAGAAATGAAGGCAAAATAAAAAACAGGGACGGCAGCACATACAAATGAAAACGAAACTGGCGAGATAATCCCATCGCCCATAGAATTAACGAAGTAATAATCCTCTAAGATAGATTACGTGTATTCTAATTTCCCAATAAATTTCCATACAAAGTTCACACAATACCCATGTTACCAATTGTCATATCATTAGTATCATAGAATAGTCTACTCTAGTGATTCCCAGAAGGCCAATGTCAAATCTTGGGTATGGGCAAGTCTAGAGTAGTTTGAAAGTCCGAGTGACATACCTCCAGGGGTAAACTCAGGCAATCCCTGGACGAGGTGCCATAGGCAACCCGGAACACCTTTTGGTAACCATAAACCATTGCAACTTTCACAAATCTTGCAAAGGTAGTGGCATATATCCGGTCAGATTCCGCCAGGCGATGCTGGCTCCACAGGTAGTCCATGAAAGAGACAGCATCAGTGAGACAAAGGTCCATAGATCGTGGAAATGGTGTGGCCCAAGAGCCACACCATTGCGTTACGTCGTGTTCGGGGATTGGTCTGAATATCAGGGGTAAGGAACCAGTCGATTGACACATTGCCTGGTGTCGTCCCACCAATCAGCGCTAATAGCACACGTGCAAGGTCCCACACTTCTGTGACGTGAGGGCATAAGAGACGGTGCTCTCTGGTGTCTACGTCACCACATCGGCCGCAAGCAGCCGAGGGCCGAAGGCGGATGGCCGCCAGGCGATGATTAGTGGGTATTAAATTGTTTACGACACGATACCATAGCGCTGAAACTTCCGTGGCAAGGGCTGGGTTGTTGATATTAGCCCAAGCTTGGTGCCAGATGACCGATGGTCGTCTGTCCTCTAATTTATGTGGTGTGGGCTGGCCTCGAAGTGCCTGGTAAAGGCGCTTCGACGTGCGTGCCTTGTCAGTGGCCACTGTTAGGACGTAACTTTGATTGAGGTAATAGTCCTTGACTGTCATCATCCGGAACGGAATATGTGTCAAACATACTGGTGTACGCGCCGATTGTGGGCGATAACGGTCGAAAAGAACCGCTGTTGTTCCACCTGGGTCTGCTTCACGCAAAGTGGCGATACGATGAATCAGGAGGGCCGCACATTTGCGGGGAAAGCCAATGAGTCCAAGGCCATCATCGACCTTTGGCAGTGTACAAGTCTGTGCATCAACTTTGAACAGTGCATGCCGCCACAAAAGCCAATATACTGTTTGTGAGATGGCTCTGCCAGTTTGTTTCGGTAGCGTAAGGAGTTGTGCTACATACCATGCCCGTGATAGGATGTAAGTATTAATTAGTTGGATTCGTTGATGGAGGTCGAGTCGTCGATCAGCGTGGCTCTTGCAAAGTCCTTTGATGCGCGTGAGAAGCCGCCTCCATGTGAGTGTTAACATGCGCTGCGGACAGGCAGTCACCTCGAGGCCCAAGATACGTTGTTCCCCCACAACTCGGTACCATGGGCGTTCGATGGTCAATGATCGTGGTCCTAGCGGGATCAGCACCGTTTTGTTGGAATTTAACATGGCACCGGATGCTCGTTCATAAACGTTGAGAACTCGGCGAACTGAATCGATGTCCCTAGCGTTTGCGACGAACACACCGACATCATCCGCGTATGCCGCACTGCGAAAGGTGACGCCTGGGAGAGCGACACCATCGACCATCCGTTCGATGTCACGCAGCATGGGGTCCAGCGCTAAAGCGAACAAATACATTGACAAGGGACACCCTTGTCGAACTGATCGTCTGATGGGAATTGGTCTATCAAGTCCGATTCACAGATTAACTTTAACGTCATCGACATTTACAGTATACTTCAATAAAAATTTATTGCACCAGAGGGGACGAATAGGGTATATTGCTATATACGTATATTCTATTCGTTTAACGCCTTTGCGCGCCCTAACTTGGCTACTGGTACCTTTCAAGATATGAATTCCACATATAATCTTGCTGCCTAAAAAGGAGACTCCTTTAACTTCAACCATTGATATACCTGCATTATCCTTAAACATCTGTATTCCGCCTTCCGGCTGTGATTGAAAGTCATCCTTACATCCTGCGAGAAGTGCTCCATCGTTTGTGAACCTTAGCTCTGCTAAGTGATTCCCATAAACTCTTTCTCCAACCTGCCAATATATTGTTCACTTAATTTATAACTTTTACGATACACATGCTGAACAGCATAAGTTGTAACACTGCTTTACTCCCTTCTTAACATTAATTGCTTTCTTTCTCCCACTAGAGTTCTTTGCATGTAGTAAATAATTCGTACCTCTCTTTGTACGTGTTAATTACGTAATTTGGGACTTAATGCAGACTTCTATGGACTGTGCTAGACTCTGGAAGAGTGATAAGGCTAGGAGGTTGTCGAATATCAACCACGTAAGCCTGTTTCTGGATGCACTTGCCCATATTAGGTAATCAAGGATTGCGACATTGAATGCTAGTCAACCAGTAGAAACAAACTTGCCGTTATTCCTCATACAACAATGGAAACCACTCATAGGAGACAGACGTTGTACCACTATAATGGACCATCTACGGTAGTAGTCTAATAATTGACAGACGATGAAAGGTGAGCATCGTCAAAAGCGAGGTGCCCAATCGACAACCCATATCGTTTAATTTGAGAAAATATACTATGCAATTGTTTTAAACTTCTGGACACCAGTGAATTTATGACCACAATGTAATATATTATACTCAATTCGACATCAACACTTAACACAAGGCACAGGTGGCAATACGAAGGTGGACTCTGTTCGATAAATAGATATTTATGGGCTTTTTAACCTGCCGCGTTTCCTTGAGGCAGCGCCATATATCAAGTAAAATGCGTCCTGGGAGGTAATAAATATCGACACGTTTCAGCGCCTCTCTCAAGGGGTAAGAGTAACACCGAAAGCTCGGCAGCGAAATAAATTTGGCTCTTTTCGAACGTCGATAAATGTTTCAGCCAGGATAAATAATGAGATAAATATTCCGCGCTTTTGAAACACTCTTTGGCACAACTCAATTTTTTAACGAGCAGTCAAACGTTTTCTCTCTGCAGATAGCTAGAAATTTCTAAGGCGCGGCAACGAAAATAATTAATTCCCATGTGAACAAAGGAATCTGTAAAGAACTCTGAATAATAACCCTTAACTCTTTTAAAAATGTGATTTTGGTGTAATACATAAAGATTTAAGAGCGTAAATGTGGCCTTGGTAATACGTGAATTGATGTTAGTGTCTTTTAGCAGGGATCTGCATCATAGTGGAAATCATACTCTATAAACCTGAAGGTTAAAAATACATATGCTCCAGAAGTCCCACGCTACTGTTACCAAACAGACTGGGAACGAGATCAGAAACAAGAATCATTGATTGTCGAGATATTCCTTTTTTGGGTGAAGTTCCCAGACCAGTACCACTTGTATGTCATCCAAAATATGCTTTAGTTTTTGTGTACAACCATTTCTAACCACTGGGAAAAGAAAAGCCTTTTATCGCTAGTATTAATATGACGGAGGCTGGTTTACAAAAGCATTTCTTTCTCACCGCATTAGTAACATCTATGAGAGCTTTCTCAAACAAACAATCATTCCTCCTGCTCCTAATTCAGTGACAAATCATTATTGCCAATTAAGCTTTCAAAACTACTTCCCACGATGCCAATAGTTTAGAGGCCAATTCTTTTCTTATAACGATAATTCCACATACAAGAAATCAACCGAAATGTTTGTTACGCGACAAACTAGTTACAGCAAGAAATATTCCACTTTTACGCCGTTCCTGTGCCTCAAGGAGGTGTGGTCTTCGTGAGACCTCATACCGCTTCCATACATCGTACAGCTGACAAGAGATATTTATTTACCTAGCTTCCGTCGGACCAGGAACAAACATGTACAATATCTGATCAAAAGTACCCAGACAGAGAAGAATACACTAAGCAGATTCAGAAGGGTGTAGGAAGCAGTAATTACTGGGAGATGAAGAAGCTTGCACAGGATAGAGTAGCATGGAGAGCTGCATCAAACCAGTCTCAGGACTGAACACAACAACAACAACAATTACACAGCGGCATCTCACTTACCACGACATCAATGCGTGCGTCGCTTTGCATTGACTATAAAAGTATGTGGTTTACGAGGAGTTGCCCGACCACTGTACTCCATTCATTTAAACTCCCAACGCCCAATCACTTTGTTACTTGGATGCTTGAAGCACTTTCAGACTCACAAGTGGTACCTTCCGCTGATTTAATACGATTTTATTACAATAGGGGCACCAAAATTGCTGCTTATAATAAAAAAATATTTATCTACAGCAGATTGTTTCTGCATTTATCGCCATTGCCAAGTACGTCTATTCAGATGTGGCGTCCATATTACGTCGTTAATGAACTGTCTTATGAGTGTCATTATTTCAATAAGATCGAAAATAACGTAGTAGACTGAAAATAAAACGTTGAGCGTCGTAAGAGTAGAACTGCCAAACTGCCGTCACACCGTAATTATCGCTTTATTTTCAATATAGTATGTCATTTATCATATCATTAAAACAGTGACAGTTATAATACAGTCCACTAATGACATAATATGGACGTCATATCTTTCTGGACGTGCTTGACAATGGTTATAAATGCCGAAACAGTCTGCCGCAGAATTATTATTATGAGTAGTTATTTTGTTGAGTTATTTTAATAACCACATCGTTATCAGACTAAATTATGCTGCTGGCCCAGAAGAAGAAAAGTAACACTATTTTATCTAAGCAAGCTCCGCGATGCCGGGCGGTCGCCTTGCGTAAGAACGTTCAGCTGTAGTTTTTACATGGCGCTCCGTCAGTAGTCGAACTGGGCACCTTTACAAAAGTTGGAATGTGCTTGGTGGATGTGTAACCCAGATGACATCCAATATCTAGTCCACGTTCGAAGTCAGCGACCGGCCCATTCTGCTGTTACTGCGTTTCAAATGACAACGCCATAATCCTCTTCACCTTTCGTACTAGCGGAACCATCTTTAGTGACATTTAGTGGGAAATTCGGCATTACAGAGCAATGCACGGATACTTTTGGGCTAGAAAAGCGTCAGAGCTTATCGTGTTTATGATTAAAGGAGATAATTGCTTTTAAAATCAGTCATTAGTTTATTGCAATATAAGGCGATTTGATGGAGGTGAATTATAGTGTCATTAAGCATCGGTAAAGGGCTATGATTCTTCTCTTTGCAAACTTGGTACACGTTGGGCATGAAAGGAATTCTTCTGATGCGTCCCTAGCTGGGAAGCCCGGCGACCAGGTTGACGCATTTAGTGCCCACGGGCGAGCAGCGGTCGAGCGCCCACGTCGGCACGCATCACAGAGGGCAGGCCCCCAGAGGAGACAAGACACTGGAGGGGAGGGGCACTTCCTCTCCAGGTGCGAGAGCGCACTAGTATTAGGGATTCCGAATATTGCATCTGAGGGGGCAGGAGTTCACCTTTGACTGCTTCCGATAAGTCGCAAGGATTCTCTTATCGCTTGTCATGAGACGATGCACTTTGTATTCGTCGCAAACAGCGTAGAGAGCAAAGTTTGTTAGATCCAAGTAGGCGAGCTTCACTCACTGTGCGCGTTATCAAGAGCCTAACTCAGGATCCATTTTGATTTGCTACATGTCTGATGACGGTAGTACTGTTACAACAGTTTTGAACTTCGTTTAATGCAGTTTCACGTAGGTTTGCACTTGCAGATGGACGTATACCGTCGTCCGGTAATGATTACTTCAGCGTAGGGCATGTTACACACTATCAACTACGTCGCCGGCAGAGTCTTGATGCAGCCGTACGCAATCTGCCGACTCCACCGCCACGCCGACCACGCTATGAACATGGTCATACAGAAATCGCCCGCTTTCCTAGCTCCGCATTCTTCTTTCGTTTTCTTCAATTTCCTTGCAATGTGTTAGGTCCTCATAATGACGCAAGGCACTGTATTCACTGTTTTCCCACTAAGAGAGTTCAGCTTCTTCTTTTTTTTTTTTTCTCCTTCCACATTAATTGCACCAGATCAACCCGTCTCGTGTAATTTATTTATATGATAAATTAGAATGAAGTCATAAAATGCTCATGTTAAAACGCAAATACCAGGGCAGGCACCTTATGTAATTCACTTGTTATGAGCTATTGTTGCCAATTAAATTATCATTGTTGTTATTTTATGATCCTTTCTACAGTATCTGCCGACCCAAATTTCTTACAATTGTTTATCATTATTTGAATAATTTCTGTGTGACTATTAAATGAAATGGATAAAATTTCAATAATTATTGCATATGCAGTTTTATGCAGTCTCACTGAATAAACCACTTATATGTTGAACAGCCCTCCTTGCATTTCCTTTATAGAGATTAAATAAATATTCACACCTCTTTCCCCCTCCCACACGTGGTATCTTGCAGCCTGAAAAATGGTTCAGATGGCTCAGAGCACTATGGGACTTAACATCTGAGGTCATCAGTCCCCTAGAACGTAAAACTACTTAAACCTAAAGACATCACACACATTCATGCTCGAGGCAGGATTCGAACCTGTGACCGTAGCAGTCGCGCGATTCCGGACTGAAGAGCCTAGAACCACTCGGCCACCGCTGCCGGCTCTTGGACTGATAGCGAATCCTGCTTTTTACAACGCAGTTACAAAAAATAGTAATAATTTTATTATAACACTGCGTAATGATCTTCTTATAATTTACCCATATTCAGGAAAAATAGAACACCTTGAACCGATAGAGATAGGACGTTCGTATTCACAGGTTATGTAAATTAGTATGTTCCGCAGAAATTACCAGCAACGATCATCTAGGACAGAAGAGAATCGATCAACGTGACAGAAGTGTTACACTTCCGCAAATTGCTGCAGATTTCAATGCTCAGCCATCTACAAGTGTCAGCTGCCGTACCATTGAACGAAACATCATCGATATGGGCTTTCGGACCCGAAGGCCCATTCGTATACCCTACATGACTGCATGACACAAGACTTTACGCCTCGTCTGGACCCGTCAACGCCTACATGGGATTGTTGATGACAGGAAAAATGTTGCCTGTTCGGACGACTATTGTTTCAAATTGTATCCCTCGCATGGACGTGTACGGGTATGGAGAGATCCTTGTGAATCCATGGACCCTGCATGTCAGCAGGGGTCAGTTCAAACTAGTGGACTCTCTGTAATGGTGTAGAGCGTGTACAGTTGGAGTGATATGGTTCCCATGATACGTCTAGATACGACAGGTGACAGGTACGTAAGGATCCTGTCCAATCATCTGCATTCATTCACGTCCATTGTGCTTTCCGACGGACTTGGGCAGTTCCTTCAGGACAATGCGACACCCCACACGTCCTGGAACACTCTTCCGATCTTAAACACTTCCGCTTCCCACACAAATCCCCATTATTAAGCATATCTGGGCTGCCTTCCAACGTGCTGTTCAGAAGAGATCTCCACCCCATCGTATCTTTACGGTTTTGAGGACACCCCTGCAGGATCCATGGTGTCAGTTCCCTCCAGCACTACTTCAGACATTAGTCGAGTCCATGCCTCGTCATGTTGCGGCACTACTGCGGAGGCCCTACACGATGTTAGGCAGTTTTACCAGTTTCTTTGGCTATTTAGTGTAGTGACGCTAGGAAAGACTGGAATGATCTCATATTTGGAGCTCATAGAGCGATTACAAACTGGAAACAACTAACGATCAACGTCGTGTTCTATTTCAGTGTATGGGATGATGGTTAACATGATGAAGAGTAGGTCGAAACATGTAACTTATAAAGTGATTCATGAAACGAGTTTTATCGATGACTTTATGTAACCAGCTCTGTTGCCATTTTTTCGCTTTTCTCCTGCGGCGTTTATCGCAAAGAGAACCTTCAAGCTCATAGACGTCAATCCGTGGTTGGCAGTACCAGATTACATAATACAATCTGCGTGGGATGCAACTGAGTAGGCACAGAAGAATCCACGAAAAATAACTATATGTCACAATTTGATACTAGTTAAGTGGTGTGACACGCGCGGTCGTCAGTCAGTTGTACGAGTCCAGAGCCGAGATCTAGGCGCAGCTTTTCACTAAGCGGGGGAGGCACCTCTACTTATTAGAAGAGCTGCATGCTGATTTATTATGCGTGATATACTGTTAAAGTCTCGCTGAAATGATTATCATTTCTTGTCATCTACAACCTGCTGCTGAGAATATTGCTATTGATGCCCATAAGTTTTTCTCCTGACAACCATTCTTCTGCAGTTTCACAGGTAGCTACACGCACTTTTGTTATGACGGCGAATAACATAAATCGTAATTGTTCCCAAAGAAGGTACCATACATGGAGATTTCACCCACATCGATCCTGCATTAATTCCAAAAGACATTGTTTTCTGATCTCTAATTCCTTCATCATTGTGGTAGCAGGTCAAATCAACAAATATATTTTATGTGTATCTTATTCTAAACCTAGAGTGACCAAATTTTGCGCTTACCGTCAAAAGAAAACATTTTTGCTGAATACGAAATGGCTTGGTGAAGAGAATGTGAGTCATCGTATTGGAAACCTATATGGTCATGTGGTAAACCAATGTTACACATTCAGCTGACAAGCTGTCCGTGTCATTCATTGATTAATTGGTTCAGACGGTCATTTATAGTGCTCCGCAAATCCTATCAGAAACGGAAACCTACCGGGATATGGAATGAGTGGAGGTATGAATTCAAAAAAGGCAGCGAAATGTAAATTATCACTACAATGCTTAATTCTATTCATAGTCCTTTAGAGGTTAAATGCCTGAAAGTTAATATTATGGCAGAGGAGGGACACTTCAAGACGAGAAAAAGAAAATGTTTTGGTATTAAATTCAGAGATATAGTGCAAATTTCTTTAGTGACATCAGACATCTTTTCTAGTCGGATCGCTGAGATTATCATAACCAGGAGCCTTAGACGAAAAATAGTACCTTTGGCGACGCCAGGCCGAGTAGTCGTCACAGTTAATGCTAAAACCCAACTTTGCATGAAAACTGTAATGATGAGCGGACTACGTTAAAATTACAGACTGCAAGCTCGAATGACGCATGCTTATGGCACGTGACGGTTGCATCGCTAAACCAAATAATTCCAACTTTTTTAACAGGCTGACATATGCTTAAAAGATTCCTCTGTTAATGCAGTATGGTAGTAAATGTGCCTATACTCCATAAACCATAATGCATTTTAGGCATGTTATTGTTATTTCGTCTTATTATTATTTTACCCCTACCACCACCCCCCTCCCTTCCCCGCATCTCCCTCACTGCCCATGAATCACGGACCTTGCCATTGGTGGGTAGGCTTCCGTGTCTCAGCGAAACTGATAGCTGTACTGTAGGTGCAACCACAATGGAGGATATCTGTCGAGAGTCCAGGCAAACATGTTGTTCCTAAAGAGGGGCAGCAGCTTTTTCAATAGTTGCTGGGGTAACAGTCTGGATGATTGACTGTAACATCGACCAAAACGGCCTTGCTATGCTGGTATTGCGAACGGCTGAGAGCTAGGTTAAAATACAGCCGTAATTTTTCACGAGGCCATGCACCTTTACTGTATGGTTAAATGATGATGGCGTCCTCTTGGGTAAAATATGACCGAGGTAAAATATTTCCCCATTCAGATCTCGGGGCGGGGACTACTCACGACGACGTCGTTATCAGGAGAAACAAAACTGGTGTGCTGCGATCGGAGTGTGATATGTCGGATCCCTTAATGGAGCGACGGCTTAGAAAATTTAAAAAGGGAAATGGATAGGTTATAGATACAGTGGGAGTCATTAAAGTTAAGTGGCAGTAGGAGCAGGACTTATGGCCAGGTGAATACTGGGTTATAAATACACAATCAAACAGGGGAAATGCAGGAGAAAGTTTAATAACGAATAAGAAAATAGGTAAGCTACTATGATCAGCATAGTGAACGTATTATTGTAGCCTAGATAGATACATATCCAATACCAACAACAGTAGTACAAGTTTATATGACAAGTAGCTCCGCAGACGATGAAGAGGTAGAAGAAATGTATGAAGAGATGAAAAAACTTATTCATATGGTTAACTGAAACGATAATTGTGATGAGGGATTGGAAATCGATAGTAAGAGAAGGAAGAGAAGGAAAAATAGTAGGTGAATATGGACTAGTGGAAAGGAATGAAAGAGGAAGCCGCCTGGTGGAATAATTTACCAATGCTAACATTTGGTTTAATAATCATGGAAGAGACCTAGATACATAGGAAGGTGTCAGACTGACTGAATAATGGTAAGGCAGAGATTTAATAACCAGGTTTTAAATTTTAAGACATTTTAAGGGGAAGATGTGGACTCTGACCACAGTTGATTGCTCATGAACTGTAGTTTAAAACTGAAGAAATTGCAAAAAGGTAGAAATTTCAGGAGATGGGACCTGGATAACCTGAAAGAACCAGAGGCAGTAGAGAGTTTCAGAGGGAGAATTAGGGAACGACTGACAAGAATATGGGAAAGGAATACAGTAGATCAAGAATGGGTAGCTTTGAGAGATGAAGTACTGAAGACAGCAGAGGATCAGGTAGGGAAGAAGGCCAGGGCTAGTGGAAACCCTTGGGTATCACATGAGATATAGCAATTAAATGATGAAAGGAGAAACTATAAAAATGCAGTAAATGAAGCAGGCGAAAGGGAATACAAACGGCTAAGAAATGAGATTGACCGCAGGTGTAAATTGGGTAAGTAGGACTGGGTATAGGACAAATGTATCGATTTAGAAGTATATATGAGTAAGGGAAATATGTCACCTATACGAAAGTTAAAGAGACATTTGGAGAAAATAGAACGACCTGTATGAATATCAAGAGCTCAGATGGAAGAACAGCGGAAAGCAAAGAAGGAAAAGCAGAAAGGCGGAAGGTGTGTATAAGTTTACAAGAGGTGGAGCCCCTCCACGCCCACACCGGCATGATGGCCAACACAAAAGGTCTACTGCCATCTCTGCATAAGGGTTAGTATTCACTAAAGTGAGGTGTCGCAGGATGTGGGTACTGCGATGTTTGCGTACGTTTGGTTAGGATTAACCATTAATACGCGCTCATCTGGAGATAGATTGGTCGAAATATGACGAAGGGTAGCGGTTTGAAGGGCAGAGGAAAAAAAGTGCCAAGGCAAGAGCCAAGGGAAAAAACCTCTGCGAAAGTTAGGTCGGGCGGCAAGAGCAGTAGCGGTTGTCTTGCTGCCTGCGATAGGTTGTGCAAGGATAGGCTTTATTAGTAGTGGGTATCATGCATGTCGATACCTTGACGTTGTGCGTTTGTGCTGCTCGGCGGCTGGCGCTGGGTGCTGGTACTGAGTCCTCGTTCAGCGTCCTGCAACCTGCAACAGTTATGTTTGTTATCGGTCTTGTGTCCGATAGGTCATATACCGGAGGCACAGTGTGACGGAGTGTTGGCAGATTGTTCGTGCGTCTGTGGGCGAGCTCGTCGGTGTCCCTGCTGTGGCCTGTTGGTCGGCTCTAATAGCAGCTGGTAGTTGCCAGTCAGTATTGCTGAAATGCAGGGGCTTACCGACGTTTGTCGCTGTTTGCGTATGTTAGTTTACCATAGGTGGTTATGCCCTAGCTAGCAGTGTCTTTGGTCGCTTGTGTTTCCACCTGTGGTTGTGATCGTAGTTTCCCAGAGTGAGGATGAAAGGATTGTTCGAGTGTCTCGAGTTCCTGTATAGTCGTGTAGCGTGTTTCTTGAATACTTCCTTGAGGGTATCAAGGCGGTATTCATGGTGAAGATCCACGGTGCGTGTGTAGCGTGGAGCATTGCTAATGATTCGTAGCACTTTGTTCTGTATGATCTGCAGGCGGCGCAGTCGTGTGGGAGCTGCATATCCCCAGACGGGAGCTGCGTACATCAGAGGTCTAATCAGTGTAGTGTATAAGGACCTCGACACCCTCCTATTCAGTGTGCTTTCCCTGTTGAGCATTGGGTAGAGCTGTTTGAGCCTCGCGTGCGCTCGGTTGGCAACGTATTCGATGTGGTCCCCCCATGTAAGTTTCCGGTCCAGCCAGACACCAAGGTATCTGACTTTCTCTCGGAAACGTATTGGGCGTGTATGTAGTGTTATCGGTCTACAGTGTTGGTGTTTGCGCAGTAGTTTCGGTCTGCGTGTGAACAGAACTGCTTCGCACTTGTCGACGTTTACTTTAATACGCCATCGCTCCAGCCAAGGTTCAGCTGTTCTGAGTGCTGTCTGTATTCGTGAGTTGATGTTCGACGGTTTCCAGTCTTGCGCGAGGATGGCTGTGTCATCCGCGTAGACGGCTAACGTCGTGTTTCGTGTCGCTGGGTAGTCATTAATGTACAGGTTAAACAAGATGGGCCCCAGAATGCTTCCTTGGGGTACTCCAGCTTGGATACCGTGTCGTGTTGATTGTTTATCCTGCACGTTAGTGTTGAAACATCTGTTCGTGAGATATGAGTGTATGAGACGTACGAGTCCGTCTGGGAAACCAGCTTCGCTTAGTTTGCGTATGAGTCCGTTGTGCCAGAGACGGTCGAAAGCCTTTTCGATGTCTAGGAACACGGCCCCTGTGGCTTTGTTCATGTTGTAGCCGTGTGTTATATGTTCGACTACGCGGAGGAGTTGTTGTGTTGTCGAGTGGTGATTCCTAAAGCCGAATTGCTCCGGTCTTAGGGTGTCGTTGGCGATGCAATGCCTAGTGATACGTTTTAGTATTACCTTCTCAACAATCTTGCTGAGCGAGCACAGCAGACTGATGGGTCGGTAATTTTGTGGGAGGGAGTGGTCTTTCCCTGGCTTCCTGAACATCAGGACCTTGGCCGCCTTCCAAAAGTCTGGGAAGTGTTGGTGTGTCAGGATGGCATTCGTTAGGTGTGTGAGGTATTCTACGGCTTTATCCGTGAACTCCTGGAGGACACGGTTTTGAATGCCATCAGGCCCAGGGGCTTTTCTAGCGTTGGTGTGCTTGATAGCCCATGTGACTTCATTTGTGCTAGCACGTCTGATTTCGTCGCGCGGGGGCTGGGCTACAAGTCGTGTAACCTCCTGGTCCGTTTCAAGTGTGAATGCTGGGTCTGAAGGAACCAGATTCGGCATGAAGGACGCTGCAAGTGTTGTGCCTTCTCCGTCGCGGAGTAGGCTGGGCCGTCTGGTCCTTCTAACGTGGGAATGTAATGTTTCTCCCTGGTGAAGTGTCTGGCCAGCTGCCACACGCCAGGACGTGTGGTATCCAGCCGAGCGAGTCTCTGTCCCCACTGTTCGTTTCTGAATGTTTGGATTTTATTCCGTATTATGCCCTGGAGTCTGTTGACGTGCAGTTTATAGAACGGGCGCCTGGTACGCTGCCAGTATCTCCTGAGGCGGTTCCTCATTGAGATAAGGCCCAGGATTTCCTGGGGCAGGGCCGTCGAGTGTTGTCTTGGTGTTGTAAATGGAATGGCGTCAGTCATTGCGTCTTGGACGGCAGTTGTGAGAGCCTCCACAGCCTCATCGATTTGCTGTGTGTTGTTAATTTCGTGGGTGTCAGGAATGCGACTATCAAGCGTTTCCTTGAACAGTGTCCAGTTCGCACGTTTGTAGTTAAGCATCCTGCGTGGTTCAATGTCCTGCAGTGTCTCTTCCATGTGCAGTATTACAGGCATGTGGTCTGAGTCCAGATCGTTTTCAACCGTTAGGTTGAGTGTGCATGTGATGCCCTTTATGAGGGCTATGTCTAACACGTCTGGCCTATGTCGGGCCTGTGTAGGCACGAACGTGGGAACGTCCGGCCCAAGTATAATGTAGTTTCGGCCTAGTGCGTGTTCGTACAGTTTCTTGCCGTTGGAGGTTCGTATTCGTGAGTTCCAATCGGGGTGTTTTGCGTTGAGGTCTCCAGCGGCTATTACCCGCGGTGCCATGTTGAGTACTGTGCTGATATCGCGTGTTTTTAGGAGGATTGTATAGCGATACCAGTGTGGTGTTGGCTCCGTTGAACTTGACCCTAACGGCCGTAGCCTCCAGTCTTTCAAGTGCTGGGAGCTCGATGTTCGTGTGGTCTATGTCTCTGTGTATAATGATTGCCGTGCCGCCTCCCCTCCTGCCATCCGCTCGGTCGGTACGATAGACGCAATAACCTGGGAGGTTTAGTTGTTTGCGAGGCGTAAGCAGTGTTTCGTTCACAAGAGCGATTCGGATACCCTTTCGCTCCATGAACGCGGCCATCTCGGCTTTTTTGTTTGCGATCCCGTTGGCATTCCAAAACAGGATCTGTGTGATTGTGTTTAAGTCTGCGTTTCGGGGCTGGTGTGGTGTATTATCCATGTAGTAGTGTAAAGAGCGGTGTGATAGTGGCTTGGAAGCTAGTCCAGTTGAGCGTACCCGACATGAACTGCATAAAGAGTTGTGAGACACACCCCATAATCTTCGTGACTATTTCGGTGGTCGTGCGTCCGGGGAATAATGTTTCCATTATTCTCTGGAATGTTGTTATGATGTTGGTCATGTCGGCCTGGGAGTTGTTGGTCGTGTTAGCGGCCGCTTGTTCCAGTGTTGGCGTTTGGTGAGGGCTGGCCTGCGAGTCGGTTGTTCGTGTGGCAGTTGTGGGCGCCTGTGTATTTTCTGAGGTGAGTGGGTGTGTTATGTGGGTTGTTGAGTTGGTGTCCGGGATGTGTTCGTGGGTGTTGGTGTTCTGTTGAGTGTGTACTTGTGGTGCGGTCGTGTTCCTCGTGCTGCGGCTGTTTCTCCTTCTCCTCCTCCTCTGGCGCTGTGGTTGTCCCTGTGTGTGTGCGTTTTCTGTAGCCTGTGGTGGGCTGCAGTTCGCGATCTCAGGGGGTGGGGTGGTGTTGTTGCGTGTTTCGTGTGGTGTGCCCGGTGCGGGTGTGGTGTCATTTGTTGTGCATGTCTGTTGTGTGCCTGTTGCTGGGGGTGTTTGCTGAGCGTGTTCTGAGCTCTGGGGCTCCTCTGACCTTCCCGCGCTGCTGGGGCTGCCAGCGACCGCTCCAGCGAAGGATAATCCACTTCTTACTGGGCGCGGGGGCGGTTTTGGAACTGTGATGGCGGTTGGTTTCGCATGTTTGGCGATTTTGCGCCTCAGAGCTGCTTTGTATGCAATGCACCCTCTGTAGTTTGCCGGATGGGCAGCACCACAGTTGGCGCACTTGCGAGGTGCTGTATTGGGGAGTTTGCAGCGTTGGGTTGTGTGACCGCCACCGCAAATGCGGCAGCGGGGTGCGAGACCGCATCTGATACCCGCGTGCGCATAGCGCTGGCAGTTGTGGCATTGTTGGGGGGTGCGCGGCGTGTTGTACACCTCTACATTAACGACCATGTGAAGAAATAATTTTAACTTCAGCAGGTCGCGGGATTTGGCCGTGTCGGCCAGCTCCGCCATGTAGTTATGTGACGGTCTCGCTGTGCCGAACTCTGACATCCGGTTTACCCGAATGCACTCCCACCCGAGAGCAGAGAGTTCGTTGTGTACCGTGTCGGTCGGGGTTCGTGAGTCTATCCCCTTAATCACGTACTGTTGTGTTTTTTCCAAGACTGTCCTGTACGTGAAGTGTTCTACCTTCCTTTCTTTGAGAAAGTCCAGTAGATTCGTGTAGTCTGCCTTGTTCGCCACGTACAGTGCGGCGTGTTCCCCGGTGAGCTTGGAGTAGTATGTTGTGGGGCTGTGCTTATTGTTAAATTCTTTGTTTAGGAGACTTAGGTCTCCATAGTTGTGAATGATGACTGGTGGGAAGCCAGTCGCGGTGTTGTTAGTGTTCTGCGTAGCTGCGTGTGTGTTTGTGGTTGCTGCAGTCGCAGGGTTGTTTGTGTTGGTCCCTGTGTTGTTATTGTTTGTTCGCGGCGTGGATGGTGTTGGCAGCAGCGCTTGGCCGTTGCCTCGTGAGTTTGTGGGCTCACTTGTTTGTGTAGTTGGCTGCTGTTTGCGCCTTGGGCCGACCTGCTGCCACGGCCCATCTTCGTCTGTGTTTGTTGTGTCCTCCGTCGGCTCTGGATCCGGTTCCGTCGGTGCCTGGGCCGCTAGAGGTGAAATAGGGGGCATATCCTTCTGTTGTTCAGCAGGTGCCTGTGTGTGTGGTGTGGGTGTTTCTGTTCGTGTGTTTTCGCTGCCCATCAGCTCTGCGATCAGCTCCAGCTGTTCCGCGATCTGCTGGTCCTTCAGGGCAACCTGCTCTTGGAAGGTGGACAGCGGGACGGAAATGATGGCGGGAGTAGCCGGCATTACCGCCTCTTGTGCTGCAGCTTTGCTGCGGGTGAGTGGTGGGGAAGCACAGGAAAGATCGGACATCTTCGCTGTTTCAGGAGTAATTATTTATTTGGATAGGGAAGGATGGAACACGACAATTTTGCTCTTTTTAAGGAGCGAGAATAATGCTTTTTAGCGAAAGCGCTGTGTACCTTGTTCCTACAGAAGAGGGGTGTCCCTACGACCTATCTGCGCGGAGTGCAATGCGCGGCGCAAGAGAGCGCGGGTTGAAGAGAGCGGCCTACAGTGCGCGGGGTTATCCGACGTGAACGGGCCCCTGGCACTGAGATTACCCTACCAAAGAACGGGAGAGTCCCGCTGGGGAGATTTGCAACCGAAGTTGCAGGAAGTGGAGCCGAAGCTCTTGCCACTTAGCGCCCGAAAGCGTTAAGCAGCTTGCGCGGGTTCGTGCCGCTCAGAAGAGCGTCACTGGCAGCTACGCCAGTTGTAGCTTATTAGAGACCACTCCGAGGAGCTATCCGCGGGCAGCTACGCCAGGTGCAGAGAGCAGCGTTCCGCTCGGGTCGGCTGCTCGACTGCTCGACAACATTCCTTTAGAACTACTGAAAGCCTTAGGACATCCAGCTACAACAAAACCCTTCAATCTGCTGAGGAAGAGGTATGAGACAGATGAAATACCTTCAGACTTCAAGAAGAATATAATCATTAGTATTCCAAAGAAATCAGATGCTGTCAGAGGTGGTAATTACCGAATTACCAGTTTAATAAGACACAGTTGTCTTTCCAGAGGAATGGAAAAAATTGATAGAAGCCGACGTCGAGAATGATCAGTTTGGATTCCGGATAAATGGAGGAAGACGCGAGGCAATAGTGACCCTACGACGTACCTTAGAGAACGGGTTAAGGAAAGGTAAACCTACGTTCAATGCTTCTGTACGCTTAGAAAACTTCGAGTTCATCGGTCCCTAGGCTTACACACAACATGATCGAACTTAGACTAACTTACGCTAAGGACAACACATCCATGCCCGAGGGTGGACTCGATCTGCCGACGGGACGTTATGCTTAGAGAAACCTTTTGATAATGTTGACTGGAACTATCTTTCAAATTCTAAAGGTGTCAAGAGTAAAACACAGGGAGCAAAAGGCTATTTACAATTTGTACAGAAACAAGATGACAGTTACGAAAGTCGAGGCGTATGAAAGGAGAGCAGTAGCTGAGAAGGGTGCGAGGCAGGTTCTGTCTTCTGTATTATTCAATATGTACTCGTACACTGATCAAACAGTAAAGGAAACAAACGTCTGGAGAAAGAATTAAAGCCCAGTCAGAAGAAACATAAACTTTGAGGTTTGCAGATTACATTGTAATTCTGGCAGAGATAGTAAAGGACTTGTAAGAGAAGTTGAACGGAATGGACATTGTCTTGAAAGAAGGATCTAACAGGAACATCGAGGGAATTAAATTAGAAACTGAGACACTTAAAGTAGTATGTGAATTTTGCTATTTGGGCAGCAAAATAACTGATGATGGTCGAAGTAGAGAGGATACAAAATGTTGACTGGCAATGGCCAGAAAAGCGTTTCTGAAAAAGAGAAATTTGTTAACATCGAATATAAATTTAAATGTCAGAAATTCTTTTCTGAAAGTACTTGTATGGAAGTGAAACATGGACAATAAACAGTTTATACATGAAGAGAATAGAAGTGTTTCAAATGTGGCGGTACAGAAGAATGCTCGTGATTGGGTGGGTAGATCACGGAACTAAAGAGGAAGTACTGAATTGATTTGGGAACAAAGGAAATATGTGGCACAACCTGACTAGAGGAAGCGATAGGTTGGTAGGAAACATTCTAAGATATCAAGGGGTCACCAATTTAGTACTGGAGGGGAGCGTGGGGAGTAAATATCGTAGAGGGATATCAAGAGATAAATACAGTAAACAGATTCAAAAGGATGTAGGTTGCAGTAGAACAAGATGGAGTAACACACCGTTTTCGCGTTCTTCAAAACATTAGAAAAATGTAATTCGCATAAACAGTAGAATATACAGAACAGTAAACCTACTGCAGTACAATGACGTCTTTGGCGTTGAGTCATAATGATATGCTACTTGTTACCAGTTATCTGCTGTTAGTAGCTTCACATTTATTTGAGTAGAATGTCATTTTTTGAAGGAAACAGGTAAGTAATTGCTTCCTCAAATATTGAGTCGTACGTACACTCCATTGCTGCTTATCATGGAGTGCTACTTCGAATCCCAGCTAGCTAACAGGACTTCTGAAACCCTGAATCTACATACACAGATAACATGTAGAAAAACTGCCTAGTACGATGTGTTTTCTATTTTCATTTGAATTGTTAGGGGTTTAAGATTTACTGCTGTGCGTTGGACTGTAGCTTGCTGAATATCTTTCCATCTCACTAAGTGACTTAATTTTGCCCTCTGGACAAGGTGGCTAAGTCTACCTGAAAATTATAATTGCACCTTACATGGTGCCTTTGTAAAACTGAGTGCCAGTGTTACTAGTTTTGAAAATAATCAAACAAAGGACCAACTTGCAATTTAATTAGGAAGCAAGAGTAAGAATTAGGAGATATTTAGAAAGGCTTCCACAACTCGTGGCGGCATTAAATTTTCACAATATTTTTATACTGCCCGCTTTTTTCTGACCAAACAGTTTATTTACGAAGGGTGTTCAATGTGTAACACAACACATCTTTTTTCTCGACTAGTTACGGTCGAGAAAATGCGGACTCTGTTGTGGGACATCGTGGAACTCTCCCGCTTCAGCGCCTATAGTTGCATGAAGTTCCGACAGTTTGCGGCGCTGTATGTAGGTTTCAAAACGGCGTCTGTACTGGAGTTGCATTCGAAGCAGAGAGCTCTCAATGAGTTTATTTTGGCGGAAAACTAAAGCATCACCCATATTCACAGGCTCTTGCTGAACTAAAGCACGGTGAGTTGATGGGCAAGGCGTCGGTCATCATCGCAAGAAGGCCGCGCAAAACTTTCCGATCCACCACGTGCTGGCCGGCTGTACACAGCTGTGACACCTAGAATATTGGAACGTGCGGACACTCTCATTCCAGATGGGTCGCAGTGAAACGCTTTGCTGCTGTACTAGATGTCTCTGTTCGTAGTGCTGACAGCCTCGTGTAATAGTTGGGCTAACTAAAGGTGTGTGTCCGCTTCGTTCCTCACTGGCTACCAGAATGCAATAAAGGGCAACGAAGGGCCATCTGTGTGGAACTGCTTGCGCGTTATGAGGCTGCCCGTGACAATTTTTTGGCGAACATCATCACAGGCAATGAAAAATGGGTTCATTGATTGAAACCGGAAAGACACCACCTCTGCTACGAAATAAAAAGTTCAAAGTAGCATCCTCAGCTGGTCAAGTTGCGTCGACCGTCTTCTGGTATTCTGATGCGCTTATTCTGTTTGAAGCCCTAGCTGGCGGTGCAGTGGTTAACATGTATTGTGCTACACTCGGAATATTGAAGGAACGAGATCAGCGTATCCGTCGCCACAAAAAACGTTAACCACAGGGTGGCGCACGAAATGTGTTACCAATTGTTTGTTTCACAATTTTTTACGACACACATTAGATATCCCGCTGGGATCTCTGCAGCAGTACCAGCAGAGCTTGGAAAAACAAATGAGTTACGAAATGACGTCTAATTCGCGATATTGCCGCTAGGAGACTAGTAAGCAGCAATGGCTGACAATGGAAGACTGACGACACAACAACGATCGGCAATTGTGTTAGATTTTCATGAATCGAAAAGCCTTGTTATGATTCAGACGACGTTTTCGACAACTGTTGAACACACGATGGGATCCTTGCAAGAAGACTATCTACAGGTTGTACGATAGATTTTTACAGGAAGGAACAGTATTGGAAGCGAAGCGACCTCGGCCTAAGCCTGTTTAATCGCCGGAGAATATTGAAGCGGTACGCGTTGCTGTACAGAGAAGTCGCGAGAAATTGTGTAGAAAGGCAGCAGTGCAACTGGGAATATCCAGACGCTCCGTTTAACGGATTCTTAAAAGTGACCTCCAGATGAACCCTTACAAGATGACCTGTGTACAGAAGCTCACTGAAGAACACAAGCAGCAGAGACTACTGTTTGCTCAGTGCGCGGAGGATAGGGAAGAAACTCTCAACAACGTTTGGTTTTCAGACGAGGCGCATTTTCATTTAGACGGTGTGGTTAACAAACAAAATGTAGGCTTTTGGGCCACTGAAAACACACGAGTGCTTCATGAACGACTACATTATGCTACGAGGATTACAGCGTGGTCAGCAAATTCCAGTCACGGACTTATTGTACCCTTTTTCTTTGAAGAAACTGTGAACAGCGAGCGTTATTTGAGCATGCTTCGCAATGACTTCATTCCACAGCTTCTTGCCACTGCCTTGCCCTTCAACATGCAGTGGTTCTTGCAAGATGGAGCAAGGGACACACTGCAAACACTGTGTTGGAGTTTTTACACGGTGATTTCGAAATGTGGATTATTTCACTCAGGTTTCCAGGTCGCTTCAATGACGGACAAAATTGCCCCCCCCCCCCCCCCCACCAATAGTCCAGACCTCAATCCATGTGACTTTTATCTTTGGGGGTACCTAAAGGAAAAAGTTTTCCGGAAGCGTCCAAGTGATTTAATGGAGCTCAGAAGACTTATTCTTCAAGCCTGCAGTAAAATTACGGAAGACATGTGCCGTAGGGCAATCACTAACTTCAGTGTTCGTTTCAAGGAAGTTAGGAAACGAAATGATGGACATATTGAGCATGTGTTGAGTTAGAACAAATCTCCATGGACGGCTCTTCATTGTAGTGTATGTTCCTTTCACATTGTATTGACAATAAAGTTTACATTCAAAAACAAAATGGTGACACATTTCGTGCGCCACCCTGTAGCTCCTCCTTCCCTATGAGCACACACATCTTACTAAAGCTCCAGAAATGTCAAAGTTTGGCCGGTAAGTCCTTAGATGGTGGGACAAGCAGTGTACAGTATAACTGGACACGCTTTCCAACCCGAGTTTTTGGATAATTAAACCAGTCCGTCCTTGAACTGACTTAGTGAGCTATCGGGAAGGAATTCTTCTTACCAGTTGTGTGTAGATGCTCTCGTAGTTTCATATCGCTTTGCAGAGCCGTAGAAGCGCAGTTGTATTCAGAAAGTGTAGTACTACTATGTTTCACATAATGAAGCAGGAAGAAATTTTCTGTTCAAATAATTTTTACACAAGATGCCATTGTGATGCGCTTATTTAAGAAACAGCGTAAAATCAACTTGTTCATAGTGATTACAAGCTAACTAGTAACAGTACGAGCGCATGGCAGACCGCAAAACTGGATCACAAGGCATCCTATAGGCGACTGCTGACTATGGCACACGGAACGTATGGCACACGGTCTTGGAACTTGAGCGTACAATCGGTATAGTTCGTATAAGCTCGTACATCTTCGGTTTTGCCAATCTTATTCATTTATTTATCAATATCAACATTTGCTCGCCTTGTTAAATTACTGAAACATAGTATTTATGACCCATAGACATCTCCTAATGTCTGAGTGGCAAAAGGCAGCTTTGTTAACAAATATTTATTAATAACCATTACTAGATTTGCACTAGAATAAAGGTACTATGCGAACGTATCTCTTTGCTGATGTGAAGAGCGCTTTCTCAATCGGCTTCTCATCTCACAGTTGGGTCATCAAGAGCCAGATGGCCAACCGCCTCTGCTAGCCAACGTGGGATCTACCGCTCGCTCCTTACTCCGCACGTGCTGCGGCGCTTATACATTCACTTCATGCGTGTGAAACAGCAAAAGTGGAAACAAAGTAGAATGCGCTCTTACCTGCAAATAAGGGGTACCGTACAACAGGTGTTCACAAAACTTCATTGGACTGTTCTTCCGCACCCATCTTATAGCCCAGATCTCGCACGTTCCGACTTCAATATATTTGACACACTGAAGGATGCATTCCGCAGGAAGCAGTCTGGAAGTGATGGAGAGGCTATTGACGCAGCAAGACGTTGGCTCTGATGGGGCCATTAGAGTGGTACCATGTGGGCAAAAAGGAACTCCCAGTAAGGAAGCATAAGGCCCTTGCACTGGACGGGGATCATGATGAAACAAGAGGGATTTGTAGTCATAATGGAATACCATGGCGTATTGGAAACCTGATTCGTTCTTATTTCCCTCTTTTCCCCACCTGAAATCTTCGTCAACGATTTCTGGATCTACTGTACCTTGAGAAGATTGGAAACGTGAATGAAACCAACCTGATTTCAGAATATCAATATCTGGCATTACTTATTGATCGTCCTGCATAGTTTAATTTTACTGCCTCACAATTGAACTATAATTTGTCAACACTTTTGTCTTTTAGGTCAATGCAGTGGGATATGCCTCATAGTGGATGACACGCTGAATTCTACATCGTGATCACATTATGCATCTATTGACTTTATTTTAAATTGTTATCCCACTAGTTCCCAAGGAATCTGACACACTATGTTCCATTTAGTGAGCAGCCTATCACGTCTATTTCACTCGCTCACACGTCATTATTTTCGATTTTAAGCTGTATATCACGTGTCTTCATGAGATTAACACCTAACCAGAATGAGATTTTCACTCTGCAGAGGAGTGTGCGCTGATATGAAACTTCCTGGCAGAGTAAAACTGTGTGCCGGACCGAGACTTGAACTCGGGACCTTTGCCTTTCGCGGGAAAGTTCTTTATCATTTTTTTTCCCAAGCTACCGCTGCAGGAGCAGGACGGCTGGTAGGGCAGGGGTCGAATCCAGAGGCCTGGCCGTCCCGCCGCCATGCCCAACAACGTGTTCTAGGATCGCAGGATCAGGGAGAGGATGTAGCGGTTTTGTCTATGTTGTTTTATCTATTCATTTGTTTAATTTTTTAATTTTTATTTTTTTGTTGTATTTATGGATTTATTTTTGTTTCCTTAAAGAAAGATCCCACAACTGCCGTAGCCGAGCGTCCGAGTCGTCTTCTCGTCTGTATAGAGGGGTTCCGCCCTATTCCGTCCGTTGAGGGTCAATGTGCTCGAGGATTCATCTTCATTTTCATACCAGTAACGACCCAGTGAGCAGAAGGATCCGCAAATAATGAACCTAAATGATTTGCCAAACGGGTCCTGTACTTCGGGTGGCGTCTGAAAGCTGCATGTGCCTTTATCAGTAGGCGCCAAAAGTCGAGTGCGCCTTTGTGAGCATCGCAAAATAAGTAGTGTAGGGCCTTGCCTTTTACCCAGTTAACGGCGTTCGTCCTGGTCGATGGAAAGTATGCGCAGTCGGGGTGCAATATATCATCAGGGGAAATAGATTCGGGCAATCGCAGCAAGAGTAACGCCAGCGTGCTCTGCGTCAGTAGCCAGCACTCGCTAGTCGCGTCACAACTCAGGCGGTGCGTATCCGAGTCAACGACTGAGCATGTCGGACGCAGGGGAGTCGTCCGGCAGATGAATGGAATGTAGCCTCTGACGAGTAGCGAACCCCGTTCACAACCACGTACCACAATGAACGCACCGTCGTAGGTAGAAAAGGCGTGTGTGCCGCTCGCCACACCGTGTTCCAGGCAACTTCAGTATGTGTGTGTGCGACGGTATTGATAAGTTGCTGCTGTTGATAGAGGCGATAATAGTCTTTCTTGCTGGGATACTTGTCGTCGAAAGGTCTGTCCGTAAGTAGCTGTGGTCAATCAAGGACGCTCTGATCTGGGCGAGTGCCGGTGAAATCTGTCCTACAGAAACCGGGAGATGCAGAGAGTGTGGCGTTGCTTTAGCTATCAGGGTGAGCCTCAGAGTGTCGTGGGCAGAGGTCCACGTGCGAAGCATACTGTTGAGAAAAAGCGACCGCGCACGGTTGTATACATGAATTAAACTGATACTGCCCGCCCGCTGCGGCAGTATCAGGGTGGCGTATCGAACTTCAAAAACAAATCCGGCGCTCACGAAATATCCATATGCTGCTGGAAATCTGTCGGCCACTGTAACCGTCAAGTGAAGGACATGCGCAAAATAGTTGAGGTTGGAGACAAGCTAGGTGTTGACATACTGTGTTCTCAGGAGCATATCCATGTGACGCTATTTGTTGTTCAAAAATGGCTCTGAGCACTATCGGACTTAACATCTGAGGTCATCAGTGTTGTGACTTGGCAAGACAGTCAAGCCACTGTGAGATAGCCGAAAGGCACGCGTTTAAGCTCACGCAGGCTGGCGTGAGGTCTGGAGCAGTTAAAGGAGATGAGTCTAGTAAAAAAAGTACGTAGCTTCTGGAATACTTAACTTTAATCCATAATTGGTGAACATCGGTCTCACGGTCCATGCATCACAAGGTAAATAGCAATTGATAATGGCGCCTTGCTAGGTCGTAGCAAATGACGTAGCTGAAAGCTATGCTAACAATCGTCTCGGCAAATGAGAGCGTAATTTGTCAGTGAACTATCGCTAGCAAAGTCGGCTGTACAACTGGGGCGAGTACTAGGAAGTCCCTCTAGACCTGCCGTGTGGCGGCGCTCGGTCTGCAATCACTGACAGTGGCGACACGCGGGTCGACGTATACTACCGGACCGCGGCCGATTTAGAGGCTACCACCTAACGAGTGTGGTGTCTGGCGGTGACAGCACAATCAGTCCCATAGAACTTAGAACTACTTAAACCTAACTAAGGACATCACACACATCCGTGCCCGAGGCAGGATTCGAACCTGCGTCCGTAGCGGTCGTGCGGCTCCAGACTATAGCGCCTACAACCGCTAGGTCACTACGGCCGGCCTATTTGCTGTACTGCAGCGAAGCACGTGTCTGGTGTAGGGGCTGGCTGTACGTAGTCGCACCATGCAACGAACATTGCTATAGAACTGCACTCCTCAACATTTGAGTACCGGCACCTTATCAAAGGGCACCGCCGTTTCGGGGGAAAGCCCACCTCCGCCATCGAGGTATTTTGTCTTCTTACTGTTGATCACGCTCCTAACGACACCCCCCCCCCCTCCCCACAAGTGGCAGCCTTGTCGCACTGACCGTCCAACAACAATGTGACCAGACTGGTAACCTTTGACCATCATGAGGGAGCGCGCTCCGTGGACCAGTCGAAGGACCTCCTGTACTGACTCTGTAGAGGCCCATGTGTTCCAAAACTGCGGGTAGGACGCCGTGGTCGACGCGGTGGAATGCGTAGTCAAGATCGACGGCGACAACGGCACCTCATAGTTTGCAGGCCGCCATCAAAGAAACTGCGTAACGAAATGCTCCTAACGCTGTATGAATGTTGCTGACACCACGTAAACGTGTCTGATCGGAGTGAATGGCTTTCCAGATAGCGGTGTGGAGACGCGGGCTGAGGATGCGGGCGAATACCTTGTAGTCGTTGTCGAGGAGTGTGATTGGGCGAATGTCCTGCCACCTACAACCACTCTTCGATTTCGGTACTGGGGTCAAGATGCTGTTTGTGAATTCCGCGCGGACAGTGAAATTAGAGCGGATCAGTTCTTGAAACACTTGGAGCCACTTATACCCATGAGGCCATAAAAAGTGCGGTAGGATTCCAGGAAAACCGTCCGGCCACAGCGATTTGTTCGGTGAACCACATGCCAAGGCCGATGTCAGCTCGTCGGATGTAATGGGCAGCAGCAGAGCATTATCGGGTGCCACGTCCGTAGGGGCGAAAAAATCGTGCAACAGCTCATCATAAACATGTACATTTCGCTTATCTTCCATGTACGAGGTCCCGCAGTGTCGGGCGAACGTGTGCGCTATGTCCGTTTGCGTCACCGCGCTCAATGTGATAGACTGATGCCGATTCGTTGGGGATGCAGTCTTGCACTCGCGCACAGATGCGGACACCTTCTAGCTGCTCTGCCGTGATGCGAAGTAGACGAGGTTTAAAGCGTTGTACGGACATCTGACGTTCGGGAGACGGCGGTTGCGTCGCCAGCTCACGTAACGCTGTATTGTAAAATTACGAAGTTCTTCTTTGCCAGTTCGATCTGTCACGACAGTAGGCCATCAGAGTCTTCCGGAGTGCAGGTTTGACACATCCCAGCCACCACAGCAACGGGGAAGCATACATGGGCAGGCCTCTGAAACAACGACGCCACGTGTTGTAACGGCGCCGGAACGGTCGCGGGGTTTAAGTGACGGAAACGCGGCGGAATCCGCGGAGCAGCCCGCGAACAACAACACAACGGGAGAGGACGGAGACGAACGACGAAGGACCTTACGACACAAAACAGGAACAGACAACAGAGTAACGAACCAAACAAGACAACAACGTCCACTTGTAAAGAAAACACGAAAGTCAATACTCTGCCTAATGCAAGGCGATGTGTCCTGAGACGCACGTGAGGTTAGACTAGCAGGCTCACCTTTTTTTTATTGTTAGTTTAATCACCTTATACAACGGTGGGCTGTCAGCAGCATAGTACACTGCTCTTCAGCCGCTAGTGGTAAAATAAATATGACATAAAGGAGGTACAGATAACACAATAAAAATGGCAGGCAAAAACTGTAGACACGAAAACCAATAAACATGAAGCTGTTCATACTGGACGAGAAACTACACTAACACCCGTTGACACGGCGCACAAAACACGGATGACGGCGACGGCACACATGAACAGTGGTGGCGTGACCGCGAAAGAACACAAAACACAAAACGAAGGCACACACACGAGATGGCGCGCGAATGTCCACTGAGCGTGTACGAGTCCGGGGACCTGCCAAGAGAGGAGGAGGGGGGGTGGGAGAGGGAGAGGGGAGAGCAGAGATGCCACAGGCAGGGGAGATAGGGGAGAGGGAGGAAGGGAGGAAAGGGGAGGGGAAGCCTGGGGGAAGAGGGGTGGAGGAGGGGGGATGGGGGAGAAGGAGAGAGAAGGGAGGGAGGGGAGCGAAGGTGCCCAAAGGAAAAGACACAGGAAGTGGGAGGGGAGGATCAATGTTGATAGGAGGGGTAGATGGAGGGGAGGAGGACATCATCAGGGAGGGGGAGCTGGCGGAAGCCACCTTGGGAGAGGCTATAGGCTGAGCGACAGGCAGGCGCTTAAGTACTCGATCAGGGACGCCGCCATTGGCCGCTGCAACCACTTGTTCCACTGTGGCGCCCTGACTCCTAAATGCGGGCCAGGAGGAGCGCGCCGCCACAGCTTATGGCGCGATGGTACAGAGACCTCTGTGGGCCTTTGACGTCCATGACTTCTGGCGGGGATTCAAATTCTGCGACGCGCGGTACTAGACCACGTGTCAATAACTGCTTGCCGACACGCTTCTTCGCTAAGGAGGGTTACGTTCAGCTTCCCCGGGCCTCTGCTGCGTCTTGTGAGTTGTCGGGGTCAGGTGATAGTGCAGATATACGCGACATGATCCGTGAAAGTCGTCGGCCAGTGTTCTGCATCACGAGTTGCTGTGCGGAGGGCACGCATGACGTATATCCGGTCCAGACAACTGGCAGAGTGGCTGCTAAAGTGCGTAGGCTATATCGGCCCTGGTTCCCATCATGTAAGACCAACGTGTCATGGAGCGCGATTCCACATACCAGTGCTTGTAGAGCCGGGCATGGGGCGTAATGCGGTATCTGGTCCTCGGGCCGCAGGCATCCTGAGCTGCCCAAGCACAACTCACGCCACGTCCTCACAGCTTCACATTGTCTCCTACCTTCCAAACTGTCTTACGAAACTTACAGGACTAGCACTCCTGGATGAAAGGATACAGCGGAGAAATGGCTTTTCCACGGCATGGGGAATGTTTCCAGAATGAGATTTTCACTCTGCAGTGATGTGTGCACTGATATAAAACTTAATATGAGCGCACACTCTGCTGTAGGTAGGAAACGAGGTATTGGCAGAAGGTAAGCTGTGAGGACTGGGGGTGAGTCGTGCTTGGGTAACTCAGATGGTAGATCACTTGTTCGCGAAATGTAAAAGTCCCGAGTTCGCGTTTCGGTCAGGCACACAACTTTAATCTGCCAGGAAATATCAACACCTAAGCAATTTCTTTCTGGCTCTGATGGACTCTTCTACGTCATTCAAAACTCATCCCTGGAGAATAATGGGAAATTTCTAAACTAAAACAATTATCTCAGGATACGTTAGTTGGTATGCAAACTACTCTACTGGCCATTAAAATTGCTACACCACGAAGATGACGTGCTTCAGACGCGAAATTTAACCGACACGAAGAAGATGCTGTGATATGCAAATGATTAGCTTTTCAGAGCATTCACACAAGGTTGGCGCCGATGGCGACACCTACAACATGCTGACATGAAGAAATTTTCCAACCGATATCTCATTCACAAACAGCAGTTGACCGGCGTTGCCTGTTGAAACGTTGTTGTAATGCCTCGTGTAAGGAGGAGAAATGCGTACCATCACGTTTACGACTTTGATAAAGGTCTGATGGTAGCCTATCACGACTGCGGTTAATCGTATCGCGGCATTGTAGCTCGCGTTGGTCGAGAGGCAATGATTGTTAGTAGAATATGGAATCCGTGGGTTCAGGAGGGTAATACGGAACGCCGTTCTGGATCAAAACGGCCTCGTATCACTAGCAGTCGAGATGACAGGCATCATATCCACCTGGCTGTAACGGATCGTGCAGCCGCATCCCTGAGTCAACAGATGGGGACGTTTGCAAGACAACAACCATCTCCACGAACAGTTCGACGACGTTTGCAGCAGCATGGACTATCAGCTCGGAGACCATGGCTGCGGTTACCCTTGACGCTGCATCACAGAGAGGAGCGCCTGCGATGATGTACTAAATGACGAACCTGGGTGCACGAACGGCAAAACGTCATTTTTTCGGATGAATCCAGGTTCTGTTTACAGCATCATGACGGTCGCATCCTTGTTTGGTGACATCGCGGTCAACCGCCATTGGAAGCGTGTATTCGTCATCGCCATACTGGCATATCACCCAGCGTGATGGTATGGGGTGCCATTGGTTACACGTCTCGGTCACCTCTTGTGCGCATTGACGGCACTTTGAACAGTGGAAGTTATATTTCAGATGTGTTACGACCCGTGGCGGTACCCTTCATTCGATCCCTGCGACACCCTACATTTCTGCAGGATATTGCACGACTGCATGTTTCAGGTCCTGTACGGACCGTTCTGAATACAGAAAATATTCGACTGCTTCCCTGTCCAGCATATTCTCCAGATCTCTTACCAACTGGAAACGTCTGGTCAATGGTGGCCGAGCAACTGGCTCATCACAAAACGCCAGTCACTACTCTCGATGAACTATGGTATCGTGTTGAAGCTGCATGGGCAGCTCTACCTGTACAGGCCATCCAAGCTCTGTTTCATTTACTGCCCAGGGGTATCAAGGCCGTAATTAAGGCCAGTGCTGGTTGTTCTGGGAACTGATTTCTCAGGATCTATTCACCCAAATTGCGTGAAAATTTAATCACATGTCAGTTCTAGTATAATATATTTGTCCAATCAATACCCGTATATTTCTTCTTGGTGTAGCAATTTTAATGGCCAGTAGTGTACTTTACACACAGGTAAGAAAAGGACACGGAGTAAACTGATATCATTTGTGATTCCTTTGTATAGCCTAACACTGCACGCACAGTGTGCGCTGTGATTCAGAGAGTGAAAGCGGCGTTCGACAGGAAGCCACGTGAACGGACGGCCAGTCATCCCGCTCGTCACCGCAATTAATTCCCTCGTCTCCGTGCAATTATTTTGCTGAGCGCTCTGGCTGGACCCAATCTGGCCCTGTCATTGCCTGACGTCTGCTCGTGTGTCCCCGTCAACCCGCACTGACTAGGCCGTTGAAGTCAATTTCCAGTAAAATTCATATGTACGACTGTGGTACCGCCCCTAAAAACTATTCAGTTTAATTAAATTCCTCACATTATAGCAACAAAAACGTTTCTCTTCATGTGCAAATTTTTCTAAAGCAATTAATTAAAACAAACAAAAGAGGAGAGTTATACTTGCAGGATAGTATACCTAGGAACACTTAAGGCCAGGTTCTCATTCAAAATGGTCGAAAATTCGATATTGGTATTGCACTTTTTAAAAGGTTCATTTGTGTAGAATGTTGCGACGGAAATGTCTTTTAATCTGTGCGTCACAAAAGTTTCTACAGCACATTGTTCGAAACAGTGTCACGGCCCTTTGGGACGCTCTCAACCACTCACCCGACTTAGGTGGAAAATTTGTCGTGCCGTGACGCACGTGCACAAAATGATTTACTCTCTCGTATGCAGGAAAATGCTTCCGCTAAAAAAGCTGGCGAACAACTTGTGCAAACTACCGAACGCAGCATCTCCAGCTCAGCCAGATCGGCTTTTCTCGCCAAGAAGAACGAGGAAATCGCTCTCCAAGAACAATCTGAGTTAGAGGAACGGTTGACATACGGTCCCGGAACTGCATACTAAACGTAAGTAACGAAAGCACCTTTTTTGGCCAGATTTTGGTCAGCATTGAAAAAATATAATTTTTGGTCCGCTGTATTGGTGTAGCTATTTTGCATTTTGAAAATCTAGCTTTAGGTTTGTGGTCAGCGATATCCAAAATAAACCATAACATGTAATTTTTATGCAAATTCAAGTAATAAGACATATTTTTCTAAACTCTGGTCGCCAGTTTTGTAAAGGCCTTGCCGCCACTGTTGTGGAGCCTGCACTGTAGTTGCGGTACGCCGAGTTTGGGAGTTCGTGAAAGGGCTGCTGGCACAGTACACCGCTAAGACATGCCATATTACACAGCTATGCCCTAAGGTCAGGTAACAGGATAGGACAATTAAGGTTCTACAACACTCCAATAAATTAGCAACAAAGTCACACATATGAGTTTAAAAGATTTCCTTATCTTTGGGACTTCTTGTATATTGAAGTCCGCAACACTTCATGTAATATAACACAAAAAAGCCATCAATTGCTAAGTGCAAATGATCATAGGTAAACTTCGCAGTAGATAGCAAATGCAATTACAACAACTGTCTCTTCACTTGTACGATGATGAAGATGATGATGTCGGTTTGTTCCAAAATTTCCTTTTCCAGTCTCGCCACTACCCGAACAATAAGGAGATCATGAGGACAACACAAACACCCAGTCTCCCTAGCCACTAGACCACGAGCTGCGGACTCACTTCTAAGACGTCAGCCCTGGACGATGCTCTATAAGCAAGTGGGCGAGAGCTGCTCTTCTGCCTTCCGAGTAGGGTTATGTCCGCTGTCGTCCGGTCATTGGCGGATTGTACTCGGCGGGCAATTGGCCGAGGCGAAGTCGGTATCTTTATCCTCAGCGCCGGCCGTGGCGCCAGTGGAATTACCGCAGGTGGCGAGTCTATCGTATTGGCACCAGCTCGCACCTTTGCGCCTATGGTGCTTTTGCCCTGGCGGTGTCTTATTCGGACGACGGACAACATATTACACTTTTTCCTAAATTTTCAACAGGTTTTTCTCGAGCGAGAACAGGTTTTTCTCGAGTGCGGCAAAAAATTAAAACGATTCAACCTGATAACTTCTATCTTTGACCTCTGAAAAGTAAACACTTTTCTTGGCAGCTTGTACTTATGATACGTGAATTTTCGTAATATAAAATATTTTTGTATAGCTTTAAAGAGTGAAACAAATCCCCAGAAATGGAACTTAAAGTTCGATTTAGCACCTTATCGTTAAATTTAAGGTTGCTTCATTGTGGTTAGGTATATGTTTGCATAACTGTAATCTACTATCCATTTTTCATTTCAGTTAACTCCTGATGGGCTACGCTGAACGCAGTCTGCCAAACACTCAGGTCCGTGATGAAACCAAAATTATGAGTGCCATTTTTTTGTATTTAAAATCTACAATAAAGTTCAAAGTATGATTAGTTATAATCCTCAAACAAATCCTTTGTATGTCTTTTCCTTGGCTCAAAAAGTTTGTAACCTCTCCACAATATTTTATAAATGACAATATTATTTATGAATGCTAACCTCCCTAGCAATTAAATTTAATGACAATAAAAATGAGAATCGCAATCTGACTCAAAGTATAAGCTGTCACAAAAATGATGAAAAACAATTCAGTGCTAATGAAACTTCAGTGACAATGAAAATTCAATTAAACCGAAATATCGGTCTTTGGCCCTGTGCCAAAAAAAAATCAGAATTAATTTCTTACCTCAGTATAACTGCATGTCAAATCTCCGCTCCTATTGTTGGCCACGGCTTGGAGGAAATGCATTGCAAATAATATATATTTTTTTTTTGAAATTTAACTGAAACTTTTCTTTAAGGGAAATGGAAGGAAATCGTTGGTTCAATTAAATGATTTTTTTTTTTTTTGTAAAAAATTGCTTTGAAGTCAAAATTATTATTGGGGCACTTGTTGAAAATTAATTACAATAAATAAACTTTACATTATCTGACGGTTACCTACATTAACAATATACCTCATTCAGCGTCTTGACCAGAATGCCATGTCGACGCTCGCCGACTGCGTCCCGCTCGCGACCGTGACAGGACTAGACCACTACTGCCGACAGACTACATCACACAACCGCACTGGGCTACTACCGACAGACTGAACTGCATGACGACTACTAGCGTACTGCTCGCTACACTCGCGCGGTCAAGCGCAGACTAACCACGATAAATGGCTCTCTGGTCAGAGACTCTGCAATGCCTCGCCATCGCTGCTACGTTACATAAGTGTTTCATAACCCTCCACTGGGGGGCAAAAATTTGGCAGCGATGGTGAGTCATTTGGACTTGCCATCGCAAGAAATTTTTACAATTTACAGAATATTCAAATTTAGTACATAAATTAAATGTGGTGCACACGCACCGAGTACAAAATATATCAGACAGAGACAAAATGTGAGTACAAAACATAGTAGCAAATCAGAAAAATGTATTTAAAAATTATTTGACAGATAACAAAGTGCACAGGCACTGAAAAAATTCTTTAGCATAAACAGAATGGCAAAAAAAATCATGTTGACAAGTGACATGAGTGTACTCGCACTGGAGTTGAGAACATATCAGCAAATCACGAAATGTATATACAATGAGTAACAAATGACATAAGTGCATAATGAACATATCACGAAATCATAAAAGGTATACAGAATGAGTACAAATCATATTGAAAAATGAGAAAAGTGCACAGGCACTGAAGTTCAGTAGAAAACATATTAACACATAATATAAGTGCACATGCACTGTAGTTCAGAACACATCATCAAAATAAAAATGTATATACAATATAAAAGACAAGAGTGCACATATACTGTACTTCAGAACAAATTAAAAAATGTCTTTAGCATTTTCGCAATAAATAAACATAATGGCAAAAAAATCATATCGACAAGTGACATAAGTGTACTCGCACTGTGGTTCAGCGAATCGAAAAAAATGTATAGCCATGAACATAAATGATGTTAGCAAAAAATGATTTTCATTATTAGGATAGGAAAGGGAAGGATTGCATCATTGTTGTAGCACTTTAGATTGCACACAGCTGTTCTGAAAGTCCATATCCTTCCACAGAAGTACAACACCAAGTGACAAAATTTGAAGTTCTTTTCCCATCAGAATTTATCAGCGTAGCCAAGACACTGAACTGTCGTAGTAATGTTCCATGTTTTCATTTTGGCAGTACATTAGGTACACCAAACAGTGGGACCCTAATAACGTCTTCATCGCTCACGGTGGTGGACAACATGTCGTGTCAAAACCACGCTCTTGCAAGGCACACCAACGTAGAATTAGTGCAAAAACCAAATATAGTGCTCCATGATCATGAGGATGGACAGGACAAATCGACATTGCAGTAATTCAGGGTAGTTAGCTCATAAGGTGAAGGACATTAAGTCACATAATATTGAGAAATACAGTAGTAGTTTGCGGCATTCATAGCCTAGTTATTGAACATTTCTGTACCATGTAGTTAGTATTACAGAATAATGTTCATTAATTGTTTTACATAGAATCAGTAACCCTCTTTTCCTAGTTACAAAGCATTATTAAATAATCGCATTCTTTTCCTGTTACAAAGTATAGCATAGTTAATTAATTATGCGTCATTCCAATATAGTAATAATCATTAGCCTTCTCCTAATTACAAAGCATTATGAAACAATCGCATTCTTTTCCAGTTACAAAGTATGGCATAGTTAATTAATTATTTGTCATTCCAATACAGTAAGAATCATTAGCCTTCTCCTAATTACAAAGTATTATTAAACAATCGCATTCATTTCCAATTACAAAGCATAGCATAATTAATTAATCATTTGTCATTCCAATATAGTAATAATCATTAGCCTTCTCCTAATTACAAAGCATTATGAAACAATCGCATTCTTTTCCAGTTACAAAGTATGGCACAGTTAATTAATTATTTGTCATTCCAATATAGTAATAATCATTAGCCTTCTCCTAATTACAAAGCATTATGAAACAATCGCATTCTTTTCCAGTTACAAAGTATGGCATAGTTAATTAATTATTTGTCATTCCAAAACAGTAAGCATCATTAGCCTTCTCCTAATTACAAAGTATTATTAAACAATCGCATTCATTTCCAAAAACAAAGCATAGCATAATTAATTAATCATTTGTCATTCCAATATAGTAATAATCATTAGCCTTCTCCTAATTACAAAGTATTATGAAACAATCGCATTCTTTTCCAGTTACAAAGCATAGCATAATTAATTAATCATTTTCCAAGTGACATATTATTCATTGCTGTTCAGCGTTACTCAGAACTTTCTCAAACTGGTATCACTATTTGGGACTGGTAATACTTTTTTTTTGTTAGCAATGCATTGCGTTGGGATCGATAATTAATTGCTGAGGCATAACACTATTTGCTTTTGACCTATTGCTGCAAATGAGGATAGGTAACGTCATTTGTCATGAGTCAGCTGTAGCAAGGTTATGTAACAAGGCAGTATATGTGATCACATTTATAAATGATAGACACAATTGGGTAAAAAAAAATGCAAGTACTAGAACAGGTATAATAAGTAACAGGTTTAGTAAGTATCATGAAAAGCTTCTCCTGGAAAAAATACAAAATGGATTATTGACCTGAAAGAAGAAACGCACACTATGCTGAAAAGTAGTGAACTTCGAATTAACAGTTAGTGAAATGTGTATAAAAATGTGTTCCATAGCTGTCCCTTCCAAAACTTTCCGTCATCCTACTATGCAATATAACGCCTGCTGTCAAAGCAAACTGCAACAAATACTTAAATAACTACATAGCATAAATACATAACTTCAACATTATCCTCATCTGTAAAGAAAAAACTTCATTATCAATCACTTCATTATCCATATTATCATAACTTCATTATTATCATCACCTGTAAAGAAAAACTTCATTATTCATAACAGCATATTCTTCACCATTATTCATCAGCATTCATTATCATCTGCAAAAATCACTTCATTACTCATTATACAACTATTCCTTATCTCTAGCATATTTCATCACTAAAACTAAGATGTGTAGTTCTGCCTGACAGCCTGCATCAATCACCTTGTATTCTGAAAGAAACAATTTGTTAAGACTGCTATTCTACGAATGGCATAGTATATTCTTGTTAATGCTTGTTAATCCTGATCCATTTACTCTTCCTCATAAAGTTATTGCATCTTCTTTCGTTTACTCCGTAGGTGAAATTCCCATTTCTGTTGAATTTATTTCTTACACGCATCATTTCTTTCTGAAATTGATGAAGAAAGATTAATGTCTTGCATTTAAATCATATACCCACTGAATAATGACTGGTTTATGGTAACATAATTAACCATACAGCATAACATGACAGAAAACGTAATACGTCAAAGACATTGACAGTGTTCAGATGCAAAAATGTACACAGAATATCACAATGCAGCACCAAAAAAAAAAAAAAAAAAAGAATGTAAAACAGTCACGATGTTGAGATATCATAGGGCAACAAAAATGTCAAAATCAACTGGTGTGTTATACCTTAACTATTTCACAGTGCATACAAACAAAACATGAAAACAATCGTACATAAAAAGACAAAATGTGACGTTCGTTGTGTTGAGCTTGTATAGAGACGAGAATGGAGAAAAATGTAGCGAAATTAACATGTCATTAGATAACATTGCATAATTAGTCATAAAATACGTAAGTGTCTCTGAAAAAATATGCACGGTCTGATGTGTAACGACAAAAAAAGCGACCTGCTAACCTTACCTTGCCGGGCACTTGCCAAGAAAAAATACGATAATCATCAGTAATTAGTCATGTGAATATAATTGCATTAGTAAATGGCATCATAGTGTGTTGAATCATACAGTGTCTTCATTCAATAAAGGGTTTAATATTTGACCAATGGTGATTGCCTTTCGATTTTCTGGTTCTCAAAGTTTCGTCGTGTACAACATTGGGGTGAGGGATGCTGCGAATCCGATATGGACCTGCGTATAGAAGTTCAAATTTACTGCACTTACCTTTTAATTTGCTGGATAAATAGTGTGTACGCACTAATATCTTCTGTCCAACGTGAAAGTCGCGGCGTGTACAAACCTGTTTTTGCTGTCTTCTCCGGCGCACTGCGGCACGTTTGATGTTGTTCAGCGCAATGTCAATTATTTCGTGGTGTCTTAGTCGACGACATTTAGGGAAGTTTACTAATTCTTTAATTTTGTTTGGTGGTTCAACGTTTTTCAATATAACAGACGGAGATAGCATAGTGGATTCATTTGGAATGGAATTAATTACATCTTGGAATGAGAGTATGTGTGTATCCCAATCAATATGTCTTTTGTGGCAGTATATTCGGCACAGCTTACCAATTTCTTTCATTAATCTTTCACAGGGGTTCGAAGAAGCCTGGTACTTGGATATATAGATCGGAGAAATGTTTCTAGCTCGTAACATACGTGTCCATATGCTAGAACGAAATTGAGATCCATTGTCAGAAATTACTCTCATCACATGCCCTACATGAAATAGAAAATGTTTTACACATGCTTTCGAAACAGTTTTAGCAGTAGCTTTGCGTAACGGAGTGAAAGTAACAAATTTTGAAGTGAGCTCAACAGCGACAAAGATGTATCAAAAACCTCTGTTAGTTCTCGGAATTGGACCAAAAATGTCTACTGCGGCCATATGTCCTAATTTAACAGGTATAATGGGATATAATGGAGGAATATGTGAAGTGGTGTCTGATTTAGCTTTCTGGCAAATTTTACAAGACGCTAAAACTCGTCGTATACGTTTCTCCATGTTGGTAAAATAACAGTTCTGTCTCAGGATAAGAAAACATTTTCTTGCTCCGTAATGTGCGTAACTTAAATGAGTGTACCAGATTAATTTGTTAACCAGTTCGTCAGGAATGCATAATAACCCATTGTTGCTGTCAGGATGAGAGCGGCGAAACAGAATGTCATTGCGTACAGTGTAATGGTTTCTAATCGTAACATTATTCCTATCTAGCCAAAGGTGTTTAATTTCTTTCCACACATTGTCTTTATTTTGCTCTTGTGCTATGTCCTGTAATGACGATGAAATAAAGTTTTCAAATGCAACTTGCTGAATGTACATGACGCTGAAATTTGCTTTGCAGAAGTTGGTTGCTACGTCTTGCTGATTGTTGCTCAGAGAACGCGATAGTGCGTCTGCTATAACATTTTGTGTGCCGGGAATGTGAACTATTGTAAAATTAAATTCCTGTAAATAAAGTTTCCATCTGCTTAATCTGTCGTGAGTGAATTTAGCCGAAAGCAAAAATTGTATCGTTCTGTGGTCTGTGTAAACGGTGGTATGTCTGCTATAAAGAAAGTGCCGAAATCTCGTAAAAGCCCATACAACACATAATGTTTCAAGTTCTGTAACAGAATAATTTCGTTCAGCAGGTGACAGAATGCGGCTTGCAAATGCGATGTTTTTAATTACTATTGAACCATCTTCTTCAATTTCCTGGAAAATATGTAAGCCTAAACCGGTATTGGAACTGTCGGTGGCAATGGAGAAATTTCTGGTAAGATCTGGGTGCGATAAAAGTGGTGCATTCAACAAAGCATGTTTCAAATAACATTCTCGTGAACAAAATTCTACGTGTCAAAAGTAATGTTTGCATTACTGTAATATGCAATCTGTGCTGTATCTGGCTAAAATCTATCGTACGTGTTATTATTTACGGGAGAATGTTGTGGCATATCCACTATATGAACTGTTCTGTTATTTCTTACTGACGTGTTACGCTATGAATGACACCTATTGCCTGGTTCATTCATGATTATTTGTTGTTGCTAATGTTCTTGCTGCTGATAAGATAGACTGTCATTAAATGTACGCTGAAAACTGTGCTCATCAATTTTACGTCTGTCGTGATAGTCATTTCTATACGGCGCATTGCGATACGAGTTGAAATAGTGTGTTATCTGTACGTAGTTATTTCTTTGCTGCCATGCGTTACTATTTGTTGGACCTGGGACTATACGTGCACGCGGCGAAACATTAAAGTTTGGTTGACCTTGTAGACTGCATTGTTGGTTAGGTATGCTAAGCGGCTGACTTTCATGCTGTTGTGGTGAAAAGGTCTATTGTTACCAAAAAATGCGTTTGCTGTTAATTTTACACATACTGATGATTACGATTTTTATCTGTTATTTAAGTTTTCGTGATTCTGGAGTGCCTAATGAAAATTGTCACATTCGGTAAAAATTTGTCACATCGGGTTTCCTTTACAACGTCTCTTAATTCTACATAGAGCAATAGTTAAAGACCTGTTTTGATAGATATAAAGGATAGTAGAAGAGAAGGCAGCAGTGCAGAAAACTAAAGATGAAACAGCACTACTACAGCTCGGGGCCCTATGCTCGCTACGGCACATATTCATTAAAGCGTAATGAATCCCCTGAGGTCATTTACGCACTACAAATAAATTTCAGCTTTTGTGTTATAGGCAATGGCGGTACAAATTCAGAAATTAATTGCTGTCTGCATGCTAATTCTAGTTTCTTCATTATAGGCAATGCTGTTGCAAATACAAAAATAAATTGTCGCATCTGGTTCAAAGCTAGCTTCTGCATTACAGGCAATAGCGGTGAAAGCATAAAAACAAATTGTCGTATACAGCTCTAAGCGTGTATCTGTGTTCTGTCATTATTAAATTCTTTACATTTTCTTGCGGATAAAAATTGCTCGTAATCTACGTACTCGTCATTGAATTTGAAAACACGTTCGTGTTTGTGTGTGAATCTGTTTGTCTGTGTCATTTCGTACTTCAAGTTGCGTAGCTTTCCAGATTTTAAGTCGCGTACCTTCTCGGATTTTAAGTCGCGTAGTCTTTGTAAATTGCTCACATTATACACGCTGCGTGACTCTGACAAATGCTCGCAACGTGGCGAGTTCTGTGACGTATTGGTGACTGAAATAATTGTTAATTCTGTTACTGTAATACTTTCGTCAATTTGGTTGTTGTGTCGTTCACTTTTATTAACAATTTCCGTATTCAGAGTGTGTGAAACTTCCAGTGGCTCTAAATTAAACTCGTCGCGTATCTGTACTGCGTTTTTACCGCATTGTTCAGTAACTGCATTAACTTCGTCTTCATGTGATTCTGTTGTGCCTACACGTGTACTACTTAATTCTTGTGCAACAGTGCCAACTTCTTTATTACTGTTATTAGCACAAGCCTCAGTATCCACACGTAATTGTTCTTTAGTGTCCTGACATTGAACGGTAACAGCTGTAATCTCTTCCCTAACTTGTTTGTTCTGTTCATTAACATTATCGTGTTTTTCTCTCGGCTGTTTAATACTTTCAGAAAATTGTTTGTTCCGTTCTCTAAATTGTTTGTTCTCTTCTTCCAGTCGTTTGTTCTGCTCATCAAGTTTTTCATTAAGTTGTTTATACTGTTCACTAAGTTGTTTGAAATTTTCACTCTGTTCGTTCCTAAACTGTAGCATTACTGCCATAAATTGATCCAAAGTAACATTACCTACTCCATTATCTGTGCTGTTTGATTGTGTACCTGGAATTGTCGCGTTAAATGAATCCGTCGAATTTTCAGTACACTGACCATATTCATTCGAAAAATTTGTCTGTACGTTATTTGAATTTTCTAAATCGGGTGTGTTAAGCTCGGCAGCGCTCATTACAATAGACCGCTCTGCGTCATCAATTGTCGTCAAATTAACATACGAGACAATTGAGTTCGTTTGTTCATCATTAATGTAAAAGTAATCACTAGTGGTTGGAATGCACTGATTGTTAGTGGACGCAGGATTGTCATCATTACACTGCGTGTCACAATTACTATCGATCACGTTGTTTAAGTCGGTAATTTCATTCATAATACTTCGCAATACACTATTCACAGTCTTTCGCGGCATTTTTACAATAGTCACAATTATTCACAAAACAAATAAGCACAAATGCAAAAAGGCAACAAACAAATACAACAGAGCAACGAATTGCCGTTGACCTGTAGAAAGAAAGTCACAATATTAGTAAGAGCGTTGCGCCAAATCCTAATTATATCTAAGTAAATAAGAGCAGATATCTGACTGTCTTTCAAAAGATTCTCAACGAAATACGATCCTGGACTGGGTGTCGCCAAGTGTAACCTCTCCACAAAATTTTATAAATGACAATATTATTTATGAATGCTAACCTCCCTAGCAATTAAATTTAATGACAATAAAAATGAGAATCGCAATCTGACTCAAAGTATAAGCTGTCACAAAAAAGATGAAAAACAATTCAGTGCTAATGAAACTTCAGTGACAATGAAAATTCAATTAAACCGAAATATCGGTCTTTGGCCCTGTGCCAAAAAAAATCAGAATTAATTTCTTACCTCAGTATAACTGCATGTCAAATCTCCGCTCCTATTGTTGGCCACGGCTTGGAGGAAATGCATTGCAAATAATTTTTTTTTTTTTTGAAATTTAACTGAAACTTTTCTTTAAGGGAAATGGAAGGAAATCGTTGGTTCAATTTAATGATTTTTTTTTTTTTGTAAAAAATTGCTTTGAAATCAAAATTATTATTGGGGCACTTGTTGAAAATTAATTACAATAAATAAACTTTACATTATCTGACGGTTACCTACATTAACAATATACCTCATTCAGCATCTTGACCAGAATGCCATGTCGACGCTCGCCGACTGCGTCCCGCTCGCGACCGTGACAGGACTAGACCACTACTGCCGACAGACTACATCACACAACCGCACTGGGCTACTACCGACAGACTGAACTGCATGACGACTACTAGCGTACTGCTCGCAACACTCGCGCGGTCAAGCGCAGACTAACCACGATAAATGGCTCTCTGGTCAGAGACTCTGCAATGCCTCGCCATCGCTGCTACGTTACATACGTGTTTCAAGTTTCCTATCTTGGGCTATTTTTGTTCATTTGAACGAAAACCTCGCCTTATTTTTTTATACTGTTTCAACATAGTGTCCGTTTTTCATTAAGATCACATGAAGGTATGCACACTATAACAGTCATGAACAGTTTCCAGCTGTTAGAGTACTTAAACTATATTTTTAATAAATTAATTTATATAAAACTTTTTGGGCCTAGTTCCGTGGCTGTGCCACATTTTCAATCGCTGATTTACGTATAAACCAAAGGTGTGGAATCTGACATCATCACTGGCCACCGTTAGTCAGCAGTGATGACGTCATATTATATCTCTACCGCTTGACTTCATACTTAACACTTGGAAACGCTGCAGAGACCATGGAACTTACAAAAATGAAATATAATTAAATAAAATAGAAAGAAAGCGTGAGTACGTAACTTTTTTAGAAAATTAAAACCCAGAAAGAGCCATTTCAGGAAATGGAAAATCAAATACCAGGAGAGAGTTAGGAGTACGACAAATAAGCAGTTTGTCTCCAGTTACGTTACTGAACAGCCGTTTCGAAAACTGGAAGTGATATCTCAGTTAGCATGTGTTTTGGTATATAGAACCCGAATCTGCCTTCCAAAGTGGTCTGGCACGTAATTTATTTTTCAGGTTTTAAAGGTTCTTATTGAAAATTCGCTTTTCGCTGTTTACTATTCTTTTGTTAAGATGTCCAGTTTTTTGCATTAATGGTAGAAGCTCTACAAATTGTCATTAGACGGAAGGTGTGATAAAGATGCTAAACTTTACTCAACTGATGGAAAATTAATCCCTAATCAGAAAGAGAATATGATCTAGTGCGTGTTGGAGAGCGAATGGCGCATTTCACATCATACTTACCTCGTTCTAATAACGTAGTGTGATTTTTTTTTAAATCAGTGAGCGTTTGTTGTGAGAGACAGTAAAACGTTGTGGTATTCAAAACATACACTTCGTAAAAGTTACAAGTCCCAAACATCGTTGTGGTCTAAAGCATCTCGGCAACTATTGCTATCTGTGTGGAGAATTCACACCAAACCAGTCACTTATTTACTTAAGATGCGCATAAACTGTCTTTTGGTAGTCCTATTGATGATCAAGATAGAAATTTAGCATGTCATATTGCCGATATAATTCGTACCACCACCTCATCCGAATGGTTGAAAGGAAAAGGCGGAGTCAAATGTTCAAATGTGTGTGAAATCGTAAGGGACTTAACTGCTAAGGTCTTCAGTCCCTAAACGTACACACTAATCAGCCTAAATAATCCTAAGGACAAACACTCACACCCACGCCCGAGGGAGGACTCGAACCTCCGCCGGGACCAGCCGTACAGTCCATGACTGCAGCGCCCTAGACCGCTCGGCTGATCCCACGCGGCAGGCGGAGTCATGCAACTCATTGTTCCATTGGTTCGATGTGAGCATAAAGACCATTTTCGGACTATTTCACCTACCTCACAAATATTTCAGGGCATTGAAGCAAAACTAGACACGAAATACGGTATCTAAACGTATCTTTAATATATTTACCTGTTCCCCGACACGAAAAGTTTCTTGTTAAAGTCTGTAACTTTATGTCCCATGTTTACAAGGTGGTTCACGAAATATTGCGGTTTTTTCTGCCTATATGCCGTCCGTTAATCCCCGAAGCACAGTCATGCAATGGCTTATAATGAAATCATATGAATCTGGAAAGAAAAACCAGATAAGATCATTTTGCCCTCTCTTAATCTTGAGCTGGGCATTGTGAAGAACTTTGGAAGACCTACGGGTGAACGAGGTCGGGTCTTCATTCAAAGGATAAGTTTCCTACAACGTACGAAGGCAAAGTTGAAAGAAGATGTATTTGCTGGACCACAAATAGGAAAACTGACGAAAGATCCTACCCACCAATTTCAAAAATACCGAATTAGCTGACTGGACCTCTATTCTGAAGTGCTCTTTGGGCAGCAGAAGGGACGATAACTATGTTTCCATTCTAAGTGATCTGTTAGACAGCTACAATAACGTGGGTTGTAGAATACCACTTAAAATTCACCATGTACTTTCCCACATCGACTTGTTTACGGAATATTCGCTAGCCATGATCGATGAGCAGAATGGATGCTTTTACCAGGACTTCAGTACAGTGGAACACCGTTATCAAAATCGGAACCCCTCGGTAATACGCGACTAGTGCTGCGGTCTTATTAGGAAGGATGAAGGTGCGGCAAACAAACGGAGTGCATCGCTGTCACATTTCTCGAATGCAAAAGAAACTGAAATTGAAAATAAGTCGTGATCTAATTTAGGCCTTCTTTTGGCGTCATATTCATGTATACATATTAAACACTGTTGAGTTCTAAACCTCTGAATACTTATTTCTTTTTTTTTTTTTCTACTTCTGTAATCCTTATCAGACCTGTTTTCGATTCCATGGTATATCTAGAACATGTGCCGTGACAGAGTGAACCTTTTACCAATGGATTCAGCATGCCGAAATTAGATAACTCCATTCAGTTACAAACCAGATGAAAAAAATGTTTAAATTTGTTGACTAGTGTTATTTTTGCTATTTGTTGCTGCGGTAATGAATAATAAAATAAAGTCTCTATACTTAAGACGTCAACGAAAGCAATTATTCCACGACATTGCGCTTTGCTGATAATCTAATTGAGGTTGCTGATGGAGAGAACACATTCCTGACAGCTGCCCATATCTTACTCATAACAGGGAAGTTATAGTTATGACCTATTAGTATCTTGAAAAATATCATAAGTTATGGCTTTCAGAGACCAGGAGTCAATTCCATGCAAAATAATAATAGAAAGTATTTAAACCCGAAGTTTTCATTCACGGATATCTGAACATACAGAAGGAAGTAGAAGATTAAATTACATTAACGGATCAAGCTACAGAACACTCAGAACTAAAGTAAGAATGGACACTCTAATTAACTTCTACAAAGCGATGTCAGTATCAACCTGAGCCGTGGTAAAAATTGCTATTTTGAAGAGCGCGCCGCAGCGCGTAATGTGAAGCAGTCGCCCTCCGTTTCTGGCGGTGGCGCCTCTGTGGCAGTCGCAGCTTTGGTGTCTCCCTCCGGTGGGGAAAGGTTGCCTGTTGACGTGCATTTAAGGGGCGCTATGAGCTCGCCAGTCAGTCAGTCTGGATCAGTTGGTCAGGCGGAGTGAGTCTGGGTCAGTCACTCGTCTCCAGTTGCTGGTCTGTCTCTCGTTCGCATTTGTGGGGCAGTCAGTTTCGTGCCAGGATGTCTGTCGTTCGGAGCGACCCTAACAGCCGGTTGGATCGATCGGTTGGTCTGTCACGCACTGAGATACAAGATGCCTTGTCCTTCTTGAGCGTCGGCGCATGTGAGGTCGCCACGACAGTCCAGAGGGGTAGTGGCCGACCCGAGAGCAACAGAAGAGAAACCACGACATCGGGCTGGCCGATGCGAGCTGCGACACCGTGGGACGGGAGATCGGCGCGCCTTCGTGCGTCCGTTGAAGCGGCTGGCAGCGGACGGTTCGGGAGAGCGTTTTGGGGGTGCTGCGCCAGGTCTTCGCCAGGCATCGCAGTTTATTACAAGTGATTCGTGATATGTTACTTCATATACTTGTTAAATTCTACTTGTTTTCTTGGTCAGTCTCTCGTCCCCAGCTTGCTCGTCTGTCTCTCGTCCGCAGTTGTTAGGCAGTTAGTGTCTGTCTGTCGGTATGACATACCGGTACGTTAATTGCTGCCTCTGTCATGTTTGTCGGATTCGGTGTTATCGAATTTATTGCTTGACGTGTAACGGCAGAATTCCTGAAATATGTTTTTATCTTGCCTGTCATCTTGAGAGGCGGTATATGTGTAATGTAGAGCATGTTTGATTAACCTTGTATATTTTATGTAAGACTGCAGTTGTCGGGTTTTTATGTAAATTGTTATTTTAGTATATAAAGTTGCCACCCTTCCAACGTAAGAGTTTTTTTTTGTCAAGTTGCGCCTTCGGTGGCAAGTTAATTTTTTAATGTTAGTCTTTAGTACCATTTCCATAGCTCTACAAGGTGCTTAGTTTATGTGCTTGTGTGAGTTGTTAAAATTTTCAGTTTAAAGTACTCTGATGTGTTGCATATTTGCACCAGTGTAGTCTTTCAAAGGTTGTTGTGAGCGTTCGTGACTACGGCCGTATCAAAAGCGAGTGGCAAGGTTCTCAGCCCGAAAGCTCATACTGTCAAAAAATTTTTCTTTGTGCATCTGAATATATTGATACTTGATATTTAGAGGGTGCTTTCTGATTATAGTTTAAATCTGTTTCTAAAAGGAAAAAAAGCTTTTAGGAATAAAATTTCCATTTGTTGAAAGATATTTGACATGTTTTCATCAGTTACCCACTGGCAACTACTTCCACGCTCACATAGTGTGATTAAATGTGTTTATGTTCTTGATGAATCACTAGTAAATAAAGTAAATTCTTAAGAAAAAGTTTTCAAAGTAAATTCTCGGTTCATAACCGTGATAATTTTTAACGGGTTACGAACGTAAATTCACTTCAATAAGCTACAAAGTAAATAAAGTACCCAATCGACGCCAAACGCCAATCTCGTATTAATCTAGAATAATCAAATACGGGCGAGTGGCATTAATGCGACGACCTGTCAAAGGTCTGAATAACCACCGGACGTGCAGAAAGAGAGAGAGTCGGGAAAGTACCAAGAGGGATGCGGAGCGATGCCGACTTCAGTGCTGTGGCCAGCTGCGCTATGTTTCTCGGTTGACGAGGATCCATGGCGTGAACAGCCCGTTCGAGGTGGTCCCATAGATTCTCGAATGGGCTGGAATCCAGAAAGGTTGGTAGCCGGGGGGAGTTTGATAAACTAATCCAGGTGCTCTTCAAACCACGCACGTGCTCTGCGAACTGTGTGACACGTTCCATTGCCCTACTGATAGACGCTATCGTGCCGAGGAAGAAACAAACCGCATGCATGTTGTAACCTCCCAACAGATAAAAAAATATGATTATATAATTTACATTCAGTGTAACTGCCCAACAGTTTACTTTCGTAACCTTGGAATAATAAAATGTGACTAATCTGTCAATAAAATTGTGGCTCACTTATAACCTTTCAATAATTGACTGTGAATTTAAACTGGCAAATTTTGGACGCCAGCAGCGCTGCGTCACGGCCCTGAAAGATCATTCTGAATAAATTGAAAATTCTTACCGCAGTAAGGTTGCCGGATAACGCGTATGTATCTGTCCCTATAAGACATTTTTCTGGCACAGCTCAGTACAATGCTGGCCGATAGATTTGTCATGTATAAAAAGAAAGAACTGATTTTTCTTTACAATAATCGGGATGACCAAGGATTGGAGAAATTAGTAAAATCATCAAATTGAGATGAATAATTGTGAAAAGTTAATTTTTATAAGAAATATTATTATTATGAGATTTCTTTTTAAACATTTACATGGGACTTGATATAAAAATAGTATATATACGCGAGTCTGCTTTTACCTTATACTACAACGCTCAGGCACCGCCATCGCACCCCACGACCGGCCCAGCCAACTCCATACTCACGACTGCTCGCTACTACTTACTCGTACTGCTACACAGTTCATACTGCTGACAACACTGCTCTCTGGTCTGAGATTCTCTTATAGCTTACATATCGCAAGCAGCGCGTGAGAAATCCATCTGCTCGAGTGCGCTAGCAATAAATTCCTTCGTCATGGACCTCTTATAACGTGTGGTCGTGATCCCCAAGAGTAGATGCATGCTTGTGTTTATCCACCGTCCCTTCCTGATTGGCGAAATATCCCAGGGAATGCCCCGAAAACATCCACCAGACTAGAACCCTCCTCCTTCCAGCATGGACCCTTCCAGACGATTGTTGCAGGTGTCGTCCATCTGTCTGATGGAGCATAAAACGTGATTCATCTGAAAGGGCGACCGCTCGCCACTCGATGGACTTCCAGCTCTGGCAATAGCATGCAAATTCCTGCATTCAACACCGATGAATAGCCTGCCAGCTTAGGGGCATGAGCCACGCGTCAACGAGCCCCGTACTTCATCGAGGCTGTTACTTGCTCAATACTTGCACGTCTCTTCTCCCGTACTCAGCTCCTCAGCTTTCGTTCAACCCTGTCATCTACGCGTTAAATGCATTCACAATTGCGAAAATTGACAACCATCAGCTGCAGAATGCAATGACACAAGGAACATTTGTAATGGACCGGAACTCGAGTCCTGATCACCCGCTTACCGCAAGCGGTCTCCTTACCATTTGGCTATCCGTGCCAGTTCCAAACTTCCATATGTCGTCAACCATGCAACCTGGACTCCTATATCCATCATGTATATTCCCATAAAGTTATTAACCCTTGGTCTTAGTGTGGGACGGTATCTGTAAACAACGTTTTGACGCCCCATCGTAAAAATCAGTTATTTTGTGTCTTACGAGGGAAGATTTCAAATCAGCAACAGCGACGTAGAGAACTGCTGACAGTTGTATGAGTGAATAGGTGTTGAGCTATCAGTAATCAGAAAACGAGTTTGTGGTAAGACTAACTTGAAAGCAACAAACCCTAACGAAACTCACGAGAGTACGAAGACAAAGGAACAGTGAAACATCCTCAATAAATTCCCGCGTTAGAAACAGCGGTGAAACCATCCCACCGTGAAGCAACCTAGCACGAAATATAAACATCGAAGAATATCAGTAATCGACGACGATATATTCACTAAGAGAATCTATAATAATTTAAAGAAGCTTATCAGAAAATTCATTTAACATAAAAGATTATTTACTAACAACAAGGTGGATCTGTACAAAAGCAATTCAGAACGCGACGTACAAGTCAGAAATACTTTCGAAAACAACGTTCATGTAATTCAGAAGCAAACAGCTCGTACAAGTAGAATCAGCTTTGGTTTCAGGGCAGTATTTGGACACCAATAAATGTATATTTGTGAGGTGTGCATGTCATCTTGGGTCCGCAGCTCGTGGTCGTGCGGTAGCGTTCTCGCTTCCCACGCCCGGGTTCCCGGGTTCGATTCCCGGCGGGATCAGGGATTTTCTCTGCCTCGTGATGATTGGGTGTTGCGTGATGTCCTTAGGTTAGTTAGGTTTAAGTAGTTCTAAATTCTAGGGGACTGATGACCACAGCAGTTGAGTCCCATAGTGCTCAGAGCCATTTGAACCATTTGTTACACCGAATCCACCCGCGGGCGATCACAGACAGAGCTTTATTACTAGTCGTGGTGTGTTGGGAAGCGGAAGTCGAACTGAATAGTCAGGAAATATTTATCTTGAAGTGAGTGAGTGCTAAATACTGAATACAGATTTGATGGAAATGATTGAATAAGACAATGAAATGAAATGACAGTAAGGCGTTGATGGCCGGGATGTCCCATTCGGGTACGAAGGCTAAGTGCATGTCTTACTTCATTCGGTGACACATTCGGCGACTTCCGGCCGATGATGAAGATGAAATGATGATGAGGTCAACACAACACCCAGTCGCCTAGCGAAGAAAATCTCCAACCCGGCCGGGAATCGAACCCGGGCACAGTGAATGGGAGGCAAGCACGTTACGACCCAGCTAAGCAGGCGGACTAAATAAGACAATGATGAGAATATTTAAGGATTATGAAAAGAGATTTGTTAAGAACTGAGATTTAAGGTAAATATGCAGTATTATGCTGTAAAATCAACTGTCGTACGGAAATTTTGTTGAAATACATCTTATGGACTGTTCATAGCTAGGGAAGTTAATTCTCCTCCCAAACACACGCATTTACTGAAAAAAAGGAAAGATCATTTTAGATGGGTTAATCCTGTAACTAAAGTAAAATTTTTGAATAATCTACCTCTAAAAAACCACTTACTTTTTTATAGTACCAATATTGCTCACGAGTTTGAAAGTCAAGCTAAAAAATAATTCCTTGCTATAAAATTGTTTCAGACATTATTGCCGTGTATGAATTACTATGTTGCTAGTGTCCAGTTCGCACATGGCAATGTACGAACTTTTCAATATCAGTTTTAGCTTACCGTTTCAATTTAGCTTTGTTGCGGCATTTTTTGTTGTGCACCACTTTGGGGAGAAAGCTTTAACTGTACGGAGGTAAAGTACAAGAATAGCTCAGGGCCATAGTCTTACAGTTACTCTATACATACCGAACAATGGCATTACACAGTTAATCAGTGATTAGGTCAAATTTCTTACATTCAGTTATTTTCCTGCTATGAAAAATACGTTTCAGGGAACAGTGTGACGTATCCGCGTATCGAACATTTTCCGTTTTCTGAGCTTTGTTCACAAGATTAGGTAGGTAAAAGACTTTAATTTCCGCAATTTATTCAGACAAAAATTTATTAGGTCATTTTATATGTAATTTTTGTTGGTTTTACTTTGGCGTATCTTTCAGCTGTTGAAAACTGTCCACTGTGACGTCAGGCAACACACCACGGTTCACTCATCTGCGTAATACGTGGCTCAAGCAATCACATGTTTCACTAATTAATTTCGTGTACACGCTACACACACACAAAATTTTTAAGAAAAATTACAAGGTAAAGGAGGGCAAAAAGTCTTCGGAAGTTATGAAAGGTGGTTGTTGAAGAAGGATGGAGTACAGAAACTATGAAAGGTTGAACGCAAACAAAGAGAGTTTAGAAAACATATGAGGTCTATAGACTAACGTTAATAATACGCATCTGGACTTACTCTGGCAATGAGTTTCAAATCTTCTTCCAGATATCCTGCTTTTATTGTGAATGTCTAGGGCGAATACCAGAGTAGTTCCTTTAGATTTCCTTTTGCACTGGTGTGAGACCGAAGATTCTGCTCCATCTCAAGGGATAGCTAAACACTCATCTTCACTGTACTTCACTCCTCGCAACCCAGTAAAAAATAGGCTTGTACAGGTGGAGTAACTCGTCACAGTAAGTTGTGAAATAATGTCGACTAGGAAATTGTATACAGGGGTGAGTGTTGTAGTTTGGAACACTTTTCTGGGTTTCGCTTCCAGCCAGCCCCGCAATACCAGATTAGTTTATTGTCCCAATTTTAATGTTTCACTTTATGTGGGCAGAAGTTATTTTCGGAAATTACGAAAATTACTTCGCTAAAATAAGGATCTCCGCAAATTAGTAAATATGTTCCAAGGTACAACTTCTTCACTTACCGAGAAGAAAATTACGAAAATTACTTCGCTAAAATAAGGTTCTCCGCAAATTAGTAAATATGTTCCAAGGTAAAACTTCTTCACTTACCGGGAAGCAAGCATTCTAATGAAATTTAAAATTGTTGCAACTGAGAAAATGTGGTCAATAGCGTATTTAACAGTCTGTCTGGTATATTATTGCTGTAGTACTCAACAAAAATCAGTTAGCGATATGAAATGAAGTAGAAATATTATCAAAAACCAATTAGTAACTAAATGAATTTTGAAACAGACGGTACTGAATAGTAAGACAAATTTCCATTTTTAAGACAGTTAAAATAATTAATCACGTTAATTGATAACAGCCAAACAGTTGCAGGATAAAGATTTATTAAAATTTTTGACCACGGTTTCGGGTTGATGCGAACACAGCATACCACAGGCGAGGTAATGATGCTATGCTGAGTGTATTTTACTTCTGATGAAGGTATATTTATATATACCGAAACCGTGGTCAAAAATTTTAATAAATCTTTATCCTGCAACTGTTTGGTTGTTATCATTTACCGTGACGAATTTCATCAGTTGCTGTTTCGGCCATGTTTAAAATTTTAAAATAATTAAGATATTAAAGAAGCAAATTCCGTGATAGAAGACTTTCTTCCGTTTCTAAGTGGTAGTGCACCAGTCACAATGCAGTGTTTGAAACCGACACGTTAGGTAGCTACTTCTAAAGATGTGCGGAATTCTAAAGATTCTATAACGATATCCGCGAAACAGCTTTGATGTATTTTACAGCACTTAAACGTGTAGAACTAAAAACATTTACAAATGCTGCTCGAAACACAACCACAACAACAAAAAAGTAACTGACGGAAACTGTTTATGGCCGTCTCTAGTGCGTATTCCTTCATGTGGTTCTACTAGACTGAACGAAAAACACTGTATGTTGCTAAGTACTCCATTCTCTAGGTACCAGACTCTTCACTGGAATCGTTTGCTGTCAGTTTTGTCTCAGTAGTTAAGTACACTGAGGTGACGAGGGTCACAGGGTACCTCCTCATACCGGATCGGACCTCCTTTTGCCCGGCGTAGTGCACCAGCTCGATGTGGCGTGGACTCAAGTGGTTGCAAGCTCCTGTAGGAATGGGGAGCCATGCTGCTTCAATAGCCGTCTGTAATAGCGACAGTGTTGACAGTGCAGGATTTTCTGCATCGGCTGCCTCCCATAAATGTTCGACAGGATAAATGCTGGGCGATCTAATGGCCAAATCATTCAGTCGAATTTTCCAGAGTGTTTTTCAAACCAATCAAAAATGGTTCAAATGGCTCTGAGCACTATGCGACTTTACTTCTGAGGTCATCAGTCACGTAGAACTTAAAACTAATTAAACCTAACTAACCTAAGGACATCACTCAGATCCATGCCCGAGGCAGGATTCGAACCTGCGACTGTAGTGGTCGCTCGGCTCCAGACTGCCGCGCCTAGAACCGCATGGCCACTCCGGCCGGCCAAACCAATCCGAAACAACTGTGGCACGGTGAAAAGTCCGATTATCATTGATAAAAATTCCACTGTTGTTTAATAACAAGTAGCCGAACATAATCATTTCCAGTCAATGATCGGTTCAATAGGACCAGAGACTCCAGCCCCTTATGGAGCCATCATCAACTTGTACAGTTCCTTCTTGACAACCAGGATCCATGGCTTTGTAGGGTCAGCGGCACACTCGAAACCTACCACCTGCTCTTACCAACTGAAATCGGGACTCATCTGACCACGGTACTGATTTCCAGCGGCATTTGCTCACCAGCCCACAGACGCGCAGCGCGCGGTGCCGTGCTGCTAGCAAAGGCACTCGCGTCGGTCGTCTGCGGGCATAGCCCATTAACATAAAATTTTCTCACCATGTCTAACGGATACGTTCGTCATACGTCCGACACTAATATCTGCGTCTGTTTCTCTCAGTGGTGCTTGTCTGTTAGCACTGACGACTACGCAGACGGCGGTGCTCTGGGTCGCTAAGTGAATGCCGTCGGCCACCGCATTGTCGGTGCTGAGAGGTAATGTCTTATCCTTGATATTCTCGGCACACACTTGACTATGTGAGTCACGGAATTTTGAGTTCCCTAACGATTTTCGAAATGAAACCCTTTGCGTTTTGAGTCCGTTAGTCCGCGACGTGTGGCCGTAATCACGTCGGAAACCTTTTCACATGAACCACCTGAGTACAAGTGGCAGCTTCGACGATGGATTGCCCACTAATACCTCGTGTACGCGACACTACCACCGTATGTGCATGAGCATATTGCTCTCCCACGACGTTTGTCACCTCAGTGTGTGACAATAGGACGTAACGGTCGAGAGCGTTAGTTACAGGGTTATTACAAATGATTGAAGCGATTTCACAGCTTTACATAAACTTTATTATTTGAGATATTTTCACAACGCCTTGCACACACATACAAAAACTCAACAAGTTTTTTTAGGCCCCTTTAGTGATTCGGCAGACATCAAGCCGGTAATCAAGTTCCTCCCACAATCGGCGCAGCATGTCCCCATCAATGAGTTGGAAAGCATCGTTGATGCGAGCTCGCAGTTCTGGCACGTTTCTTGGTAGAGGAGGTTTAAACACTGAATCTTTCACATAACCCCACAGAAAGAAATCGCATGGGGTTAAGTCGGGAGAGCGTGGAGGCCATGACATGAATTGCTGATCATGATCTCCACCACGACCGATCCATCGGTTTTCCAACCTCCTGTTTAAGAAATGCCGAACATCATGATGGAAGTGCGGTGAAGCACCATCCTGTTGAAAGGTGAAGTCGGTGCTGTCGGTCTCCAGTTGTGGCATGAGCCAATTTTCCGGCATGTCCAGATACACGTGTCCTGTAACGTTTTTTTCGCAGAAGAAAAAGGGGCCGTAAACTTTAAACCGTGAGATTGCACAAAACACGTTAACTTTTGGTGAATTACGAATTTGCTGCACGGATTGCGTGAGGATTCTCTACCGCCCAGATTCGCACATTGTGTCTGTTCACTTCACCATTAAGAAAAAATGTTGCTTCATCACTGAAAACAAGTTTCGCACTGAACGCATCCTCTTCCATGAACTGTTGCAACCGCGCCGAAAATTCAAAGCGTTTGACTTTGTCATCGGGTGTCAGGGCTTGTAGCAATTGTAAACGGGAAAAGGTTCTGCTTTAGCCTTTTCTGTAAGATTTTCCAAACCGTCGGCTGTGGTACGTTTAGCTCCCTGCTTGCTTTATTCGTCGACTTCTGCGGGCTACGCGTGAAACTTGCCCGCACGCGTTCAACCGTTTCTTCGCTCACTGCAGGCCGACCCGTTGATTTCCTCTTACAGAGGCATCCAGAAGCTTTAAACTGCGCATACCATCGCCGAATGGAGTTAGCAGTTGGTGGATCTTTGTTGAACTTCATCCTGAAATGTCGTTGCACTGTTATGACTGACTGATGTGAGTGCATTTGAAGCACGACATACACTTTCTCGGCTCCTGACGCCATTTTGTCTCACTGCGCTCTCGAGCACTCTGGCGCAGAAACCTGAAGTGCGGCTTCAGCCGAACAAAACTTTATGAGTTTTTCTACGTATCTGTAGTGTGTCGTGACTATATGTCAATGAATGGAGCTACAGTGAATTTATGAAATCGCTTCAATCATTTGTAATAGCCCTGTACATTTGAGACTGGATGTGGTGATCTGATGTTGGTCAACAACGCCTTTAAGGCGACAAAGATCCGATTAGCGACAACTCAGTGAGTTTGTACGAGGTCGTGCTACAGAGCTGGATGTTCCTTCTGCGATACTGCAGAAAGACTTGGAATGTTGCCACTGTACATGATTGCTGGCAGCGGCAGTCACAGGCAGACTGGACTCCAGATGGCCCCGTGCCACTACGATGTTCGACGTATAGCTCTGGCGCATCGTACTGCACGTGTAGCAACTATTTTTTGGCAACAGTTGGCCCCACAGTGACACAACGAAATATTACATAATGATTATTCCACGGTCAGTTCCGAGACTGATACTCTGTAGCGTGCATTTCACTGGCCCAAATTAATCGCCATTTGTAACTTCAGGGGTGTCAAGTGAGAGCTCATTGGACTGCACGGTGAATGTCAGTTGTGTTTTCTGATGTATGCTGGTTCTGCCTCGGTGCCAGTCAAGGCCGTATGTTGGCCTGCAACCAACCTGTCTTTGGGCTAGACACATTGGACCTACACCTAGAGCTGTGGCCTGGGGTACGATTTCGTGTGACAGCAGGAGCTTTCTCGTTATCCCACGCACGCTGACTGCAAATTTATACGTCAGTCTGGTGATTCTACCTGTCGTGCTGCCATGCATCAACAGAATTCCAGGGGGTGTTTTCCAACAGGGTAACGTCCGACCACATATCGCTGTTGTAACACAGCAAGCTGCACAGAATGTGGACATGGTGACTTGGCCTGCTCGATTATCAAATCTGTCTCGATTCGAGCACATATCGGATGACAGTTCCATCGCCATCCGCAAACAGCATTAACCGTCCCTGTATTGACGGACGAAGGGCGACAGGTATGGAACTTCATTTTTTTAAAGTGACATCCGGGTCCTGTACAACACAATGCATGAAAGTTTGCATACTTGTCTTCAACATCCTGGCGCTCACACCGGTTATTAAGCATTTCACATTCGCACTGGCTTATATCGCGCTTATATTAACCAGTGGTCTTGCAATGTTAATCATTAAATGTGTTAGCTAGACAAGCGAATTCCCGAAGTTCATTACTCTTGATTAATTATTCTCCGGTGATGAGACTTTTTCCCCTGCAGTGTGAGTATAACACGCTGTGGCGAATCAGAGTGCCTACAAGCTGCTCTATCGGCTGACTGGCCTGAAGGCGTGCATGTTAAAATTATTTCGTGGAGTCATCTGGAGCTAGTAAACTCCATGTGTCGATAGCCTTCGTGGAGTGCACAAGGCAAGTCGAGCCCTCTGGGAAGACGGCGGGTTGTGTTTCCAAGATCAGTGGTCAGGGATCAATATAGTTTTTCTCTCTGTGCAAATAGTTTCGAAAGTGGGAAGAGAGTTGCTGTGCGCTGTCGTGTGAACCGCCCTAATAGTTTGCTCATTCTGAAGGCGCGTCTTGCTGTTTACCAAACGTATCAGGAAAGGGGAAAACCGTCCGGTTAAAATTGGTACCTGTATTTCAGGTCAGAATACCCATATTTTTTTATATTTATTTGGTCTCGGTTAGGACATGTGTTTTCATTTTATACTAATAACCGGGACTAAAACCGAAATATCGATTAGTCATAGAAGCAATGTGAGACTCCCGCTGATCCCTCTGGCAGAACAGGTAATAGGATTGTGGAAAGGGTCAAGGGTTGAGGTTAATTTCTGCTTATAACTGTCAATTATTGTAATTTAATAATCTTCACAACCAAAGCGGCAGATAGCCAAATCTTTACCGAATGCTACTCTCTCACGTCTCAAGGCCTCCAACAAGAAATCTTAACAAGATAAAAATCAAATTGAGATAGCAATAAAATAATTCAATAGCAACTTGCGCAAGGTGCAACACAAAAAGCTGAGGGCCACAAATTTTAAAACTTCAGAATATATTACCATAGACCTTTAAATGCTGAAGGCCAGCATGTTTAACAACAAGAAATCTTTAAAAAATCAACAAGATAAAATTCCATTTAAGATAGCAATAAAATAATTTAAAGAAGCGACATATGCAAGGTGCAATGCCAATGGCTGAGGGCCACAATTCAACTTCAAAATTTGTAAAATATATGAGCATAATTTTTAAAGGCAGAAGGCCGCATTGTTTAAGCTTGAAAGATAAATTTAAAAGTTAATTTTGCAAACTTTTAAGAAAACATACAGATAACCATAAGCCTAAAATTTAAAATAGATGACAACAGGTAATTAAACACTCAGAAGGCCTACAGGGAGGTCGGTCTTCCCTCGTTCACTTAGGTGAGCCAGGTGGTGTGCCCAGCTATACTTGATCCGTAGGAACCCTACCTAGGGACAGCCACGGACCGACCGACAAACGACTTGCTTGCCACCAATCGGTACATGAGAATTCAAACACAAAATCTTGCCAACAGTGAAATACCGATATGAACCACACAACATGAATGGACGTGGCTTTGGTACGTGAAACCACTACTCAACTCTGACGTTCTGGGTCGGTGAACCACAAAGCTCATAGCGATCGAACAGCCACACACACGCTCCGATACTGCGTAGGGACCGCCAGTGTATCTAGCCGACTGCACCGCATGGAGATAACTTCCCTCGTCCACAACAAACGACCGACTCCCACTCTTCCTTCCGCGACTGCTGCTCCGTCGCGACTGCACTGCTGCTGCGTTTCCCACTCACTTCCAGACACACGACGGCGGAAATACTTGCTCCGACCAAGCCATGCAGAGGAAACACGGCCACTGGCAAAACGACATCCCTGCACCAGGAAAGGACCGACCCAAGTTCCACAAGATATTAAGAGACGACCGACCTCTCACAGTCAATAAGCCGACGACATTTAAAATAACTTACCAATGAAAATCACGTAACTACACGCACAACCTGGCAAACATTTGCACGAAGACCTGAACGATACCCGACAGCAACTAAACAGGCACTAACAAGCTCATTGTATTTATTAAACGTAGAGGGCATTTCACCGCAACGGTTTATTATAACTGTCGATTTTCTCGACAACGACTGAGAAGTGCATCTTGGTGCTTTGCCTCATAAGACCTCTGGCCATGAGCTTTTATTATGCGCAGTATGAATGGAATCTGAATTTCACAATTGGCGGCCTCCCCTTGTAAGACAGATCGGGAGTCGATGCACACGCACACACACACACACACACACACACACACACACACACACACACTCACACACACAGCCGACTCATGAACAATCGGTGAACCAAAACGTGTCGTCCGGTTGGACGACCGAAGGACGATGCACCAAGACCGTGGCCCGCCTCAAGTGGTGCGTTGCGGCAACGGTCGGGCGAGCCATGTCGACGCAGAGCTCACTGCTGCTCCAACCCGACTGCGCTAGTGCTGCATTGCAACTCCCCGACTGGCAGGTTCGGACTGAGCTCCTAACGCGTTCCAACTGACTGGCAGACCCGAACTCACGATCCCAACTGGCAATCCGAACTGGCTTACGACAGACAACGACCGGGAAGTCATAGCAGTCAAGCAAAGATACTACGAGAGGGGATATATCGACACGCGCTGCTAACGCCGCTCACGGTCAGGCAAAGCAGCAACTCAGTGACAGTAGTAGCTTAAACTAAGGTAATGAGGTAGAAGTACGTTAAAAACAGGGTGTAAAACACATATTGGCGGGAACATGAGCCATGCATGGCTCACAATGTTAAAATTTTTCGCTTTTAAATAAATCTGTTTTAAAAAGAATAGTTTTTATTCGTAAAATTTCCATTATCTTCAAATATTGCATTATTACAGGTAATGTGAAAGGCTATCATTGTTATTTTAACAGCAATACTGTGGCATGGCCTGTTGGATGGTTCACCCAATTTGTGAAACTTCCCCCACCTGGTTTAAGGGTAGTTTCTCGCTATCGTTTTCGGACATTAGCTGTAATACGGAATGATATCATCCCTAGTCTGAAACCATTTTAGGAAGTGCTATATTAGTGAAGCACAATGCTCCATTTGCTTTAATGGATTGAGAAGAAGAAGAGTCACAACAAGCTAGCGGCGTCATATAGTGAGTAAACTTGAAAACTTAACCATTAATTCACAGTTTACAAAAAAAGAGAAAGCAGCTGATCTGTTGACTGTGTCTACATAACATACCTTTATTCGCTTGTAGCCGTTGAAAACGGACAATTTAACTATATAAAATGTTCTCCAATCTCAACTGTCACCCTTTGGCACTGACCATTCTTAATGCCCAAATAGTGATACGATACTCGATTACAGCAAGATTTCTGAGTATAGTTCCAAAAAATTGGAATCAATAGGAGAACACAGTTGCTCTTTTTTTTCTATTTGGGCACTAATCACTTCTTAGAGAGAAGCAGCGAATAGTGGATGAAACAAATTTTCGTTTATTTGCCCATTAAAATTAATATTTTGAGTCTACGTATCTTGAAACTGAGGGAATCAAGTTTTTCAATCTTCGTTCGGTTTCAGCGTATGTAGTATGTAGTAAATAACAGGAATATTAAAACTTGGTGTTCTTTAATGAATGAAGCGGACATGGTGCAAGTTGTTAGGAGGGAGTCAGATGCTAAAGCGTGTTGATTACTTGCATAGAAGAGATGACTATATTAATCTTGTCTCGTGCGTCCAAGTAACTTTGCTATCGTAGCCAAGCAAGATGTTAATCTGGGTGCGCCATCAAACATTTCGGAGGAGGCCTGCGGGATGGTACGACGCCAAGAGTGTATGGATTCTGATCATGAACGGGTCTCCGTCAGACGCTACGGAAGTCCCGACACGACAGACGAGAAGCAACGTTACAGCTTCAAAGTATTCGGTTATGAGAACGCATGAGCAAATTGATCTTGCATTAATGCCAAAACATATGGTGCCTCAGAGTCTCTACATCAATCGTTTGGGGTGACAGATCATGTCAATGAGAACAACTTCAGTTGGAGACAAAGTCTTCGCTGATGCTTATCAGCGACTCTCCACCCATCAACTGTCAACTGAGTCGTCAGTTGGCAGTCAATTCAGTTGGCAGCTGGTGGGTGGAGTGCTTACGCAGAATTTTTCAGATAGTCAGCATAACCAGTTATTTTGGCCACTGATGCGGTATGTATAGGGATCATGTCAACTCCTTCAGCATCAACTGTTGCCTGATGGTGGCGCATTGAGGCGCCGAAACTGGTAGCTACAAAATAAATGAAATCATGAAGAAGGCTGTAGGCGCTTTGTTTCCTCGGAATAGTAAACAGCTGCTGTCCCCAAGAACTCCTGGGAAAAAGGATAGACATACAACAATATTTGAAACGGGTTTGTAGTGTCTAAAAGTCTGGAACATACCACAAATTTTCAAAAATGCTATATCTCGAAAATAGCAATGGCAGAATTACCGCGTAATCACATTAAGAGCTCATGTAGCCAAGTTACTGACAAGAATCTATTTGGTAACGACTAGTTCATCTTTAGAAAAGGTACGGACTCCATAGCGGCAAATGTGACGATGATGTCGATGATGGAAGCAAGACTTACGAACCATCAAGACACGTTCGCAGGGTCTCTCGGTGTACAGAAAGCATTCGACAACGTAAAATGGTGTAAGATATCAGAAATTCACAGGAAAATAAGCGTAAACAATAGAGAAATACATGTAAAGTAAAATATGTACAAGCACCATTAACGGAAAATAATTGAGTAAATCCAAGAAGTGTTTGTATTAGATAGAGGTGTAAGACAAGGATGCAGTTTTCGCCCGCTACTGTTCTAGAATTTAATGACGGACTAAAAAGAAAAAAATCAGCTATTGGATTAAAATTCAAGATGAAAGAATGCCAATGGTAGGATCCGCTGATGACTGTGTTTCCCTCATAGCTATAAAACAAAAATCTGGGAGCATGAGTAAATGAAGTGAAGGTATTGCGCAATTTTTGGTAGTTTGGTATTTAAATAAAACCTTACTGACAAAGGAAGTTGGACATACGTGAGCCTGCTAGCACACGTGAATGGAGCACTCTTGATCAACAGAAGTCTACTCGTATCAAAGGTCGGCCTTGATTTGAATAATGTATTTCTGAGAATGTTCGTCAGAAACGCGGCATTGTATAGAAGTGAATCATGCACTGTGGGTAAACTATAAAAGAAGAGAAACGAAGCAATTGTATTGTGTTATAATAGAAGGATGGTGGAAATTTGATAGGGTTCTAAGAAATGAAGGGATCTCATGCGAGTGCTAGTCTCACTTGAAGAGCCTGGCACCAGAGGGCAATTCGGGGTGAACCGCAAACCAGTCAGAAGACGCATCACTTCCTCCTGTGAATCCAAGGCGACAGAGAGACCCTTAGAACCATTATATACGTATAAGACTAATACATACGTGTACAAATACCAGCTATCCGGCACACCTCCACATGGGTAGCGTTAAGTAGCTACTGCCAGACGACTTGATGGGCGTAGTTCATTTTGTTTGGTGCCAAGTATAGAAGTCAGGAAACGACATTAAGTGAACACAACCACTTTCATATAATTTAGACGATGTAATTAGCGAACGCCAGGAAAATTGTCTGAAGGCTAGAATATTACGTGTTCCATATTGAATTGGCGTTTGGATGACATAGCAATGATGGAAGTACATCGTTACGTAAGTAATGAATTTATAATTAATGTAAATATTGTATTCGAATCATGTGTCTATGTTTATATAGTAATATAAAGAATAAAGATTTCTCTAACTCTTCTCCCCCCCCCCCCCAGCCATCACCCCTTCATGTTTTTCATACAACCAGGAAACACCCCTCTTCCCCTTCACTACAATAAGCATAGACTACTTACCGCCCCTTTCCCTTACATTCTTTCTCTGTTCTCGCTCCTAACTGTTTTCTCCTCCTCCCCCCTTCCCCCTTCAAATACACGACACATCCAGCCTTTTATGCTTGTTATCCATAGTGATTTGACGCGATACATAGTTATTATATCTAGTAAACCGGATTTTAATTTGTTTTTGTAATTGTCTGTGTGAAAGACTGTAACAAACGAAAGGTTAATGGGAAGCATGGAGCTATGGAGCAATGTTATGTAGTGTCAGTCCTACATGAGAGCACAACGTGTTTTGACAATTTCTTTTGGAACATAGGAATATTAAACTGTGCATGCCATGTGGAAGCCTCCTGTGCTTGCTACACCTACGGTGAGGTTATTATATGCGTTTATCTCATGGAAGTTTGCACAATGATAATGATTAAATATACATATATGTGTTTAATTTACATTATGTCCCCCTTTTTTCCACCTTTTTTACGTATTGTTTCCTCTCTTTATATATAACTGTAATGTCACTCGCCTGAAGAGCGGTGGATTATGTCGCTGCCAACCCTCCCCTGCCCGTGTGGGGCCGGGGAATGAAATCAAAACAAAGAAAGAATAATAATTTTTAAACTTGTGAATTTATATCAGACTTACGATTGCTGTGTCACAGTAGGACGCATTGCTAGAATCTTTGGCAATTTTTATCCTGGAGTAGTTTTTATCTATCCTACATTAGGACATGGAATGAACGGTTGGGCAAGCATGGGCATAACTGGTAGTGACTTTGATGTGCCACCATTGCCTCTGTTGCTTGGTCTCATTATTTCTCGTAATTGTTGTCACATGTGTAGCCACAATTCCTATAATAAATCTCCTACTGATGTTTTATATTTGAAAATGAATATGTACTTTGCTGAAACCGATAATGTAACCCCTTATTTTACAGAAAAATTTTATGTATTGTTTGACTATGGCTTGACTATTGTAGTGTCAAATAAACATTTAACTTACATTAGTGACACTCCTTTACGACAGTTATATCGGTATATAGAAATGCCTTCGTAGTGGATCACTGTACATATTAGTGAAAACTGTATCATAATCCCTACAGCTGTTCGTTAGATTAGCCTGCACATGCAGTAGCACGTTAGGAGTTATATTACAGACATTGCCAGTATTGGTAGCAGATACACAAAATATGTGGAAAGAATGCAGGGATGACAACGAAGCCAAATTCATGTCACTGAAGTGAAAAACATTCGTAACATCTGGAAAACAAACTGAGAACAATATGCATAATGTGAAAATAAATTTAATTCATGTCGTGGATACATAAGCAACAGGAGCGAGTGATTTTCACAGATAGTAATAATAGTTGTTGGCTACCTCTGTCGTAATAGGAAAGTTACGCTTATAAACCGCGTACTCCACATACAAATCAGCTTAAAATACCATTAAAACGCATTACACAACGTCTTGTTCAAATTTGATTAAGTACAAAACGCTCTACTTTATTCAGAGGGACAGCAGTATTTACTCCAACAAAGAAAATGCTAAATACCTTAAACAATTGCCAGTAAAACGAGGTGTTAGTGTTTATAAATGCTATAATTGCACACCGATATGTGTTAACACAATACTTTACGATAATCGGGGCGCGTTGCACCTGGGGACTTGTTTATTAAGCGTGAAAATTAAATTGAATTACTGTAATTACAAAATTAAGCTAATGAAAGCAAGGTTATTCCAACCAATTTCTCTGTGGCATGCGGAAAACACGAACGTGCAAGGCTGCCTCATTATGCCGAGAAATACAGCCGTCCACTTTCGCGTAGAATTTTCATACGGAAAAGGAGGAACTGGATAACGTGTGACTTCAAGACGATTAGTTTCTTTATAGAAGGTTTTCATTATTTCGAGCCCATAATATCGAACTATGATTCTTGCTTTTAATCCTCACACGAATTTCAAAATGACAGGTACTTGGCGGAGATTATTTTCAATAATCGCCCATGATAGCGAAAACCATTACAAATTCTGGAATACCTATACGGTTCTATGCAATTTATGCGAAGGAACTACTTGCATTTCTTGCAGAAGTAAATCGAACGTTGTTGGAATAAAGAATGCCCCATAGCTATTGGAAAAAGTCACAGCTGATTTTCGTTTTGAAAACCCGTCGCGGATATCATACTTTTTGCTATAGACTAAGTTGCTGACGTCAATCATCTGCATAATCAGGGGAGATGTTATGTCTTTGCTTGTTTCGTGCTTCACAGACGCCGAAAAAAGTTTTACTTTGATTTTGCAAGAGATTGTTTTTTATATGTCTGATCCACAATGCAGTAGAGATCATTGATGTCCTTCATTCACCTTCCTTGAGTTTCAGAACGCATTCATTGAAGTTTCCTACAGAACCAAATAAAGATAATCCAACGAAATATGTAGTGGGACGGATGAGTATCTAACGATACTTCTAAGCATGATTTCCTAAGTTCTACGGCACTGTGGAGATTAGTAGTTCTCGATACCGTTGAATGAAATAGCGTGTAAAGTCGTAAGCTCAGGGCCGTCGTTTGCAGATCACGCTTTTTCTACACATAGAACTCACAATGAAAGGACGTTATAACAGAGTAACATACTGGAAGGAGACCGTCGATAGGAACAGCTTGGCACTTGAGTTGTTGTTGTTGTGGTCTTCAGTCCTGAGACTCGTCTGATGCAGGAGGACAATGGAATGTAGTCGAATTAAGTCGGGTGATGCTGAGGGAATTAGATTAGGAAATGAGACATTTAAAGTACTAAAGGAATTTTGCTATGTGGGGAGCAAAATAACTGATGATGGTCGAAGTAGAGAGGGTATAGAATGTAGAATGGCAATGGCAAGGAAAGCGTTTCTGAAGAAGAGAAATTTGTTAACATCGAGTATAGATTTAAATGTCAGGAAGTCGTTTCTGAAAGTATTTGTATGGAGTGTAGCCATGTATGGAAGTGAAACGTGGACAATAAATAGTTTAGACAAGAAGAGAATAGAAGCTTTCGAAATGAGGTGCGACAGAAAAATGCTGAAGATTTGATGGGTAGATCACATAACTAATGAGGAGGTATTGGATAGAATTGGGGAGAAGAGGCGCTTGTGGCACAACTTAACTAGAAGAGAGGATCGGTTGGTAGGACATGTTCTGAGACATCGAGAGATCACCAATTTAGTTTTGGAGGGCAGCGTGGAGGGTAAAAATCGTAGAGGGAGACCAAGAGATGAATACACTAAGCAGATTCAGAAGGATGTAGGCTGCAGTAAGTACTGGGAGATGAAGAAGCTTGCACAGGATAGAGTAGCATGGAGAGCTGCATCAAACCAGTCTCAGGACTGAAGACCATAACAAAAACAACAACATGGATTTTAATACCTACTCCGAATTTTTCTTTTGTTTCCTTCACTGCTTGCTCAATATACAGATTAAATAACATCGGGGAGATACTACAACCCTGTTTCACTCCCTTTCCAACCACTGCTTCCCTTTCATGTCCCTCGACTCTTATAACTGCCATCTGGTTTCTGTACAAATTGTAAATAGCCTTTCGCTCCCTGTATTTTACCCCTGCCTCCTTCAGAATTTGAAAGAGAGTATTCCAGCCAACATTGTCGAAAGCTTTCTCTAAGTCTACAAATGCTAGAAACGTGGGTTTGCCTTTCCTTAATCTAGCTTCTAAGATACGTCGTAGGGTCAGTAATGCCTCACGTGTCCGAGCATTTCTACGGAATCCAAACTGAACTTCCCCGAGGTCGGCTTCTACTAGTTTCTTCCATTCGTCTGTAAAGAATCCGCGTTAGTATTTTGCAGCCGTGACTTATTAAACTGATAGTTCGGTAATTGTCACATTTGTCAACACCTGCTTTCTTTGGATTGGAATTATTATATTCTTCTTGAAGTCTGAGGGTATTTCGCCTGTTTCATACATCTTGCTCACCAGATGGTAGAGTTTCGTCAGGACTGGCTCACCCGGGGCTGTCAGTAGTTCTAACGGAATGTTGTCTACTCCGGGGGCCTTGTTTCGACTCAGGTCTTTCAGTGCTCTGTCAAACTCTTCACGCAGTATTATATTTCCCATTTCATCTTCATCTACATCCATTTCCATAATATTGTCCTCAAGTACATCGCCCTTGTATAGACCATCTATATACTCCTTCCTTCTTTCTGCTTTCCCTTCTTTGCTTAGAACAGGGTTTCCATCTGAGCTCTAGAGGTTCATACAAGGGGTTCGCTTATCTCCAAAGGTCTCTCTAATTTTCCTGTAGGCTGTATCTATCTTACCCCTAGTGAGATAAGCCTCTACATCCTTACATTTGTCCTCTAGCCATGCCTGCTTCGCCATTTTGCACTGCCTGTCGATCTCATTTTTGAGACGTTTGTTCCTTTTTGCCTGCTTCATTTACTGCATTTTTATACTTTCTCCTTTCATCAATTAAATTTCCTCTGTAACCCAAAGATTTCTACTAGCCCTCGTCTTTTTACCTACTTGATCCTCTGCTGCCTTCACTTCTTCATCCCTGAAAGCTACCCATTCTTCTTCTACTGTATTTATTTCTCTAATTCCCGTCAATTGTTTCCTTATCCTCTCCCTGAAGCTCTGTACAACCTCTGGTTTAGTCAGTTTATCCAGGCCCCATCTCCTTAAATCCCCACGTTTTTACAGTTTCTTCAGTTTTTATCTATAGTTCATAACCAATAGATTGTGGTCAGAGTCCACATCTGCCCCCGGGAATGTATTACAATTAATACCTGGTTCCTAAATTGCTGTCTTACCATTATATAATCTGATACCTTCTAGTATCCCCAGGATTCTTCCATGTATACAATCTTCTTTTATGATTCTTGAACCAAGTGTTAGCTATGATTAAGTTATGCTCTGTGCAAAATTCTACCAGACGGTTTCCTCTTTCATTTCTTACCCCCAATCCATATTCACCAACTACGTTTCCTTCTCTCCCTTTTCCTACTGCCGAATTCCAGTCATCCATGACTATTAAATTTTCGTCTCCCTTCACAATCTGAATAATTTCTTTTATTTCATCATACATTTCTTCAATTTCTTCGTCATCTGCAGAGCTAGTTGGCGTATAAACTTGTACTGTTGTAGTAGGCGTGGGCTTCGTATCTATCTTGGCCATAATAATGCGTTCACTATGCTGTTTGTAGTAGCTTACCCGCATTCCTATTTTCCTATTCACTAATAAACCTACTGCTGCATTACCCTTATTTGATTTTGTGTTTATAACCCTGTACTCACCTGACCAGAAGTCTTGCTCCTCCTTCCACCGAACTTCACTAATCCCCACTATATCTAACTTTAACCTATCCATCTCCCTTTTTAAATTTTCTAACCTACCTGCCCGATTAAGGGATCTGACATTCCACGCTCCGATCCGTGGAGCGCCTGATTTCTTTCTCCTCATAACGACGTCGTCCTGAGTAGTCCCCGCCCGGAGATCCGAATGAAGCGCTATTTTACCTCGGGATTATTTTACCCAAGAGGACGTCATCATAATTTAACCATACAGTGAAGCTGCATGCCCTCGGGAAAATTTACGGCCGTAGTTTCCCTTTGCTTTCTGCCGTTCGCAGTACCAGCACAGCAAGGCCGTTTTGGTTAGTGTTACAAGGCCAGATCAGTCAATTATCCAGACTTTTGCCCTTGCAACTACTGAAAAGGGTGCTGCCCCTCTTGAGTTATAAATTATTAAAAGAGGGAGCTAAGCTGTAAATCCACAGTCCTTGCCACACTGTAATTTATTTGACCAGATAACTGGTCTGTGTTACGGTTCAAATGATTCAAATGGCTCTAAGCACTATGGGACTTAATATCTGAGGTCATCAGTCCTCTAGACTTAGAACTACTTAAACCCGTCTAACCTAAGGGCATCACACACATCCATGTCCGAGGCAGGATTCGAACCTGCGACCGGAGCAGCAGCGCGGTTCCAGACTGAAGCGCCTAGACCCGCTCGCCCACAGCGGCCGGCTGGTCTGTGTGACTCCCGACACCAAATCTTAATCTATCAGTTCTTGACTACTCAATCTCTCAGTAGCTGTTGTTTAGTACCTGACATGTAACTGTCCAACCAATGGCCTTGTCGTAGTGGTCAGATCACCGAAGTTAAGCGCTGTCGGGCTTCCATAGCATTTGAATGGTTCGCCGTCAGGGTCTGCCAAGTGCTGTTCGCAAGCTGGATGCACTCAGGCCTTGTGAGGCCAGGTGAGGAACTACTTGACTGAGAAGTAGCGAATGCAATCACGAAAACAGACAACGAAAGGGAGAGCGATGTGCTGACCAAATCTCCGTCTGTATCCACGTCCAGTGACGTGTAAGGACTGACGATGCCACGGAACTATCCGATGCCCTCTGGCATTCAAGGCCTGTTCGGACGGCGTTTTCATTTGACTAGCTAATAAAGTCACAAAAAATGTTACCAAGGGTATGATTTTTACAGTTGGCTTAACTATCAAGTTCACCAGTGCCCTCCTAAAATGAAACTCATTTTATTTCGTGAAAAATGGAATAAATGCGCATAGATAGTAGATAAGACATATTATTATGTGACTTTGACCAGTCACCTGAATATGTTGCAACTGAGCTTCTCGATGTGGCGCCAGCACACGAAAGAAGTTATAACGGAGATTCCATACCTACACTTATACACTCCTGGAAATGGAAAAAAGAACACATTGACACCGGTGTGTCAGACCCACCATACTTGCTCCGGACACTGCGAGAGGGCTGTACAAGCAATGATCACACGCACGGCACAGCGGACACACCAGGAACCGCGGTGTTGGCCGTCGAATGGCGCTAGCTGCGCAGCATTTGTGCACCGCCGCCGTCAGTGTCAGCCAGTTTGCCGTGGCATACGGAGCTCCATCGCAGTCTTTAACTCTGGTAGCATGCCGCGACAGCGTGGACGTGAACCGTATGTGCAGTTGACGGACTTTGAGCGAGGGCGTATAGTGGGCATGCGGGAGGCCGGGTGGACGTACCGCCGAATTGCTCAACACGTGGGGCGTGAGGTCTCCACAGTACATCGATGTTGTCGCCAGTGGTCGGCGGAAGGTGCACGTGCCCGTCGACCTGGGACCGGACCGCAGCGACGCACGGATGCACGCCAAGACCGTAGGATCCTACGCAGTGCCGTAGGGGACCGCACCGCCACTTCCCAGCAAATTAGGGACACTGTTGCTCCTGGGGTATCGGCGAGGACCATTCGCAACCGTCTCCATGAAGCTGGGCTACGGTCCCGCACACCGTTAGGCCGTCTTCCGCTCACGCCCCAACATCGTGCAGCCCGCCTCCAGTGGTGTCGCGACAGGCGTGAATGGAGGGACGAATGGAGACGTGTCGTCTTCAGCGATGAGAGTCGCTTCTGCCTTGGTGCCAATGATGGTCGTATGCGTGTTTGGCGCCGTGCAGGTGAGCGCCACAATCAGGACTGCATACGACCGAGGCACACAGGGCCAACACCCGGCATCATGGTGTGGGGAGCGATCTCCTACACTGGCCGTACACCACTGGTGATCGTCGAGGGGACACCGAATAGTGCACGGTACATCCAAACCGTCATCGAACCCATCGTTCTACCATTCCTAGATCGGCAAGGGAACTTGCTGTTCCAACAGGACAATGCACGTCCGCATGTATCCCGTGCCACCCAACGTGCTCTAGAAGGTGTAAGTCGACTACCCTGGCCAGCAAGATCTCCGGATCTGTCCCCCAAGAGCATGTTTGGGACTGGATGAAGCGTCGTCTCACGCGGTCTGCACGTCCAGCACGAAGGCTGGTCCAACTGAGGCGCCAGGTGGAAATGGCATGGCAAGCCGTTCCACAGGACTACATCCAGCATCTCTACGATCGTCTCCATGGGAGAATAGCAGCCTGCATTGCTGCGAAAGGTGGATATACACTGTACTAGTGCCGACATTGTGCATGCTCTGTTGCCTGTGTCTATGTGCCTGTGGTTCTGTCAGTGTGATCATGTGATGTATCTGACCCCAGGAATGTGTCAATAAAGTTTCCCCTTCCTGGGACAATGAATTCACGGTGTTCTTATTTCAATTTCCAGGAGTGTATGTTTAGAACGACTTAGAGTTACGCTGTGTGTGTTCTGGCGAGTAAAGTACTCGTGGGACTGTTGCATTGTACTACGGCATAGTCACACGACACCATGCCCGATCAGCTGGGAAAAAACCCTGTGGGCAGAGGCTGTGGAAATATCTGAGTGCCCAAGTCCAGCATTGATAAGGGGCTGGATGCTGCTGAGGCTGTACTAATGCATAGTTGAACGATACTAGCTCAGGAAGACATCCGGTGATCTGCAGCTGCTGTGGCGCTGCAGGGAATGGGTCATACAGGATTGTATCATAGCCTGTAACAATAATAGCAGAACTAGATATTCAGTATAATGAAGCATACACTTAATAATGACAATAATAATAATTACTATTATTGATGAATGTGACAAGTACGTGCCAACAGCCTTCTGCCTGCCTGTTTGCTGCTGCTGATGGGGCTTCATGCCGAACACCAAATGACAGTCCACATGCAATCAACTCTTTGTAGAGGTGGGAGACCACCTCGACTCCACTGAGTATGCATTAGAATGGTGGGCAAGAGGAGAAGCGTGATCGTGGCCGGTTGCTGTTGTCATCATGATCCCTATAACTCCTCGGCATGCATGCGTACTACAATTGACTGTCGCTTCCATGAAAGTGAGAACACAGCAGTTACGCTGGCTTTGCGTTAGAGTGGGGAGCCTTTAAAACACAACAGATGCAAATTGCACACAATTGGCTGCCAACTGGACGTTCTCAGGGTGTGGATGTTCCCTGCAGATAACGCGCACTCTATCGACGGCCGAGTGCCGGCGCGCTGGTGTGCTGCCCTTACACTGCCCTTCCCCCCACCCTCTCCCTCAATGGGTTTCATATGTGGCCGGATTCGGTTCTTGCAATGATAAGGAAGTGCTGATGATGATGACTTCCGAATATAACACGGCCACTTGTGTCAGTTCTGACATTACAGATCAAAGAAAGTGCTGATGACACTGATTCAGTACATCCCGCTCACATGGCCAGTGACACACTACTAGCAAACACCCTAAGGAGATGTGAATCACCCACGAGAAAGAAAGTTTACATGTTCCTTCTATTAATTTTTCAGTGCTGCGTGTTTGCCTGGCTCTTCATCTTCTTTTCCTTTAGGTCATCAGTCGTCTTTGATGTGGTCAACCATGATTTCTTCTCCTGTGTGAACATATTTGTCTCAGATTTGTCCCAAAGTCTACTATTATTGGCTCCATATAGCTACCTACCTAGTTCATTTAGGATTCCGTAGAAATGTTGGATCACGTGAGGCAGTTCTGACCCTATTTTCTAATAGATTAAGGACAGGCAAACCTACGTTTCTAGCATTTGTAGACTTAGAAAAAGCTTATGTCAATGTTGACTGGAATACTCTCTCTCAAATTCTGAAGATGGCAGGAGTAAAATACAGGGAGCGAAAGGCTATTTACAATTTGTACAGAAACCAGATGGCAGTTATAAGAGGGGCATGAAAGGGAAGCAGTGGTTGGGAAGGGAATGAGACGGGGTTGTAGCCTATCCTCGATTTTATACAATCTGTATATTGAGCAAGCAGTAAAGTAAACAAAAGAAAAATTCGGAGTAGGAATTAAAATCTATCGAGAAGAAATAAAAACTTTGAGGTTCGCCGATGTCATTGTAATTCTGTCAGCAAAGGACAGTGTCTTGAAAGGGAGATATAAGATTAATATCAAGAAAAACAAAACGAGGACAATGGAGTGTAGTCGAATTAAATCTGGTGATGCTGAGGGTATTAGACTAGGAAATGAGACGCTTAAAGCAATAAATGAGGTATGCTATTTGGGGAGCAAAATAACTGATGATGGTCAAAGTAGAGAGGATATCAAATGTAGACAGGCAATGGCAAAGAATGCATTTCTAAAGAAGAGAAGTTTGTTAACATAGGGTATAAATTTATGTGTCAGGAAGTCTTTTTTAAAAGTATTAGTATGTAGTGTAGCCATGAATGGAAGTGAAACGCGGACGATAAATAGTTTAGACGAAAAGAAAGCAGCGCGGGATTAGGCGACCGGTCTCGAGCACTGCAGTCATGGATTGTGCGGCTGATCCCGGCGCAGGTTCGAGTCCTCCCTCGGGCATGGGTGTGTGTGTGTGTGTTTGCCCATAGGATAATTTAGGTTATGTAGTGTGTAATCTTAGGGACTGATGACCTTAGCAGTTAAGTCCCATAAGATTTCACACACATTTGAACTTTTTTTTTTTTGACAAAAACAGAATAGAAGCTTTCGAAATATGGTGCTACAGAAGAATGCTGAAGAGTACATGGGTAGATCACGTACGTATTGAGGAGGTATTGAACTGAATGGGGGGAAGAGAAATTTGTGACACAACTTGACAAGAAGAAGGGATCAGTTGGTAGGACATATACTGAGGCTTCAAGGGCTCACCAATTTAGTATTGGAGGGCAGCGCGGAGGGTAAAACTCGTAGAGGGAGACTAAGAGATAAGTACACTAATCAGATTCACCTAATTTCCCTAATTGAGGGGAGGGGGCCATTGAGTTCTGACGCCACATTCAATCGCATCCCAGATGTGTTTGATAGGGTTCATATCTGACGAGCTGTGGGGCTGGCACATCGACTCGAACTCGCCACAGTGTTCCCTGAACCAGTCCATCACATTCCTGGCCTTGTGACACGGCGCAGTGTCTTGCTGAAAATGCACTGCCGTCGGGAAACATGATAGTCATGAAGGGGTGTACGAGGTCCGCAACCAGTGTACGATAATTCTTGGCCGGCCTCGGTGGCTGAGCGGTTCTAGGCGCTTCAGTCCGGAACCGCGTGACTGCTACGGTCGCAGGTTCGAATCCTGCCTCGGCCATGGATGTGTGTGATGTCCTTAAGTTAGTTAGGTTTAAGTAGTTGTAAGTTCTAGGGGACTGATGACCTCAGATGTTAAGTCCCACAGAGCTCGGAGCCGTTTGAACCATTTGATAATTCTTGGCCGTCATGGTGCCTTGCGCAAACTGCACTGGACCAATGGATGTCAGCGTGAATGATCTACATTGCATAATGGAGCCGCAGCCAGCTTGTCTGCAACCCACAGTGCAAGTATCATCAGCGTGATGATGAAGGAATCGAGATTCATCAGACCATGCAAAGCCCTGGCATTGCGCCAACGTCCAGGGCCGATGGTATGTGCTCACTTCAGTCGTAGCTGCCGATGTCATGGTGTTAACACTGGCACAAGCATGGGTCCTCGTTTCCAGAGGCCTATAGCTAGAAGCGTTCGGTGCACTGTGTGTTCAGACCTACTTGCATTAAATGACTGATGTTACATCCGCCACAGTTCGCCTCCTGTCCTGTTTTATCCTTCGGACCAGCCTAAGACGTCCAACATCGGTAAAGAGGAGGGGCCAGCCAACAGCACGACGCCTGCTCGTGATTCCATCTTTGTTTCGCCACGTGCTGAAGACATGCACCACTGCACTCCTCGAACAACCAACAAATCGGGCAATTTCCGAAATGCTGGTGTCGAGCCACTGAGCCATCACAATCTGTCCTCGGTCAATCTCACACAGATTACGCACCTTTCTCGAACTTCCACTCATAATGGGGTGAAATAGCGGACGAAAAGCTTTTTAAAAATATGTCGCTACTAACGAAATTGTGAAGCTAAAACTGCGAAAATTAGCATTTTTGAAAATTCAGCCACAAAGGGGATCAAAATGTAGGTCAAAATCTTTTGAAAACAAATCATTGTTGAAGAACTACTAAAGCATTTTTAAAGTCATATCTCTGAAAATTAGTAGTTGGCTTGTGTACTAGAAATTTACGGACATACGTGTTTCGCAGTTTTAGAAATTCAACCCTTTTAAGGGCGGAATAGGAAAGAAAACTTTTAAGAAAATATGTTGTTATGTTAAAAAAATTTAAAGTTAAGTGTATGAGAACTTGTTTCTGTTAGAAATAAAAATACCACTCCAAGAATGTAAAGAACGACAAACAAAAAATTTGGACTCCAGCTACCAGAATCACTTTTTGGTCACAAGTACATTCAAAGGAAACCTTCTTTCTTACGCCTTTATTAGCGTCAAAAGTTTAGAAGCTGTTGCAGTTGTGATCAACATGAAAATTCGATTGAAGGAAAATGAAGAAATCTGTGCAGTTAACGCAAGCGAAGCAGTGGGCGTTAAGCTAGTAGAATTATAAAGTTGAAATTCTTCTGCTTGCGTTTCAAATCTAGGCTTTAGTAATAAAGTGGGAAGGTATTGTTAATCAGAACTCAGCGATAAGTTGTAATCTGAAGGACAATAGATTTATTCGATCTTAACATAGCAAGACAAAGAATGACTAAAGAAACGTCACACAAACATCTCTATTTCACAAACACTTTCGTTAACATTGCCTCTATGGTGAACAAAGTGATCAGCTGGGGATCGGCACACGACACTAACCGGAACACTAATCGCTTTATCTGACTTCTTACACACGAATCCGGGATATGGCCCAAAAACTACGCCACCATCAAGCATCGATATTCGACCATTCCAAAAAGAAAAAGTATGGTTCGAAAGACCTGGATGCTCAGAAACATATATTGGACCCCTACGCCATAGCATAGCTGGTCAGGGTGGCACACCATGATGCGTTTGGCGACTGAAGTAATGGACGGCCGCAATCTGTTGTTAATGGCACGCTCCCAGAAAATGAAAGTATGCAGTCTTGCGTTCGGTTAATTCGGAACGCAGGTACTTTCCTACGAGCCTCTGAAACACCGGGGGATTGCAGCACGCAGGTGGACCCATTTGCTGGTCTGCCAAACCAGTTTGACTCCGTGCCAGCACTATGCGTGACGGAATGTGTGAAATGTGTAGACAGCTGACTCAAGACAAGTAAGTACACCCACGCATCACTCATTGTGTGTGTGTGATGCTAGAAGCAGTATCCCTGACGGTTCAGAAACTGACTGGCACAGGCTCTAAGGGCACACTAGCAAAGGACACAAGTCTCACTGTTTAGGTAAAGACCTGCAGTTATCTACTACCGAAACGCCAGTACAAGAATGAGATCTCTTTTCTTCCGGTCTGCTTCCTCCTCAGCTCGGTAGCAAAGCACATTTATCTGTTAGACTTCCCCCACCTTAGCAAAAGCCAATTGAGCTGTAGCCTGGCATTCTAAGCTGGGAGAGTTGCCTTTGTTCTGCATACACTGATTTGACAAATCTTATGCAAACCGTATTCTTTCCAACGAGAGTGCAAGGGAACAGTAGATCAACCATAGACAATATTTTTTGTACATTCCTCATTACTAGAAGGGCATTCTGTTAGCAAAAAGGTGAATGGCCTTTCAGATCATGCTGCACAAATTTTAACTCTAAAAGATTTTTGTGCTGCAACACATGTTAAATATAGTTATCAACGTTTTAGGAGAGCTGATCCAGTTGCTGTAGAGACCTTTGTAAACCTTATCAGGAAACAAGAGTGGCAAGATGTTTATAGTGCTGATACAGTAGACGATAAGTATAATGCTTTCCTCAAGACTTTTCTCGTGCTCTTTGAAAGTTGCTTTCCGTTAGAACGTTCAAAACAGGGTACTAGCACAAACAGGCAGCCTGGGTGGCTGACTAAAGGGATAAGAATATCTGTAGAACCAAGTGGCAATTATATCAAAAAGTTAGAAACAGTCACAATCTAAATGCAGCAGCCCATTACAAACAGTATTGTAAAGTGCTTAAAAAAGTTATTAGGAAGGCAAAAAGTATGTGGTATGCAGATAGAATAGCTAAGTCTCAGGATAAAATTTAAACCATATGGTCAGTCGTAAAGGAAGTGGCTGGTCTGCAGAGACAGGTCGAGGATATACACGCCTGGAAATTGAAATAAAAACACCGTGAATTCATTGTCCCAGGAAGGGGAAACTTTATTGACACATTCCTGGGGTCAGATACATCACATGATCACACTGTCAGAACCACAGGCACATAGACACAGGCAACAGAGCAAGCACAATGTCGGCACTAGTACAGTGTATATCCACCTTTCGCAGCAATGCAGGCTACTATTCTACCATGGAGACGATCGTAGAGATGCTGGATGTAGTCCTGTGGAACGGCTTGCCATGCCATTTCCACCTGGCGCCTCAGTTGGACCAGCGTTCGTGCTGTACGTGCAGACCGCGTGAGACGACGCTTCATCCAGTCCCAAACATGCTCAATGGGGGACAGATCCGGAGATCTTGCTGGCCAGGGTAGTTGACTTACACCTTCTAGAGCACGTTGGGTGGCACGGGATACATGCGGACGTGCATTGTCCTACTGGAACAGCAAGTTCCCTTGCCGGTCTAGGAATGGTAGAACGATGGCTTCGATGACGGTTTGGATGTACCGTGTACTATTCAGTGTCCCCTCGACGATCACCAGTGGTGTACGGCCAGTGTAGGAGATCGCTCCCCACACCATGATGCCGGGTGTTGGCCCTGTGTGCCTCGGTCGTATGCAGTCCTGATTGTGGCGCTCACCTGCACGGCGCCAAACACGCATACGACCATCATTGGCACCAAGGCAGAAGCGACTCTCATCGCTGAAGACGACACGTCTCCATTCGTCCCTCCATTCACGCCTGTCGCGACACCACTGCAGGCGGGCTGCACGATGTTTGGGCGTGAGCGGAAGACGGCCTAACGGTGTGCGGGACCGTAGCCCAGCTTCATGGAGATGGTTGCGAATGGTCCACGCCGATACCCCAGGAGCAACAGTGTCCCTAAATTGCTGGGAAGTGGCGGTGCGGTCCCCTACGGAACTGCGTAGGATCCTACGGTCTTGGCGTGCATCCGTGCGTCGCTGCGGTCCGGTCCCAGGTCAACGGGCACGTGCACCTTCCGCCGACCACTGGCGACAACATCGATGTACTTTGGAGACCTCACGCCCCACGTGTTGAGCAATTCGGCGGTACGTCCACCCGGCCTCCCGCATGCCCACTATACGCCCTCGCTCAAAGTCCGTCAACTGCACATACGGTTCACGTCCACGCTGTCGCGGCATGCTACCAGTGTTAAAGACTGCGATGGAGCTCCGTATGCCACGGCAAACTGGCTGACACTGACGGCGGCGGTGCACAAATGCTGCGCAGCTAGCGCCATTCGACGGCCAACACCGCGGTTCCTGGTGTGTCCGCTGTGCCGTGCGTGTGATCATTGCTTGTACAGCCCTCTCGCAGTGTCCGGAGCAAGTATGGTGGGTCTGACACACCGGTGTCAATGTGTTCTTTTTTCCATTTCCAGGAGTGTAGAATCGGTGCGTTGTGGGAATGTCCGTGTTACTGATAAGTCGCATATATGTACAGTATTTAATAATCACTTTCTGAATATAGCAGGTGAACTAAATAGAAACCTAGTCCCAACAAGGAATCTTATAGCGCTCGTAGAAAAGACTTTTCAGAGTCTGTTACCTGAAATGCTCCTCCGTGATACTGACAAGAGGAAGAGTGAGTTAATAATAAAATCACTAAAGAACAACAACTCTCATGGATATGACGGGGTATCTAGCAAAATACTGAAGTATTGTTCTATGTATGTTAGCCCAGTACATAGCCATATCTGTAACTTTTCCTTTGCAAGTGGTCGGTTTCCTGACAGATTAAAATACTCGGTAGTGAAGCCACTTTATAAAAAGAGAGACAGGGATAATGTTGACAATTATAGACCTATTTCTATGGCATCGGAGTTTGCCAAAGTTATCGAGTGGGTTGTAAATACATTGTTACTGGAGCATTTAAATTCACATAATTTGCAGTCAAATGTACAGTTTGATTTTAGAAATGACTCAACAACTGAAAATGCTATATTCTCTTTTCTCTGTGAGGTTTTGGACGGATTAAATAAAAGGTTGCGAGAGTTAGGTGTTTTCTGTCATTTAACGAAGGCTTTTAACTGTGTTGACCACAAAATATTATTGCAGAAGTTGGACCACTATAGAGTAAGGGGAGTAGCTTACAATTGGTTCGCCTCTTACTTTAAGAACAGAAAGCAGAAGGTAATTCTCCGCAATATTGAGAGTGGTAGTGATGTTCAGTCCCAATGGGCCCACTGTTAAGTGGAGCGTTCCCCAAGGGTCGGTGCTGGGGCCACTGCTGTTTCTTATTTATATAAATGATATGCCTTCTGGTATTACAGGTGATTCAAAAATATTTCTGTTTGCTGATGACACCAGCTTGGTAGTGAAGGATCTTGTGTGTAATATTGAAACATTATCAAATAATGTAGTTCATGAAATAAGTTCGTGGCTTGGGAAAATAATTTGATGCTAAATCACAGTAAGACTCAGTTTTTACAGTTTCTAAATCACAAATCAACAAGAACTGATATTTTGATCGGACAGAATGGGCATATTATAAGCGAGATGGAACAGTTCAAGTTCCTAGGCGTTTGGATAGATAGTAAGCTGTTGTGAAAAGCCCATGTTCAGGATCTTGTTCAGAAACTAAATACCGCTTTATTTACCATTAGAACAGTATCTGAAATAAGTGACATTTCAACACGAAAAGTAGTCTATTTCGCATATTTTCATACGCTTATGTAGAAAGGTCTCTCTTGGATTCCTTTCATGTTAAATTCTTAAATATGTTGTCATTTACGGCATAAATTCCTCTTCTAAATTTACTGTGTTGTTTGTGACTATCTGGCAGGAGACTGAGCAGTGGAACGTGTTACTTTTACACAAGAAGAAGAACGATCTGTCACCCTACTACACTTTAAAGCACAGTTTATATGAAATTCATATTTGTAATTCATGTTACAGTCTCATACGGAACCTACATCCGCTTTCTTTAATATACTGTATATGATAAGATACTGTCATCGCCCTTCCCTTCTGTGTGAGAGGATGAATGAGCAAATGTATTTGTAGTGCATGCTGGATGGTAGGAGACAAGCCTGTCTGCTAGAGAACAGTAGGACCAATGTCGGAACAGGTAGCTACACTTTCTAAAAGCAGAGGTTTCTATTCTGAGTATGGTCCTGTCTGTCCATTGTCATGTTGGTATAGGGAGCTGCCTCTCTGGCCACTTCCGTTTGTATTCGAGAAGCACGCTCGGTAGGAGCCCAGGTCAGTCTGTCCGCAGCGAGCGTCTGAAGTGGTAAGATCTCCGGCTAAGCGCGTGTCTCCTAAGTCTGTAGGACAATGGATTTCTTAAGTTCAGCCTATTTGAAAATTTAATCACCTTTATTTCAGGTTTATCTCTAAAATATCAAATGTTATCTTAAATTGCAACGCAGTGTAATTCGAGTGCACAGTTCAGAATATCTTCCAGTAGTTACTTTGTCACTACTTTGTGAGTAAAGTGGAATCACGTGTTGATCTGTAACTCTAACTAAGATCATCAATCTTAAATGCGATTGTGCGTGAGATTATAACGTCTCGTCTTGACAATATTTTTCAATATAGTAACTTTTCTTTATGTTCAACCCACGTGGGGTGTACTTTGTGAGACCAGTACCATGTGCTTATACAATTGTTTGATCCATCAGGTTAATAGTAAGACGTTAGTAACCAGTTCGAGGTTTTTCTTTTGTAAATTGCTTTTCTGTCTAATTTATTTTAATTATCAAAATTATTGTTGAGTTACACTCTTTGTGTAAACCAAGTTGACCACGCGAAGTATGTGGTGTAATCATCAAAGTAGCCCTCCGCTATTCTTTTCGGGAAGATTTCACAGAGAGTTAGTATGAATTTAGTATACCAGTGTGTGGTAATTACATGACGGACAGGATTACGCTACGAATGTAACTTCTTTGGGTGAAAATTTAATTGGTTGGTAGTGGTTAATATCCTCTTGCATATGTTTCAACGTTCTTCGTGTGTTATTTTATGAATGCAGTGTTGTATGCAGTCTCCCAATCTTGGCTCCATATTTGATGTGTTCTGTAAGATTACAAACTCACATTTTCACAATCCTAAATAAGGCACCAGTTTAGTTATGAATCAAGTTTTATATGCTGAAATTTGAACGATCAATGTTAAAATAAATTTCCAAATATAAACTGATTTATTTTAATTCTCTTGTATATATATATATATATATATATATATATATATATATATATATATATATATATATACATATATATATACAAGAGAATTAAAATAAATCAGGTTATATATCACTGGTTGTCGTATGACTATCAAAAGATTACAATTAATGTCAGTCTGGTTGGGAATTTCGTAAGCTAGACTGCATATCTGGTGAAACAGTTGCTCAGTAATGCAAGGTTAGCTTCTCGAGACAGCTCACATCCTTTAACCCGCTTTTATTGTCTGTCAGCCCCGCTTTCAGAAGAAGAAATTAAAGCAACAACATTACAATGTCATATGGTATTATTTTTTGGGGTAATTCTTCTGATTCAAAAAGGGTATTTTTGGCTCAAAACGGGCTAATTCAGCTATCTGTGGTGTAAGTTCGAAAACCTCTTGTCGAACCCTATTCAATAGTCTGGGAATTTTGACATTGCAATCGCAGTATATATTTTCTTTAATGCCGTTTGTTGTTAGCAATATTAGCTTATTCCCAAGAGTTAGCAGCTTTCACTCAGTTAATACTAGGCAGAAATGAAATCTGCATGTGGAATGCACTTCCTTGACTATTGTGCAGAAAGGAGTGCAGTATTCTGCTGCATCCATTTTTAATAAGCTACCACAAGAACTCAAAAATCTTGGCAGTAGCGGAAACACTTTTAAGTCTAAACTGAAGAGTTTCCTCATGGCTGACTCCTTCTATTCTGTCGAGGAGCTCCTGGAAGAGCTAAAAAATTAAGCAAATTCCAGTGTTACGTTGTTGATTTTCCTTATTTAAACTTACGACTTGTCGTCTGAATATGTTTCTTATATTTTATTTTAACTGTTTCTACAATCGTGTTATAATTTCATGTATTGATTCGTGGCATGACCGTGGAGACTTCTCCTTAATGTGGTCCCGCGGAACAATAAATAAATAAATAAATAAATAATGTTAATAGGTAGAAAAGGAAAAATGATTCAGTTTCATGGCCTCTTTCCTGTGCATTTTCCATGTCTTTTGCTAACAACATGACGAGGATGGAGCTACATCCCTCCGTAAAGGCTTGTTATCTCCCGTGTAGCGTCTGTTTCAAAGTATGGCCATAAACTCCCTAGAAGCCTCGTGCTTTCACAAATATGTTTTGTAACAGAGTCAGGACGTCTGGGTGCCAGTGGCCCTGTCCCACGGAAATTCGATGCATGTTCACAGTCGTCCTGCCTAACAAGACCCCATATTCTGCTTTATTGCCATTCTACAATGCGCTGGCCACTAAAGCGGCGACTTCTCGGCGCTGCTCAGTCCACCTGGACACGGCTGCCTCCCAATCGGCGCCAAACAATCTGCCTGCACAATGAGACCGAGGAACTCGGCTGTCCAGAAATGTCTCTCCCAGGTTCCGTAGAATAAACGCTCTTCCCTTTACCCAAAGTCAACGTGGGCTTTTACTGCAGTCGTTTAAATTGGCACACTGTCCCTCTGAACGTGGTGAAGCTTACCGTTATTCCTTCCCTAGAGCACACAAGCTAGAGCATTAACTACTGCCCACCATCATCATGATGTATGATGTGAAAATTCAATGAAGATCATATTCCTTAAGAAAATGAAGTGACATAGCACCGAATGAGAAGTGAGAGTGCCCTGATATCTGGCAAACTAAATTCCATCACATCGAGAATGTTGCCTACAACTCCTTCATAGAAAAGAAAGCTGATCAAGAAACCATATCTTAATCCTTTAAGCGATAATTACCTCCAGGTTGCCGATTGGTGTGGCTGAGCGGTTTTAGGCACTTCAGTCTGCAACCGCGCGATTGCTACCGTCACAGGCTCGAATCCTGCCTCGGGCATGGATGTGTATGATGTCCTTAGATTAGTTAGGTTTGAGTAGTTCTAAGTTCTAGGCGACTGATGACCTCAGATGTTAAGTCCCACAGTGCTCAGTGCCGTTTGAATCATTTTGAACCTCCAGGTTGGGGACCACTGATGTACTAGATGCACATGTAGAAGTAGATGTATGATGTCTGCGAAATGGCGTAAGCGGAGTTGCTAGAGTAACTTCGGAGCAGCTAATCACATCGCAGGTTTCAGAAAGGGCTGCGATTCTCGTAGCTCCATACAAAAACCTGCTAGATATCCCCACCTGGCGAGGGTAGCAGTGCAAATGGTTGGTACAGTTCATAGTCTAACATCCCAACTTAAACTGCCATCGAGTTTCCAAATAAAATGTGTGTTTTGTACAATAAAATGTTTAAAGTAATAAAACGTACTAACCCATACCCTACATATCTACTTTATTTTAATAATTGGTTTATTCCCTTTTTATCGTCTGTACCCTTACGGAGTTTAAATACCATCAGCGAAAAGATGTAAACAAAACGCCTACTCTTTTAGAGACAATAACGAAAGGATGCCAGGTGCCAACAGGTAAGCCTGTAGGAGTAAATTACCCTGATCGACTACCTTTATCCAGCCACATAAAAGTGTAGAAATATTATCACAAAGCCGATGGTATAAGGTTTCTGTAGCATAAGTGCTCCTATTTTGGGGTGGTCGCGAGTTTAAGTTTCACATGCTAATTTCCTCCTGTAACTTCCGCCTGCTTAGCTGAGTGGTAACGTGTTTCCCTACTAAGCAGCGGATCTGGGTCCGATTCCCAGTCGGGTTGCATAATTTCTCCGCTCGTGGACCGGGCGTAGTCTTCATCATTCTTTCATCATTATCTAATGTGGCGTCTAATGAAATAAGACTTGCAACCAGACGGCCGTACTTTTCCGGTTTCAGGCCTCCTGGCCAACAATACCACTTGATCATTTAATTTTTCTCCGTGTAACAGTAGTCCAAGATGATAAGTCGTCAAAATCCCAAAGTTTTCCCGCAACGACAAATGCAGCAGTGCCAAACCACTGGCATCTATAAACACACTGCAAAATAATTGTGTGTTATATACATATGGAATGCAGAAGCTCGTTCGAAACGCAAATCTACATTAAATGTGTCGCGTTCTCAAGAATGTAACAATTTCCAGTATATTAAGATATAATACAGTAATAATAAGCAGTATTTACTTACCCCTCAGATTTTACATATTTATAAAACAGGTTTAGTAAATGAAGAAAATAAATCAATATTTTAAACCCAATTAACACATATTTTGTAATATAAACAATTTAATTTACTGAGAAATTTAAAATACAAAGATTTCAAATTGTACATGCTATTCAGAATCTGATGAATTATAGGATATTAAATTCTGAGGGAATGTCCCTGTCTGTAAGTTGTAAAATTTCGTTAACTTGTAACGATGTTGGTCCCTGAGTAACCCTATTGGCTTTGAATAGCCATTCAGCAGTACACACAAGGTTCAGGCTGTAGCTGCACATATTAAGGGTCGGTAACACTAAGTCACACACACAATGTACATATCGTGTCCGTAAAATGTTAGTCTTTATGGCTTCCAGCTTGGTGGAATCATATTTGAATTGGAGCATTTTATTTATTTCATAAACCGTTCATTATCTTTTGGCTGAATAATTCGTTTGAAAAATACGAAATCTCACGCCGTTATCACTGTAGCACTCCTTTAGGCAATACATACAAGCAATAAACTCATGAACCACCTCGTACCAGCATCGGCTATTAAAGGCGCAAAGGTTTTAATTGTTGGTTTTGTTTTTCTTAAAAAATGATTCAGCATGAGTTATTCCCTTACTGTAGAAAGCAGTGGCGCAATCAGAGCCTGTAGATTACGTGGAATGATGTTAGACATATGTAGGATGCCAACTTCGACGCTAATTTTGTGCAGTTGATGTAGTTAAGGTATTTATTGTTTTTTGTCTTAGTTTCTGAACCTGCCATGCAAATTTCAGATTCAGAAACTTTCTTATTGGACAGTGAAATTATTAAAACATCAGTACCGGACGCTTTTTACTGAACATTCTGCAGTTAGTGGCATTTTGCGAACATGAAACATAATGTGTGTATCCGCTTTTTCATGTTGACATTGATAATAAATTTCTTCATCTATTGCAACATGATTTTTGTTTATTTGTTAAGAGCAGCACTGACTTATAATGGTTATAAAGGGTTTCTTACTTTCCATCATTGATGCAAAATGGTCATTATAGCAATAAACGGTTACGAATTGCATGAAAGTCTCCTAAAAATGATAATTCTTAAGACTTCTCTAAAAATCAATAAGTTTGTGTTATAGAGATCCTGTTATCCTATCAGGAATATAAAACCTTTATTTACTGACTGAATGCATTAAATAGCGATTAAAGATAATATGTTTTGCCGCAACATAATTGAAAAAATGTTTATTAGAAGAGATTCAGCTACTTCATCAAAGGTTTGTGTCGACGAGGATCCGATCTCGTATCAGAAGTAAAATCCATCTACTGATTCATCATTGTTTTGGGTCGGCTGAACTATGTAAACCTGAGATTTCAATATTTTGGTTATGAGCACTCGGCTGTCTTTAACATTTCACCGGTACACGCGAAAAGATCAGCCGACATTGGTGTTAGTGGAAATCTCAAACAATGTTAAACACTTATTTTTTGTCAAAGCTGTGAGTAGCCGAAAAAAGATGTCTTGTGCCACATTCTGTACTAGCTGTCTACATTAACTCATCTGAGCTCTGGAGGAGCATTGCGATGCGAAATTGAGAATTATGTTTTGTGATATCGGTGTACAAAATCTTCCGATAACGGAATTTTATTTAGAAATAAAATTTAACTTTTGTTGACTTCCAACTGACTTAGTAATATGCAGGACATCAGCAACATAGAATGATGTAGCTTTACCTGCAGAAATGTTAAATAAATCATTTATCAATACCATCATTAAATGGATCAATAGAATTGTTAATAGTTTTAATAATACTGAGAAGACTTGCTTTATCTTTTTTTATTCCACTTTTTGGCAGAGAATATGATGTTTCACCTTGTTGTGGGAAACCAAGATTCATCTAGATAGCAGTCATTATTCTTGTTCCCATACTATGGCTGAGATCTCACCTTTGGCACGCAGATACGGAGTCCATAGTAAGATTATTAACCTATTTATGACTGGCGTGGTCAATAATGGACTGCTCTATCGTCATGTCAAGATGATCTAGCAAAATTCGCTTTTTTACATCTAATTCCAAACGCGCCGATTGCAAATTCGGTAACCTGGTTGATTTTTCTTCATGGAACCTGATTAAGTTACTGAGGTACAGTAAGAATCATTTGTCATAATTAGGCTGGTCTAACGCCAGAAAATTAATCAGTCGTGCTGAAACTTCAGTCGAACTTATTGGCACGGGTGGTTTTCGAAAACTGAAGGAAGAAGTTGACAAACTCACAGTACTGGTAGTCAAATCTCTCCCTTTTTTCATGTTAGGCCATCAAAGTACGTTCGCAGAACTCTATAACCGTTAATAGCCAGGCTTAAGATATCAGGTAATTCATTTCTCATGTTGAGGTGAGAATGACTTTGATTAGATGTGGCGTCAGTAACTACTGTGAAGATTATATCCACCACCTCTAGCGAAACTTGTTCAAAGTACGTTTGGAACTCAGTGGCTCTCAGCGGATGTAGTTGCTCGAAACGATTAAGGTTCTTGCTATCTAAAGTGCTGCTCATTGGACCGGCTTGCTGATACTTCTGCCTGAACCAGTACTTCATCTGATCCATTTAAATCTACTTATATCTCGATCGCAAGTAAAACGCGCGCAAATTCACGAAAATTTCTGTAACTTTAGGCTTTCCATCTGCATGAATATTTGCATAGGTAGTTTGGCTCTGCTCAAATCATACGTCACGACGATCGCTTCGTCTCACACTTTTCACCTATTACTTTGAGCATGCCAAGTGTTTCATTTGTAACAGCGATAAGACGTTGGAGAAGAATTAATGGAGAGAGGTAGACAACTTTTCCATTACGGTCTGTCATAATCACGCAATTGAAGCCTAAAAACAAAAGAAAAGAAAGGATTCTCGACACAGACATCCATAAAAATTCTTTATAAATGGTTATTTCGGTGACTCATTTGCATAGGCCAATTACCCTACTAAAAGAATCAGCAGCAAGCACTTGCATACTTGCTGCCGATGTGGAGAAATATTGTCGGACTCGTATAAATTCCTGAAAGCGCCGTGGAGAGAGTCCACACCTTTCTCTGTTTATGTAAATTGGAAGATATGAAGAAATCGTAGCTCCATTTTAATCAGCATTCTCGTATTCTGCGTTGGGGAAACTGACAGATTATTCCAACTGCGTCGTACAGTGTCTTATTTCCTCAAGTCATATCAGAGAAGTGATCGAAATTATCAAACCTTACGCGTATGCTGCGTCCAATTACAACGCTGATTCCCACTGGTACTATCTCATTATCTGCGGCTGCTAATACGTTATTTTCGTCTCAAACTCTTTAGTTAAATGTAATATATACTACTGAATGCTGGTATCTGTTGATCATTGTGATGGCGAGAATTTAATTTTTATTAAAAATTGGTTTATTCTCTTTTATATCATCTGTACCCTTACGGAGTTTAAATACCATCAGCCAAAAGATGTAAACAAAACGCCTACTTTTTTCCAGACAATTATGAAAGGATGCCAGGTGCCAACAGGTAAGCCTGTAGAAGTAAATTACCCTGATCGACTACCTTTATCCAGTCACATAAAAGTGTAGATAATATTATCACTAAGCCGATGGTATAAGGTTTCTGTAGCATAAGTGCTCCTATTTTGGGGTGGTCGCGAGTTTAAGTTTCACATGCTAATTTCCTCTTGTAACTTCCGCCTGCTTAGCTGAGTGGTAACGTGTTTCCCTACTAAGCAGCGGATCTGGGTCCGATTCCCAGTCGGGTTGAATAATTTCTCCGCTCGTGGACCGGGCGTAGCCTTCATCATTCTTTCATCATTATCTAATGTGGCGTCTAATGAAATAAGACTTGCAACCCGGCGGCCGAACTTTTCCGGTTTAAGGCCTCCTGGCCAACAATGACACACGATCATTTAATTTCTCTCCGTGTAACTATAGCCCAAGATGATAAGTTGTCAAACTCCCACAGTTTTCCCGCAACCACAACTGCAGCAGTGCCAAACCACTGGCATCTATAAACACACTGCAAAATAATTGTGTGTTATATACATATGGAATGCAGAAGCTCGTTCGAAACGCAAATCTACATTAAATGTGTCGCATTCCCAAGAATGTAATAATTTCCGGTACATAAAGATATAATACAGTAATAATAAGCAGTATTTACTTACCCTTCAGATTTTACATATTTATAAAACAGGTTTAATAAATGAAGGAAATAAATCAATATTTTAAAACCAATTAACACATACTTTGTGAAATAAACAACTTAATTAACTGAGAAATTAAAAATACAAAGATTTCAAATTTTACATGCTATTCAGAATCTGATGAATTATAGGAAATTAAATTCTGAGGGAATGTCCCTGTCTGTAAGGTGTAAAATTTCGTTAACTTGTAACGATTTTTATCCCTGAGTAACCCTACTGGCTTTGAATAGCCATTCAGCAGTACACACAAGGTTCGGGCTGTAGTTGCACATATTAAGGGTCAGTAACACTAAGTCACACACACAATGTACATATCGTGTGCGTAAAATGTTAGTCTTTACGGCTTCCAGCTTGGTGGAATCATATTTGAATTGGTGCATTTTATTTATTTCATAAACCGTTCATTATCTTTTGGCTGAATAATTCGTTTGAAAAATACGAAATCTCACGCCATTAACACTGTAGCACTCATTTAGGCAATACATACGAGCAATAAACTCATGAACCACCTCGTACCGGCATCGGCTATTAAAGGCGCAAAAGTTTTAATTGTTGGTTTTGCTTTTCCTAAAAAATGATTCAGCATGAGTTATTCCCTTACTGTAGAAAACAGTGGCGCAATCAGAGCCTGTAGATTACGTGGAATGATGTTAGACATATGTAGGATGCCAACTTCGACGCTAATTTTGTGCAGTTGATGTAGTTAAGGTATTTATTGTTTTTTGTCTTAGTTTCTGAACCTGCCATGCAAATTTCAGATTCAGAAACTTTTTTATTGGACAGCGAAATTATTAAAACATCAGTACCCTATGCTTTTTTACTAAACATTCTGCAGTTAGTGGCATTTTGCGAACATGAAACATAATGCGTGTATCCGCTTTTTCATGTTGACATTGATAATAAATTTCTTCATTTATTGCAACATGATTTTTGTTTATTTGTTAAGAGCAGCACTGACTTATAGTGGTTATAAAGTCTTTCTTACTCTCCATCATTGATGCAAAATGGTCATAGCAATAAACAGTTACGAATTGCATGAAAGTCTCCTAAAAATTGAAAATTCTTAAGACTTCCCTAAAATTCAATATGTTTGGGTTATAGAGATCCTGTATTCCTGTTAGGAATATAAAACCTTTATTTTCTGACTGAATGCATTAAATAGCGATTAAAGATAATATGCATCTCCGCAACATAATTGGAAAAAGTTTTATGTTAACAGATTCAGCTACTTCATCAAACAGAGGGTTAAATTTTTCGCAGGCTTACGCCTATTTGGATTCCGTAGAAATGTTGGGACACGTGAGGCAATACTGACCCTACGGCTCATCATTGAAGCTAGATTAAGAAAAAGCAAATCTACGTTTTAGGGAAAGCTTTTGACAATGTAGACTGGAATACTCTCTTTCTAATTCTGAGAGTAGTAGGTTTAAAATATAGGGAGCAAAAGGCTAGTTACAATTTGTACAGAAACCAGGTGGCAGTTCCAAGAGTCGAGGGACATGAAAGGGAAGCAGTAGTTGGGAAGCGAGTGAGACAAGGTTGTAGCCCCTCCCCGAAGCTACTCAATCTGTATATTCAGTAAGCAGTAAAGGAAACAAAAGAAAAATTGAGTAGGTATTAAAATTCATGGAGAAGAAATAAAAACTTTAAGGTTCGCGGATGACATTGTAATGCTGTCAGAGACAGCAAAGGACTTGGAAGAGCAGTTGAACGGAATGGACAGTGTCTTGAAAGGTGGATGTAAGATGAACATCAGCAAAAGCAAAACGAGGATAATGGAATGTAGTCGAGTTAACTCGGCTGATGCTGAGGGAATTAGATTAGGAAATGAGACACTTAAAGTAGTAAAGGAGTTCTGCTATTTGGGGAGCAAAATAACTAATGATGCTTGAAGTAGAGACGATATAAAATGTAGACCGGCAACGGCAAGGAATGCTTTGCTGAAGAAGAGAAATTTGTTACCATCGATTAGAGATTTAAGTGTCTGGAAGTCGTTTCTGAAAGTATTTGTATGGAGTGGAGCCATGTACGGAAGTGAAACATGGATGATAAATAGTTTAGACATAAAGAGAATACAAGCTTTCGAAATGTGTTGCTATAGAAGAATGCTGATGATTAGATGGGTTGATCACATAACTAATAAGGAGGTGTTGAATAGAAGTGGGGAGAAGAGGAATTTGTGGCATAATTTGATTAGAAGAAGGGATCGGTTGGTAGGACATGTTCTGAGGCATCAAGGGATCACCAATTTAGTATTGGACGGCAGCGTGGGGGGGTAAAATTCGGTGAGGGAGACCAAGAGATGAATACACTAAGCAGATTCAGAAGGATGGAAGCTGCAGTACGTACTGGGAGATGAAACAGCTTGCGGAGGATAGAGTAGCATGGAGACCTGAATCAAACCAGTCTTAGGACTGAAGACCACTTACAACAAAAAGATCGTCTACCTTTGTAACATCATAAACAATATCGCTAAACAACGATTTCACTTTGCGATCTCATTAGATCTGCTGTCAGAATAGCTAGGTCCGTCTGTGACAATGTGTACAAATTCTAACAGTTTCTCGGGGACTTCGGATTCTCCATCAACCTGCAGAGGCGTTTGCCATTCATAGTTTGTATGTGTTTCCTTAAATAAAAAACTACATCCTTCAGTCGATTATGTGCTTTCGTTTCCAAATCTTTAGGGCACTTGCTATAACAGATACATCGACGTCTGTCTTGTAAACGTTTTTTTACGGCATGGTCCAGCAGATGCTTCTTTTGTCAGAGGGTCACCAAAACGTTTCTCCTTTTTTTTGCCAACTGGTCATATCTTTACCTTTTTACACCTCCAGAAACTATTTTACTCTCTCCGAACTCAAATATTATAGTGTAATATACAGAGAATAGCTGAATATCAGTTATCTCTCGATTAATAAAACCTACACGCGTGTTGGGAACTAATATGTGTTACTGTCTATTTTCATTCCAGATTGACTGTTCACGTTCCACGGCTTGCCGATTCGATGTTTACATGCCTATAGTGGTTCTATGTTTGCCAATAAGTAGTGAAACGTATGTTGTGATAGGAAATAGTTTGATTTCCGAATTGTGCAATACCTCAATACCATTTAAAGTATCTACAAATATTTTTGTTTGCACCAATTTATCTGACTGAGGAAATAAGATACCTGTGTCTTCCGCTAGTCTTTTGCTTACGGCCGCAAAACAGGGATACCGTATTTTCATCGGAAGTTGATGACCTCGGTGGAAGAGCTACAGTGGCTGAATCCTGAATATACGTCGATTCCGAGTTACCTTCTGTTGCTGATACGCTAGCTACTGCTCACTCAAGAGTCTCCGATATGGCAGCCGGCCTCTCGTCAATCGAATTAAGCCTAGTTGATGTTAACGGTTGTTCCTGGAATATAAAGTGTGTTAAACAAATTTAAATACAAAATTTTGATTCCAACCGTAGTTCATTTAACAAACTGTAAACATAGACAGATACACAATTAAAAGAAAATTTAAAACAATATTCGTACTGACACAGTATCAATTATAGCTTAACAATAATCAGATATTGGAAATTTGAGGAAAAAAAAATAAAAACTTGTTCATTGAACAATAGCCAAGAGAAACACTATAAAATATACAGGAATTATACTGAGTGCAAATATTTTAGAACTTTGTACAAATCAGTGGAAAACTAATTTTTTTTATCAGTATTTCGCCCGCCTCTACCATTATTTATTGCAGCAGAATGTGCTCTAAACGCCAGTTTAGATGTACTTGGATTCACCTAATAGTTTATTTCTGTAGAGTAAGTATTATGTAATTATAATATTATTGTAAATTAATGCAGTGTACACACAAAATCGCCGGGTGAAGGATTTGGTATTTTTTCATGGTTAGTACCACAAATTTCCTTTACCTACAAACAGAAACAACAATAAGCTTCGGATATTTAACTCTTCTAGGATAATAAATTCTTCAAGAATTAGTTATTCATAATTGGGGACAGTGTTATGCTAATATCATAAGATATAAAAAACATTAAGTATTTTTAGTGTAATTTTACCTTAAGGGCGCTAAATTTTTTGTAACACATGACACAAAACCTAAAGACTATACTGATCCTTTGGTTTACTAAAAATTGTGACATTTACTAAAGGATTTTGCGTTTCGGACCAACAACTTCAAATAACAGCTTTTAAATATTTCATTGTCGAAATGAGGCAGTCTTTCATTACTCACATCACATAAGAGACACACCTTCATCTATCATTACAGATATTCAGAAATATACACAAGAAAATTTAACAACAGCGTGGTATGCTTACCAACTCTCAATACTACGCGAAGGTCATGAGAACAATGAAGTTTCATCCGCACTGCGCTTGTGGGAGAGATGCAGTTTCGGAACCGTTAATATGTCTTTCTCTGTTATATACAACAAACAGTCAATAACCTTTATTGGACAAAATAATGGATCATTTTGTATCAAGTTACTATACACCAGCTGCATGGAGCGCTAGAATCGCAGCAGCTGTCTAAAGTTTTGATGATGCTGGCACACCAAGCAACTGGTGCATTGTATCAGAAGAATGGAATGTTATAAACGAAGAAATTACTGATTTCCATATTGCTAAATTTCGTGCGTGTTTTCGTATTTAAGAGGTTCAATGTCGCATTTTGTTAGTGCAAATTCATACAGGCTGTAGTGCAGTTGTCACTTCTGAACAACTGGTTACACAGTTCATTAAGATATCAGCGTCCGTTCCCGACACGTCAGGAATGTAACAAGTTGTATTATGAAACCTCCCCTTAGAAAATTTGTGAATGATTGTGCTGATAAACCCCTTACGTTATTTGATTTTCAAACAGCTGAGCAAAACTGATCGTGTACAGACATTTCTCTCTTTCTTTATCCAGGTCATCAATAAACTGACACACAATATTTTTAGCACAACGCAATCTGACTTTCAATAATCCCTACAAAAGAATAGCCCTGGCTAACATTGACCTATACTGAAACTTCCTGGCAGATTAAGACTGCGTGCCCGACCGAGACTCGAACTCGGGACCTTTGCCTTTCGCGGGCAAGTGCTCTACCAACTGAGCTACCGAAGCACGACTCACGCCCGGTACTCTCAGCTTTACTTCTGCCAGTACCTCGTCTCCTACCTTCCTAACTTTACAGAAGCTCTCCTGCGAACCTTGCAGAACCAGCACTCCTGAAAGAAAGGATATTGCGGGGACATGGCTTAGCCACAGCCTGGGGGATGTTTCCAGAATGAGATATTCACTCTGCAGCGTAGTGTGCGCTGATATGAAACTTCCTGGCAGATTAAAACTGTGTGCCCGACCGAGACTCGAACTCGGGATCTTTGCCTTTCGCGGGCAAGTGCTCTACCAACTGAGCTACCGAAGCACGACTCACGCCCGGTACTCACAGCTATACTTCTGCCAGTACCTCGTCTCCTACCTTCCAAACTAGTCCGCCGCGGTAGCTGAGTGGTCAGCGTCACAGACTGTCAATCCTAAGGGCCCGGGTTCGATTCCCGGCTAGTTCGGAAATTTTCTCCGCTCAGGGAACGGGTATTGTGTTGTCCTAATCATCATCATTTCATCCCCATCGACGCGCAGGTCGCCGAAGTGGCGTCAAATCGAGAGACCTGCACCAGGCGAACGGTCTACCCGACGGGAGGCCCTAGCCACACGACATTTCCATTTTTATACCTTCCAAACTTTACAGAAGCTCTCCTGCGAACCTTGCAGAACTAGCACTCCTGAAAGAAAGGATTTGCTGGGACATGGCTCAGTCACAGCCTGGGGGATGTTTCCAGAATGAGATTTTCACTCTGCAGCGGAGTGTGCGCTGATATGAAACTTCCTGGCAGATTAAAACTGTGTGCCCGACCGAGACTCGAACTCGGGACCTTTGCCTTTCGCGGGCAAGTGCTCTACCAACTGAGCTACCGAAGCAAGACTCACGCCCGGTACTCACAGCTTTACTTCTGCCAGTACCTCGTCTCCTACCTTCCAAACTTTATAGAAGCTCTCCTGCGAACCTTGCAGAACTAGCACTCAGGAAAGAAAGGATATTGCGGGGACATGGCTTAGCCACAGCCTGGGGGATGTTTCCAGAATGAGATTTTCACTCTGCAGCGGAGTGTGCGCTGATATGAAACTTCCTGGCAGATTAAAACTGTGTGCCCGACCGAGACTCGAACTCGGGACCTTTGCCTGCAAGGTTCGGAGGAGAGCTTCTGTAAAGTTTGGAAGATAGGAGACGAGGTACTGGCAGAAGTAAAGCTGTGAGTACCGGGCGTGAGTCGTGCTTCGGTAGCTCAGCTGGTAGAGCACTTGCCCGCGATAGGCAAAGGTCCCGAGTTCGAGTCTCGGTCGGAGTTTTAACCTGCCAGGAAGTTTCATAACAGCGCACACTCCGCTGCAGAGTGAAAATCTCATTCTGAATAACCTATACTTTCCATGAATCACTAACCTCAGAAAAATCTTCGTTACTCGAACTACTGCAATACAGTGAGGGCCAATACTACCAGCTAAATAAAAGATTCTAACTACTGAAGTCACTAACTACTGATAGGCACAGTTAGCAAATGAAAGATTTTGATAGAGAGCAAACAATGTATTTACCTTAATAGTGTTCAAAGTTCATGACATTCAGTCTTACATATTTACTCTCGGTGATGGACGCACGTCCAGATCATCCGCTGTCAAAACTCCGACATCTCTCTCCCCACATCCACCACTGCTGGCGGCTCACCTCCAACTGCGCAAAGTTACGCGCTGTTCACATCCAACTGCGCAACAATACAATAGCGAATATTACAACAATGCCAACCAGCCACAGACTGCACACAGCACAGCCAGTAATTTTCATACAGAGCGCTACGTGGCGTTACCAATATAAAAACCTAAACAGCCTACTTACAGTACATCTAGATCTCTGTCATCTCTCATAGTTTACTTTTCAGTGAATCTTTCTAGGACAAGTAGGATGCGTGCGTGCCGTGCGCGGACGCAGAAGGAGTCGAACTGTCAGCCGCCTTCAGGATGCTGCCACGGGGTGTAGCGGTGGCGCAGAATCTGGCGCGGCGCATGCGATCCGTTAGGTATCGTTTGTTACGCCCACGGGCTCTACTGCTGAGGCACTTCGTATTTTGCCCGACGCGGTGGATGCGCCCTCACATTTGGATGAGTGGCGGGGTGTATCGCTTTGGCGTCGCTCTAGGCAGAGAGCCAATGTAGAGGCTGGGAGTCTGGACGTGCATATTCGCCCTGTGAGTGAGCGGGTAGCCTCCCCTCCAGCAGGGTCTGATCAGGCAATCGCAGGCAGGGGCGTGCGTTATTGGGAGGTCCAGTGTTACGTGCGTTATGGAGCCGCTTGGGAAGATAGCGTTCAGGGCTGGAAAGAATGCCTGTCGTGGTGGCCTCATCAAGGAGGTGACCTTGGCGGCGCCTACCGATTGTGCTGTATATAATCGTCTGCAAGTTGTGGCTCACATCGGCAGCAACGACGACTGTCGCATGGGTTCTGAGACCGTCCTCAGTTCATACAGGCGACTGATAGAGGTGAAGGCTGTTGACCACACCCTCGAAGTGCAAGCAGAACTTGCAGTTTGCTGCATTGTTCCCAGAGTTAATCAGGGTGTTTTGGTTTTGAGCCGAGTGGAGGGCCTTAACCAAAGACTTCGTTGACTCTGTGACGCTCTTGGTTCCACATTTCTAGACATGCGTTGACGGTCGGGGTGTTGTAGGACTCTCCCTCATAATTCAGTGTTGCACTATGCAAAGGAAGCAGCTAAAGGAGTAGCAGAGTGCTTGTGGAGTGCATATGGCTTTTCTTTTTCTTTAAGTTTGAAGTACTCTGATGAACAGTCGACAGTCGATTCCTAGGTAAGGTTCAAATGTTTCAAATGGCTCTGAGCACTATGGGACTTAACTTCCGAGGTCATGAGTCCCCTAGAACGTAGAACTACTTGAACCTAACTAACCTGAGGACATCATACACATCCATGCCCGAAGCAGGATTCGAGCCTGCGACCGTTGTAGTCGCGTGGTTCCAGACTATAGTGCCTAGAACCGCTCGGCCACTCTGGCCGGCCATAGGTAAGGACATCAGACCGCGTTTATACTAAAGATTTTTCGACTATCAGAATTTTAGCGGTAAAAAAAACTCCCGAATTTATGGCCCACAAGGAAAGTTCTCACGGTCAAATTATTTTTGGGGCCGAGAGCTGGCTAAATCCCAAAGTATAAAACCTATGAGGTATTTAGCTAGTCATGGAACGTTTATCAGAATATTAACACGAGTAAAGTAGTGTAAGGAGAGTCCAACAGTAATGCTGTAATTGAAATCCACCGTAGCTGAACTATATGGAATCATGATACTCAACATATCTGCAGCTGATGTGCACGGCTGGAGCAAATTATGCTTTGACTGCAATGACAGTTTACCGCTACCACAATGGTGCATCACATGTTATTTATAGACAATAAACTACTTCTCGTTCCATGAAACATTTTCATATTGAATACACGTATCCCCTTCGTCCTTGCTGATCAAATTCTATGCGTCAATTTTCTATCCAGTATCCGGGTTCTCGACCCACAAGGTAATATTCCAAAGTGTCAGTAAACAATGCTGGTGGAATTTTCCGATTATGTTGAGAAGGAAAAGTAGTGTTACACGTATTTTTTGTTACCAATTTGACTTTTAAGCGATAAAATACACCCCAAAAGGTAATTTGGCATTTTAGGTTTGGAGGTAATGTTTTCGAAACGATGATATATAAAAAGTTGTTTTACATATAAAAACTGATACGTAATTAACATTCATGAAAACTGCATAATCGATTTTTGGAGAATATGGCAATGACTATTAATTATGAAAAAGAACCATTAATTAATTATGTAAAAGAACCATTAAATACTTATGAAAAAAGAAAGCTTTCAAGCTACATACATCTATGTGTAATAAAGGTGGTTTCTGAAATACTATTTTCGAAAAGTCAGCTGCACAGAATGAGCTATCAGAGTATCTTCAACGCACCTAATTAAAAAGTCTGATATTTCATTATTAGTTTATTTGATTTTACTTATATTTGTTTTATGATTCAAATTATTTTACATATTACATTTTAAATCTATTTGTTTTTGTCACTGTACCATTTCACATCCACGTATTTTGTTAATTGAAACTAATAAGGAAGTCATTATTAAGATATAAAATCACAAAAATAACAAAAATCTGTAAAGAAATGGTTAAAATGCAACGTTTTATTACACTATGCACATATTATGAACGCAATTTCTTCACATAATTTATCTGACAGAGAACAAAGTTCACAGAATTGCAGATTGTCACAGTTATTACGCCAAATATCCTGATTTGTATAAGGCATATTTCAGTACATTGTTAAGTCTTGGCGAAGATGACTGATATATAGTAGTGACTGCAGCTTAATTATATTGTTCTCAAGCGGATATTGACGTCATAATCATTCAACAGAACTCAATCTGAATGTGTTCCCCCTAAGTTCTTCCAACATCGAAACTCGACTAACTAAATACGTTTATGTGAAACTGCAAACTAAAACACAAAGCAAAGTGATTTTTAAATATAAAATAACAATTTCAAACATGAAACAAATATAAGTAAAATAAATAACTAGATTGATAGTGAATGATTAGATATTTTAATTAGGTTTGTGGAAAATGCTCCAGCAGCACATTTTGTACAGGTTATTTTCAAAGAATGGTATTTCATGAACTAGCTTTTTTACAGAAGGATGTATGTAGCTTGAAAGCTTCCTTAATTTATGGTGTAACAGACTAAGTAACTAGATTAATAATGAATGATCAGATATTGCAATTAGGTATGTTGAAAATATTTTGACAGCGCGTTCTGTTTAGCTTCTTTTACAAAAATTGTATCGAAACCAGCTTTATTACACATACGAGGGTCAGTCAAAAAGTAATGCCTCCTATTTTTTTTTCTACGTTTAATTGTCAGGAAATTTAAATGCAATTACATAGGTTGAAAACCACAACATTGAGGATCATTTTGTCATTTTTCAATGTAATCTCCGCCCATCTCTACAGTTTTGGTCCATCTTTGAACAAGGGCATGTATCCCAGCACGGTAAAAATCACAGCTATGCTTCCTAAGCCATTGACGCACGGATGTTTTGATGGCCTCCTCATCTTCAAAATGAATCCCACGATGAGCTTCTTTTAGTGGCCCGAACAGATGGAAGTCTGATGGTGCCAGGTCAGGGCTGTATGGGGGATGAGGCAAAACTTCCCATCCAATTTTGACAATCTCGTCAGAGGTGTCACGACTGGTGTGTGGTCTTGCATTGTCATGCAAAAGAAGAACATCTGCCATTGATTTTGTTGGGCGAACTCGCTGAAGACGTGCTTTAAGTTTGCTGAGGGTTGTGACTTATTGAACAGAATTTATTGTGCATCCCTGCTCCAAAAAATCAACCAGAATCCCACCCTCTGTATCCCAGAAAACTGTTGCCATAACTTTCCCTGCCGATCGCACAGTTTTGAATTTTTTCTTCCTCGGCGAGCTTGTGTGACGCCACTCCATTGACTGCCACTTTGATTCGGGTTCAAAAAAATGCACCCATGTTTCGTCCCCGGTCACAGTTTTTTTCAGAAACTCATCTCCCTCCAAACGGAAGCGCTGCAAGTGTTGGGAGGCTATTGTTTTCCTTGCCTCTTTATTCTGATCGGTTAACATTCTTGGAACCCACCGTGCACAAACTTTTGAGTACCCCAATTGTTTAATAATCGTGATCACACTGCCTTTACTAAGAGAAATAATGCGACACACTTCATCTGCAGTCACCCGACGGTCACCACGAATGATGTCATCAACTTGCTGAATGTTGTGTGGAGTCACTGCACTCACCGGCCTGCCACTCCGCTTTTCGTCAGTCAACGGTGTTTGGCCTTCAGCTTCCTTACAACGACGAACCCATCGTCTAACAGTGCTGACATCCACTGTCACAACACCATACACCTTCTTCAGTCTTTCATGAATGCGTATGGGCGTTTCACCTTCTGCATTCAAGAATTCAATCACACAACGCTGTCTCAAACGAACATCGATGTCGGCCATCTTACAAACTTCTGCTGTGCTGCCACCTGTTGACACAGAAAGTTACTACTGCAGTGGATTGCAGAAGAAGGTTTGAGGAATGGCGCCAAATTCAAATTTTTCACTTAACTTAATTTCTTTAAGTAGAAAAAAAATGGGAGGCATTACTTTTTGACCGACCCTCGTAGATATATGTACCTTGAATGTTTTCTTAATTTGTGTATTCTTTTTTATAATTAATTAACGGCTTTTGACATGTCCTGCAAAATTTGATATTGTCACAAAATTGGATTACACAATTTTCAAGAAGTTAATTAAATATCAACTTTTATAAATGAAGTTTTTTTAGAACTCATCGTTTCGAAAATAATCCCTCCAAAACGTGCGGAATTACTTTTCGTTCTTTTATCCATTATAAGTGAAATTGGGCACCAACAATAAGGTTCTTGTTGGATCATTTTCTCCGTCTACATATCCGCCAAGTTTAATCGAGATCGTTTATTGTCACTTGGGAATGCTCCTTGTCAGCTATCTCTGTGCTTGTACTACAAGTCACTATCTCCGCCCTCGCTACTCATATCCGACTGTACAGTGCTAGGAATTCAGGGAATTCAGAAGCTTAGCCTCCTCTGGTTCGTATCGCGCTTTTGATGTCAGGAGCCATGCATGCCACCAGCTGAGCGACTGATTCATGCCACGATCCAAGTTTGCCTCTCACTGCAGCTAAGTGACAGCAGTTCCGTAATGTGTTCTCGAGAACCGTAATACTGGAGTCCACGAAATCTGTGCTCCAAGACATTTAATTCCGCTCTTCCCATTAGTATCTCACATATTCATACTGGAGAGTGTGTTACTATCGTCGTATTAATAATTTTTACTGTTCTTCCAGATCTAAAGCAATCATTGGTTTGGTTTCCGTACAACGTTTGGAGGCAGAATTATTTTGTAATTTATCGTTAAAGCATACTGTTGCCACGCAAGCTACTTATTACATTCTGTGTTTGTATTACTCACATTTACTCTAGTATGGTGCGTTAAGGAAAAGCGAAGAAAAGGGTCCTGCGAAGAATAGTTATAATTAACATATAAGTACACCCTACCCCCATGAACCATGGACCTTGCCGTTGGTGGGAAGGCTTGCGTGCCTCAGCGATACAGATGGCCGTACCGTAGGTGCAACCACAACTAAGGGGTATCTCGAATGAAGTCGGGTGATGCTGAGGGAATTAGATTAGGAAATGAGACATTTAAATTAGTAAAGGAGTTTTGCTATTTGGGAAGCAAGATAACTGATGATGGTCAAAGTAGAGAGGATATAAAATGTTGACTGGCAATGGCAAGGAAAGCGTTTCTGAAGAAGAGAAACTTGTTAACATCGAGTATAGATTTAAGTGTCAGAAAGTCGTTTCTGAAAGTATTTGTATGGAGTGTAGCCATATATGGAAGTGAAACATGGACGATAAATAGTTTGGACAAGAAGAGAATAGAAGCTTTCGAAATGTGGTGCTACAGAAGAATGCTGAATATTAGATGGGTAGATCACATAATTAATGAGGAGGTATTGAATAGAATTAGGGAGAAGAGGAATTTGTGAAGCAAATTGACAAGAAGAAGTGACCGGTTGGTAGGACATGTTCTGAGGCATCAAGGGATCACAAATTTAGCGTTGGAGGGCAGCGTGGAGGGCAAAAATCGTAGAGGGAGACCAAGAGATGAATACACGAAGCAGATTCAGAAGGATGTAGGTTGCAGTAGGTACTGGGAGATGAAGAAGCTTGCACAGGATAGGGTAGCATGGAGAGCTGCATCATACCAGTCTCAGGACTGAAGACAACAACAACAACATAAGTACACCAGCATGGAAATACAATTTGATTCAAAGAGATGGATACAATTTCTGTTGGCTATATTTCCTGCTCTATACATTGTACTTGAACAGTGTGAAGTATATTTTTAAAAGGGTGTTGTAACGTTTCGTATACTACCGCTAGAGCGTTCCACCTCCCTATTGCCTGTAGCGTATACCGCGGCACTTGCAAGCAATATGATCAATATGCAACACAACATTTTCTGTGTTCGAGAGTTCACTAAAACTGAGTCCACTACTACTGTGTAGCGTGTATTTAAAGGCTAAGTCTAACATTGAGTGTCCAACAAGGAAGAGCACTGATTGCTGAAGTACTTAACGATTTGATGAAACCGGCCCTTTCTGTAAAGGTAAAACCCCAGGCCGACCGTGTGTGTCAGAGGATAAGCCGCAGCGCGTTCGAGTGATCTTTGAACATAGCGGAAAGAAAACAACTCCAAGGGCGAATAGGTACCTTGGACCATCACGAACAACTATCTGGCGTGTACTGAGGCACAAGTAAGTGTACGTACCATATCATCTACAAGTGGTACAGGCTCTTCGCGCAAAGTAGAAGGCAAAGCGTGTTGAATTTTGTGACCGTATGTTGCAAAACATAGAAAAATAAGAACTGTTTTTGCCTCGTGTGGTGTTAAGTGGTGAAGCTACATTTCATCTAAATGGGAAAGTCAACAGGCAAATCCCCATATAACAATGGAACGTGAGCGAAACAGCGCCACAGTTAATGTGCTCTGAGCCTTATCGTTGATGAAAGTTTATGGACTTTTCTTTTACGACGGCAGTACGGTTAATGGAGTAACGTATCTCAGAATGCTGCAAAACTGACTTGTTCCTCAAATTAATGATGATTCAGGAGATTACATTTAGCAGCAGGGTGGAGCTTCACCCTATTGGCATCCGAATTTCCGACGTTTCTTCAATGAATTTCTGCTTCAAAGATGGATACGTCGCATGGGGAATGAAGACGTAGTACTTCATTTCTGACGACCAAGGTCTCCCCATTCACCAAAACCTGCGTCTGTTTCTTGTGAACGGTAAGAGAAAGATGCAGTTAACGTACCAACTCTTACCGCAGATTTGAATTATCAAAACAGTGGTGAAATTAGTGACGCAAATCATTCATCATCGAGTGTGGAATGAATAGAGGTATCGTTAATATGCTATCCGTGCAGCCGTAGGGGGTCTTCTTGAATAAACGTATTATAAATAGAAATTTGCATAAGTAAAATACAACTAAAAGTTCAGGAAGTATTGCCGCCTGAAATTGTGTGCCTCTCTTTGATACGCCCTGTATAGCTCACAGAACCTAATAATGATGTTTCCTTCCTCGATTATAATTAGTAATATTACAGGAGATTTATTTTGGCCTTATATTAAAAAAGAGGATTCACAATTAAGAGAAAATGTGTTCAGTTGCTCAACAAACGCCTTTTCCTCTCTTAAACTTGTACGATATAATCTTAATACTGCAATCTAAGTTATTTAAAATTTTTCCATTACCCTACACACTTACATTTCCATAACTGCGAGAGCTAACGGTACAACGTTGCAAAATGTTACACAGATCACCTGTCAGGAAAACTGGATAACGAAGCACCTTCCAGCAAAAGATCTGTTTTGTTAGAAATCTGACGAGGACAAGAGTTGTTCGGCAAACGCTAATGTAAACTTTCAGAGATTTGTTTTATATCAGCCATCAATTAAAAAATCTGGCAAACCTGTCAAACACGGTCATTGCTTGACAAAAAAAGTGCTCAAAGAAGCATAATATCTGAAATGTGGAACTTGTTTGTGTCACAAATGCGCAAGAGATCGAAAACCAGTTAAAATTTGCATATGAGATTCAGGGTTCTTATTACTTGCTGCACACTACATCTCCTGACGTCAGCAACATGCTAGATCCGTAGTGCATTCTCCGGGTCAAAAAAAGTTATCTTTTTTAAGTACATAGGTGTAAATAATTCTGTTTGTACTAAGGCGTGTTTATTATAAAAGCTCCGTAGAATCTCCAAAGAATCACAAACAATGGCAAGTGTAGAGTAAACAGCGGTCAAATGCTAGTGAGAAATATGCTGTAGCGTTCCAGGCAAAACAGTTCTGTAGCATTTCTTGTGACTGCAGTCACTACCAGTCCAACACAGAGGAAGTCCACAGCGACGATGCGATAGATAGCTGGTGCAGCGTGTAGATGCGTGCAACATTCAGGAGGAATTTAGCACTTAATGCATACTTATTCTGTCATTTATTATTCATATTCCGCCATTAAAGGTAAAAATTGTGTGTTGGGCGTCTGAGAGTCAGTGTCAGATGAACAGACGGAGCCTCTTTAGAGTGTATTTGGTAGTATATTCCCACTACCCGTATTTTACTTTAATTTTCTTTACAGTAGACCTATTCCTTGGATCACGTGGGCAGTGGTCTCTGAATTTAGAATGAAGTAAAAGTTTCCCATTTTCTTTAATTCAGGAAAGTGACATAATGTTACGGTCCTCACATGTTAATTATAATTACAAAGTCACGTAAAACAAAAAATTTAAGTGTTTCTGAGGAAATAATTTTCAGTGGAATAGAAGCAGTTACCCAATAGAGCTGTCATTCAGTACTATACTCCACCATGTAATCTACGTAACAGTCAATGTGTTCTGTACATGTGCATCTAGGTATCTGAGTCCTGTTCATATACTGATGTTGGCCCCTTGAGGCCTCTGCAAACGTTATTTATTGTCCTACTTTTCCAGTCATGCTTTTCCTCCTTTTATTCAGTTAGAAAAGCTTCTTTTGAACCATTTTCCCCAGTGATTGGCATCGTTTTAATACCGGAACAGGCAGACTTCAGACCTTAACGGAACTGCACAGCACTAGCAGCCACCTAAACCAATAGACACAGGACTAATTTGCTAAAGTTAATATCAGTAGAGTTTTTCTCATTGATCTAACTTCAGCCTATGACACTGTTTGAAGTCTACTGCAGGAACAAAGTTATGCCTACATGGAAACTATTGGCACTTTATTGTTCAATCGAAAGTTGTTTGTTGAGTTGGAAGGAAGACGCATTCGTTGGTGAAACCAAAAGAATGTCTTGCCCCAAGAATGTCTTTCTTTTCGGGTATTCTTTAATAAATACACCAGCGGCCAATCTAGGCCTAATGCGAAAGTTTCATTGATGGAGATGACTTGGATTTGGCAACACATGAAGAGAAGTTTGAGGAAGTTGGACAAGTGTTTACGATAGCACTAAGAACTGCCACTGAGTACCATGGTAAGAATTACCTGAAAACTAATCCTCATAAAATCCTTCTCTATGCATTCACCTCACAGGCAAACACTTAAAACTAAAAGTTACTTGAGAGGGCAATGATCCGAATCACTGTTTTATGCCTAAGAACCTTGGTATCGCTTCAGACAAGTCTTTAATACACCACATGTTGTATCAGCAGTGGAGGTGGACAATAATTAGAAGTAGATCTATGCAAAAAGACTACATTTTAATAAGTTTGTTTACGCTATGTACACTTAATGATTGAGATACACATAGCTTTGAATGCTGCAGGTTCTTCTGTAGTGCAGAGTTACAAACATATGACAGTAATGTTGTTGATAGGAGTAAAATGTCTTGAATGGTGATACACTTATTCACTCTCCAGACACATTAATGTGACAACCGTCTGTCTCCGATATCAACGTTCACTGACTACTGACAGATGTGATGTGGCAGCACTGGTAGTCGAGGGTATGGAAAGTGTGTTGCAGGACATTGGAAACAGCGCAGTCGTTGTCATAATATGGAAACGATTTATCTGGCATCCAAAAGGGCAAGATCTTTGACATTGGGTCCACAGGTGGAAGCATTTCCGAAAAGGCCAAGACTGAAAACTGGTCGCGTACCACCATGACCAAAGTATACTGTAATGAAGCCAACAGTCTCTCCTCAACGGCAGTTCAACGAATGGTGCTGCATATGGGCCTCTGCAGCAGACGCCTGGTTCATGCACCCATGCTTCCTGTTGTTCATCAGTGACTAAGTCTCGAATTTACACGCCTTTACCGCAACTAAACGTCTATCGAGTGTTGACAGAGGATCTTTCCAGGTGATTTACTCGTACTTCTTGTGCTCTACCGTTGTGCTGGCGACACCACAACGATGCAGCTCAAAGATCTATAGTAGGCACTTTATCAAGCTCGCCTATCACGAGAGAGCCAGAGGCAAACTTGCAAGCAACGTGCCACCAACGCCCTCAAGGCAGCAAGTATTTAGGATGCCGCTACTTACCAGAGGGCCTCTGTCACTCACTCACTGAGTCACTGGTGGTCTGGCTCACTGACTCATTCTGGTTTGGAGTTTATCAGTGCATTCGAATAGCAGCCTTAGGCTAGAAGAGTAAATAGCAGGAATAGGTTACAATAATAGCAAGACTACCAATATTATCTGCAAGAAGACCACTATTGAAGAGCTTGTACCACAACCAATGGACTCTGTTAAAGTGAAATAGCAACTATCTGTACATGTAAGTAAAGAACCATGTAAATCCAGGTATGAATTTGTGTTGTAGAAACAGAATGCTGGTCACTCATAATAGCATCCACTCCCTTGCTTCCCATGGTGCAAGACTCTACAATCTAAGAGATGGCTGACACCCTGAAAGTATTGTGAGAATGATCCAGGACATTAGATGGTGAGTTTTGGTCTGAGGAATGTTTCTGTTGCGTTCACTGGATGGTCTCATCATTCCTTAGGGCGCAGTGGATGAACACAAAAATGCTTCTACAGCATCACAAATATTGTCTAAATATGGAGCTAATACTGTAAAGTCGAATTAACATCATTTGGAAGGTAACTGAAGAGCGAAACCAATTTTTTTTAAAATCTTAACCCAATCCTTTACATGTGGACAATGACATAGAGAGCGTTGACTATTCAGTATAAAAAAACATAACTGTTATCGTATTGATTCCTTGAATCTATATGCCTCTAGAATAAATTGCATATTATTATTCCTGTTATTTGGATTCACTTTGTATGTACAATAAAAAAGTTATCTCAACATTAACTCTTACAGATAGGTAATAAAATAGTGTGCTTTGGCTAGCCAGTAGGACATACCCCGAGGTTAGCTAAGTGTGTCTGTAAACAGCAGACACACTAGGATTAATGCTGGTGCTGGGTGGTTATAATTAAAGTGCAACTACACTCACGGAGGTGCAGTGTGGGCTGTTAATTATCATATGGCAGTAAAACTTGGTACACATGCTAATGCGCTAGTACGTTAACGCGAAACCAATATTCACTGAGAAAACGAATTAGTTTCAATCTTGGCCAGCAGGTGCAAAACTGGGGCTGTACTCCATCTCGTCGACATCTTCGTAGCTCCTACTGAACAAATTGTATAAGCGGCGGTTAATAATAAAATCAAAATTATGTTATTTGCACTCGTTTCACCGATCGAGTGGTTAGCACACAGGTCTCGCATTCGGGAGGACCACGGTTCAATCCTGCGTCCGTCGCCGGCCGGGGTGGCCGAGCGGTTCTAGGCGCTACAGTCTGGAACCGCGCGACTGCTACGTCGCAGGTTCAAATCCTGCCTCGGGCATCGATGTGTGTGATGTCCTTAGGTTAGTTAGGTTTAAGTAGTTTTAAGTTCTAGGGGACTGATGACCTCATAAGTCAAGTCCCATAGTGCCCAGAGCCATTTGAACCAGCCAACCTGCGTCCGGCCATCCTGACTTAGATTTTCCGTGATTTCCCTAAATCGCTCCAGGCAAATGCTGGGAAGGTTCCTCTGAAAGGGCATGGTCGACCTCCTTCCCCGTCCTTCCCTAATCGAATGAGACCGATGATCTCGCTATTTGGTCTCCTCCCCCAAACAACCCAACCCTCACTCGTTTGAACTTCCCTGCCAGTGTCCCGTTCCTAAGCCATTACATATGGAAACATTTCTATACGTCTTTCTTGCATTCACAGCGTCAGTTTTGCACCCAGGGGCTAAAACTGGAAGTGTTTCTAGGTTCCGCATTAACACATTAGAATATTTAGACTGTCTACCAAGTTTCGCTGTTGTAAGGGGCCAAAACTGGAAGTGTTTCTTGGTTCCGCATTAGCACATTAGAATATTTAGACTGTCTACCGTTTCGCTGTTGTAATGGGCTAAAACTGGAAGTGTTTCTTGGTTCCTCTTTAACACATTAGAATATTTAGACTGTCTACCGTTTCGCTGTTGTAAGGGGCCAAACTGGAAGTGTTTCTTGGTTCCGCATTAACACATCGGAATATTTAGGCTGTCTACCACACTGGACCTCTGTGTGTAGCGGCATTTTGATTGCAGCCATCTGGTATATGCCTAAGTTATACTGAGATATAGGTTGTTACAATTACGTCTAGTCTACGCGATTACCTGTAACAGTTCATAATTATGGAGTTGGAGTTGTGCACGTCTATTACATGGGGTTTGGTCAATGCGTTGTTTCTGTGTCTGATCGACGTATTATCTCTATTTAGAGCACTATCACTGCTCCAGTGTTAGCTGAAATCTAGATTTACAATAAAAAAGACATGATATTACGGCCGAGGCAGACCCATCTTTCTCTTCTGGATTTACCTTTAATCGGAATATGTGTTACCTGAAAGCAGAATTGTCGAAAATAAAGCTCCCAACAAGCCGGCCATTCGTTCATGAATTTAGTTGACACGAGAAATTGCAGTGCCTTGTGATCTATGTCTATAATGGTATTTCCTCCATACAAATAGTAAATAAATTAATGAAATACGTGAACAGTGGCCAATGACTCCAACTCTGTTTCTTCCTCAAGATACTTCAGATAAAATTGTACTCTGAGTGCGTCAGTGCCAGTGGAGGACCTGTTATGACTAGCTGGCCAGTAAAAGTGCATGATCTCAGATTCGGATTCAAATTCCGCAGAGGTTGTACAGTGTCTATCGAGTGACAGAACGTTTACCCTAATCTCTCCTCTCAGGCGACTATCCAGTAACTGTAACATTCTTTGAATTGGTGAGGATTCGGCAAATTGTCCTGAAATTGACCTATCGAAGTTTCTAATGTACTGCTACGGTATACGTGAGATATTTTCATTGATGTGTCTATCACCCAAGTTCTGGTTTTAATACACGCTTGCAGTGTAGGTGTGATATTTCCATTGTGAAAAGAAGTGTTTATCATTAGAGTCTTGTGGTTTGACTGGCCTCGATTACGAACACGTTTATCTCCCAATGACGCCCCTTTGCCTTGCCGATGTCGTGCCCCTCAGTACCAGCGCTTATCCCACTCTCTGCCTGGAGCAGTAATGGCGCTGCAACTCTTGACCACTCATTTTCCTTTATCAAGACCATTTTTGAGTGAGATAAACTCCTCAGTCACCAAGAATCGCTCGGGATCGGTGGTTCATTCCATCTGTTCCCACAGAGCACGTACTCTTTGGGAAAACTAGCTCTTCGTTTCTCCGACAGTCAGCATTACTTGCGAAAGTGAGATGTTCGTCACCTCAACTTTCTTCAGATTTGTCACAGTGTGGAGCAAACTGGTCACGGTGCATTTGACTATCTTCGAAACTGCAACTATTTTTTCGTGTTCCGATTTAAAACACCCACGAATTCCCCCTGTACCGCTACCATGTTTCTCATAAATTGTATTCGGTGTTTTTTCGGCTTGTTTCCTGTGTCCCTCGCCGGCGGGAGTGGCCGTGCGATTCTAGGCGCTGCAGTCTGGAACCGAATGACCGCTGCGGTCGGAGGTTCGAATCCAGCCTCGGGCATGGATGTGTGTGATGTCCTTAGGTTAGTTAGATTTAATTAGTTCTAAGTCCTAGGCGACTGATGACCTCAGAAGGTAAGTCGCATAGTGCTCAGAGCCATTTGAACCAACCTGTGTCCCTCAACCGGACAGTACCTTTCCTCAAATTTTCTATCTCCTTCCTAGTACCGCATTTCCGCTTTCTCTGCTCTTTTCCTCTCTACTTTGTCTCTTCTATCTCTTTTCTATGCTTGTTTCCTGTCTGCTCCTGCGTTTTCTATTATCTACGTTACCCACAATGAAACATCCCCTACGTTCCTAAGTTTGAAAAGCTCTGTGCAGCTGTTGACCCCGTTTCTTAGATGTCACCACTTTCACTATGTTGACTAGTCGCTGCTATTTCCTGCGTTTCAGACAACCCTGCCGCTGCTGACGTCTCTCCCGCAGAATTTTCGGGTATGGATTTTTCAGGTTTCGTCGACCTCTCTCGCCTACAAACTTTCTTTCTTCTCAAGACAGCACTCAACTAGGCGTAAGCAAGTATGGACTTGAAACTGAAAATTACGTTGCAAAATTTAACATTAACAAATCAACTGACATACAAGAATACCTTCACGCAAAAATACAAAATCTTCACACGAAATACAAAAAAAATTTCTCACGCAGTAAAGCGAAAATCTTCACACCAAGTACAAAATGAGCATCTCAGTAAAATGCATGAACGAAACATCAATGCACAACAAAACGCCTGCATGCACCACGCTAACATGTGTTGCCACTGCTAGTTCTTGCAGACCGAAATGTAAAAAGGGGATCGCTATAATTATATCTAAATACTTGAGGTATTTCACTGTACTGACCTAACTGTAAGAAGGTGATAGAAACCAAAAGCAAGTTCCTGGATCAGGCTCGCCATGAATGTTCTTGCCCCTGGTTAACGAGACCAGTTTGAATCCAACAAGATGACCGTGTGTGATACTCATTGTAGTCACAGGATAACAAGTAATGATGCCAGACGACTGAGTGCAATGGTCATTGCCGATACATGATCGCAAGGGAAACCAAATCGTACTGATATTTGAAGTCACTCATTGTAAACGAAAACAACGTCGACGTATTGATGTGAGCCAGTTGGGTATGAAATATGTTATATTTATCTATACTAGTAATGGGAAACCTGTGGAAAACTTGTGGGACAAGTTAAAGGGACTGGAAACCTAAATAATGACTGAGATTAACCGTTATTCAGTTACTCTAAACAGTAACTAAATTACGATGATATTAGCAGGCAGCACAGGTCTATGCAACATAAATCAAATTACAAAATTACGCTAAGCTGAGTAGAGGTACCAAAAAGTGTGGAAGACTGTTTGGAGTAAGATCTGCTTATTTGCGCAACTCGTGAAATTAAAGATACCAATACAACAAGAAACCAAAAATTATATCAAATGAAGTAACACAAGTTACGTGGCAAAGAATGCAAATAACGAGCTGCTCAGAATTTTGATCGGGCTGCTACAATTGCGTCATCTAACTCCCATAAACTGCTAGCGCACGCCGATCAGCACAAATCGTAGTGGGAGCTGTCTCTCTGCCACCTCTCTTTGTGACAGAGTAGAATCTCCAGAAAGGTTGTTCACAGCCCTGGACTGTCCACTTTCAAATAACTCTTCATGGAGAGGACGTTCCAAGTTGTCAGTACTGTGCCGTCAAGAATTGTTGCAAATTGATCCTAAAGCAGGGAAAAAGCTACTAACTTTACTATCTTTGGTACAAGACGCCTACATTTGTACTGTGCCAACGTTGTCTTCATGGTTGATTAGCTCTACACAACAATAACACTTAAAGCGATACACTACTATTATCTGAACCAAATGTTGAGAGAGAACGCAACTGGCTCCCCCATGTACGATTGGTGGTGCCGCAGGCTCTATCTCTTTGGAGTACGCACAGAAAGTCAGAAGTGTCGATCTCAATTCTTCACTGGGTGCTGTGGAGAAACTGTGGCGTCCAGTTTCCACAGGGATGCAGGCGCCTACTCGCATCCAATACCCGTATGGCAGATCCTTGCCCGACTTCCGCGAAAATACCTGTATTACCTAAGGAGATTCTCTGTCCTACTGACATTCGCAGAGTACCTTCGCCCAAAAAATAAAAGGGCTTTAGTGAAGTTTGCGGCGTCGCAGCATCACAGCAAGGTGAGCGCAAAGCTGCTCTTCCAGACACACCGCTGCAGTATCCTCAGCAAAATAACCATGAAACACAGCAGAAAATAAATAAATGCAATATGTGGCAGGTAACCTCGCATCACATCAGCAACTTCACGACAAGTAACGCGATTTATTACTAGGTTCAGCTAACAAATTTTCATTAGTTTACTAGTGACTTCATAACAACCACCACATCATTTATTTTTAAGACAACGTCATTGAAAACATTATCTCGACGTGTTGGATGTGGTTAACATTTGTCAAACTTTAGGTTTGTTTATAAATAAATAAATCTTCTGCTACCAGTCACGATTTTCTTTATTTTACTATTTGCTCGACGCGTTTCGAGAAATAATTCCCATTTTCAAGTGCGTTTTTATGATGTGTGTTAAGCCATTTCTTTTGATGTTGTCAGTGTGTGTGAGTCTGCTTCACTTTGTTGACTTTTACTGTAATATATAAGAAACGCGATTTTTAGTTGGGTGTCAATATTTTCTGTGAGGTTAGTGGCTAAAGTTTGAGAACAATTTGTACTTACAATTTTCTAATGGTCCATTTGTGTAGAGAGTCACACACACTTAACATCACACACAACTTGTACATTTTACACATCGAAAATATCTGATATAAACAAAACAGTTACAAAGATCTTCTTGTAGGTGGTTCACAGAGATAACATTATAGGTCTTCCACAGATTATGATATGCTTTTGTACAGAGGTTAATTCATCTTTACAATTTGGCTCATGAATTACTTATACTGATTTTACATTTGTGCTTATTTCTATGTTTTACTATTTTTATTTAAGTATATTATCAAAACATATGAAAAAAACACTGATTCATTTTCAAGTTTTTCATTTAATATTTTATTTTCATATTTTCTGTAATGTGAATATATCTCCAGTTCTTCAAGCAAATCCATTTTATGTCCTTTATCTAGTCGGTGGAGTACTTTGACATTTTGCTCTATTTTTCCAAATGGGTGTCCTGTATTATGTATGTGTGTTGCTATTGCTGATGTAGCGTGTTTGTTGTGGGTGTATGCTCTAATGTGCTCTGTGTACCTGGTGTTGATATTTCGGCCTGTTTGTCCTATGTAGAACTTGGAGCATTCCTGGCATGTTACCTTGTATATTCCAGAGTCTGAATATGGATCATGATTACACTTTATATTATGTATTAGTTTTTGGTGTAGTTTATTGGATGTAGAAAACCCAATTTTTACTCTGTGATTTTTGAAAATATTTGCAATCTTCTGTGATACATTGCCTATGTATGGAATGCTAGATATATATTTGTTTTTCTCTTTTTCTTCTGTGGTGCAGTTTGTACCTGGGTTTCTCTTCATTTTGTCTAAGATTGTGTCAACCATGGAAGCATTGTAACCATTGGCAACTGCAATCTTCTTCACTGTGTTTATTTCTTGTTGCATATTTTCTTGGTTCAATGGTATTTTTGTTGCCCTATGCAGCATTGACCTGTAAGCTGCCTGTTTATGAATATTTGGGTGACATGAGGTTGCAGGGATTGTGGTGTCAGTCATTGTGTTTTTCCTATAAATTTTGAATGTGCATGTGTTGTTGTGTCTTGTAATATTTAGGTCCAGAAAGTTGATACTTTTATTTTGCTCATGTTCCACTGTAAATTTGATTTTCTCATTTAGATTATTGAAATGATTAAGAATGTCTGTGATGTCTTTGGTATCTCCTTTCACTAACAGTAGTGTGTCATCTACATATCTCCTATAAAATTCTATTTTCTTTAGGCAGGGTTCTTGGCTGTCAAATAATTTTTGTTCGATGTGTAAAATGTACAAGTTGTGTGTGATGTTAAGTGTGTGTGACTCTCTACACAAATGGACCATTAGAAAATTGTAAGTACAAATTGTTCTCAAACTTTAGCCACTAACCTCACAGAAAATATTGACACCCAACTAAAAATCGCGTTTCTTATATATTACAGTAAAAGTCAACAAAGTGAAGCAGACTCACACACACTGACAACATCAAAAGAAATGGCTTAACACACATCATAAAAACGCACTTGAAAATGGGAATTATTTCTCGAAACGCGTCGTGCAAATAGTAAAATAAAGAAAATCGTGACTGGTAGCAGAAGATTTATTTATTTATAAACAAACCTATTGTATCTACAGTCGCAGGCTTTCAAAAAACCATTTATATTGGATCAAATCAGATTATTAGTGCCTAGCCAGGCAATGAAAGCTATATATAAATACAAAAACCTCAAAATGAAAGTACTAAAAACAGTTGCACGCATAAGATTCAACAAGCACTGTCAACAACTAGGCATAATTCCGAAATATATAAAAGTGAAAATATGTTCTAGCAGCAACATAGCAAAACTTATAAAACATAAAGCAGAAAAACTCTGGCTGAAAACCGAAATAAGGCAGCTACATAAGAAAAAGGACTTACTAAACAGAAAGCTACTCAACATGCAGATAGAAGCAGCAAACAACATGGAACCTACAGTTTATGACAGAATTTGCAGGCATATCCAGGAAGTAGTCGACAAAGAGTACTTGACGATTTGCAACACATATAACAAGAAACTACAGACCTTGACATCCAAACAAGACAAGAGATCCAACCTTGAGATAACTGACAAAAACAAACACACATTTTACAGTAGAGTGGTAAACAACACTGACATAAAGTTCAACCAAAGAGAAAACGATCTACTCCAAAAAGGACTAAAATACAACGTAGAACCTAACCTCAACAACCATACACTGAAACAGGTTATAGCTGCAACTAAAAGTGCAGCAGATGCTGCAAAATTAAATTCAAATACAAAAGCAGCAATAGGACACAAAGTAAGCAAGCTTCTTGAGAAAGAAATGAATAACGATAAGTTTAGATCTAAATATACAATAAATGATACAAAAACTTTAAAATCTATAAACAATAAACTGGAAAACAACCAATCCATAGTTGTAAAGTCAGACAAAAGTAATACATTAGTTGTGATGAAAGAAAAAGAATACATAGACAAAACAAATGAATTTTTTGCTGCTAATAACATTCAGCACATTGAAAAAGACCCAACCAAACAATTCCAAAGTAAAATTAAGGAACAATTAAAGAACACACATTTCCTGTTGACAGAAAATGAAAAGAAATACCTTACATGTATGAATCCAAAAGCACCACGCCTAAGAGCACAACCAAAAATACACAAAAATGGATACCCGATACGTCCTGTGGTCAACTCTATAAACAGCCCAGCATACAAACTGTCTCAAAAAATGAATAACATGCTGGTGAAAAATTATACATATGAAACAACATATGCCATAAAAAACAGCATGATTCTAGCCAAAGAACTAAGAACCAGAAAGCTCCCCCAAGATGCACAGTTTATATCACTTGACATCACCAACCTTTATTCAAACATACCCATACAAGATGCTCTAACAGTAATACAAAAGAACCTTATGCAACACAAGAAACTTTCATACACAGAGATTGTAGAATTTATGGAACTCCTTCAGCTAACCCTAAGTTACAACTACTTTACCTTTAATGACAACATTTATAAGCAACCAGATGGCCTAGCAATGGGATCATGTATATCCGGTACCATAGCTGACATATACTTAAATCACTTAGAACAAAAATTATTTGACAGCCAAGAACCCTGCCTAAAGAAAATAGAATTTTATAGGAGATATGTAGATGACACACTACTGTTAGTGAAAGGAGATACCAAAGACATCACAGACATTCTTAATCATTTCAATAATCTAAATGAGAAAATCAAATTTACAGTGGAACATGAGCAAAATAAAAGTATCAACTTTCTGGACCTAAATATTACAAGACACAACAACACATGCACATTCAAAATTTATAGGAAAAACACAATGACTGACACCACAATCCCTGCAACCTCATGTCACCCAAATATTCATAAACAGGCAGCTTACAGGTCAATGCTGCATAGGGCAACAAAAATACCATTGAACCAAGAAAATATGCAACAAGAAATAAACACAGTGAAGAAGATTGCAGTTGCCAATGGTTACAATGCTTCCATGGTTGACACAATCTTAGACAAAATGAAGAGAAACCCAGGTACAAACTGCACCACAGAAGAAAAAGAGAAAAACAAATATATATCTAGCATTCCATACATAGGCAATGTATCACAGAAGATTGCAAATATTTTCAAAAATCACAGAGTAAAAATTGGGTTTTCTACATCCAATAAACTACACCAAAAACTAATACATAATATAAAGTGTAATCATGATCCATATTCAGACTCTGGAATATACAAGGTAACATGCCAGGAATGCTCCAAGTTCTACATAGGACAAACAGGCCGAAATATCAACACCAGGTACACAGAGCACATTAGAGCATACACCCACAACAAACACGCTACATCAGCAATAGCAACACACATACATAATACAGGACACCCATTTGGAAAAATAGAGCAAAATGTCAAAGTACTCCACCGACTAGATAAAGGACATAAAATGGATTTGCTTGAAGAACTGGAGATATATTCACATTATAGAAAATATGAAAATAAAATATTAAATGAAAAACTTGAAAATGAATCAGTGTTTTTTTCAGATGTTTTGATAATATACTTAAATAAAAATAGTAAAACATAGAAATAAGCACAAATGTAAAATCAGTATAAGTAATTCATGAGCCAAATTGTAAAGATAAATTAACCTCTGTACAAAAGCATATCATAATCTGTGGAAGACCTATAATGTTATCTCTGTGAACCACCTACAAGAAGATCTTTGTAACTGTTTTGTTTATATCAGATATTTTCGATGTGTAAAATGTACAAGTTGTGTGTGATGTTAAGTGTGTGTGACTCTCTACACAAATGGACCATTAGAAAATTGTAAGTACAAATTGTTCTCAAACTTTAGCCACTAACCTCACAGAAAATATTGACACCCAACTAAAAATCGCGTTTCTTATATATTACAGTAAAAGTCAACAAAGTGAAGCAGACTCACACACACTGACAACATCAAAAGAAATGGCTTAACACACATCATAAAAACGCACTTGAAAATGGGAATTATTTCTCGAAACGCGTCGTGCAAATAGTAAAATAAAGAAAATCGTGACTGGTAGCAGAAGATTTATTTATTTATAAACAAACCTATTGTATCTACAGTCGCAGGGTTTCAAAAAAACCATTTATAATGGATCAAATCAGATTTGTCAAACTTGTTTTGGATGCCAGTTCTTAGAAACTGCAGGATATCAGCAAAGCGCTGTAGTTATTAGAAGTTTCCAGAATGAGGTTTTCACTCTGCAGCGGAGTGTGCGCTGATATGAAACTTCCTGGCCGATTAAAACTGAAAGCCGGACCGAGACTCGAAGACGAGTTCGAGTTCGAGTCTCGGTACGGCACAGTTTTAATCTGCCAGGAAGTTTTATTACAAGAAGCTTCATTAGTGCGATGCGTAAGCGCAAATTAGTTAGCCAGCAGGTTTGCTGGAACCTCTAGTTTAATGCTTAATGTCTGGGAAAGTTTTGTATTAGATGTAAATGTATGTAACATTTGTTTGGTTGATGTAGCCTATTCCTTTTCTTATCTCGCATGTGATGAACACATATGTTTGCTTATTGTTTCAGTATGTCACTTTTAAAACTGAAATAATATTTTTTGCGTTAATACGATTGTCAACTTTTTGTAATTTTTCTTAAAAAACCGGTTTACAGGACATTCAGGGAAACAAGCGTTGAAAAGGGGCTGAATCGGAGACGTTTGCTTTCCCTGAAGTTATTCATTCAGTACATTGAGCAACGAGCGAAGAAAACCAAACAGGAATTTGAAGAAGCAAATCAAGTTCAACGTGAAGAGCTAAAAAATGTAGGTTCGTTATGACAGTACAATACAGAGACGGCAATGAACTTGAAAGTTGAACAAAATGGACTTTTGTCTTGCAACATGATCGTAAGAAGGACATAAAAGAAAGAAGGACAAGGATAATGATATGTAGTCAAAGTAAATCCGGTGATGCTGAGAGAATCAGATTACGAATGAGATACTAAAGGTAGTCGATGAGTTTTGCTATGGGCCAAGTACAGAGGATGTAAAATGCAACACTGAGTAAAGAAGGAATGTATTTCAGAAAAAGGGCGATAGTAGATTTCTTTCCGACGGTATCTCTTTGGAGTGCAGCTTTTACGGAAGTGAAACTTGGATGAAGGCAATATAATGTCTTCAATTCAGACTCCTGTCAAGCAAAGTTCAAGTAGAACGTCTCACCTCTCCCAGCCTGGCACAAATTTTCATTGTTGTCATTCCATTATACAGCTGATTGTTGTCTATATTCGCAACTGCCTATACATTTCTGGTGTTTCCTAACGGCTGTAATCCCCGCAGAGTCTGCTCCTTCCAACATTCATGCCTGTGCGAAGGAAACATTGCATTGTAATGGGGACTGAGACAGGAACTGCTATATCGTGTTTATCTGCCGATTCTGGGCAGGCGACTTTCTAGTTAAATGTGTCCCCTGTAATGAAATATACATAACGGATGTACGAGTACAGATTGTAGCCACAAGGTTAACCACATAAGGAACTTTGAGTCTGGCCGCTAATCGCGTTCGGTTAGCCTAACGGTAAGAAAACCGCTCGCGATAAATGAGATATCTGGGTTTGAGTGCCGGTACAGCACAAATTTTCATTGTGGTCATTCTGTTATAGAGCTGATGGTGGCCCTTATTCGCAGCTCCGAAGACATTTCTTGAAATGTGGTGCTACAAAAGAGTATTGAAGAATAGGTTGATATATAACGTAAATAACTGGAAGCTGCTGAACTGAAATCAGGAAAAAAAAAAAAATTATGGCCCAACGTGACTGAAAGGAGAGATTAATCGGCAGGATATATTCTGAGGCACCAACGGGATGGATTAGAGAACATGTTTCCACACAAGGGAATTATCTCTTGGCGCCCCCTCCCTCCTTTTCCGTCATCCACTTTCATACGTGTCAGTTTTTGCTAGTAATTGTGATACTCACTGTATACAAATCTTGTACTTGGGCGTTCCTGTTACCCCTCTCAGCTTGACGCCGCAATCGGCAGCTACGAATTGTGATACGTCTTATAGAGACATCCTAAACAGCTGTGGCTGCCTTGGCACCCCTCTCAACTTTGCGCTCCAAACGACGGCTAGTGTCACTTTAGCTTAAGTCGGTCCTGGGCGTTAGGGAGGCGTCAGTTTTGGATTGGAGGGAAGTGTGGTTGGTAACATTGGCTGAGCGAGACCAAGGATTAATACAGCATGCAGGTCTTAACGGATGTAAGTTGAAGAAATTACACTGAGATGAAGAGGCTGATGACCAAACAGCAACAGCAGTGAGGTTAAAAAAAATCCCACAAAAGACGTTAACAATGCCAGTTATTTTCATTTTGCTAAACTCATGAGTTCATTACAAGGCACATTGTGTTGTAAACTTTATGTACACTCCTGGAAATGGAAAAAAGAACACATTGACACCGGTGTGTCAGACCCACCATACTTGCTCCGGACACTGCGAGAGGGCTGTACAAGCAATGATCACACGCACGGCACAGCGGACACACCAGGAACCGCGGTGTTGGCCGTCAAATGGCGCTAGCTGCGCAGCATTTGTGCACCGCCGCCGTCAGTGTCAGCCAGTTTGCCGTGGCATACGGAGCTCCATCGCAGTCTTTAACACTGGTAGCATGCCACGACAGCGTGGACGTGAACCGTATGTGCAGTTGACGGACTTTGAGCGAGGGCGTATAGTGGGCATGCGGGAGGCCGGGTGGACGTACCGCCGAATTGCTCAACACGTGGGGCGTGAGGTCTCCACAGTACATTGATGTTGTCACCAGTGGTCGGCGGAAGGTGCACGTGCCCGTCGACCTGGGACCGGACCGCAGCGACGCACGGATGCACGCCAAGACCGTAGGATCCTACGCAGTGCCATAGGGGACCGCACCGCCACTTCCCAGCAAATTAGGGACACTGTTGCTCCTGGGGTATCGGCGAGGACCATTCGCAACCGTCTCCATGAAGCTGGGCTACGGTCCCGCACACCGTTAGGCCGTCTTCCGCTCACGCCCCAACATCGTGCAGCCCGCCTCCAGTGGTGTCGCGACAGGCGTGAATGGAGGGACGAATGGAGACGTGTCGTCTTCAGCGATGAGAGTCGCTTCTGCCTTGGTGCCAACGATGGTCGTATGCGTGTTTGGCGCCGTGCAGGTGAGCGCCACAATCAGGACTGCATACGACCGAGGCACACAGGGCCAACACCCGGCATCATGGTGTGGGGAGCGATCTCCTACACTGGCCGTACACCACTGGTGATCATCGAGGGGACACTGAATAGTGCACGGTACATCCAAACCGTCATCGAACCCATCGTTCTACCATTCCTAGACCGGCAAGGGAACTTGCTGTTCCAACAGGACAATGTACGTCCGCATGTATCCCGTGCCACCCAATGTGCTCTAGAAGGTGTAAGTCAACTACCCTGGCCAGCAAGATCTCCGGATCTGTCCCCCATTGAGCATGTTTGGGACTGGATGAAGCGTCGTCTCACGCGGTCTGCACGTCCAGCACGAACGCTGGTCCAACTGAGGTGCCAGGTGGAAATGGCATGGCAAGCCGTTCCACAGGACTACATCCAGCATCTCTACGATCGTCTCCATGGGAGAATAGCAGCCTGCATTGCTGCGAAAGGTGGATATACACTGTACTAGTGCCGACATTGTGCATGCTCTGTTGCCTGTGTCTATGTGCCTGTGGTTCTGTCAGTGTGATCATGTGATGTATCTGACCCCAGGAATGTGTCAATAAAGTTTCCCCTTCCTGGGACAATGAATTCACGGTGTTCTTATTTCAATTTCCAGGAGTGTAGTTGAATCGCTAAGCTGGAAAAGGGATCAGTCCCATTATTTTCAAATTATGTTTACTGGAGATAACTGATTTTCATATTTGTACCCACCTATCAGGTCCATTATTTTCAAATTATGTTTACTGGAGATAACTGATTTTCATATTTGTACCCACCTATCAGGTCCATTATTTTCAAATTATGTTTACTGGAGATAACTGACATTCACATTTGTACCCACCTTTGGTACAACAAGTGGTCATGTCCCAACAACAGAAGTGCTCATTAGAAGCGTACTGAGTTAGAGAAGGGGCCATGACCATATAAAAGCTGTATAGAGGACCTGTCCCATGAAAAAATAAAGTAGACGATGTAAAGAATATTCTAAGAACATACTTGACGAGGTGAAACCACTTTATAATACTATCTGTCAGTTGCCAGTGGAGGACGGGCGCGATAAAGTTAAAGCATAATCGGTATTGTCTGCTGTGGTGTATTTTGCTTGTGGCTGTACTTCGGGTATGACGTGAATAAACCTATAAGCTCGAAACACACAACACAATCCTTTCGCAGCAAACAGAACACTAGTTTCCTTATCAACATGACCCGGTTCGATAAGCGGTCTTCTGAAGCCATTCAAATTGGATGACACATCACACTCGACGGTTACAGTGTGTTGTATTGCTTATATTGCTTCACTCTGGGGCCAGTTCCTATATGGCAACTCAACGACACCATGCTTAAACCCCTTTGTATAGTGAAACACTCTTTTCCCTTGCGTCCTGAAAAATTTAATTTCTTGGACATGACCCCTTTTCCACCTCAGTGATCAAGTTAAGTAACACACAATCGTCGTGTTACAGATTTTTTAATTCGTTAATTATTTCAAAACGCTTTTTTGGGGGGGGGGGGGGGGTGAGTGGCTATTGCAATAAAATTTTCGCTGATAAATCGGATAACAAAGGCTAGCTTATGGGCCTATGAAGATCTTAAAAACAGCCGTGTCTCTTAAAAACGCAACAGAACAGTCGCTTGTTCTGCAGCTTTAGTTACGTAAGAGTTTTCAGGCTCGTCGTTCTAACCTGCATCAGATCTCTAACGGGGTCTTACTGTCACTTGCGCGACTGCGATCTTCTACCTTCTTTTCAACAACAATCGCTCTCTCCCGTCTAGGCCACACGGTAAAACAAAGTACGGCTTCATGACCACTGGCCGACACCTCAGTCACTCAGAGATACTGCAGGTGATGGCGTACTATTAGGGACATGCTCCGGTCTAATGCAGAGTTTGAACTCGTCTTAAACGTTAAAACAATTTGTTTATTCGTACATTTAAGGCATGTACATCTCCTTCGCTCCCATCGCAGTCTAGTAACTGTCTCGAAGTCAGGCTTATCAGTAGGAAATATATGTACAACGGCCGGGTAGAGGCAGTGCAAGAGACCTTAAATCAAATGGGATTATAGTTTTACTGCACTTCTCACAAGCCTGGACCCATAATTAAGTATTAGCTCTCAAATATTGTCAATTGTTAATAGGCCAAATGGGATTTCTGTGCAAGGGACCGTAAATCAAATGGGATTATAGTTGTATTCCACCATTAACGAGCCTTGACACATAATCACATACTTGCTCTCAAATATTCAGTCAATTGATCATAAACCAAATGGGATTGCAGTCGTATTGCACTTCTCACCAGCCATGTGGGTATAATACACGTAATACAATATTTGCTCTCAAATACTCAGTCAATTGCTCATAAGCCAAAAGGGATTGGAGTCGTATTGCACCTCTCGCGAGCCATGGGGTTTTAATTGTATTGCACTTCTCACGAGCCGTACGCGTAATCAAATATTTGCTCTCAAATATTCAGTCAATTGTTCATAGGCCAAATGGGATTGTAATAGTACTGCAATTCTCACTAGCCGGACAGGTATTCAGTTATTTGCAGTCAAATACTCAGTCAATTACTTATAAGCAGCGGATGCTAAATTTGTGCTAAATAAGAAAACTGCCTAATACTTACATTCAGACAGTTATGAAATGAACATGTCTCGCACATATTGCGACAGCTGAACGTTAACAACTTCGTCACGCACATATTGCAACAGCAGAACTTTACCAACGTCAGCCGAGCATACTGATTCGACCACAAACCATTTCGGACGTAGCCAATCATACATCCATTTCTAGATACACAGGCAATCACAGATTGGAAACGTTGCACTCATCGATCAGGCATAAGTGCGATGCTACTATCGTATTCTCTTCCGCTCTACATAATCGAACCAAATTCATCTAGTAACTTACACACAATGCTGTTTGCTTACGCTTTGACTGAAGGCAGAATCCTCAATATTTCACTTACTTGCCGCATTACTAGAGATTCATCTATTAGTAACAGCATGACTAATTGTCGCTGCTAAGGGTGCAGATCGAAGTAGGTCACAGCAGTGAAAGTTATTAGTCGTTAGCAAGTACAGCAAATATCTTAGTCCAATTATTGGATCAAGGTCCCAATTTCGCGTTGCCTACTCGGAGACAATTATTTACAATAATTCGTTTAGTTCTTGACCGAAGTATAAACAAAGCTCTACCCATTTACAGGGATACCATTACGTTAAGGACTTATCACAGTAACACACGTATCATATTTAAAACCTGTACTATGTCTTGAGGCTCCAGTATTCGAGAATGAGAGAGTTCCGCCACCCCCCCCCCCCCCCCCCCCCCCGGGTTCCAAGAAATATAACACATAATTTCAAACCTTTTGGGCACTCTTCCTTGCTGACATAGCCGCCAGAGAATGATGCATGGGGAAGTTTATTACTTACTACATGTTTTCTGTTCAAGCAGTGACACTTTTGCATTCGGCATGACGTTTTAATTTTTACCTGTTTTGCAGACGGTATCCAAATAGGCTACTGAATGCGCTTGTACGTCTGTATCGTAGTAGGACACATAATTGTGCATTTAAACACTGACAAACTTGAAAAACTACATTTTGATCAAAACTGAGAAGAAATTACCCACATGATATTCATCCAGGATTTGATAATAAGAGCACTTATGAGTAGGTGTGTGTGTGTGTGTGTGTGTGTGTGTGTGTGTGTGTGTGTGTGTGTGTGTGTGTGTTTCCCCCCACCCACCCCCTCCCACCCTGGGCACCAACACATTTCTCTACAATTTTTTCTTTGCTTCCCCATTCAAACTAAATACCTTTCTCCAATAGAGACAAAACAAAGTTTGATGCACTGCATTGCTGTTGTACAGATTTAACATTTGAGAAAAATGTAAATAAAATATACCCACAGGAGGCATTAATGCACATGCTCATTCATTAGAAGAACCTGTAAAAGGTATTAGTCCACAGATATAGAATACTCAGGTTCTTTGTGTGCATACTGTTAGACCAGGTGACTACAACAGAAGGAGACGTGTTCACTTTGCCCAGTTTGCATATACTCTTCATCAGTCACCATGAATTCATTATCAGTATGAATGGTGGTCAGGTGTAGAATGTTCATGAGGAATGAGGTGATCAGTTTTCTTCGTACAGCTGTGACTCCTTTTTACCTAGATAAGGCTGCTATTAATAGGGAAACAACGAGACAACAGATTTTCATATGGGTTAGAGTTCATAATGACTGACCACAAGTCACTATATTAAATGTTTTCTTAGAGTGTCTTCTGTTGAATTTTTTAGACATGAATCAGTGTAGTCCCCTCACCAGAATTCCTGATGCTCTCTCACTGAAAGCAGTGAGGCGTAAATGTCCACATACAATCATTTGAAAGGGGGAAACATTCAATATACAAGGTTCTGAACTTGGCCCACTTCTGTGCTTCACCTGTTTAAAAGAATTACAAGAGGCATATAGGCAGTCATTTTTCCCTCGTTCTGTTTGGGAGTGGAACAGGGAGAGAAGATGCTAGTTGTGGTATGAGGTACCTTCCGCCACCCACCATATGGTGGATTGCAGAGTATGTATGTAGATGTAGATGTAGAATTCCAGCAAAAATAATTTCAATCATTTTCTAATTTCAATCATTTTCTAATTTCAATCCTGTTTCTCGCTTACATGCTGAAAAGCCAGATAATTATCACACTATGTGATCTGTAAAACAATCAGACGTTAGAAGCTATTTCATACATGCAGGTTTCATTCTCTAAGAACTGTTGACTGGGGGCTTAATGATAGTGTACACTGAGTTAATATCGAAGGGCAAATTTATGTGACCATATGGCTTAGATAAGTTCGGCAGTATACTTGCCAATCAGTCAAGTGAGTGCATACACTTTTCTAGCAAAGTTCATTCGCAGATAAGTTTTATACACGAGAACCTGACTCATTTCTTCTGGAATGTATAGCCCTTCAGGCCACTGTGCTTATTTTAAAGGTATCACGTTTTGAAATGGTCCCAAACAGACAAGGAAACACTAATATTTCCTCATATTTCGAGGAGAAATAAATCACACCTGCGCCAGCAAACGATCTCGCAAGCAAATGTGGACCACATGTCTGACTGAGCGTACAGCTATTAAACTTCGCTCAACCAGTTGTTTGTCAAGCGCTCTGCCCCAGTGATGTCGCCAAATACCCGAACGCGAAGTACTGTAGAGCGGAGCGAGTACGGGGTTACTAAAATACAGTCCTGTCCTTCGTAACATACTACATTCAATATTTGAAAGTGGATCGGTTGCAACCTGGGAATGTAGCGTATCCACTTAGCTTGATTTAAAATGGAATGAATGCTTTATTCGCTCAGACGGGGCTCACGCACCCGGAAGAGTGCCGAGGCAGGCCGCCGTACATAATTGTTGCACGACATCAGCCGATCTGTAGGCAGGACGGGACGTGTCTTCAGAAATTTAGAACCATGTATGTCCCATTTCTCCCCATCATGGTCCACTACAGTGCCTCACGGTCGGAGTGCCGCTATGATGCCCTCTGCTGGGAGTTGAAATGACAGTTCGAAAACGCGTGTCGTATGCATGCCTAAGCCGGCCTGATCGATGGTCACGCCTCGACATTGTCGTCGGCATGACAGAAGCGGAACCCCTGTTTGGTCTCACGTAGGATGCGTTCGTGCGTCGCGTCGTTAAAGATTTTAATATACACTGTGCTGTTCGCCATCGAAAAGTATTCCTCTCACGTCGGTCGCCGGGATCTTAAATTCATCTCTCAGGAAACCCTCGACATGTGTCGTTGCAGAAAACTAATCGGAATGTAGATTTACTGTAACGGTTTGCCGTGTATCGTAGGCGCTAAGGCGGCACTCGAGCAGCGGCCGTCAGACTGTAAACAAGACGAGCGCTTCAGCATTGTTGGCTTGCCGGAGGCAGCCTGCCACTTTGGTAACGGAGTCAGTATTATTGGAAATGAGACAAACGTGAAAGTATAGCAGAGGCGATGGTGGGCAGAGTTTGATACTGCGTCACCGTCACGTGTAACAGCAATAAAATTATGTACAAACCTGGCGGAAGGAAGATGGCGTGATCTGAAGAAGGGACGTTGTAGCAGACGGAAAAGGGATGGATGCAGTGATAGAGACTCACATGAGATCCGCATATGGAAAGCAGCACAGGAATCAGGTGTAAGCGAATAAGGCATTCATTCCATTTTAAAGCAAGTTAGTTGAATACAGTATATACAGTACTTCGCGTTCGGACATTTTGTGACATCAGTCGGGCTGAGTGACAAACAATCGGCAGGGCGAAGTTGAAATGCTGTATATTCAGAAGGTTATAAGTGCGTCCAGTCAGATATGGGGTCCCATTCTCAGTCGGGATCGATTGTTGGGGCTGAAACATACAAGTGTGCTTTTTTACTCCTTGAAATATGAGGTCAAGTTGCTGATGTTTCCTTGTCAGTTTGGGACAATTTATAAATGTGGCTCCTTTAAAAGAAGCACCGTGGCCTTAATGGCTGTTCAATCCTGAAGATATGAGTCAGGTTCTCGTGTGCAAATCTTATCTGCGGATGAACTTTGCTCGAAATGTTCACGCACTGACTTGACTGACTGGCAAGTACATTGCCGAATTTATTTAGCGCTTGTCTCTTGAATGAACGGTCATACACTCAAATAAATTGGTGCTAAGATATTAACTCATTAGTACACTACCAGTGAAACCCTCAGCTAACATTTTTTGGGAACGAAGCTCCCATGTATGAAACAACTTACAACGTCTGTTTTACAAAGAAAGCCTCCGTAGATATGACTGCCTACAACGGCGCCTTACGCCACTTACAGCCGCCTACGGACCACTCGCGTTGCAAACAGTGGTGCTACCGGTGACATACGATGCTGCTTTCGCTTCTCCTGCCGACTCGCAATAACGCCAGGACACCACAAATGAGCAAGAACGTACACCAAAGGAGAGCGAGGACCAGTACCCGCTATGGGATCCTGCATTATCGGTGCCGCCCTAGTTATCGGAGACCTCAATACCTCTGAGGTTGGCTGAATGACAGTCCACTGCAATGCTCAGGTCCTTCTCCTGACGTTCCGTAGCCATTACGAGGGTGCGAGGGTGTAAGAGGTATGCGCTATATGCGCTGCCAGCAATAGGCAAGGCGTAGCAGAGTCTCTGACCAGAGAGCAGTATGTAGTTAGTTGTTGCTTGTCGTTAGTCTTCAGTAGTCTGGAGTTGTCGGCGGTAGTCGGCAGTAGTCGGCGCGTGTCTGCGCTTGTCTGCAGTCTGCTCTGGTCGGGACTCTGGAGGATGAGTATTATTGTAGAAGGTAAAGAAGCAGCCTTGCGCATATCTAGTAATGTATGTTTACTGTAATCCAATTTCATTTAAAAATGCCCCAATAATAATTTTTATAATATAAAGTAATTTTTTTTAAAAAAAGCATTCATTTCAATTTAAAGATTTTATCCAATGAATAATTATTCCTTTCACGAATCACAAAGCATAGGCCAGCATTGCACGCAGTTGTGCCGAAAAAAATTTTTAGGTAAGAGCAGATATATTCGCAGTTTTTATTGAGGTAAGAATTTTTTGCTTTTTTTTTATTCAGAGTACAGAGCCGTGGCGCAGCGCTGCTGTCGTCATAAAATTTACCATGTTACTGAATTTTTCTTGTTATTTTGGTGTTTAGGAATTTTTCTGTTTCGAACTTAACATTAAATGAGAAAAGAATTTTTGGGAACATTAAATGTGAATGCATTTCTCCACGGAGATTATAAATGGGAGCTAATTTTGTTCAGAGGTTACAATATTTAAAATTCATTTAATTATTATTTCCGTGGGGAGGTTACACTTGGTTCATATTTATTTTAAATATTTTTGTAGGGAGATTACACTTGGTTCATTTTAATTTTTAATAATTTTGTGGGGAGGTTACATTTGGGGACATCCGGTCAGGATCGTATTTCTTTGTGAATCTTCTGATAAGTAGTCATATATCAGCTCTTATTTACTAAATGTAGTTTGCATCTGGCGCAACGCATTTACTAATTTGTCACTCTTTCTTTCACAGATCATCGGCAATTTGTTTCTCTTTCTTGTCATTGTGTTTGTTGCATTTTTGCATTGTCCTTGTTTCATTTGTGCTTCATTTTGATTTGTGAAAAATGCCGCGAAAAACTGCTAACAGTACATCGCGATGTGCAATGAGTGACATAGCCGACTCGAATAATTTGACCGATAATATTTGCGACACTCATTTACAGTCAATCAGTGCGCACCGACCACTAGTAATGATTTTGATCCTAATGATGAACAAATACTTTCAATTGTGTCCTCTGTTAATTTAACGACAATTGATGACGCGGGACGTTCTGTTACAATGAACACTGCCCAGTTCAACACACCCGGTTTGCAAAATTTGCATAGTGAACAGATAAATTTCTCTAACGAAAATGAACATAATAAAAAACAAGACGAAAATTCCAAACTACAGAGTGAAAATTTCAAACAACTAAATGAAAAACAAGACAATCTTAACGAAAATTTCAAACAACTTAGTGAACAGAACAAACAACTTAGTGAAAATTTTAAACAACTTAATGAACACAACAAACAACTTAGTGAACAGATTACAGCCGTTGCCGCGCAATGTCATGATACAAAAGAACAATTACGTGAAGATATTAAGGCTTGTGCTAGGAAAAGTAGTGAAGAATTTAGATCTGTTGCTCAAGAATTAAGGAATACGCAACCAGCTACAACAGAATCACTTAGAGACGAAATTAGTGCAGTCGGTATACAATGCTCTGAAAACGCAACACAGTTACGCGACGAGTTTAAATTAATGTCAGCAGAACTTTCGCGCACACTGGGTGCTAAAGTAGACGCGAAATTCGACCAACAGAACAGTCAAATTGACGAACGTTTTAATCACCACCTACAAAACAGTGAAACGCGTTACCGTAAATTCATACAGGAACAAAATGAAGTAAAACGACAAGTCATGGAAACATTTACGGCACAGAGACAGGAAGATAAACGCTAATTGTTTACGAAAGCAAAAACATACGTAGACAACAATATTGCTACGGTATCAGACGAAATTAATACAATCAAACAGTTGAACACCGAATTGCGTGATGAGATTTCCGATCTTAAAGTAAAAACAGATACACACATAGTAGACTTTCAGACAAGGACCGACAGACTCGAACAATTGGAACTAATACAGGATTCCGATCTCATCAAAGGAGACGTTAAAAAATTGAACGAACCCACACGTAAAATACAAAAATAAATTAATGCTTGTGACACCAAAAACGATGATCAGGTAAAAATACTGACTGAAAAATATGATGAATTGGCCAGTCGTATTGACGTTATTGAAAGTAATAATGACAGCAAATCAGACGATACTTCATCGATTTCGTTTAATCAAACACCTGAATTCCAAAATTTACAGCAGACGATCAGTGAGATAGATTCGTCTAATAATACATTACGTAGAAAATTGTCAACTTTACAGCAATAACATTTTCAGCAATCGTCAAAATTATCAGAAATCGCAGATACATTTAGGTAACAATAGAGGTTTTTCTCAACAACAGCAACAAAACCAACCGGTTAGCATACCTAACCAACAATGTAATGTACAAGGTCAACCAAGCTTTAATGTTTCGCCGCCTGCACGTATAGCGTCTGCTCCAACAAATAGTAATGCACAGCAACAAGGGAATCAGTACGTACAGAAAACACACATTTCAATTCCTACCGCAATGCACCGTATAGAAATGATTATCATGACAGACGTAAAATTAATGGGCACAATTTTCAGCGTACGTTTAATAATAGTGGGTCTTACCAGCAGCAAAATCATCCGCAACAACATATTATCATGAATGAACCAGACAGTAGATATCATCCCGAACGTAATACGTGAGGAAGAAATAACAGAACAGTACAAATAGTTGAAATGCCACAGCATTCTCCCGAAAATAATAGCACATCAGATAGAATTTGACTAGATACAGTACAGGTTTCATCTTCCAGTAACGTAAGCACTACTTTTGACACACAGAATGTTGTTCACGAAAATGTTATTACTTTTGACGACATCCGATACACACTTTTGCATTGAAAGACAGAATCACAACGTATGTAGACGACATTCTTATTGCAGGAGCTAACTGGTCTGAACACAATCTGATTCTTGAACAACTGTTGCAAACTTTTCGTGCACAAGGACTCACAGTTAATCTCAGTAAATCGCACTTTGGTAAAACTTCTATAAAATTTCTTGGACACGTAATTTCTGCAGAAGGCATTGCGCCTGACCCGGAAAAACTTCAAGCTTTACGTGACATTACTGTTCCTACGACGAAGAAACAACCACGCAGTTTTTGGGCTTAATTAACTTTTTTCGTAAATTTATTCATTACTCTGCTTTAGACACCCCTAGATTATGTCAATTGACAGGTAAAAACACTATTTGGTCCTGCGATAAGCAAGCACATTCTGAATTTATGAACCTGAAACATGCTTTGTTGAATGCACCACTTTTATCACATCCAGATCTTACTAGAATTTTTTCCATTGCCACCGACAGTTCTAACACCGCTTTAGGCGTACACATTTTTCAGGAAATTGAATAAGATGGTTGTACAGTAATTAAAAACATCGCCTTTGCGAGTCGCATTCTGTCACCTGCTGAACGCAATTATTCTGTTACAGAACTTGAAACATTATGTGTTGTATGGGCATTTACGAGATTTCGGCATTTTCTTTATGGAAGACATACGACCGTTTACACAGATCATAGAGCGATACAGTTTTTACTTTCCGCTAAATTTCCACACGACAGATTAAACAGATGGAAACTTTAACTACAGGAATTTAATTATACAATTGTTCACATTCCTGGTACACAAAATATTGTAGCAGACGCACTATCCCGTTCTCTCAACAACAATCAGCAAGACATCGCAACCCACTTCTGCAAAGCAAATTTCAGCGTCATGTACATTCAACAAGTTGCATTTGAAAATTTCATTTCGTCGTCATTACGAGACATAGCGCAAGAGCATAGTAAAGACAACGTATGGAAAGAAATTAAACACCTTTGGCAAGATAGGAATAATGTTACCATTAGAAACCATTACACTGTACGGAATAACATTCTGTTTCGCCGCTCTCACCCTGACAGCAACAATTGGTTATTATGCATTCCTGACGAACTTGTTAACAAATTAATCTGGTATACTCATTTAAGTTACGCACATTACGGAGCCAGAAAATGTTTTCTTATACTGAGACAAAGCTGTTATTTTACCAACATGGAGAAACGTATTCGACGAGTTTTAGCGTCGTGTAAAATCTGCCAGAAAGCTAAGTCAGATACGACTTCACATATTCCTCCATTACATCCCATTGTACCTGTTAAATTGAGACACATGGCCGCTGTAGACATTTTTTGGTCCGATTCCCAGAACTAATAGAGGTTTTTGCTGCATCTTTGTCGCTGTTGAACTCACTTCGAAATTTGTTACCTTCACTCCGTTACGCAAAGCTACTGCTAAAACTGTTTCGAAAGCATTTGTAAAACATTTTCTATTTCATGTAGGGCATGTATTGAAAGCAATATCCGACAATGGATCACAGTTTCGATCTGCTATATGGACACGTATGTTACGAGCTAGAAACATTTCTCCGATCTATATATCCAGGTACCATGCTTCTTCGAACCCTTGTGAACGATTGATGAAAGAAATTGGTAAACTGTGTAGAATATACTGCAATAAAAAACATATTGATTGGGACACACACATACTCTCATTCCAGGATGTAATTAATTCCATACCAAATGAATCTACTATGCTATCTCCGACTGTTATACTGAAAAATGTTGAACCACCTAACAAAATTAAAGAATTTGTAACCTTTCCTACATCTCGTCGACTACGACACCATGAAATAATTGACATTGCGCTGAACAACATCAAACGTGCCGCAGAGCGCCGGAGAAGACAGCAAAAACAAATTTGTACACGCCGTGACTTTCACATTGGACAGAAGATATTAGTACGCACACATTATTTATCTAATAGAGAAAAAAGTAGATGTAGTAAATTTGAGCTTCTATATGCAGGCTCATATCGAATTCGCAGCATTCCTCACCCCTATGTAGTAGACGTCGAAACTCCGAGAACCCGAAAAACCAAAGGGAATCACCATGTCTCCAACATCAAACCCTTCATTGAATGAACATACTTTATGATTTATCACACTGTAATGCCATTTCCTGATTTTTTTTTTTATTATGACCACTTATGCAATTATATTCACATGAACTCTTACTTATGATTATCGTATTTTAGGTAAGGTAAGGTTAGGTAAGGTTAGCAGGTCGCTTTTCTTGTCGTTACACATCAGACCGTGCACATTTTCCATTTTTCATGTATGTATGATTGTTTTCCTGTTTTGTTTGTATGCACTATGAAATATTTAAGATGTAACAAACACCAGTAGATTTTGACATTTTGCCTTGTGATATCTCAACATCGTGACTATTTTACTTTTTTTTTTTTTTTTCTTTTTTTTTTTTTTTTTTTTTTTTTTTTTTGCTGCTACATTGTGATACTCTGTGTACATTTTTGCATCTGAACACTGTCTATGTTTTTGACATATTACGTTTTCTGTCATGCTATGCTGTATGCTCAATTAAATCACTAGAAAACGGTTTTTATTTAATGGGTATATGATTTAAATGCAAGACATTAATCATTGTTCGTCATTTTCAGAAAGAAATAACGTGTAAAAGAAATAAATTATGGGAATATCACCTTCGCAATGAACGAAAGAAGATAGAATACCTCGTCACGAAGAGTAAACGGATCAGAATTAACAAGCATTAACAAGAATATACTATACACATCGTATGATAGCAGTCTTAACTAATTTTTTCTTTCGGAACACGAGGCGATTGATGCAGGCTGTCAGACAGAACTACAAATCTTAGTTTTAGTGATGAAATATGCTAGAAATAAGGAACTCTATACTATGAATAGTTGTATAATGAATAATGAAGTGACTTTTTTGCAGATGATAATGTTTGATGATGAATAGTGATGTAGAATATGCTAATATGGATAATGAAGTATTTCTTTACAGGTGATGATAATAATGAAGAATATAGTGATATGGATAGTGGAAGTTTTCCTTTGCAGGTGATGATAGTAATGATAATGAAGTTTTTCTTTGCAGATGAGGATAATGTTGAAGTTTATGTATTTATGCTATGTAGTTATTTAGGTATTTGTTGCAGTTTGTTTTGACAGTATGTCTTATGTCGCATGGTATGATGACTGAAGGTTTTGGAAAGGACAGCTAGAGAATATATATATTTAATACACATTTCATTACCTGTTAATTCGAAGTTCACTACTTATCAGCATAATATGCGTTTCTTCTTTCAGCTTAATAATCCATTTTGTATATTTTGCAGGAGAAATTATTCATGAAATTAATGAGCTATAAGCAGTTAGTCATTAAACCTGTGTCATTCATGAATGTGATCACATATACCCTATTTGTTTCATAACTTCGCTACAGCTGCCCCTTGACGAATGACTTTACCCATCTTCATTTGCAGCAATAAGTCAAAAGCAAATTTTGTTATGCCCCAGCAATTAATTATCGATCCCAACGCAATGCATTGCTAGCAAAAAAAAAAAAAATATGTATTACCAGTCCCAAATAATGATACCAATTTAAGAGAGTTATGAGTAAAACTGAATGATGTTTTCCAATCACAGACTTTGAGTAATAGTTACAGAGTGTTACATTTTTAATATGTCTTATGTCACTTGAATGATGAGTTCTGAGTAATAGTGAATGATATTTTGTAATAATGCATGCATGCTCTACACTCTTTAACTCCTGTTTTGACTGATGACTTCTGATGAATCGTAACAGGCCAATGAGTGCCAATAATTATTTTTAAATATGCCATATGTCACTTGAATGATGAAAAATGTTTTGTAATATTCAATACTTGCTGACCAATGAATACCACTGTTTTTTATATTTTTGTATTATGTCACTTTCATGCTATATATATGAACACCAGTAGCTTGATGCTACCCTCATTAACTCCTGTTTTGACTGATGACTTCTGATGATTTGTAACTGACCAATGAGTGCCGATAATTATTTTTAAATATATCATATGTCACTTGAATGATGAAAAATGTTTTGTAATATTCAATACTTGCTGACCAATGAATGACACTGTTTCTTATATTTTTGTATTATGTCACTTTCATGCTATATATATGAACACCAGTAGCTTGATGCTACCCTCATTAACTCCTGTTTTGACTGATGACTTCTGATGATTTATAACTGACCAATGAGTGCCGATAATTATTTTTAAATATGTCATATGTCACTTGAATGATGAAAAATGTTTTGTAATATTCAATACTTGCTGACCAATGAATGACACTGTTTCTTATATTTTTGTATTATGTCACTTTCATGCTATATATATGAATACCAGTAGCTTGATGCTACACTCATTAACTCCTGTTTTGACTGATGACTTCTGATGATTTGTAACTGACCAATGAGTGCCAATAATTATTTTTAAATATGTCATATGTCACTTGAATGATGAAAAATGTTTTCTAATATTCAGTACTTGCTGACCAATGAATTCCACTGTTTCTTATATTTTAAATTTCTTTTATGTCACTTTTACGCTATATATATGAATACCAGTAGCTTGATGCTACACTCATTAGCCCCTGTTTTGATTGATGACTTCTGATGGTTTGTAACTGGTCAATGAGTGCCAATGTTCTCTGTAAACAGATTACTTATGAGCATTATTCTGTAATACTTCATACATGATACAGAAATGTTCAGTAACTGGGCGATGAGTGCCACCAACTACTCAAATGAGTTATTAGACTAGAGTAATTCTCAATGAAGACTAGCATGTGACTTAATGTCCTTCACCTTCTGACCTAATTACCAGAAATTACTACAATATCCGTTTGTCCTGTCTATCCTCATGCTCATGGAGCACTATATTTGGTTTTTGCACTAATTCTACGTTGGTGTACCTTACAAGAACGTGGTGTTGACACGACATGCTGTCCAACACCTTGCGCGATGGAGATGTTATTATGGTCCCACTGTTTGGCGTACCTAATGTACTACCCAAATGATAACATGGAATATTAATACGACATTTCAGTGTCTTGGCTACACTGATTAATACTTCAGGGAAAAGAACTTCAGATTGTCTCACTTGGTGTTGTGCTTCTGTAGAAAGATATGGACTTTCAGTGCAGCTGCGTGCAACCTAATGTGCTACAGCCATGATGCAATCCTTCCCTTTCCTATCCTAGTTCTTGTAAAATAGTAAAAAAAAATTATTACAGTGCGTGCGCACTTTATGTCATTTGTTAATATGATTTGTATTCATTGCGTATACATTTTGTGATTTGCTGATATGTTCTGAACTACAGTGCGTGTGCACTTCATGTCATTTGTTAATATGATTTGTGCTCATTCCGTATACATTTTGTGATTTGCTGATATGTTCTGTACTACAGTGCGTGTGCACTTTTATCATTTGTTAATATGTTTTGTACTCATTGCGTATACATTTTGTCATTGCTTGATATGTTCTGTACTCAGTGCATGTGCACTATATTTTATTTCATGTTCTGCACTTATATATATGAATATATTCTGTGATTGTAAACTTAGTTAATTAAGAAAAATTTGTTGCTCATGGCAAGTCCAATTGACTAACCACTAGTTAGTTGTTGCTTGTCGTTAGTCTTCAGTAGTCTGGAGTTGTCGGCGGTAGTCGGCAGTAGTCGGCGCGTGTCTGCGCTTGCCTGCAATCTGCTCTGGTCGGGACTCTGGAGGATGAGTATTATTGTAGAAGGTAAAGAAGCAGCCTTGCGCATATCTAGTAATGTATGTTAACTGTTATACAATTTCTTTAAAAAATGCTCCAATAATAATTTTTATAATATAAAGTAATTTTTTTTAAAAAAAAGCATCCATTTCAATTTAAAGATTTTATCCAACGAATGATTATTCCTTTCAAGAATCACAAAGCATAGGCCAGCATTGCACGGATCTGTGCCGAAAATTTTTTTAGGTAAGAGCAGATATATTCGCAGTTTTTATTGAGGTAAGAATTTTTTGCTATTTTATTCAGAGTACAGGGCCGTGGCGCAGCGCTGCTGTCGTCATAAAATTTACCAGGTTACTGAATCTTTTTATTATTATTGTCGTGTTTAGGAATTTTTCTGTTTCGAACTTAACATTAAGTGAGAAAAGAATTTTTGGGAACATTAAATGTGAATGCATTTCTCCACGGAGATTATAAATGGAAGCTAATTTTGTTCAGAGGTTACAATATTTAAAATTCATTTAATTATTATTTCCGTGGGGTGGTTACACTTGGTTCATATTTATTTTAAATATTTTTGTGGGGAGGTTACGCTTGGTTCATTTTAATTTTTAATAATTTTTGTGGGGAGGTTACAAGGGTTACAATAAACTGTTAGTTTCACGTCGCAAGCATTAAACTTAACTCCCAGGACCGTAGCTGCGTTGATGGCTTGGAGGAAAGTCGGCTGGAGAGTGATGTATTGAATCGCGACAGAATTTGTGTGTTCCATCGTCAATACGAGGGTACGAGTGTTACAATTAACTATCACTTTTGCGTCGGAAACACGACACTTGACTCCCAGGAGAACGTCCACCCGGAGACTGTGGCAGCGTTAGTCACTTGGAGAGAAGTCAGATACAAACTGATGTATTGAATCGCGACACAATATGTTTGTTCCACCGTTCTTACGAGGGTACGAGTCTTACAATTAACTGTCAGTTTTGCGTCGGAAACAAAAAAATTGACTCCCGGGAGATCCTCAATCCGGTGACAGTGGGAGCGTTAGTCTTTTAGAGAGAAGTCGGTTGGAGACAGATATATTCAATCGCGACGCCATTTGTGTCTTCCAACGTCATTACGAAGGTGAAAGTGTTATAATTAACTATCAGTCTTGTGTCAGAAACACGACACTTGACTCCCATGAGAACGACCATTAGGAGACCGTGGCTGGGTTAGACCCTTGGTGAGAAGTCGGCTGGAGACTGATTCATTTAATAGCTACATAATTTGTAACTTCCATCCTCATTACGATGGTGCGAATGTTACAGTGATAAGTCAGTTTTGCGTCGGAAACAAGAAAATTGACTTGCGGGAAAAAGTCCATTCGGTGACTACGGCAGCGTTAGTCGATTGGAGAGAAGTTGGATGGAAACTGATGTATTTAATTGCGACGCAATTTGTGTGTTACAACATCATTACGAGGGTGAGATGTTTACAGTTAACTGTCAGTTTTGCGTCGGAAAGAAGAAACGTGTCTCACAGGAGAACATCCACCCGAGACAGTGGCTGCTTAAATCATTACGAGTGAAGTGGGCTGGAGACTGATGTATCGAATCCCGACGGATGTTTGTAGGTCCTTCGTCATTATGACTGTAGTAGGGTTACAATAAACTGTCACTTATGCGTCGAATTCTAATATATTGACCCCACAGAGACCATATATCCGGTAACAGTGGCTGCTTTGATCGCTTGCAGAGATGTCGCCTGCAGGCAGATCTATTGAACTGCTACGCATTTTGTGTGTTTCATCAGAATTACGAGTGTGGTATTGTTACAATTAACTATCCGTTTTGCGCCGGAAACAAGAAACTTGACACTCAGGAGAACATCCATCAGTGACTCTGGCTGCTTAAATCACTAGGAGAGGTGCCGGCTTGAGACTGATGTATTGAATCGCATCGCAAGTTGGTAGTTCAACCGCCATTATGACTGTACTAGTGTTACAATTAACTGTCAGTTCTGCGTCGAAGTCTAATAAATTGACTCCAAGGAGAACATACATCCGGTGACAGTGGCTGCTTTGATCGCTTGGAGAGGCGTCGCATGGAGACAGATCTATTGAACTGCGATGCATATTCTTTGTTACGTCATCATTATGAGGGTGGTAGGGTCACAATTGACTGTCAGTTTTACGTCGGAAACAAGTAACGTGACACCCAGGAGAACATCCATCCATGTCTGTGGCTGCTTAAATCAGTAGGAAAGATGTCGGCTGGAGACTGATGTATTGAATCGCAACGCAGTTTGTGAGTTCCATCGTCATTACGACTGTACTAGGGTTACAATAAACTATCAGTTTTGTGGCGAGGTCAGATAAGTTGACTCCAAGGAGAAGATGCATCCGATGACAGTGACTGCTTCGAACGCTTGGACAGAAGGCGCCAGGAAACATGCATTGAACTCCGATGCATTTTGTGGGTTCCATAATAATTACGAGGGTGGGATGGTTGCAATTAACTGTCCATTTTGCGTCGGAAACAAGAAACTTGACACCCAGGAGATATCTATGCAAGACTCTGCCTGCTTAAATCAGTAGGAGAGAAGTCGTCTGGAGTCTGATCTATTGAATCGCGTCGCAATTTTGTTGTTCCATCGTCATTATGACTGTGTTAATGTTACAATAAACTGTCAGATTCGCGTCGAAGTCAAATAAATTGACTCCAATGAGAAGATACGTCCGGCGACAGTAGCTCCTTTGTCGTTTGGAGAGACATCGCTTGGAGACAGATCTACTGAACTGCGACGCATTATGTCTGTTCCATCATCACTACGAGGGTCTGAGTGTTACAATGAACTGGCCGTTTTACGTCGGAAACAAGAAACTTGACACCCAGGAGAACATCCATCCGAGAATCTGGCTGCTTAAACCACTAGGAGAGAACGCGGCTGCAGACTGATGCATTGAATCGCGTCGCAATTTGGTAGTTCCATTGTCATTATGACTGTACTATGTTTACAATAAACTGTTATTTTTTCGTCGACGTCAAATAGGTTGACTCCAAGGAGTAGATAAATCCGGTGACAGTGACAGCTTTGATCACTTTGAAAAAGTCACCATTAGACATGTATTGAACTGTGATGCATTTTGTGGGTTCCATCATAAATACGAGTGTGGTAGGGATACAATTAAATGTCCGTTTTGCGTCGGAAACAAGAAACATGACACCCAGGGCCACATCCATCCGTGACTCTGGCTGCTTTAATCACTTGGAGAGAAACCTGCTGCAGACTGATGTATTGAATCGCGTTGCTGTTTGTTAGATCCATCGACATTATGATTGTACTAGGGTTACAATAGACTGTCAGTTTGGCGTCGAAGTCAAATAAATTGACACCAAGGAGAACATGCAACCGGTGACAGTGGCTTCTTTGATCGCTTGGAGAGGCGTCGCCTGGAGATAGATCCATAAAACTGCGACGCATATTGTGTGTCCCATCATCGTTGTGAGGGTGGTAGGGTTAAAATTAACTGTCCGATTTGCGTCGGAAACTAAAAACTTGACACCCATTAAAACACACATCCATGACTGTGGCTGCTATAATCACGAGTAGGGAAGTCGGCTGGAGGCTGATGTATTGAATCGCGACGCAATTTGTGTGTTCCATAACCGTTATGACTGCACTAGTGTTACAATAAACAGTTTTGTGTCGAAGTCAAATAATTCGACTCCCAGAAGAACATACATCCGGTGACACACGCTGCTTGTTCACTTGGAGATACGCCGCATGTGAACAGATCTTTTGAATTGCAGCGCATTTTGTGTGCTTGGGAGGGTCACAATTAACTGTCCGTTTTACGTCGGAAACTAGAGACCTGACACCCAGGACAACAAAGATATGTCAGATTAGGGTCGGTTTCAAATAAATTGAATCCACGAAGAACATACATCGGGTGACAGCGGCAGATATGATCGCTTGAAGAGACGTCGCCTGGAGACAGAACTACTGTACTGAGACGCATTTTATGTGTTGCATCCTTATTACGACGGTGGGAGGGTTCGAATGAACTGTCCGTTTAGCTCCAAAACAATACTCTTAACACTCATTACAGCATAAATACGAGTCTGTGCTGCTTAAATCACTGGGAGAGAAGTCTTTTGGAGACTGATGTTTCGAATCGCGACGCAACTTGTGAGGTCCAATGTCATTATGACTGTACTAGTGTTGCAATAAGCTGTCAGTTTTGTGTCGAAATCAAATAAATTTTCTCCAAGGAGAACATACAATCGGTGACAGTGGCTGCTTTGATCGCTTGGAGAGGCGTCGCCTGGAGATGGATCCATCAAACTGCGACGCATATTGTGTGTCCCATCATCGTTGTGAGGGTGGTAGGGTTACAATTAACTGTCCGCTTTGCGTCGGAAACAAGAAACTTGACACCCATTAAAACACCCACCAATGACTGCGGCTGATGAAATAACTAGGAGGGAAGTCGTCTGGAGACTGATGTATTGATTCGCAACGCAATTTGTGAGTTCCATCTTCATTAAGACTGTACTAGGGTTACAATAAACATTCAGTTTGGCGTCGAAGTCAAATAAATTGACTCCAAGGAGAACATACGTCCAGGACAGTGGCTCCTTTGATCGCTTGAGGTGACATCGCCTTGACCCATATCTATGGAACTGTGACGCATTTTCTGTGTTCCATCATCATTACGAGGGTGCAAGTGTTACAATTAACTGTCCGCTTTGCGTCGGAAACAAGAGTTTTGACACACATTAAAACACCCATCAATGACTGAGGCAGGTAAAATAACTAGGAGAGAAGTCGGCTGGAGATCTATGTATTGATTCGCGTTGCAATTTGTGAGTTCCAGTGTCATGATGACTGTAGTACAGTTACAATAAACTTTCAGTTTTGCGTCGATATCAAATATATTGACTCCAAGGAGAACATACGCCTTGGACAGTGGCTGTTTTGATCGCTTGAGGTGACATCGCCTGGACACAGATCTATGGAACTACGACGCATTTTGTGTGTTCCATCATCTTTGCGGCGGTGGGAGGGTTACAATTAACTGTCCGCTTTACGTCGGAGACAAGTAACTTGTCACCCATTAACACACCCATCAATGACTGTGGCTGCTATAATAACTAGGAAATAACTAGGAGAGAAATCGCCTGGAGACTGATGCATGGATTCGCAACGCAATTAGTGAGTTCTATCATCATTATGACTGTACTAGGGTTACAATAGATTTTCAGTTTTGCGTCGAAGTCAAATTAACTGACTGCAAGGTGAACAGAAGCACAGGACAGAGTCTGTTCTGATCGCTTGAGGTGACATCGCCTGGACACTTATCTATGGAACTGCGACGCATTTTGTGTGTTCCGTCATCTTTACAAGGGTGGGAGGCTTACAATTAACTGTCCGCTTTACGTCGGAAGCAAGAAACTTGCCACCCATTAACACACCCATCAATGACTGTGGCTGCTGAAATAACTAGGAGAGAAGCCGTCTCGAGACTGATGTATTGATTCGCGACGCAATTTGTAAGATCCATTGTCATTATGACTGTACTAGATTTACTATAAACTTTCAGTTTTGCGACGAATTCAAATATATTGACTCCAAGGAGAACGGATGCCAGGGACAGTGGCTGCTTTGATCGCTTGAGGTGACATCGCCTGGACACATATCAATGGAACTGGGACGCATTTTGTGTGTTCCATCATCATTACGTGGGTGGGAGTGTTACAATTAACTGTCTGCTTTATGTTGGAAACAAGAAACTTGACACCCATTAACACACCCATCAATTACTGTGGCTGCAAAAAAAAACTACGAGAGAAGTCGTCTGGAGACTGATGTATTGATTCGCACCGCAATTTGTGAGTTCCATCGTCATTATGAGTGTGCTAGTGTTACAATAAACTTTCAGTTTGGCGTCGAAGTCAAATTAATTGCCTTCAAGGAGAAAATACACCCAAGACAGTGGCTGCTTTGATCGCTTGAGGTGACATCGCCTGGATACATATCTATGGAACTGAGACGCATTTTGTGTGTTCCGTCATCCTTACATGGGTGGGAGGGTTATAATTAACTGTCTCCTTTACGTCGGAAACAAGAAACTTAACACCCATTAACACATCCATCAATGACTTCGGCTGTTAAAAAAACTAGGAAAGAAGTCAGCTGGAGACTGATGTATTGATTTGCTACGCTACTTGTGAGCTCCATCGTCATTATGAGTGTGCTAGTGTTATGATAAACTTTCAGTTTGGCGTCGAAGTCAAATAAATTTACGCCATAGAGAACATACACCCGTGACAGTGGCTGCCTTGATCACTTGAGGTGACATCGCCCGGACACATACTTATACAACTGCGACGCATTTTGGGCGTTCCATCACCATTTTGAGGGTGGGTGGGTTACAATTAACTGTCCACTTTAGGTCGGAAACAAGAAACTTGACACCCATTAACACACCCATCAATGAATGTGGATGCTAAAATAACTAGGAGAGAAGTCGGCTGGAGACTGATGTATTGATTCGCACCGCAATTTGTGAGTTCCATCGTCATTATGAGTGTGCTAGTGCTACAACAAACTTTCAGTTTTGCGTCGAAGTCAAATAAACTGACAGCAAGGAGAACAGACGCACAGGACAGTGTCTGTTTTGATCGCTTGAGATGACATTGCCTGGACACATATCTATGGAACTGCGACGCATTTTTTGTGTTCCATCATCATTACGAAGGTGGGAGGGTTACAATTAACTCTTCGCTTTACATTGGAAACAAGAAACTTGACAACTATTTACACACCCATCAATGATTGTGGCAACTAAAATAACTAGGTGAGAAGACGACTGGCGACTGATGCATTGATTCGCACCGCAATTTGTGAGTTCCATCGTCATTATGTCTGTAGTAGTGTTAGAACAAATTTGCAGTTGTGCATCGAAGTCAAATAAACTGACTGCAAGTGGAACAGATGCACAGGACATTGTCTGTTTTGATCGCTTGAGGTGACATCGCCTGGACACATATCTATGGGACTGCGACGCATTTTGTGTGTTCCATCATCACTACGAGGGTGGGAGGGATACAATTAACTGTCCGCTTTACGTCGGAAACAAGAAACTTGACACCCATTAACACACCCATCAATGACTGTGGCTGCTGGTATAACAAGGAGAGAAGTCGGCAGGACACTGATGTATTGATTCGCGTCGCAATTTGCGAGTTCCATCGTCATTATGAGTGTGCTAGTGTTACAATAAACATTCTGTTTGTCGTCGAAGTCAAATAAATTGACTCCAAAGATAACATACACCCCGGACAGTGGCTGCTTTGATCGCTTGAGGTGACATCGCCTGGACACATATCTATGGAACTGCGACGCATTTTGTGTGTGCCATCATCATTACGAGGTTGGGAGGGTGACAATTAACTGTCCGCTTTACGTCGTAAACAAGAAACTTGACACCCATTAACACACCCATCAATGGCTGTGGCTGCTAAAATAACTAGGACAAAGGTCGGCTGGAGACTGATGTATTGATTCGCACTGCAATTTGTGAGTTTCATCGTAATTATGACTGTACTAGGGTTACAATAAATTTTCAGTTTTGCGTCGAAGTCTAATAAATTGACTGCAAGGAGAACAGACGCACAGGACAGTGTCTGCTTTGATCGCTTAAGGTAAAATCGCGTGGACACATATCGATGGCACTGCGACGCATTTTGTGTGTTCCATCATCAATACGAGGGTGGGAGTGTTATAATTAGCTGTCCGCTTTACGTCGGAAACAAGATACATGACACCCATTAACACACCCATCAATGAATGTGGGTGCTTAAAATACTAGTAGAGAAGCCGGCTGGAGAGTGATGTATTGATTCGCGACGCAATTTGTGAGTTCCATCGTCATTATGACTGTACTAAGGTTACAATAAATTTTCAGTTTGCGTCGAAGTCAAATAAACTGACTGCAAGGAGAACAGATGCATAGGACAGTGTCTGTTTTGATCGTTCAGATGACATCGCCTGGACACATATCTACGGAACTGCGACGGATTTTGTGTGTTCCATTATCATTACGAGGGTGGGAGTGTTACAATTAACTGTCCGCCTTACGTCGGAAACAAGAAACTTGCCACAAATTAACACACCCATCAATTACTGCGGCTGCTAAAATAACAAGGAGTGAAGTCGGCTGGAGACTGATGTATTGATTCGCACCGCAACTTGTGAGTTCCATCGTCATTATGACTGTCGTAGGGTTACCATAGATCTTCAGTTTTGCGACGAAGTCAAACAAACTGACTGCAAGGAGAACAGATGTACAGGACAGTGTCTGTTTTGATCGCTTGTGGTGACATCGCCTGGACACAGATCTATGGAACTGTGACGTATTTTGTGTGTTCCATCACCATTACGAGGGTAAGAGTGTTACAAGTAACTGTCCGCTTTACGTCGGAAACAAGAAACTTGCCACCCATTAACACACCCATCAATTACTGTGGCTGCTAAAATAACAAGGAGTGAAGCTGGCAGGAGACTGATGTATTGATTCGCACCGCAATTTGTGAGTTCGATCGTCATTATGACTGTACTAGGGTTACAATAAATTTTCAGATCTGCGTCGAAGTGTAATAAATTGACTGCAAGGAGAACAGATGCACAGCACAGTGTCTGCTTTGATCGCTTAAGGTGACATCGCCTGGACACATATCAATGAAACTGCGACGCGTTTTGTGTGTTCCATCATCTTTACGAGGGTGGGAGGGTTACAATTAACTGTCCGCTTTAGGTCGGAAACAAGAAACTTGACACCCATTAACACACCCATCAATGACTGTGGCTGCTAAAATAACTAGGAGAGAAGTCGGTTGGAGACTGATGTATTGATTCGCGACGAAATTTGTGAGTTCCATCGACATTACGAGTGTGCTAGGGTTTCAATCAACTTTCAGTTTGGTGTCGAAGTCAAATAAATTGACTCCATGGAGAACATACACCAGGGACAGTGGCTCCATTGATTGCTTGAGGTGACATCGCCTGGACACATATCTATGGAATTGCGACGAATTTTCTGTGTTCCTTAATCATTACGAGGGTGGAAGGGTTACAATTAAATGTCCGCTTTACGTCGGAAACAAGAGACTTGACACCCATTTACACACCCATCAATGATTGTGGCTGCTAAAATAACTAGGTCTGAAGTCGGCTGGATACTGATGTATTCATTCGCACCGCCATTTGTGAGTTCCATCGTCATTATGACTGTACTAGGGTTACAATAAATTTTCAGTTTTGCGTCGAAGTCCAATAATTTGACAGCAAGGAGAACAGATGCACAGGAAAGTGTCTGCTTTGATCGCTTGAGGTGACATCGCCTGGACACATTTCGATGGAACTGTGACGCATTTTGTGTGTTCCATCTTCATTATGAGGGTGGGAGGGTTATAATTAGCTGTCCGCATTACGTCGGAAACAAGAAACTTGACACCCAGTAACACACCCATCAAAGACTGTGGCTGCAAAAATAACTAGGAGAGAAGTCGCCTGGAGACTGATGTATTGATTCGCGACGCAATTTGTGAGTTCCATCGACAATATGAGTATGCTAGGGTTTCAATCAACTTTCAGTTTGGTGTCGAAGTCTAATAAATTGACTCCTAGGAGAGCATACACCCAGGACAGTGGCTGCTTTGATCGCTTAAGGTGACATCGCCTGGACACATATATATGGAACTGTGACGCATTTTGTGTGTTCCATCATCATTACAAGTGTGGGAGGGTTACAATCCATTGTCCGCTTTATGTCAGAAACAAGAAACTTGACACCCATTAACACACCCATCAATGACTGAGGCTCCTAAAATAACTAGGAGAGAAGTCAGCTGGAGACTGATGTATTGATTCGCTCCGCAATTTGTTTGTTCCATCGTCATTAAGACTGTACTAGGGATAGAATAAATTTTAGTTTTGGGTCGAATTGAAATAAACTGACTGCAAGGAGAACAGACTCACAGGACAGTGTCTGTTTTGATCGCTTGAGGTGACATCGCCTGGACACATATCTATGGAACTGCGATACTTTTTGTGTGTCCCATCATCATTGCGAGGTTGGGAGGGTTACAATAAACTGTCCGCTTTACGTCGGAAACAAGAAACTTGACACCCATTAACACACCCATCAATGAATGTGGGTGCTTAAAATACTAGGAAAGAACCCGGCAGGAGAGTGATGTATTGATTCACGACGCAATTTGTGAGTTCCATCGTCATTATGACTGTACTAATCTTACAATAAATTTTCAGTTTTGCGTCGAAGTCAAATAAACTGAATGCAAGGAGAACAGATGCATAGGACAGTGTCTGTTTTGATCGCTACAGATGACATCGCCTGAACACATATCTATGGAACTGCGACGGATTTTGTGTGTTCCATCATCATTACGAGGGTGGGAGTGTTACAATTAAGTGTCCGCTTTACGTCGGAAACAAGAAACTTTAAACCCATCAACACACCCATCAATGACTGTGGCTGCTAAAATAACAAGGAGAGAAGTCGGCTGGAGACTGATGTATTGATTTGCACCGCAATTTGTGAGTTCCATCGTCATTATGACTGTACTAGTGTTACAGTAAACTTTCAGTTTAACGTCGATGTCAAATAAATTGGCTGCAAGGAGAACAGACGCACAGGACAGTGACTGTTTTGATCGCTTGAGGTGAATTCGCCTGGACACAGATCTATGGAACTGCGACACATTTTGTGTATTCCTTCATCATTATGAGGGTGGGAGGGTTACAATTTCCTGTCCGCTTTACGTCGGAAACAAGAAACTTTAAACCCATTAACACACCCATCAATGACTGTGGCTGCTAAAATAACAAGGAGAGAAGTCGGCTGGCGACTGATGTATTGATTCGCAACGCAATTAGTGAGTTCCATCGTCATTATGACTGTACTAAGGTTACAATAAATTTTCAGTTTTGCCTTGAAGTCTAATAAATTGACTGCAAGGAGAACTGATGCACAGGACAGTGTCCGTTTTGATGGCTTGAGGTGACATCGCCTGGACACAGATATATGGAACTGCGACGCATTTTGTGTGTTCCATCTTAATTACGAGGGTGTGAGAGTTACAATTAACTTCCCGCTTTACGTCGGAAACAAGAAACTTGACACCCATTAACACACCCATCAATTACTGTGGCTGCTAAAATAACAAGGAGAGAAGTCGGCTGGAGACTGATGTATTGATTCGCACCGTAATTTTATGAGTTCTATCGTCATTCTGATTGTACTAGGGTTACAATAAATTATCAGTTTTCCCTGGAAGTCTAATAAATTGACTGCAAGGAGAACTGATGCACAGGACAGTGTCCGTTTTGATCGTGTGAGGTGACGTCGCCTGGACACAGATATATGGAACTGCGACGCATTTTGTGTGTTCCATCATAATTAGGAGGATGGGAGTGTTACAATTCACTGTCCGCTTTACGTCGGAAACAAGAAACTTGACACCCATTAACACACCCATCAATGGCTGTGGCTGCTAAAATAACTGTGAGAAATGTCGGCTGGAGGCTGATGTATAGATTCGTACCGCAATTTGTGAGTTCCATCGACATTATGACTGTACTAGGGTTACAATAGAGTTTCAGTGTTGCGTCGAAGTGAAATCTATCGACTGCAAGGAGAACAGATGCACAGGACAGTGTCTGTTTTGATCGCTTGAGGTGACATCGACATGACACATATCTTAGGAACTGCGACGATTTTTTGTGTGTTCCATGACCATTACCAGGGCGGGAGGGTTACATTTAACTGTCCGCTTTACGTTGGAAACAAGAATCTTGACACCCATTAACACACCCAACAATGACTGTGACTGCTAAAATATCAAGAAGAGAAGTCGGCTGGAGACTGATGTACTGATTCGCGACGCAATTTGTGAGTTCCATCGACATTATGGGTGTGCTAGTGTTACAATAAAATTTCGGTTTTGCGTCAAAGTCAAATAAATTGACTCCAAGGAGAACCTACACGGGGGACAGTGGCTGCTTTGATCGCTTGAGGTGACATCGCCTGGACACATATCTATGGAATTGCGACGCACTTTGTGTGTTCCATCATCATTACGAGGGTGTGAGGGTTACAATTAACTGTCCGCTTTACGTCGGAAACAAGAAACTTGACACCCATTAACACACCCATCAATGACTGTGGCTGCTAAAATAAATAGGAGAGAAGTCGGCTGCAGACTGTTGTTTTGATTCGCACAGCAACTTGTGAGTCCATCGACATTATGAGTGTGCTAGTGTTACAATAAACTTTCAGTTTGGCGTCGAAGTCAAATAAATTGACTTCAAGGAGAACATACTCTTGGGACAGTGGCTGTTTTGATCGCTTGAGGTTACATCGCCTGGACACATAACTATGGAACTGCGACGCATTTTGTGTGTTGCATCATCATTATAACCTTGGAAGCTTACAATTAACTGTCCGCATTACGTCGGAAGCAAGAAACTTGACACCCATTAACACACATCAATGACTGTGGCTGCTAAAATAACTAGGAGAGAAGTCGGCTGGTAACCGATGTATTGATTCGCACCGCAATTTGTGAGTTCTATCATCATTATGACTGTACTAGGGTTACAATAAATCTTCAGTTTTGCGTCGAAGTCAAATAAATTGACTGCAAGGAGGACAGATGCACAGGACAGTGTCTGTTTTGATCACTTCAGGTGACACCGCCTGGACACAGACCAGTGGAACTGCGACGCATTTTGTGTGTTCTGTCCTCTTTGCGAGGGTCGGAGGGTTACAATTAACTGTCCGCTTTACGCCGGAAACAAGATACTTGACACCCATTAACACACCCATCAATGACTGTGGCTGCTAAAATAACTAGGAGAGATGTCGCCTGTAGACTGATGTATTGATTCGTGACGAAATTTGTGAGTGCCATTGACATTGTGATGTGCTAGTGTTACAATAAACTTTCAGTTTTGCGTCGAAGTCAAATAAATTGACTGCAAGGAGAACTGATGCACAGGACAGTGTCTGTTTTGATCGCTTGAGGTGAAATCGCCTGGACACAGATATATGGAACTGCGATGCGTTTTGTGTGTTCCATCACAATTACGAAGGTGGAAGGGTTAGAATTAACTGTCCGCTTTACGTCGGAAACAAGAAACTTCGCACCCATTAACACACCCATCAATGTCTGTGGCTAATAAAATAACTAGGAAAAATGTCGGCTGGAGACTGATGTATTGATTCGCACCGCAATTTGTGAGTTCCAACGTCATTATGACTGTACTAGGGTTACAATAGACATTCAATTTTGCGTCGAAGTGAAATCAATTGACTGCAAGGAGAACAGATGCACAGGACAGTGTCTGTTTTGATCGCTTATGGTGATTTCGCCGGGACACAGACCAATGGAACTGCGACGCATTTTGTGTGTTCCATCATGATTACGAGGGTGGGAGGGTTACATTATCTGTCTGGTTTACGTCGGAAACAAGAAACTTGACACCCATTAACACACCCATCAATGATTGTGGCTGCTAAAATAACTGGGAGAGAGGTCGGCTGGAGGCTGATGTATTGATTCGCACCGCAATTTGTGTGTTCCATCGTCATTATGACTGTACTGGGGTTACAATAAATTTTCAGCTTTGCGTTGCAGTCAAATAAATTGACTGCAAGGAGGACAGACGTACAGGACAGTGTCTGTTTTGATCGCTTGAGATGACATATCCTAGACACATATCTATGGAACTGCGACGCATTTTGTGTGCTCCATCATCATAACGAGGGTGGGAGGTTTACAATAAACTCTCCGTTTTACGTCGGAAACTAGAAACTTATCACCCATTAACACACCCATTAATGACTGTGGCTGCTAAAATATCTAGGAGAGAAGTTGGCTGGAGACTGATGTATTGATTCGCGACGCAATTTGTGAGTTCCATCGTCATTATGAGTGTGCTAGGGTTACAATCAACCTTCAGTGTGGCGTCGAAGTCAAATAAATTGACTCCAAGGAGAACAGACGCACAGGACAGTGTCTGTTTTGATCGCTTGAGTTGACATCGCCTGGACACATCTATGGAACTTGTAACGCCGGCAATGCATAACCTCCTATTTCCATCTATTGTACTATAATTTGTTTTCCTTATTTTTGCTACCTGAATATATGATATTTCTGTGTCTTTACATATTGTACTTGTTTTACTACTTGTATATATATATTTAGGCATTTATGTCGATGTATAATTGGTTTGGCGTGTAAAGATTATTTGTAATTTTACGCTGGGTCTTGCCTAGGGAAAACTGTTATCGAACAATGTGTGTAGGATCTTTGGTAGGGTTAACTCTGCCGCGTGGAGTGCGGGCAGAGCATGAGGGAGTCTGGCTGGGGTGGTGCAGTGGAGCACGTCTGTGGTGAGAAGCTCCCGCGAGTTGCCGCGCTTTGGCAGCATGTAATTGCGCTCGACTTGCGATGATAGTTTCTGACATGGTGTCGCGGACGGGAAGCATTAGCTGGCGCACGTCAAGAGCCTGTTTCGTCTGGTGACCGTGTCGAGAAGAAGGCGCGCCAACATCCAGCTTCTGCAACAGCGACGGCCGACAATGAGTGACTGTCGCCACATCCTCGATCGACGGCTTCAAACCTTCAATCAACCAACAAGGAAGACTAAAAGCACGTAAAGTTTCAGAACTGTATGGCAGACCTCAGCTTTACAAACTGTTCCATTTGCCTCGCAAAATTACAGCAACTTAGCATGAACTTTTGTTGCTCATTGTCCCAATTGCATTACCAATGAGGGTCCCTTCCTTTTCCGAAATGAACCCGAGTGTCGTTGAAATTCAGACGCCAGCATTTAAGTGCAATCATTCCATTTCACTGCTTTAATTTCAAAGTTCAGTTTAAGTATTCACAGCTGGCTACAATATTTAGATTACGCAAGAACAAATTAAGAGTGACTAGCCTCGATCTGACGGCTAGTTACTGGCAAATAGAACTCGAAGAAGAATCTAGGCCATACACCGCCTTCTTGTTTGCGCGCAGGTGTTATCAGTATAGAGTACTGCCGTTTGGACTTAATACATCTGTGTCCGTATTCATCAGGGCCCTATATAAGTGCTAGGACCGGCTTTGAGTTCAAGGTTAACTGTATATGTTGACGACCTATTGTTGGCGAATGCCACTTGTCATGACCATTGTGACCTGTTAGATGAAGTTTTTAGAGCATTGCGCCGTGGCGGAATGTCTCTAAAGCTAAAGAAATGCGAATTTGTGAAGCAGGAACTGAAATTTTTAGGGCATGTAATTACCACTGCTGGTATTACGAAGGACCCAGAGAAGCTAGAGGCAATAAGGAATTGTCCTCCACCCAAGTCAAGGAAACAGTTAAAAAGTTTTCTAGGGGTCACAGGATTTTAACGTAAATTTGTTTAATGATGAAAATTTGAATAACCTCTTACGCAAAAATGTTCCGTTTGTGTGGACTGACGGGTGTCAGGCCGCTTTCGAGAGATTAAAAGACGAGTTGTTAAGATCTAATATACTATTTCATCCCGATTTATCGCTACCCTTCCATCTGGGAACGGATTCGTCGAATTACGGGTTGGTGGTAGAAGTGTTCCAAGAGGTTGGTAAAGGAGAGGATAAGGAACACTGGACGATAGCGTTCGCGAGTCGAACTTTATCAAAAAGTGAGCGAAACTACACGATTTCTGAGAAAGAGTGTCTCGCTATCGTTTGGGGATTCAAGAAGTTCAAGGGCTACCTTTGGGACCGTAAGGTGATTATTCATACGGACCATAAGGCGCTCACTTATCTGAAGAATTGTAAACTACTTCACGAAAGACTGACTAGGTGGTCGCTGTATTTACAGCAATTTAACTATGACATCTGTTACGTAAAAGGGACCGACAATTGCGTAGCGGATGCGCTGTCGCGGTTGCCCAAACCTAATCAAGAGATATTGAAAGATGAGTCAGATGGAGTGGTCAAATTATACTATTTTAAAGAAGTTGAGGGACGTAAATTAATAATGAACGTCTGTAAGAATCTACGTCGTCATCAGAACGAGGACGGTTGTTTAAATATGGTGAAAACCCGATATGACGAAAGGAGTCCAGAAGGAGAAAAATTAAGGAAGTATTACAAGATATACGATCATATCTTGTACGTACGTAAGGGTGAAGATAGTAATATTTGGCGGGTATGCTGGCCCACCAAATACGTCACGGAGATAATAGACTACTACCATTTGGCGTATGGTCACTGTGGACCTAAGAAATGTACGGAAAAGCTGAGTGAAGTAGCGCATTTTAACAACAAGTTAAAACGCGTTACTGACAGAGTGAAAACTTGCGATTTATGTCAGAAGGTGAAGGTTAGCAACTGTACGAGTCATGGTCCTATGCAAAGTATAAGGCCTAACGACACCTTTGAATTACTGTGTCGGACTTGTACGGACCTTTGCCCAAGTCATCAGGAAACTTTGCCTACATTTTAGTAGTGCTAGAAGCTTTTTCCAAGTTCATCAAACTATACCCGATTAGGAAAGCTACAGCCAAAGCGGTCTATAGCAAGCTTGTGAACGATTATTTTGTTCATATTGGTAAGCCCAAGGCGATTCTATCGGACAATGGGGCACAATTTACTTCTAAGTTGTGGAATGAAGGCATGGAAAGTAATGGGGTCGAGGTGATCCATATTTCAGCTTATTGTCCGGCTGGGAATCCCGCTGAAAGGTGTATGCGTGAGCTAGGCCGACTTTGCCGTACCTGTTGCCATCACAACCATAGGGCATGGGGCAAATATGTAGCAGTATTTGAGAGAATTATGAACACCATGAGACATGAATCTATGGGATTTTCTCCAGAGGAAATCCTGTTGGATGACAGAGGTAAAAGTTTAGTGGAAGAGATAATCAAATTCCCTCCACGGATTGACATTAGTATTGGTGTGAAAAAGGATCGTTTGCGAGAAGTAATGAAGCTAAAAGCCGATGCTCGCATACGTCGTCATGACGCTAAAGTGCGTTTTGCTAAGTTAGCAATCGGAGACTTAGTACTTGTAAAAGCTCATGAGAAATCAAGCGAGATAGACCATGAAATGTCTAAATCTAAGTTTGTTTATAATGGACCATATTAAGTCATTGGTATACCTCACACAAATGCTTATTGCTTAGAGTATCCAAGCTCTGGAAAACTATTAGGTATACGGAACATTGTAGACTTGAAATTGTACCGACCTAGGATCGATTAATACCACACAATGGGTAATTTGTACAGTATGTAAAATAGAGTGTAAGATTTAACGATTTGATAGACTGCCATGCTTTTGACTGACCAAGGTCATTAAAGAAATTGTAACTAATAAGTAATTAATTCTGATTAATCAATTAAATTTTAATCAATTTAATCATGATCTAATCAACTGAAAAATCCACGCTGCGAGTTTAAGTTTTCAGCTGAGTCACAGTAGATTAAGGAAAGTAAATATGATTTTGTAAATAGCTGTAAGATTTCATAAATATGTGATTTACTAGCCATTGCCGATGTACTTAGACGCTGTTTTAAGTTTCAGGCTAGTACATGCGTGTGATGATGGACAGTGTTGAGTTATCCACTGTGATAGTGTTTATGGACTCCTTGAGATTACTCGGGAGTGAGTTTTTCCGAAAGAATTCAGTGAAACGGACGTTCTGGAAACGCCGTTACAAGGGCGAGTGAGATCAAGCGTGTCGCACAGGCGGGTGCAACAATACTGGCAAGGCGGAGCCGCTGTCGGCTCTTGTGCCACTGTTGGCTCTTGTGCCGCTGTCGGCATTCTTTGTACTTGCGAGTACGGAAGGTGGAGTTGTTTTTTCTTCCCGGACAGCTGATGTGAAAGAATTCTGCTGTTAATATTTATGTTTTTGTCGATCTGCTGTACATTATTTTCTTGTTTAGCGTTAAATAGATTCTCTTGACGAGAATATTAATTATGAAAAGGTTATACAAAATGTGTAGCCTATTTAATTATTTATTTGCGTATTTGGATCTACTTGTTTTTAAGACCATGCAATCTAATTAATTTTGCAAATAGTATTCCATTTCTTATAGTGTTACGAATTTTAATGATTTTAAAAAAGCTAAACCATTTTCTATGTTTTCTATGAATTTTGATATGTTGTCAACCTGTTTTATTTTGTGCAAGATGACAGAGTGGAATAAGATTAGGAGTGTCTCCACTCAATTATTATTGTTTACAAATTGGATTATGGTTAATTAGACGAATGCTAAATTTTTTGATGTTTTGAGCATATGGATTTCCGCTGTTTCTTTTTTGGGACATTTTCTGAGTCTGTTTACGTTACACGAACATCCTCAGACAATGTGGGGCACGTGTAACGCCGGAAATGCATATCCTCCTATTTCCATCTATTGTACTATAATTTGTTTTCCTTATTTTTGCTACCTGAATATATGATATTTCTGTGTCTTTACATATTGTAATTGTTTTACTACTTGTATATATATATATATATATATATATATATATATATATATATATATATATGCATTTATGTCGATGTATAATTGGTTTGTTGTGTAGAGATTATTTGTATTTTTACGCTGGGTCTTGCCTAGGGAAAACTGCTTTCGAACGATGTGTGTAGGATCTTTGGTAGGGTTAACTCTGCCGCGTGGAGCGCTGGCAGAGCATGAGGGAATCTGGCTGGTGTGGTGCAGTGGAGCAGGTGTGTGGTGTGAAGCTCCCGCGAGTTGCCGTGCTTTGGCAGCACGTAATTGCGCTCGACTTGCGATGATAGTTTCTGACATGGTGTCGCGGACGGGAAGCATTAGCTGGCGCACGTCAAGAGCCTGTTTCGTCTGGTGACCGTGTCGAGAAGAAGGCGCGCCAACATCCAGCTTCTGCAACAGCGACGGCCGACAATGAGTGACTGTCGACACATCTTCGATCGACGGCTTCAAACCTTCAATCAACCAACAAGGAAGACTAAAAGCACGTAAAGTTTCAGAACTGTATGGCAGACCTCAGCTTTACAAACTGTTCCATTTGCCTCGCAAAATTACAGCAACTTAGCATGAACTTTTGTTGCTCATTGTCCCAATTGCATTACCAATGAGGGTCCCTTCCTTTTCCGAAATGAACCCGAGTGTCGTTGAAATTCAGACGCCAGCATTAAAGTGCAATCATTCCATTTCACTGCTTTAATTTCAAAGTTCAGTTTAAGTATTCACAGCTGGCTACAATATTTAGATTACGCAAGAACAAATTAAGAGTGCGAGTTTTGTTACTGTATTTTAGCTTACCTGTGACTGCAGCTCAGTTTGGTACGTACTAAATTTTACTATTGTTAATTGTTCAGAATCACTTAATTCAAGTTCAAAGCTAAATCTCTTATTTCTAAATTGCGTAGATTCAAGTAACTTTTGAAATGATTGTTGAGGTAGTCCAAGACTAACCGTATTTTACTGAATTTCGATGTGCTTAAGAAAGAAAGCTTCTTATTAATTTCAGTCACTAAATGAACTTACTGTTTTCCGGTTTTAATAATTCTTTTGCTAAATTAAGTCAGAGTGCAGCGAAAGTGATTACTTCTGACAAACTATCAGTTTTCACACTACACGTGTCAACCTTCAGTTGCCACGCTTCTAGTGCTAATTATATGTGTAATTACCTACCTTTTTTAGTTACTATAGTAATTGTCCTCAGGACTGGAGACCGTAATTTCCCCCAAATCTCAAATATCTAATAACCGCTAGTTAATTGTTAACGTAAGGGCCGCACATTTACTTTCTTCATTAACTTAACGCCTTTCAAAATTAATTTCCAACAGTTTCATTTGCATTTTTCCTTTCATTTAGATGTAACCCTTTCCTCCCCCTTTACCGACAGATTAACTTCGGTAACGATTGCTTTTCCCAAGTTTCCATTAGGTACACGCAGTTTAATTTTTCACTGTCATTAAGGTCGATAAGTGAGGGGGAGGTTACAAACTGCGACGCATTTTGTGTGTTCCATCATCATTACGAGGGTGGGAATGTTACAATTAACTGTCCGCTTTACGTCGGAAACAAGAAACTTGACACCCATTAATACAACCATCAATGACTGTGGCTCCTAAAATAACTAGGAGAGAAGTCGGCAGGAGACAGATGTATTGATTCGCACCGCAATTTGTGAGTTCCATCGTCATTATGACTGTACTAGAGTTTCAATAAACTTTCAGTTTTGTGTCGAAGTCAAATAAATTGATTGCAAGGAGAACAGATGCACAGGACAGTGTCTGTTTTGATCGCTTGAGGTGACATCGCCTGGACACATAACAATGGAACGGCGACGCATTTTGTGTGTTCCATCATCATTACGACGGTGGGAGGGTTCCAATTAACTATATGCTTTACGTCGGAAACAAGAAACTTGACACTCATTAACACACCCATCAATGACTCTGGCTGCTAAAATAACTAGGAGAGAAGTCGGCTGTAGACTGAAGTATTGATTCGCACCTCAATTTGTGAGTTCCATCGTCATTATGACTGTACTAGGGTTACAATAAATTTTCAGTTTTGCGTCGAAGTCAAATAAATTGACAGCAAGGAGAACAGACGCACAGGACAGTGTCTGTTTTGATCGCTTGAGGTGACTTCGCCTGGACACAGACCAAAAGAACTGCGACGCATTTTGTGTGTTCCAACATCATTACGAGGGTGGGAGGGTTAATATTAACTGTCCGCTGTACGTCGGAAACAAGAAACTTGACACTTATTAACACACCCATCAATGACTGTGGCTGCTAAAATAACTAGGAGAGAAGTCGGCTGGAGACTGATGTATTGATTCGCACCGCAATTTGGGATTTCCATCGTCTATATGACAGTACTAGTGTTACAATAAATCTTCAGTTTTGCGTCGAAGTCAAATAAATTGACTCCAAGGAGAACAGACGCACAGGACAGTGTCTGTTTTGATCGCTTGAGGTGACATCGCCTGGACACAGACCAATGGAACTGCGACGCATTTTGTGTGTTCCAACATCATTACGATGCCGGGAGGGTTACAATTAACTGTCCGCTTTACGTCGGAAACAAGAAACTTGACAGCCATTAACACACCCATTAATGACTGTGGTTGCTAAAATAACTAGGAGAAAAGTCGGCTGGAGACCGATGTATTGATTCGCACCGCAATTTGTGAGTTCCATCGTCATTATGACTGTACTAGAGTTACAATTGACTTTCAGTTTTGCGTTGAAGTGAAATAAATTGACTGCAAGGAAAACAGACGCACAGGACAGTGTCTGATTTGATCGCTTGAGGTGACAAATCCTGGAAACAGACCAATGAAACTGCGACGCATTTTGTGTGTTCCATCTTCATTACGAGGGTGGGAGGGTTACAATTAACTGTCTGCATTACGTCAGAAACAAGAAACTTGACACCCATTAACACACCCATCAATGACTGTGGCTGCTAAAATTACTAGGAGAGTAGTCAGCTGGAGACTGATGTACTGATTCGCGCCGCTATTTGTGAGTTCCATTGTCATTATGACTGTACTAGGTTTACAATAAATTTTCAGTTTTGCCTCGAAGTCAAATAAATTGACTGCAAGGAGAACAGACGCACAGGACAGTGTCTGATTTGATCGCTTGAGGTGACTTCGCCTGGACGCAGACCAATGGAACTGCGACGCATTTTGTGTGTTCCATCATCTTCACGAGGGTGGGAGGGTTACAATTAACTGTCCACTTTACGTTGGAAACTAGAAACTTGACACCCATTAACACACCCATCAATGACTGTGGCTGCTAAAATAACTAGGAGAGAAGTCGGCTGGAGACTGATGTATTGATTCGCACCGGATTTAGTGAGTTCTATCGTCATTATGACTGTGCTAGGGCTACAATAAATTTTCAGTTTTGCCTCGAAGTCAAATAATTTGCATGGAAGGAGAACAGACGCACAGGACAGTGTCTGTTTTGTTCGCTTGAGGTGACATCGCCTGGACACAGACCAATGGAAATGCGACGCATTTTGTGTATTACATCATAACTACGGGGGTGGGAGGGTTACAATTAACTGTCCGCTTTACGACGGAAACAAGAAACTGGATACCCATTAACACACCCATTAATGACTGTGGCTGCTAAAATAATTAGGAGAGTAGTCGGCTGGAGACTGATGTATTGATTCGCACAGCAATTTGTGAGTTCCATCGTCATTATGACTGTACTAGGGTTACAATAATTTTTCTGTTTGGCGTCGATGTCAAATAAATTGACACCAAGGAGAACATAGACCCACGACAGAGGCACCTTTGATCGCTTGAGGTGACATCGCCTGGACACAGACCAATGAAACTGCTACGCATTTTGTGTGTTCGATATTCATTACGAGGGTGGGATGGTTACAATTGACTGTCCACTTTACGTTGGAAACAAGAATCTTGACACGCATTAATACACCCATCAATGACTGTGGTTGCTAAAATAACTAGGAGAAAAGTCGGCTGGTGAACGATATATTGATTCGCACCGCAATTTGTGAGTTCCATTGTCATTATGACTGTACTAGAGTTACAATTGACTTTGAGTTTTGCGTCGAAGTGAAATCGATTGACTGCAAGGAGAACTGACGCACAGGTCAGTGACTGTTTTGATCGCTGGACACAGACCATTGGAACTGCGACGCATTGTGTGTGTACCATCATCATTAGGAGGGTGGGAGGGTTACAATTAACTGTCCGCTTTACGTCGGAAACAAGAAACTTGACACCCATTAACACACCCATCAATGACTGTGGCTGCTAAAATAACTAGGAGAAAAGTCGGCTGGAGACTGTTGTATTGATTTGCACCGCAATTTGTGAGTTACATCGTCATCATGACTGTACTAGGGTAACAATAATTTTTAACTTTTGCGTCGAAGTCAAATAAATTGACTGCTAAGAGAACAGACGCATAGGACAGTACTTGTTTTGATCGCTTGAGGTGATATGGCCTGGACACAAATTTACGTCGGGAACACGAAACTTGACACCCATTTACAGACCCACCAATGACTGTGGCTGCTAAAATTACTAGGAGAGATGTCGGTTGGAGAATGATGTATTGATTCGCGACGCAATTTGTGACTTCCATGGTCATTATGAGTGTGCTAGTGTTACAATAAACTTTCAGTTTGGCGTCGAAGTCAAATAAAATGACTCCAAGGAGAACATAGACCCACGACAGAGGCTCCCTTGATCGCTTGAGGTGACATCGCCTGGACATAGACCAATGAAACTGCTACGCATTTTGTGTGTACGATCATCATTACGAGGGTGGGATGGTCACAATTGACTGTCCACATCACGTCGGAAACAAGAAACTTGACACCCATTAACACACCTATCAATGACTGTGGCTGCTAAAATAACTAGGAGAGTAGTCGGCTGGAGACTGATGTATTGATTCGCACCGCAATTTGTGATTTACTTCGTCATTATGACTGTACTAAAGTTACAATAAACTTTCAGTTTCGCGTTGAAGTCAAATAAATTGGCTCCAAGGAGAACAGACGCACAGGACAGTGTCTGTTTTGATCGCTTGAAGTGACATCGCCTGGACACAGACCAATGGAACTGCGGCGGATTTCGTGTGTTCCATCATCATTACAAGGGTCGGTGGGTTACAATTAACGGTCCGCATTACGTCAGAAACAAGACACTTGACACCCATTAACACACCCAACAATGCCTGTGGCTGCTAAAATAATTAGGAGATTAGTCGGCTGGAGACTGATGTATTGATTGGCACAGCAATTTGTGAGTCCCATCGTCATTATGACTGTACTAGGGTTACAATAATTTTTCAGTTTGGCGACGAAGTCAAATACATTGACACCAAGGAGAACATACACCCGGGACTGTAGCAGCGTTGATCGCTTGAGGTGACATCGCCTGGGCACATATCTATGGAACTGCGACGCATTTTGTGTGTTCCATCATCATTACCAAGGTGGAAGGGTTACAATTAACTGTCCGCTTTACGTAGGAAACAAGAAACTTGACAATCATTAAAACACCTATCAATGACTGTGGCTGCTAAAAAAACGAGGAGAGAAGTCGGCTGGAGACCGTTGTATTGATTGGTACCGAAATTTATGAGTTCCATCGTCATTATGACTGAACTAGGGTTACAATAACCTTTTAGTTTTGAGTCGAAGTGAAACAAATAGACTAAAAGGAGAACAGACGCACAGGACAGTGTCTCTTTTGATCGCTTGAGGTGACATCGCCTGGACACAGACCAATGGAACTGTGACGCATTTTGTGTGTTCCATTATCATTACGAGGGTGGGGGGGTTACAATTAACTGTCCGTGTTACGTCGGAAACAAGAAACTTGACACCCTATAACACACCCATCAATGACTGTAGCTGCTAAAATAACTAGGAGAGAAGTCGGCTGGAGACTGATGTATTGATTCGCACCGCATGTAGTGAGTTCTATCATCATTATGACTGTACTAGGGTTACAATAAATTTTCAGTTTTGCCTCGATTTCAAATAATTTGACTGCAAGGAGAACAGACGCTCAGGACAGTGTATGTTTTGTTAGCTTGAGGTGACATCGCCTGGACACAGATATATGGAACTGCGACGCATTGTGTGTGTTTCATCATCATTACGAGGGTGGGAGGGTTACAATTAACTGTCCGCTTTAGGTCGGAAACAAGAAACTTGACACCTACTAACACACCCATCAATGACTGTGGCTGCTAAAATAACTAGGAGAGAAGTCGCCTGTAGACTGACATATTGATTCGTGACGAAATTTGTGAGTGCCATTGACATTGTGATGTGCTAGTGTTACAATAAACTTTGAGTTTTGCGTCGAAGTCAAATAAATTGACTGCAAGGAGAACTGATGCACAGGACAGTGTCTGCTTTGATCGCTTGAGGTGAAATCGCCTGAACACAGATATATGGAACTGCGACGCATTTTGTGTGTTCCATCTCAATTACGAAGGTGGAAGGGTTACAATTAACTGTCCGCTTTACGTCGGAAACAAGAAACTTCGCACCCATTAACACACCCATCAATGTCTGTGGCTAATAAAATAACTAGGAAAAATGTCGGCTGGAGACTGATGTATTGATTCGCACCGCAATTTGTGAGTTCCAACGTCATTATGACTGTACTAGGGTTACAATAGACATTCAATTTTGCGTCGAAGTGAAATCAATTGACTGCAAGGAGAACAGATGCACAGGACAGTGTCTGTTTTGATCGCTTATGGTGATTTCGCCGGGACACAGACCAATGGAACTGCGACGCATTTTGTGTGTTCCGTCATGATTACGAGGGTGGGAGGGTTACATTATCTCTCTGGTTTACGTCGGAAACAAGAAACTTGACACCCATTAACACACCCATCAATGATTGTGGCTGCTAAAATAACTGGGAGAGAGGTCGGCTGGAGGCTGATGTATTGATTCGCACCGCAATTTGTGTGTTCCATCGTCATTATGACTGTACTGGGGTTACAATAAATTTTCAGCTTTGCGTTGCAGTCAAATAAATTGACTGCAAGGAGGACAGACGTACAGGACAGTGTCTGTTTTGATCGCTTGAGATGACATCACCTAGACACATATCTATGGAACTGCGACGCATTTTGTGTGCTCCATCATCATTACGAGGGTGGGAGGGTTACAATAAACTCTCCGTTTTACGTCGGAAACTAGAAACTTGTCACCCATTAACACACCCATTAATGACTGTGGCTGCTAAAATATCTAGGAGAGAAGTTGGCTGGAGACTGATGTATTGATTCGCGACGCAATTTGTGAGTTCCATCGTCATTATGAGTGTGCTAGGGTTACAATCAACCTTCAGTGTGGCGTCGAAGTCAAATAAATTGACTCCAAGGAGAACAGACGCACAGGACAGTGTCTGTTTTGATCGCTTGAGTTGACTTCGCCTGGACACATCTATGGAACTTGTAACGCCGGCAATGCATAACCTCCTATTTCCATCTATTGTACTATAATTTGTTTTCCTTATTTTTGCTACCTGAATATATGATATTTCTGTGTCTTTACATATTGTACTTGTTTTACTACTTGTATATATATATTTATGCATTTATGTCGATGTATAATTGGTTTGTTGTGTAAAGATTATTTGTAATTTTACGCTGGGTCTTGCCTAGGGAAAACTGTTATCGAACAATGTGTGTAGGATCTTTGGTAGGGTTAACTCTGCCGCGTGGAGTGCGGGCAGAGCATGAGGGAGTCTGGCTGGGGTGGTGCAGTGGAGCACGTCTGTGGTGAGAAGCTCCCGCGAGTTGCCGCGCTTTGGCAGCATGTAATTGCGCTCGACTTGCGATGATAGTTTCTGACATGGTGTCGCGGACGGGAAGCATTAGCTGGCGCACGTCAAGAGCCTGTTTCGTCTGGTGACCGTGTCGAGAAGAAGGCGCGCCAACATCCAGCTTCTGCAACAGCGACGGCCGACAATGAGTGACTGTCGCCACATCCTCGATCGACGGCTTCAAACCTTCAATCAACCAACAAGGAAGACTAAAAGCACGTAAAGTTTCAGAACTGTATGGCAGACCTCAGCTTTACAAACTGTTCCATTTGCCTCGCAAAATTACAGCAACTTAGCATGAACTTTTGTTGCTCATTGTCCCAATTGCATTACCAATGAGGGTCCCTTCCTTTTCCGAAATGAACCCGAGTGTCGTTGAAATTCAGACGCCAGCATTAAAGTGCAATCATTCCATTTCACTGCTTTAATTTCAAAGTTCAGTTTAAGTATTCACAGCTGGCTACAATATTTAGATTACGCAAGAACAAATTAAGAGTGACTAGCCTCGATCTGACGGCTAGTTACTGGCAAATAGAACTCGAAGAAGAATCTAGGCCATACACCGCCTTCTTGTTTGCGGGCAGGTGTTATCAGTATAGAGTACTGCCGTTTGGACTTAATACATCTGTGTCCGTATTCATCAGGGCCCTATATAAGTGCTAGGACCGGCTTTGAGTTCAAGGTTAACTGTATATGTTGACGACCTATTGTTGGCGAATGCCACTTGTCATGACCATTGTGACCTGTTAGATGAAGTTTTTAGAGCATTGCGCCGTGGCGGAATGTCTCTAAAGCTAAAGAAATGCGAATTTGTGAAGCAGGAACTGAAATTTTTAGGGCATGTAATTACCACTGCTGGTATTACGAAGGACCCAGAGAAGCTAGAGGCAATAAGGAATTGTCCTCCACCCAAGTCAAGGAAACAGTTAAAAAGTTATCTAGGGGTCACAGGATTTTAACGTAAATTTGTTTAATGATGAAAATTTGAATAACCTCCTACGCAAAAATGTTCCGTTTGTGTGGACTGACGGGTGTCAGGCCGCTTTCGAGAGATTAAAAGACGAGTTGTTAAGATCTAATATACTATTTCATCCCGATTTATCGCTACCCTTCCATCTGGGAACGGATTCGTCGAATTACGGGTTGGTGGTAGAAGTGTTCCAAGAGGTTGGTAAAGGAGAGGATAAGGAACACTGGACGATAGCGTTCGCGAGTCGAACTTTATCAAAAAGTGAGCGAAACTACACGATTTCTGAGAAAGAGTGTCTCGCTATCGTGTGGGGATTCAAGAAGTTCAAGGGCTACCTTTGGGACCGTAAGGTGATTATTCATACGGACCATAAGGCGCTCACTTGTCTGAAGAATCGTAAACTACTTCACGAAAGACTGACTAGGTGGTCGCTGTATTTACAGCAATTTAACTATGACATCTGTTACGTAAAAGGGACCGACAATTGCGTAGCGGATGCGCTGTCGCGGTTGCCCGAGCCTAATCAAGAGATATTGAAAGATGAGTCAGATGGAGTGGTCAAATTATACTATTTTAAAGAAGTTGAGGGACGTAAATTAATAATGAACGTCTGTAAGAATCTACGTCGTCATCAGAACGAGGACGGTTGTTTAAATATGGTGAAAACCCGATATGACGAAAGGAGTCCAGAAGGAGAAAAATTAAGGAAGTATTACAAGATATACGATCATATCTTGTACGTACGTAAGGGTGAAGATAGTAATATTTGGCGGGTATGCTGGCCCACCAAATACGTCACGGAGATAATAGACTACTACCATTTGGCGTATGGTCACTGTGGACCTAAGAAATGTACGGAAAAGCTGAGTGAAGTAGCGCATTTTAACAACAAGTTAAAACGCGTTACTGACAGAGTGAAAACTTGCGATTTATGTCAGAAGGTGAAGGTTAGCAACTGTACGAGTCATGGTCCTATGCAAAGTATAAGGCCTAACGACACCTTTGAATTACTGTGTCGGACTTGTACGGACCTTTGCCCAAGTCATCAGGAAACTTTGCCTACATTTTAGTAGTGCTAGAAGCTTTTTCCAAGTTCATCAAACTATACCCGATTAGGAAAGCTACAGCCAAAGCGGTCTATAGCAAGCTTGTGAACGATTATTTTGTTCATATTGGTAAGCCCAAGGCGATTCTATCGGACAATGGGGCACAATTTACTTCTAAGTTGTGGAATGAAAGCATGGAAAGTAATGGGGTCGAGGTGATCCATATTTCAGCTTATTGTCCGGCTGGGAATCCCGCTGAAAGGTGTATGCGTGAGCTAGGCCGACTTTGCCGTACCTGTTGCCATCACAACCATAGGGCATGGGGCAAATATGTAGCAGTATTTGAGAGAATTATGAACACCATGAGACATGAATCTATGGGATTTTCTCCAGAGGAAATCCTGTTGGATGACAGAGGTAAAAGTTTAGTGGAAGAGATAATCAAATTCCCTCCACGGATTGACATTAGTATTGGTGTGAAAAAGGATCGTTTGCGAGAAGTAATGAAGCTAAAAGCCGATGCTCGCATACGTCGTCATGACGCTAAAGTGCGTTTTGCTAAGTTAGCAATCGGACACTTAGTACTTGTAAAAGCTCATGAGAAATCAAGCGAGATAGACCATGAAATGTCTAAATTTAAGTTTGTTTACAATGGACCATATTAAGTCATTGGTATACCTCACACAAATGCTTATTGCTTAGAGTATCCAAGCTCTGGAAAACTATTAGGTATACGGAACATTGTAGACTTGAAATTGTACCGACCTAGGATCGATTAATACCACACAATGGGTAATTTGTACAGTATGTAAAATAGAGTGTAAGATTTAACGATTTGATAGATTGCCATGCTTTTGACTGACCAAGGTCATTAAAGAAGTTGTAACTAATAAGTAATTAATTCTGATTAATCAATTAAATTTTAATCAATTTAATCATGATCTAATCAACTGAAAAATCCACGCTGCGAGTTTAAGTTTTCAGCTGAGTCACAGTAGATTAAGGAAAGTAAATATGATTTTGTAAATAGCTGTAAGCTTTCATAAATATGTGATTTACTAGCCATTGCCGATGTACTTAGACGCTGTTTTAAGTTTCAGGCTAGTACATGCGTGTGATGATGGACAGTGTTGAGTTATCCACTGTGATAGTGTTTATGGACTCCTTGAGATTACTCGGGAGTGAGTTTTTCCGAAAGAATTCAGTGAAACGGACGTTCTGGAAACGCCGTTACAAGGGCGAGTGAGATCAAGCGTGTCGCACAGGCGGGTGCAACAATACTGGCAAGGCGGAGCCGCTGTCGGCTCTTGTGCCGCTGTTGGCTCTTGTGCCGCTGTCGGCATTCTTTGTACTTGCGAGTACGGAAGGTGGAGTTGTTTTTTCTTCCCGGACAGCTGATGTGAAAGAATTCTGCTGTTAATATTTATGTTTTTGTCGATCTGCTGTACATTATTTTCTTGTTTAGCGTTAAATAGATTCTCTTGACGAGAATATTAATTATGAAAAGGTTATACAAAATGTGTAGTCTATTTAATTATTTATTTGCGTATTTGGATCTACTTGTTTTTAAGACCATGCAATCTAATTAATTTTGCAAATAGTATTCCATTTCTTATAGTGTTACGAATTTTAATGATTTTAAAAAAGCTAAACCATTTTCTATGTTTTCTATGAATTTTGATATGTTGTCAACCTGTTTTATTTTGTGCAAGATGACAGAGTGGAATAAGATTAGGAGTGTCTCCACTCAATTATTATTGTTTACAAATTGGATTATGGTTAATTAGACGAATGCTAAATTTTTTGATGTTTTGAGCATATGGATTTCCGCTGTTTCTTTTTTGGGACATTTTCTGAGTCTGTTTACGTTACACGAACATCCTCAGACAATGTGGGGCACGTGTAACGCCGGAAATGCATATCCTCCTATTTCCATCTATTGTACTATAATTTGTTTTCCTTATTTCAGCTACCTGAATATATGATATTTCTGTGTCTTTACATATTGTAATTGTTTTACTACTTGTATATATATATATATATATATATATATATATATATATATATATATATATATTTATGCATTTATGTCGATGTATAATTGGTTTGTTGTGTAAAGATTATTTGTATTTTTACGCTGGGACTTGCCTAGGGAAAACTGCTATCGAACGATGTGTGTAGGATCTTTGGTAGGGTTAACTCTGCCGCGTGGAGCGCTGGCAGAGCATGAGGGAATCTGGCAGGGGTGGTGCAGCGGAGCAGGTGTGTGGTGTGAAGCTCCCGCGAGTTGCCGTGCTTTGGCAGCACGTAATTGCGCTCGACTTGCGATGATAGTTTCTGACATGGTGTCGCGGACGGGAAGCATTAGCTGGCGCACGTCAAGAGCCTGTTTCGTCTGGTGACCGTGTCGAGAAGAAGGCGCGCCAACATCCAGCTTCTGCAACAGCGACGGCCGACAATGAGTGACTGTCGACACATCTTCGATCGACGGCTTCAAACCTTCAATCAACCAACAAGGAAGACTAAAAGCACGTAAAGTTTCAGAACTGTATGGCAGACCTCAGCTTTACAAACTGTTCCATTTGCCTCGCAAAATTACAGCAACTTAGCATGAACTTTTGTTGCTCATTGTCCCAATTGCATTACCAATGAGGGTCCCTTCCTTTTCCGAAATGAACCCGAGTGTCGTTGAAATTCAGACGCCAGCATTTAAGTGCAATCATTCCATTTCACTGCTTTAATTTCAAAGTTCAGTTTAAGTATTCACAGCTGGCTACAATATTTAGATTACGCAAGAACAAATTAAGAGTGCGAGTTTTGTTACCGTATTTTAGCTTACCTGTGACTGCAGCTCAGTTTGGTACGTACTAAATTTTACTATTGTTAATTGTTCAGAATCACTTAATTCAAGTTCAAAGCTAAATCTCTTATTTCTAAATTGCGTAGATTCAAGTAACTTTTGAAATGATTGTTGAGGTAGTCCAAGACTAACCGTATTTTACTGAATTTCGATGTGCTTAAGAAAGAAAGCTTCTTATTAATTTCAGTCACTAAATGAACTTACTGTTTTCCGGTTTTAATAATTCTTTTGCTAAATTAAGTCAGAGTGCAGCGAAAGTGATTACTTCTGACAAACTATCAGTTTTCACACTACACGTGTCAACCTTCAGTTGCCACGCTTCTAGTGCTAATTATATGTGTAATTACCTACCTTTTTTAGTTACTATAGTAATTGTCCTCAGGACTGGAGACCGTAATTTCCCCCAAATCTCAAATATCTAATAACCGCTAGTTAATTGTTAACGTAAGGGCCGCACATTTACTTTCTTCATTACCTTAACGCCTTTCAAAATTAATTTCCACCAGTTTCATTTGCATTAATCCTTTCATTTAGATGTAACCCTTTCCTCCCTCTTTACCGACAGATTAACTTCGGTGACGATTGCTTTTCCCAAGTTTCCATTAGGTACACGCAGTTTAATTTTTCACTGTCATTAAGGTCGATAAGTGAGGGGGAGGTTACAAACTGCGACGCATTTTGTGTGTTCCATCATCATTACGAGAGTGGGAATGTTACAATTAACTGTCCGCTTTACGTCGGAAACAAGAAACTTGACACCCATTAATACAACCATCAATGACTGTGGCTCCTAAAATAACTAGGAGAGAAGTCGGCAGGAGACAGATGTATTGATTCGCACCGCAATTCGTGAGTTCCATCGTCATTATGACTGTACTAGAGTTTCAATAAACTTTCAGTTTTGTGTCGAAGTCAAATAAATTGATTGCAAGGAGAACAGATGCACAGGACAGTGTCTGTTTTGATCGCTTGAGGTGACATCGCCTGGACACATAACAATGGAACGGCGACGCATTTTGTGTGTTCCATCATCATTACGACGGTGGGAGGGTTCCAATTAACTATATGCTTTACGTCGGAAACAAGAAACTTGACACTCATTAACACACCCATCAATGACTCTGGCTGCTAAAATAACTAGGAGAGAAGTCGGCTGTAGACTGAAGTATTGATTCGCACCTCAATTTGTGAGTTCCATCGTCATTATGACTGTACTAGGGTTACAATAAATTTTCAGTTTTGCGTCGAAGTCAAATAAATTGACAGCAAGGAGAACAGACGCACAGGACAGTGTCTGTTTTGATCGCTTGAGGTGACATCGCCTGGACACAGTCCAAAAGAACTGCGACGCATTTTGTGTGTTCCAACATCATTACGAGGGTGGGAGGGTTAATATTAACTGTCCGCTGTACGTCGGAAACAAGAAACTTGACACTTATTAACACACACATCAATGACTGTGGCTGCTAAAATAACTAGGAGAGAAGTCGGCTGGAGACTGATGTATTGATTCGCACCGCAATTTGGGATTTCCATCGTCTATATGACAGTACTAGTGTTACAATAAATCTTCAGTTTTGCGTCGAAGTCAAATAAATTGACTCCAAGGAGAACAGACGCACAGGACAGTGTCTGTTTTGATCGCTTGAGGTGACATCGCCTGGACACAGACCAATGGAACTGCGACGCATTTTGTGTGTTCCAACATCATTACGATGCCGGGAGGGCTACAATTAACTGTCCGCTTTACGTCGGAAACAAGAAACTTGACAGCCATTAACACACCCATTAATGACTGTGGTTGCTAAAATAACTAGGAGAAAAGTCGGCTGGAGACCGATGTATTGATTCGCACAGCAATTTGTGAGTTCCATCGTCATTATGACTGTACTAGAGTTACAATTGACTTTCAGTTTTGCGTTGAAGTGAAATAAATTGACTGCAAAAAAAACAGACGCACAGGACAGTGTCTGATTTGATAGCTTGAGGTGACAAATCCTGGAAACAGACCAATGAAACTGCGACGCATTTTGTGTGTTCCATCATCATTACGAGGGTGGGAGGGTTACAATTAAATGTCTGCATTACGTCAGAAACAAGAAACTTGACACCCATTAACACACCCATCAATGACTGTGGCTGCTAAAATATCTAGGAGAGTAGTCAGCTGGAGACTGATGTACTGATTCGCGCCGCTATTTGTGAGTTCCATTGTCATTATGACTGTACTAGGTTTACAATAAATTTTCAGTTTTGCCTCGAAGTCAAATAAATTGACTGCAAGGAGAACAGACGCACAGGACAGTGTCTGATTTGATCGCTTGAGGTGACTTCGCCTGGACGCAGACCAATGGAACTGCGACGCATTTTGTGTGTTCCATCATCTTCACGAGGGTGGGAGGGTTACAATTAACTGTCCACTTTACGTTGGAAACTAGAAACTTGACACCCATTAACACACCCATCAATGACTGTGGCTGCTAAAATAACTAGGAGAGAACTCGGCTGGAGACTGATGTACTGATTCGGGACACAATTTGTGAGATGCATCGCCATTATGAGTGTCCTAGTGTTACAATAAACTTTCAGTTTGGCGTCGATGTCAAATAAATTGACACCAAGGAGAACATACACCCGGGACAGTGGCTGCTTTGATCGCTTAAGGTGACATCACCTGGGCACATATCTATGGAACTGCGACCCATTTTGTGTGTTCCATCATCATTACGATGGTGAGAGGGTTAAGATTAACTGTCCGCTTTACGTCGGAAACAAATAACTTGACACCCACTAACACACCCATCAATGACTGTGGCTGCTAAAAAACTAGGAGAGTAGTCGGCTGGAGACTAATGTATTGATTCGCACAGCAATTTGTGAGTGCCATCGTCATTATGACTGTACTAGGGCTACAATACTTTTTTAGTTTTGCGTCGAAGTCAAATAAATTGACTGCAATTAGAACAGACGCACAGGACAGTGTCTGTTTTGATCGCTTGAGATGACATCGCCTGGACACAGACCAATGGAAATGCGACGCATTTTGTGTATTACATCATAACTACGGGGGTGGGAGGGTTACAATTAACTGTCCGCTTTACGACGGAAACAAGAAACTGGATACCCATTAACACACCCATTAATGACTGTGGCTGCTAAAATAATTAGGAGAGTAGTCAGCTGGAGACTGATGTATTGATTCGCACAGCAATTTGTGAGTTCCATCGTCATTATGACTGTACTAGGGATACAATAATTTTTCTGTTTGGCGTCGATGTCAAATAAATTGACACCAAGGAGAACATAGACCCACGACAGAGGCACCTTTGATCGCTTGAGGTGACATCGCCTGGACACAGACCAATGAAACTGCTACGCATTTTGTGTGTTCGATATTCATTACGAGGGTGGGATGGTTACAATTGACTGTCCACTTTACGTTGGAAACAAGAATCTTGACACGCATTAATACACCCATCAATGACTGTGGTTGCTAAAATAACTAGGAGAAAAGTCGGCTGGAGACTGATGTATTGATTTGCACCGCAATTTGTGAGTTCCATTGTCATTATGACTGTACTAGAGTTACAATTGACTTTCAGTTTTGCGTCGAAGTGAAATCGATTGACTGCAAGGAGAACTGACGCACAGGTCAGTGACTGTTTTGATCGCTGGACACAGACCATTGGAACTGCGACGCATTGTGTGTGTACCATCATCATTAGGAGGGTGGGAGGGTTACAATTAACTGTCCGCTTTACGTCGGAAACAAGAAACTTGACACCCATTAACACACCCATCAATGACTGTGGCTGCTAAAATAACTAGGAGAAAAGTCGGCTGGAGACTGATGTATTGATTTGCACCGCAATTTGTGAGTTACATCGTCATCATGACTGTACTAGGGTAACAATAATTTTTCACTTTTGCGTCGAAGTCAAATAAATTGACTGCTAAGAGAACAGATGCATAGGACAGTACTTGTTTTGATCGCTTGAGGTGATATGGTCTGGACACAAATTTACGTCGGGAACACGAAACTTGACACCCATTTACAGACCCATCAATGACTGTGGCTGCTAAAATTACTAGGAGAGATGTCGGTTGGAGAATGATGTATTGATTCGCGACGCAATTTGTGACTTCCATGGTCATTATGAGTGTGCTAGTGTTACAATAAACTTTCAGTTTGGCGTCGAAGTCAAATAAAATGACTCCAAGGAGAACATAGACCCACGACAGAGGCTCCTTTGATCGCTTGAGGTGACATCGCCTGGACATAGACCAATGAAACTGCTACGCATTTTGTGTGTACGATCATCATTACGAGGGTGGGATGGTCACAATTGACTGTCCACTTTACGTCGGAAACAAGAAACTTGACACCCATTAACACACCTATCAATGACTGTATCTGCAAATATAACTAGGCGACTAGTCGGCGGGAGACTGATGTATTGATTCGCACCGCAATTTGTGAGTTCCATCGTCGTTAAGACTGTACTAGGGTTACAATAAATTTTCAGTTTTGCGTCGAAGTAAAATAAATTGACTGCAAGGACAACAGACACACAGGACAGTGTCTGTTATGATCGCTTGAGGTGACATCGTCTGGACACCTACCAATGGAACTGCGACGCATTTTGTGTATACCATCATCATTACGGAGGTGGGAGAGTTACAATTAACTGTCTGCTTTATGACGGAAACAAGAAACTTGACACCCATTAACACACCCATCAATGACTGTGGCTGCTAAAATAACTAGGAGAGTAGTCGGCTGAAGACTGATGTATTGATTCGCACCGCAGTTTGTGATTTACTTCGTCATTATGACTGTACTAAAGTTACAATAAACTTTCAGTTTTGCGTTGAAGTCAAATAAATTGGCTCCAAGGAGAACAGACGCACAGGACAGTGTCTGTTTTGATCGCTTGAAGTGACATCGCCTGGACACAGACCAATGGAACTGCGGCGCATTTCGTGTGTTCCATCATCATTACAAGGGTCGGTGGGTTACAATTAACGGTCCGCATTACGTCAGAAACAAGACACTTGACACCCATTAACACACCCAACAATGCCTGTGGCTGCTAAAATAATTAGGAGATTAGTCGGCTGGAGACTGATGTACCGATACGGTCGCAGGTTCGAATCCTGCCTCGGGCATGGATGTTTGTGATGTCCTTAGGTTAGTTAGGTTTAACTAGTCCTAAGTTCTAGGGGACTAATGACCTCAGCAGTTGAGTCCCATAGTGCTCAGAGCCATTTGAACCATTTTTGAGACTGATGTATCGATTCGCACAGCAATTTGTGAGTCCCATCGTCAGTATGACTGTACTAGGGTTACAATAATTTTTCAGTTTGGCGACGAAATCAAATACATTGACACCAAGGAGAACATACACCTGGGACTGTAGCAGCGTTGATCGCTTGAGGTGACATCGCCTGGGCACATATCTATGGAACTGCGACGCATTTTGTGTGTTCCATCATCATTACCAGGGTGGAAGGGTTACAATTAACTGTCCGCTTTACGTAGGAAAGAAGAAATTTGACAATCATTAACACACCTATCAATGACTGTGGCTGCTAAAAAAACTAGGAGAGAAGTCGGCTGGAGACCGTTGTATTGATTTGTACCGAAATTTATGAGTTCCATCGTCATTATGACTGTACTAGGGTTACAATAACCTTTTAGTTTTGAGTCGAAGTGAAACAAATAGACTAAAAGGAGAACAGACACACAGGACAGTGTCTCTTTTGATCGCTTGAGGTGACATCGCCTGGACACAGACCAATGGAACTGTGACGCATTTTGTGTGTTCCATTATCATTACGAGGGTGGGGGGGGGTTACAATTAACTGTCCGCGTTACGTCGGAAACAAGAAACTTGACACCCTATAACACACCCATCAATGACTGTAGCTGCTAAATTAACTAGGAGAGAAGTCGGCTGGAGACTGATGTATTGATTCGCACCGCATGTAGTGAGTTCTATCATCATTATGACTGTACTAGGGTTACAATAAATTTTCAGTTTTGACTCGATTTCAAATAATTTGACTGCAAGGAGAAGAGACGCTCAGGACAGTGTATGTTTTGTTCGCTTGAGGTGACATCGCCTGGACACAGATATATGGAACTGCGACGCATTGTGTGTGTTTCATCATCATTACGAGGGTGGGAGGGTTACAATTAACTGTCCGCTTTAGGTCGGAAACAAGAAACTTGACACCCACTAACACACCCATCAATGACTGTGGCTGCTAAAATAACTAGGAGAGTAGTCGGCTGGAGACTAATGTATTGAATCGCACAGCAATTTGTGAGTTACATCGTCATTATGACTGTACTAGGGTTACAATAATTTTTCAGTTTGGGGTCGATGTCAAATAAATTGACACCAAGGAGAACATACACCCGGGACAGTGTCTGTTTTGAACGCTTGAGGTGACATCGCCTGGACACAGACCAATGGATCTGCGACGCATTTTGTGTGTTCCAACATCATTACGATAGCGGGAGAGTTACAATTAACTGTCCGCTTTATGGAGGAAACATAAAACTTGACACCCATTAACACACCCATCTATGACTGTGGTTGCTAAAATAACTAGGAGAAAAGTCGGCTGGAGTCCGATGTACTTCTTCGCACCGCAATTTGTGAGTTCCATCGTCGTTAAGACTGTACTAGGGTTACAATAAATTTTCAGTTTTGCGACAAAGTAAAATAAATTGACTGCAAGGACAACAGACGCACAGGACAGTGTCTGTTTTGATCGCTTGAGGTGACATCGCCTGGACACAGACCAATGGAACTGCGACGCATTTTGTGTATTCCATCATCATTTCGGGGGTGGGAGGGTTACAATTAACTGTCCCCTTTACGACGGAAACAAGAAACTTGACACCCATTAACTCACCCATCAATGACTGTGGCTGCTAAGATAACTACGAGAGTAGTCGGCTGGAGACTGATGTATTGATTCGCACCGCAATTTGAGAGTTCCGTCGTCATTATGACTGTACTAGGGTTACAATAATTTTTCAGTTTGGCGACGAAGTCAAATACATTGACACCAAGGAGAACGTACACCCAGGACTGTGGCAGCGTTGATCGCTTGAGGTGACATCGCCTGGACACAGACCAATGGAACTGCGACGCTTTTTGTGTCTTCCATCATCATTACGAGGGTGGGAGGGTTACATTTAACAGTACGCTTTACGTCGGAAAAAAGAAGCTTGACACCCATTAACACACCCATCAAGGACTGTGGCTGCTAAAATAACTAGGAGAGAAGTCGGCTGGAGACTGACGTATTGATTCACACCGCAATTTGTGATTTCCATCGTCATTATGACTGTACTAAAGTTACAATAAATCTTTAGTTTTGCGTTGAAGTCAAATAAATTGGCTCCAAGGTGAACAGACGCACAGGACAGTGTCTGTTATGATCGCTTGAAGTGACATCGCCTGGACACAGACCAATGGAACTGCGACGCATTTCGTGTGTTCCATCATCATTACGAGAGTGGGATGGTTACAATTAACTGTCCGCTTTGCGTTGGAAACAAGAAACCTATCACCCATCAACACTCCCATCTATGACTGTGGCTGCTAAGATAACTAAGAGAAAAGTCGGCTGGAGACTGATGTATTGATTCGCACCGCAATTTGTGAGTTCCATCGTCATTATGACTGTACTAGGGCTACAATAGACTTTCAGTTTTGCGTCGAAGTGAAATATATTGACTGCAAGGAGAACAGACGCACAGGACAGTGTCTGTTTTGATGGTTTGAGGTGACAAATCCAGGAAACAGACCAATGGAACTGCGACGCATTTTGTGTGTTCCATCATCATTACAAGGGTCGGTGGGTTACAATGGACTGTCCGCATTACGTCAGAAACAAGAAACTTGACACCCATTAACACACCCACCAATGACTGTGGCTGCTAAAATAATTATAAGATTAGTCGGCTGGAGACTGATGTATTGATTCGCACAGCAATTTGTGAGTTCCATCGTCATTATGACTGTACTAGGCTTACAATAATTTTTCAGTTTGGCGACGAAGTCAAATACATTGACACCAAGGAGAACATACACCCAGGACTGTGGCACCGTTGATCGCTTGAGGTGACATCGCCTGGGCACATATCTATGGAACTGCAACGCATTTTGTGTGTTTCATCATCATTACGAGCGTGGGAGGGTTACAATTAACTGTCCGCTTTAGGTCGGAAACAAGAAACTTGGCACCCATTAACACACCCATCAATGACTGTGGCTGGAAAAATAACTAGGAGAGACCTCGGCTGGAGACTGATGTATTGATTCGGGACGCAATTTGTGGGTTCCATCGTGATTATGAGTGTGCTAGTGTTACAATAAACTTTCAGTTAGGCGTCGATGTCAAATAAGTTGACACCAAGGAGAACATACACCCGGGACAGTGGCTGCTTTGATCACTTGAGGTGACATCGCCTGGAAACATATCTATAGAACTGCGACGCATTTTGTGTGTTCCATCACCATTACAGGGGTGGGAGGGTTACAAATAACTGTCCGCTTTACGACGGAAACAAGAAACTTGACACCCATTAACACAACCATCAATGACTGTGGCTGATAAAATAACTAAAAGTGAAGTCGGCTAGGGACTGATGTATTGATTCGCACCGCAATTTGTGATTTCCATCGTCATTTTGGCTGTACTAGTGTTACAATAAATCTTCAGTTTTGCGTCGAAGTCAAATAAATTGACTCCAAGGAGAACAGACGCACAGGACAGTGTCTGTTTTTAACGCTTGAGGTGTCATCGCCTGGACACAGACCAATGGAAATGTGATGCATTTCGTTTGTTCCATCATCATTATGAGGGTGGGAGGGTTACAATTAACTGTCCGCTTTACGTCGGAAACAAGAAACTTGACACCCATTAACACACCCATCAATGACTGTGGCTGCTAAAATAACTAGGAGAGTAGTCGGCTGGAGACTGATGTATTGATTCGCACCATGATTTGTGAGTTCCATCGTCATTATGACTTTACTAGGATTACAATATTTTTCAGTTTGGCGACGAAGTCAAATACATTGACTCCAAGGAGAACATACCCCCGGGACAGTGGCTGCTTTGATCGCTGGAGGTGCCATCGCCTGGACACAGATGAATAGAACTGCGACGCATTTTTTATGTTCCATAGCCATTACGTGGGTTTGAGGGTTACAATTAACTGTCCGCATTACGTCAGAAACAAGAAACTTGACACCCATTAACACACCCATCAAAGACTGTGGCTGCTTATGTAACTAGAAGAGAAGTCGGCTGGAGACTGACGTATTCATTCGCACCGCAATTGGTGAGCCCCATCGTCATTATGACTGTACTAGGGTTACAATAATTTTTCAGTTTGGCGACGGAGTCAAATAAATTGACTCCAAGGAGAACATACACCCAGGACTGTGGCAGCTTTGATCGCTTGAGGTGACATCGCCTGGACACAGACTAATGGAACTGCGACGCTTTTTGTGTGTTCCATCATCATTACGACGGTGGGACGGTCACAATTAACTGTCCGCTTTACGTCGGAAACAAGAAACTTGACACCCATTAACACACCCATCTATGACTGTGGCTGCTAAAATAACTAGGAGTGAACTCGGCTGGAGACTGATGTACTGATTCGGGACGCATTTTGTGAGTTCCATCGTCATTATGACTGTACTAGGGTTACAATAAAGTCACAGTTTTGCGTCGAAGTCAAATAAATTGACTGCAAGGAGAACAGACGCACAGGACAGTGACTGTTTTGATCGCTTGAGGTGAAATCGCCTGGACACAGACCAATGGAACTGCGACGCTTTTTGTGTGTTCCATCATCATTACGAGTGTTGGAGGGTTACAAGTAACTGTCCGCTTTACGTCGGAAAAAAGGAACTTGACACCCATTAACACACCCATCAATGACTGTGGCTGCTAAAATAACGAGGAGAATAGTCGGCTGGATACAGATGTATTGATTCGCACCGCAATTGGTGAGTTCCATCGTCATTATGACTGTACTAGGGTTACAATAATTTATTTCGTTTTGCATCGAAGTCAAACGAATTGACTGCAAGGAGAACAGACGCACAGGACAGTGTCTGTTTTAATCGCTTTGAGGTGACATCGCCTATACACAGACCAATGGAACTGCGACGCAATTTGTGTGTTCCATCATCATTACGAGGGTGGGAGGGTTACAACTAACTGTCCGCTTTCCGTCGGGGACAATAAACTTGACACCCATTAACACACCCATCCATTACTGTGGCTGCTAAACAAAATAGGAGAGATGTCGGCTGGAGAGTGATGTATTGATTCGCGACGCAATTTGTGAGTTCCGTTTTCATTATGAGTGTGCTAGTGTTACAATAAACCTTCAGTTTGGCGACGAAGTCAAATAAATTGACTCCAGGACAGTGTCTGTTTTGATCGCTTGGGGTGACATCGCCTGGACACAGACCAATGGAATTGCGACGCATTTTGTGTGTTCCATCATCATTACGAGGGTGGGAGGGTTACTATTAACTGTCCGCTTTTGTTGGAAACAAGAAACTTGACACCATTAACACACCCATTAATGAAATTGGCTGCTAAAATAACTAGGAGAGAAGTCGGCTGGAGACTGATGTACTGATTCGCACCGCAATATGTCAGTTCCATCGTCCTTATGAGTGTGCTAGTGTTACAATAATCTTTCAGTTTGGCGATGAAGTCAAATAAATTGACTCCAAGGAGAACGTACACCCAGGACGGTGGCAGCTTTGATGTCTTGAGGTGACATCGCCTGGACACAGACCAATGGAGCTGCCACGCTTTTAGGGTGTTCCATCATCACTACCAGGGTGGGAGGGTTACAATTAACTGTCCGTTTTATGTCGGAATCAAGAAACTTGACACCCATTAACACACTCATCAATGACTGTGGCTGCTAAGATAACTAGGAGTGAAGTCGGCTGGAGAGTGAAGTATTGAACGCGACGCAATTTGTGAGTTTCATTGCCATTATGCGTGTAATAGTGTTACAATAAATTTTCAGTACGGCGTCGAAGTCAAATAAATTGACTCCAAGGAGAACATACACCCGGGACCGTCTCTGCTTTGTTTGCTTGAGGTGACATCAACTGGACACAGATTTGTGGAACTGCGACGCATTTTGTATGTTCCTTAGTAATTACGTGAGTTTGATTGTTACACACAACTGTCCGCTTTACGTCGGAAACAATAAACTTGACACCCATTAACACACCCATCAACGACTGCGGCTGCTAAAATAACTAGGAGAGAACTCGGCTGGAGACTGATGTACTGATTCGGGACGCATTTTGTGAGTTCCATCGTCAATATGAGTGTGCTAGTGTTACAATAAACTTTCAGTTTTGCGTCAAAGTCAAACAAATTGACTCCAAGGAGAACTTACACTGGGGACAGTGGCTGCTTTGATCGCTTGAGGTGACATCGCCTGGACACATATATATGGAACTGCGACGCATTTTGTGTGTTCCATCATCATTACGAGGGTGAGAGGGTTACAATTAACTGTCCGCTTTACGTTGGAAACAAGAAACTTGACACCCATTAGCACACTCATCAGTGACTGTGGCTGCTAAAATAACTAGGAGAGTAGTCGGCTGGAGACTGATGTATTGATTCGCACCACTATTTTTGAGTTCCATCGTCATTATGACTGTACTAGGGTTACAGTAAGTTTACAGTTTTGCATCGAAGTCAAATGAATTGACTGCAGGAGAACAGACGCACAGGACAGTGTCTGTTCTGATCGCTTGAGGTGACATCGCCTGGACACAGACCAATGGAACTGCGACGCATTTTGTGTGTTCCATCATCATTATGAGGGTGGGAGGGTTACAATTAACTGTCTGCTTTACGTCGGGAACAAGAAACTTGACAAACATTAACACACCCATCAATGACTGTGGCTGCTAAAATAACTAGGAGAAAAGTCGGCTGGAGACCGATGTATTGATTCGCACCGCAATTTGTGAGTTCCATCGTCATTATGAGTGTGCTAGTGTTACAATGAACTTTCGGTTTTGCGTTAAAGTCAAATAAATTGACTCCAAGGAGAACATACACTGGGGACAGTGGCTGCTTTGATCGCTTGAGGTGACATCGCCTGGACACAGATATATGGAACTGCGACGCATTTTGTGTGTTCCATCATCATTACGAGGGTGGGAGGATTACAATTAACTGTCCGCTTTACGTCGGAGACAAGAAACTTGACACCCATTAGCACACTCATCAGTGACTGTGGGTGCTAAAATTACTAGGAGAGTAGTCGGCTGGAGACTGATGTATTGATTCGCACCGCTATTTTTGAGTTCCATCGTCATTATGACTGTACTAGGGTTACAATAAGTTTACAGTTTTGCATCGAAGTCAAATGAATTGACTGCAGGAGAACAGACGCACAGAACAGTGTCTGTTCTGATCGCTTGAGGTGACATCGCCTGGACACAGACCAATGGAACTGCGACGCATTTTGTGTGTTCCATCATCATTATGAGGGTTGGAGGGTTACAATTAACTGTCTGCTTTACGTCAGAAACAAGAAACTTTACACCCATTAACACACCCATCAATGACTGTGGCTGCTAAAAAAACTAGGACACATGTCGGCTGGAGAATGATGTATTGATTCGCGACGCGATTTGTGAGTTCCATCTTCATTATGTGTGTGCTGGTGTTACAATAAACTTTCAGTTTGGCGACAAAGTCAAATAAATTGTCTCCAAGGAGAACATACACTCAGGACAGTGGCAGCTTTGATCCCTTGAGGTGACATCGCCTGGACACTAAAATATGGATTTGTGACACATTTTGTGTGTTCCATAATCATTACAAGGGTTTGATTGGATACAATTAACTGTCCGCATTGCGTCTGAAACGAGAAACTTGAGACCCATTAAAACACCCATCAATGACTGAGGATGTTAAAATTACTAGGAGAGAAGTCGGCTGGTGGTTGGTGTATTGATTGGCAACGCAATTTGTGAGTTCCATCGTCATTACGACGGTACTAGTGTTACAATAAACTTTCAGTTTTGCGTCGAAGTCAGATAAATTGACTCCAAGGAGAACATACGTGCGGGACAGAGTCTGGTTTGATCGTTTCAGCTGACTTCGCCTGAACATTGATCTATGGAACTTTGTCACATTTTGTGTGTTCCATCATTATTACGAGGTTGGGAGGGTTAAAATTAATTGTCCGCCTTGGGTCAGAAACAAGAAACTTGACACCCATTAAAACGCCCAACAATGACTATGGCTGCTAAAATAACTAGGTGAGAAGTCGGTTGGAGACTGACGTATTGATTCACGACGTAATTTGTGAGTTAAATAGACATTATGACTGTTCTAGGGTTACAATAATCTTTCAATTTTGCATCAAAGTCAAATAAATTGACTCCAGCGAGATCATACGTCCGGGACAGTGGTTGCTTCGACGCTTGGAGTGACAACGCCGTAACATAGTTAAATGGAACTGCCTTGCATTTTGTGTGTTCTGTCATCATTATGAGGGTGGTAGGGTTACAACTAACTGACCTCTTTGCATCGGAGACAAGAAACTTAACACCCTTCCAGCATTGTGGCTGCTAAAATCACTAAAAGGGAAGTCGGCTTGAGACTGATGTATAGAAACGCGATGCAATTTGTAGGCTCCATCGTGATTATGACTGTACTAGGGGTACAATAAACATTCAGTTTTGCGTTGAAGTCATATAAATTCACTCAAAGGAGAAGGTATGTCTGGTCTTGTGGCTGCTTTGATCGCGTGGACAGACATTGCCTGGACACAGATCTGTGCAACTGCGACGCATTTTGTGTGTTCCATAATTGTTACGAGGGTGGGAGGGTTACAATTAACTGTCCGCTTTGCGATGGAACCAAGAAACGTGACACCCATTAAAACTCCCATCAATGACTGTAGTTGCTAAGAAAAGCTAGGAGAGAAGCCTGCTGGAGACTAATGTATTGATTCGTGAGGCAATTTGTGAGATCCATCGTCATTATGACAATACTAGGGTTACAATAAACTTTCAGTTTTGCGTCGAAGTCAAATAAATTGACTCCCTGGCGAACATACGACCTGGACGGTGGCTGCTTTGATCGCTTGAGGTGACATCGCCTGGACACAGGACCATGGAACTGAGACGCATTTTGTGTGTTCCATCATCATCACAAGGGTGGGAGGGTTACAATTATCAGTCCACTTTGCGTTGGATACAAGAAACTTGACACCCATTAAAACTCCCATCAATGACTGTGGTTGCTAAAATTAACTAGGAGAGTAGCCGGCTGGAGACTGATGTATTGATTCGCGACGCAATTTGTATGTTCCATCCTCATTATGACTATACTAGGCTTCCAGTAAACTTTCAGTTTTGCGTCGAAGTCAAATAAATTGACTCCAAGGCAAAGATACGACAGGGACAGTTGCTGCTTTGTTCGCTTGAGTTGACATCGCCTGGACACAGATCTATGGAACGACGACGCATTTTGTGTGTTCCATCATCGTTACGAGGGTGGGAGGGTTACAATTAACTGTCCGCTTTGCGTTGGAAACGAGAAACTTGACACCTATCGAAACACCCATCAATGACTGAGGCTGTTAATATTAATAGGAGAGATGTCGGCTTTAGATTGGTGTATTGATTCGTGGCGCAATTTGTGAGTTCCATCGTCATTATGACGATACTAGGGTTACAATAAATTTTCAGTTTTGCGTCAAAGTCAAATAAATTGACTCCAAGGAGAACATACAATCGGGACAGTGGCTGCTTTGATCGCTTGAGCTGACTTCGCCTGAACATCCATCTATGGAACTGCGACACATTTTGTGTGTTCCATCATCCTTTCGAGCGTGGGAGGGTGACAATTAACTGCACTTTGCGTCGGAAGAGAAAACTTGACACCCATTGCAACGCCCATCAATTATTGTGGCTGCTAAAATTACTAGGAGAGAAGTCAGTTGGAGACTGATGTAATGATTCACGACGCAGTTTCTGAATTAAATAGTCATTATGACTGTACTAGGGTTACAATAATCTATCAATTTTGTGTCAATGTCAAATGAATTGAAACCAGCGGGAACATACGTCCGGGACAGTGGCTGCTTCGATCGCTTGGAATGACATCGCCTTAACTTATTTAAATGGAACTGCCAAGCATTTTGAGTGTTCTGTCATCATTATGAGGGTGGTAGGGTTACAACTAACTGACCCTTTAACGTCGGAAACAAGAAACCTGACAGCCATTAAAACTCCCACCAATGACTGTGGCTGCTAAAAAAACTAGAAGAGAAGCTTAATGGAGATTGATGTATTGATTCGCGACGCAATTTGTGAGTTCCATCGTCATTATGACTGTACTAGGGTTACAATAAACTATCAGTTTTGCGTCGAAGTCAAATAAATTGACTCCAAGGCGAACATACGAACGAGACAGTGGCTGTTTGGATCGCTTGAGGTGACATCGCCTGGACACAGACCAATGGAACTGCGACGCATTTTGTGTGTTCCATCATCGTTACGAGGGTGGGAGAATTAGAATTAACTGTCCGCTTTGCGTCGGAAACAAGAAACTTGACACCAATTAAAATTCCCATCAATGACTGTGGTTGCTAAAAAAACTAGGAGAGAAGCCGGCTGGAGACTGATGTATTGATTCGCGACGCAATTTGTGAGTTCCATCGTCATTATGACTATACCAGGGTTACAATAAACTTTCAGTTTTGCGTCGAAGTCAAATAATTTGGCACCAAGCCGAACATACGCCCGGGACAGTGGCTGCTTTGATCGCTTGAGGTGACATCGCCTGGACACAGATCTACAGAACAGCGACGCATTTTGTGTGTTCCACCATCGTGACGAGGGTGGGAGGGTTACAATTAACTGTCCACTTTGCGTCGGAAACAAGAAACTTGACACCCATTAAAACACCCATCAATGACTGTGGTTGACATAAAAACTAGGAGAGAAGCCGGCTGGAGACTGGTGTATTGATTCGCGACGCAATTTGTTAGTTCCATAGTCATAATGACTGTACTAGGGTTACAATAAACTTTCAGTTTTGCGTCGAAGTCAAAGAAATTGACTCCAAGGCGATCATACGACCGGGACCGTGGCTGCTTTGATTGCTTGAAAAGACATCGCCTGGACAAAGATCTATGGAAATGCGACGCATTTTGTGTGTTCCACCATCGTTACTAGGGTGGGAGCGTTACAATTAACTGTCCACTTTGCGTCGGAAACAAGATTCTTGACACCCTTTAAAACACCCATCAATGACTGTCGTTGATAAAAAAACTAGGAGAGAAGCCGGCTGGAGACTGATGTATTGATTCGCGACGCAATTTGTGAGTTCCATCGTCATTATGACTGTACTAGGGTTACAATAAACTTTCAGTTTTGCGTCGAAGACAATTAAATTGACTCCTAGGCGAACATACGACGGCGACAGTGGCTGCTTTGATCGCTTGAGGTGACATCGCCAGGACACAGATCTATGGAACTGCGACGCAATTTGTGTGTTCCATCTAAGTTACGAGGGGGGGAGTGTTACAATTAACTGTCCGCTTTGCGGCGGAAACAAGAAACTTGACATCCATTAAAACACCCATCAAAGACTATGGCTGCTAAAAAAACTACGAGAGAAGTTGGCTGGAGGCTCATGTATTGATTCGCACCGCAATTTGTGAGTTCCTTCGTCATTATCACTGTACTAGGGTTACAATAGACTTTCATTTTGCGTCGAATTCGAAGAAATTGACACCAAGGCGAACATACGACCGGGACAGTGGCTGCTTTGATCGCTTGAGATGACACCGCCTGGACACAGATCTATGGAACTGCGACGCATTTTGTGTGTTGCATCATCGTTACGAGGGTGGGAGGGTTATAATTATCAGTCCACTTAGCGTCGGAAGCAAGAAACTTGGCACCCATTAAAACTCCCATCAATGACTGTGGTTGCAAAGAAAACTAGGAGAGAAGCTGGCTGGAGACTGATGTCTTGATTCGCGACGCAATTCGTATGTTCCATCGTCATTATGACTGTACTGGGTTTACAAAAAACTTTCAGTTATTCGTCGAAGTCAAATAAATTGACTCCAAGGCGAATATACATACGGGAGAGTGGCTGCTTTGATTGCTTGAGGTGACATCGCCTGGACACAGATCTATGGAACTGCGACGCATTTTGTGTGTTCCATCTACGTTAAGAGGGTGGGTGTGTTACAATTAACTGTCCACTTTGCATCGGAAGCAAGATACTTGACACCCATTAAAACACCCATCAATAACTGAGGTTGCTAAAAAGACTAGGAGAGACTCCGGCTGGAAACTAATGTATTGATTCGCGACGCAATTTGTGAGTTCCATCGTCATTATGACTGTACCAGGGATGCAATAAACTTTCAGTTTTGCGCCGAAGTCAAATAAATTGACTCCAAGGCGAACATACGACCGGTACAGTGGCTGCTTTGATCGCTTGAGGTGACATCGCTTGGACACAGATCTAAGGAACTGCGACGCATTTTGTGTGTTCCATCATCATTACGAGGGTGGGGGGGTTACAATTAACTGTCCACTTTGCGTCGGAAACAAGAAACTTGACACCCATTAAAACACCCATCAATGACTGAGGTTGCCAAATAAACTAGGAGAGACTCCGGCTGGAAACTAATGTATTGATCCGCGACGCAATTTGTGAGTTCCATCGTCATTATGACTGTACTAGGTTTACAATAAACTTTCAGTTTTGCGTCGAAGTCAAATAACTTGAATGCAAAGCGAACAAACGTCCGGGACAGTGGCTGCTTTAATCGCTTGAGGTGACATCGCCTGGAGTCAGATCTATGGAACTGCGACGCATTTTGTGTGTTCCATCATCATTACGAAGTTGGGCGGGCTACAGTTAACTGTCCACTTTGCATGGGAAACAAGAATCTTGGCATCCATTAAATCTCAAATCAATGACAGTGGTTGCTAAAAAAACTAGGAGAGAAGCCAGCTGGAGACTGATGTATTGATTCGCGACGTAATATGTGTGTTCCATCATCATTATGATTGTACTAGGGTTACAATAGACTTTCACTTTTGAGTCGAAGTCAAATAAATTGACTCCAAGGCGAACATACGACCGGGACAGTGGCTGCATTGATCCCTTGAGATGACATCGCCTGGACACTGATTTATGGAACGGCGACGCATTTTGTGTGTTCCATCATCGTTACGAGGGAGGGAGGGTTACAGTTAACTGTCCACTTTGCGTGGGAAACAAGAATCTTGACACCTATAACTTCACCCATCAATGACAATGGCTGATAAAAAAATTAGGAGAGAAGTCGGCTGGAGCCTGATGTATTGATTCGCGACGCAATTTGTGAGTTCCATCGTCATTATGACTGTACTAGGGTTACAATAAACTATCAGTTTTGCGTCGAAGTCAAATAAATTGACTCCACGGGGAACATACGTCCGGGACCGTGGCTGCCTTAATCGCTGGAGGTGAAATCGCCTGGACACAAAACTACAGAACTGCGACGCATTTTGTGTGTTCCATCATCGTTACGAGGGTGGGAGGGTTACAACTAACTGTCCGCTTTGCGTCGGAAACAAGAAACTTGACACCCATTAAAATTCCCGTCAATGATTGTGGTTGCTAAAAAAACTAGGAGAGAAGCCGGCTGGAGACTGATGTATTGATGCGCGACGCAATTTGTGAGTTCCATCGTCATTAGAACTTTACCAGGGTTGCAATAAACTTTCAGTTTTGCGTCGAAGTCAAATAAATTGACTCCAAGGCGAACATACGACCGGTACAGTGGCTGCTTTGATCGCTTGAGGTGACATCGCTTGGACACAGATCTATGGAACTGCGACGCATTTTGTGTGTTCCATCATCATTACGAGGGTGGGAGGGTTACAATTAACTGTCCTTTTTCCGTTGCAAACAAGAAACTTGACACCCATGAAAACTCCAATCAATGACTGTGGTTGCTAAAAAAACTAGGAGAGAAGTCGGCTGGAGACTGATGTATTGATTCGCACCACAATTTGTGAGTTCCTTCGTCATTATGACTGTACTAGGGTTACAATAAACTTTCAGTTTTGCGTCGAAGTCAAATAAATTGACTCCAAGGCGAACATACGACCGGAACAGTTTCTGCTTTGATCGCTTGAGGTGACATCGCCTGGGCACAGATTTTGTGTGTTCCATCACCATTACGATGGTGGTTGGGTCACAATTAACTCTCCACTTCGTGTCGGAATCAAGAATCTTGACACCCATTAAAACACACATCAATGACTGTGGCTGCTAAATAAGTAGGAGAGAAGACGGCTTTAGACTGATGTATTGATTCGCACCGCAATTTGTGTGTTCCATCGTCATTATGACTGTACTAGGGTTACAATAAATTTCCAGTTTTGCATAGAAGTCAAATAAATTGACCCCAAGGCGAACATTCGACTGGGACAGTGGCTGCTTTAATCGCTTGAGGTGACATCGCCTGGGCACAGATCTATGGAACAGCGACGCAGTTTGTGTCTTGCATCATTGTTACGAGGGTTGGAGGGTTACAATTGATAGTCCGCTTTGCGTCGGAAACAAGAAACTTGACACCCTTTAAAACTCCCATCAATGAATGTGGTTGCTAAAAAAACTAGGAGAGAAGGTCGGCTGGAGAACTGAACTGACACTGAGCACTATGGGACGTAACAGCTGTGGTAATCAGTCCCCTAGAACTTCGAACTACTAAAATCTAATTAACCTAAGGGCATCACACACATCCATGCCCGAGGGAGGATTCGAACCTGCGACTGTAGTGGTCGCGCTGTTGCACACTGTAGCGCCTAGAACCGCTCGGCCACCCCATCCGGCCCGGCTGGAGACTCATGTATTGATTCGCGACGCAATTTGTGAGTTCCATCGTAATTATGACTGTACTTGGGTAACAATAAACTTTCGGTTTTGCGTGGAAGTCAAATTAATTGACTCCAAGGCGAACATACGACCGGGACAGAGGCTGCTATGATCGCTTGAGGTGACATCGCCTGGGCACAGATCAATGGAACAGCGACGCATTTTGTGTGTTCCATCACCATTATAAGGGTGGAAGGGTTATAATTAACTGTCCACTTTGCGTCGGAAACAAGAAACTTTACACTAATTGAAACACACATCCATGACTGTGGCTGCTAAAAAAACTATGAGAGAAGGCGGCTGGAGACCGATGTATTAATTCGCGACGCAATTTGTGAGTTCCATTGACATTATGACTGTACTAGGGTTACAATAGACTTTCTGTTTTACGTCGAAGGAGAGCATACGCCCAGGACGGTGGCTGCTTTGATCGCTTGAGGTGACATCGCCTGGGCACAGATCAATGGAAATGCGACGCATTCTATGTGTTCCATCATCATTATGAGGATGGGAGGGTTACAATTAACTGTCCACTTTGCGCCGGAAACAAGAAACTTGACACCCATTAAAACTCCCAACTATGACTGTGGTTGCTATAAATACGAGAAGAGAAGCCGGCTGGAGACTGATGTATTGATTCGCGACACGGTTTGTGAGTTCCATTGTCATTATGACTGTACTAGGGGTACAATAAACTTTCAGTTTTGCGTCGAAGTCAAATAAATTGACTCCAAGGCGAACATACATCCGGGACAGTTGCTGCTTTGATCGCTTGAGGTGACATCGCGTGGACACAGATCTATGGACCTGTGACGCATTTTGTGTGTTCGATCATCATTACAAGGGTGGGAGGGTTACAATTAACTGTCCACTTTGCGTCGGAAACAAGAAACTTGACACCCATTAAAACACCCATCAGTGACTATGGCTGCCAAAAAAACAAGGAGAGAAGTTGGCTGGAGACTGATGTATTGATTCGCGATGCAATTTGTGAGTTCCATCGTCATTATGACTGTACTAGGGTTACAATAACCTTCCAGTTTTTCGTCGAAGTCAAATAATTTGACTCCAAGGCGAATATACGACGGGGACAGTGGCTGCTTTGATCGCTTGAGGTGACATCGCCTGGACACAGATCTATGTAACTGTGAAGTATTTTGTGTGTTCCATCATAGTTACGAGGGTGGGAGGGTTACAATTAACAGTCCACTTTGCGTCGGAAACAAGAAACTTGACATCCATTAAACCACCCCTCAATGACTATGGCTGCTAAAAAAACTAGGAGAGAAGTCGGCTGGAGACTGACGTATTGATTCGCACCCCAATTTGTGAGTTCCATCGTCATTATGACTGTACTAGGGTTACAATAAACTTTAAGTTTTGCGTCGAAGTCAAATAATTGACTCCATTGCGAACATACGACAGGGACAATGGCTGCTTTGATCGCTTGAGGTGACATCGCCTGGGCACAGATCTATGGAACAGCGATGCATTTTGTGTGTTCCATCATCGTTATGAGGATGGGAGGGTTACAATTAGCAGTCCACTTTGCGTCGGAAACAAGAAACTTGACACCCATTAAAACTCCCATCAATGACTGTGGTTGCTAAAAAAACCAGGAGAGAAGCCGGCTGGAGACTGATGTATTGATTGGCGACGCAATGTGTGAGTTCCATCGTCATTATGACTGTACTAGGGTTACAATAATCTTTCAGTTTTGTGTCGAAGTCAAATAAATTGACCCCAAGGCGAAAATACGACCGGAACATTGGCTGCTTTGATCGCTTGAGGTGACATCGCCTGGACACAGATCTATAGATATGTGATGCATTTTGTGTTTTCCATCAACGTTACGAGGGTGGGAGGGTTACAATTAAGTGTCCACTTTGCGTCGGAAAGAAGAAACTTGACACCAATTAAAATTCCCATCAATGGCTGTGGTTGCTAAGAAAACTAGGAGAGAAGCCTGCCGGAGACTGATGTATTGATTCGCGACGCACTTTGTGAATTACATCGTCATTATGCCTGTACTAGGGTTACAATGAACATTCAGTTTTGCGTCGAATTAAATAAATTGACTCCAAGGCGAATATACGACCGGGACGGTGGCTGCTTTGATCGCTTTAGGTGACATTGCCTGGACACAGATCTACGGAACTATGATGCAATTTGTGTGTTCCATCATCTTTACGAGGGTGGGAGGGTTACAATTAACAGTCCACTTTGCGTCGGAAACAAGAAACTTGACACCCATTAAACCACCCATCAATGACTATAGCAGCTAAAAAAACTATTAGAGAAGTCGGCTGGAGACTGATGTATTGATTCGCACCGCAACTTGTGAGTTCCATCGTCATTATGACTGTACTAGGGTTACAATAAACCTTCAGTTTCGCGTCGAAGTCAAATAAATTGACTCCAAGGCGAACATACGACCGGGACCGTGGCTGCTTTGATCGCTTGAGGTGACATCGCCTGGACACAGATCTATGGAACTGTGATGCAATATTTGTGTTCCATCATCGCTAAAAGGTTGGGAGGTTTACAATTAACAGTCAACTTTGCGTCGGAAACAAGAAAGATGACACACATAAAAACTCCCATTAATGACTGTGGTTGCTAAAAAAACTAGGAGAGAAGCCGGCTGGAGGCTGATGTATTGATTTGCGACGCAATTCGTGAGTTCCGTTATCATTATGATTATACTATGGTTACAATAAACTTCCACTTTTGCGTCGAAATCAAATAAATTGACTCCAAGGCGAACATACGACCAGGACAGTGGCTGCTTTGATCGCTTGAGGTGACATAGCCTGGACACAGATCTATGGAACAGCGACGCATTTTGTGTGTTCCATTATCGTTACGAGGGTGGCAGGGTTACAATTAACTGTCTACTTTGCATCGGAAACAAGTATCTTGACACCCATTAAAACACCCATCAATGACAGTGGCAGCTAAAAAACTAGGAGAGAAATCGGCTGGAAACTGATGTATTGAACGCACTGCAAATTGTGAGTTCCATTTTCTTTACGACTGTACTAGGGTTACAATAGTCTTTCAGTTTTTCGTCGAATTCCAATAAATTGATTCCAAGGAGAACAGACACCCAGAACAGTGGCTGCTTTGATCGCTTGAGGTGACACCGGCTGGACACAGATCTATGGATCTGCGACGCATTCTGTGTGTTCCATCATCACTACGAGGGTAGGAGGGTTACAATTAACTGTCCACTTTGCGTCGGAAACAAGAAAATTTGACACTCATTAAAACTCCCATCAATGTCTGTGGTTGCTAAAAAAACTAGGAGAGAAGACGGCTGGAGACTGATGTATTGATTCGCAATGCAATTTGTGAGTTCCATCGTCATTATGACTGTACAAGGGTTACAATAAACTTTTAGTTTTGCGTTGAAGTCAAGTAAATTGACTCCAAGGCGAACATACGACCGGGATAGTGGGTGCTTTGATCGCTTGAGGTGACATCGCCAGGGCAAAGATCTATGGAACAGCGACGCATTTTGTGTGTTCCATTATCGTTACGAGGGTGGGAGGGTTACAATTAACTGTCCACTTTGCGTCGGAAACAAAAATCTTGACACCCATTAACACACCCAAAAATGATTATGGCAGCTAAAAATCTAGGAGAGAAACCGGCTGGAGACTGATGTATTGAATCGCACCGCAATTAGTGAGTTCCATTGTCATTATGACTGTACTAGGGTTACAATAGACTTTCAGTTTTTCGTCGAATTCCAGTAAATTGACTCCAAGGAGAACATACGCCCAGAACAGTGGCTGCTTTGATCGCTTGAGGTGACATCGCCTGGACACAGATCTATTGCGCAGCGACGCATTTTGTATATTCCATCATCGTGACGAGGGTGGGAGGGTTACTATTAACAGTCCACTTCGCGTCGGAAACCAGAAACTTGACACTCATTTAAACTCCCATTAATGACTGTCGATGCTAGAAAAACTAGGAGAGAAGCCCGCCGGAGACCGATGTATTGATTCGCGACGCAATTACAGAGTTCCATCGTCATTATGTGCGTACTAGGTTTACATTAAGTTTTCAGCTGGGCGTCGAAGTCAAATTAATTGACTCCAAGGCGAACATACGACCGGGACAGTGACTGCTTGGATCGCTTGAGGTGACATTGCCTGGGCACAGATCTATGGAACAGCGACGTATTTAGTGTATTCCATCATCGTGACGAGGGTAGGATGGTTACAATTAACAGTCCCCTTTGCGTCGGAAACAAGAAACTCGACACTCATTAAAACTCCCATCAATGACTGTGGTTGCTAAAAAAGTAATGGAGAAGCCGGCTGGAGACTGATGTATTGATTAGCACCGCAATTTGGGAGTTCCATCGTCATTATGACTGTACTAGGGTTACAAAAAACTTTCAGTTTTGCATCGAAGTCAAATTAATTGACTCCAAGGCGAACATACGACCGGGATAGTGGGTGCTTTGATCGCTTGAGGTGACATCGCCTGGGCACAGATCTATGGAACAGTGACGCATTTTGAGTGTTCCATCATCGTTACGAGGGTGGGAGGGTTACAACTAACGATCCACTTTGCGTCAGAAACAAGAAACTTGACACCCACTAAAACTCAAATCAATGACTGTGGTTGCTAAAAAAACTAGGAGAGAAATCGTCTGGAGTCTGATGTATTGATTCGAACCGCAATTTGTGAGTTCCATTGTCATTATGACTGAACTAGGGTTACAATAGACTTTCAGTTTTTCGTCGAATTCCAATAAATTGGCTCCAAGGAGAACATACGCCCAGAAAGTGGCTGCTTTAATCGCTTGAGGTGACATCGCCTGGACACAGATCTATGGAACAGCGACGCATTTTGTATATTCCATCATCTTGACGAGGGTGGGAGGGTTACTATTAACAGTCCGCTTTGTGTCGGAAACAAGAAACTTGACACTCATTTAAACTCCCATTAATGACTGTCGTTGCTAGAAAAACTAGGAGAGAAGCCCGCAGGAGTCTGATGTATTGGTTCGCGACGCAATTAGAGAGGTCCATCGTCATTATGACTGTACTAGGGTTACAAAAAACTTTAAGTTTTGCGTCGAAGTCAAATAAATTGACTCCAAGGCGAACATATGACCGGGCCAGTGGCTGCCTTGATCGCTTGAGGTGACATCGCCTGGACACAGATCTATGGAACTGCGACGCATTTTGTATGTTATATCATCATTTTGAGGGTGGGAGGGTTACAAATAACTGTCCGCTCTGCGTCGGAAACAAGAAACTTGACACCCATTAAAACTCCCATCAATGACTGTGGTTGCTAAAAGAAACGAGAGAAGCCATCTGGAGACTGATGTATTCATTCGCAACGCAATTTGTGAGTTCCATCGTCATTATGACCGTACTAGGGTTACATTAAATTTTCAGCTGGGCGTCGAAGTCAAATTAATTGACTCCAAGGCGAACATACGACCGGGACAGTGACTGCTTTGATCGCTTGAGGTGACATCGCCTGGGCACAGATCTATGGAACAGTGACGCATTTTGTGTGTTCCATCATCGTTACGAGGGTGGGAGGGTTACAATTAACGATCCACTTTGCGTCGGAAACAAGATACTTGACACCCATTAAAACTCAAATCAATGACTGTGGTTGCTAAAAAAGCTAGGAGAGACGGCGGCCGGGGACAGATGTATTGATTTGCGACGCAATTTGTGAGTTCCATCGTCATTATGACTCTACTAGGGTTACAATAAACTTTCAGATTTGCGTCGATGTCAAATAAAGTGACTCCAAGGCGAACATACGACCGGGACAGTGGCTGCTTCAAGCGCTTGAGGTGACATCGCCTGGGCACAGATCTATGGAACAGCGACGCATTTTGTGTGTTCCATTATCGTTATGAGGGTGCGAGAGTTACAATAAACGGTCCACTTGGCGTCGGACACAAGAAACTTGTCACTCATTAAACCTCCCATCAATGACTGTGGTTGCTAAAAAAAGTAATGGAGAAGACGGCTGGAGACTGATGAAATGATTCGCGATGCAATTTGAGTGTTCCTCCGTCATTATGACTGTACTAGGGTTACAAGAAACTTTAAGTTTTGCGTCGAAGTCAAATAAATTGACTCCAAGGCGAACATACGACCGGGACAGTGGCTGATTCAATCGCTTGAGGTGACATCGCCTGGGCACAGTTCTATGGAACTGCGACGCATTTTGTGTGTTCCATCATCGTTACAAGGGTGGGAGGGTTACAATTAACTGTCCACTTTGCGTCGGAAACAAGATACTTGACACCCATTATAACTCCCATCAATGACTGTGGTTGCTAAAGATACTAGGAGAGAAGCCGGCTGGAGACTGATGTCTTGATTCGTTCCGCAATTTGTGAGTTCCATCGTCATTATGACTGTACTAGGGTTACAATAAACTTTCAGTTTTGCATCGAAGTCAAATTAATTGACTCCAAGGCGAACATACGACCGGGATAGTGGGTGCTTTGATCGCTTGAGGTGACATCGCCAGGGCAAAGATCTATGGAACAGCGACGCATTTTGTGTGTTCCATTATCGTTTCGAGGGTGGGAGGGTTACAATTAACTGTCCACTTTGCGTCGGAAACAAAAATCTTAACACCTATTAAAACACCCATCAATGACTATGGCTGCTAAAAAAACTAGGAGACAAATCGCCTGGAGTCTGATGTATTGACTCGAACCGCAATTTGTGAGTTCCATTGTCATTATGACTGAACTAGGGTTACAATAGACTTTCAGTTTTTCGTCGAATTCCAATAAATTGGCTCCAAGGAGAACATACGCCCAGAAAGTGGCTGCTTTAATCGCTTGAGGTGACATCGCCTGGACACAGATCTATGAATCAGCTACGCATTTTGTGTCTTCCATCATCGTTACGAGGGTGAGAGGGTTGCAATTAACTGTCCACTTTGCGTCGGAAACCAGAAACTTTACACCCATTAACACACCCATCAATGACTATGGCCGCTAAAGAAACTTGGAGAGAAGTCACCTCGAGACTGATAACTGTTAGCACCGCAATTTGTGAGTTCCATCGTCATAATGGCTGTACTAGGGTTACAATAAACTTTCCGTTTTGCGTCGAAGTCAAATAAATTGACTGTAAGGCGAACATACGATCGGGACAGTGGCTGCTTTGATCACTTGAGGTGACATCGCCTGGACTCAGATCTATGGAACTGCGACTCATTCTGTGTGTTCCATCATCATTACGAGGGTGGGAGGGTTACAATTAACAGTCCGCTTTGCGTCGGAAACAAGAAACTTGACACCCATTAAAACTCCCATCAATGAGTGTGGCTGCTAAAAAAACTAGGAGAGAAGCCAGCTGGAGACTGATGTATTGATTCGCGACGCAATTTGTAAGTTCCATCGTCATTATGACTATACTAGGGTTATAATAGACTGTCAGTTTTGCGTCAAAGTCCAATAAATTGCCTCCAAGGCGAACATACGACCGGTGCAATGGCTGCTTTGATCGTTTAAGGTGACTTTGCCTGGACACAGATATACGGAACTGCGACGCAATTTGTGTGTTCCATCATCATTACGAGGGACGTAGGGTTACAATTAACTGTCCGCTTTGCGTTGGACACAAGAACTTGACACCCATTAAAACTCCCATCAATCACTATGGCTGCTAAAAAGGTAGGGGTGAAGTCGGCTGGAGACTGATATATTGATTGGCACCGCAATTTGTGAGATCCATTGTCATTATGACTGTACTAGGGTTACAATGGACTTTCAGTTTTTCGTCAAAGGCCAATAAATTGTCTCCAAGGAGAACATACGCCCGGGACAGTGGCTCCTTCCATCGCTTGAGTCGACTTCGCCTGGACGCAGATCTATGGAAATGCGACGCATTTTCAGTGGTAGGGTGGGAGGGTTACAGTTACAGTCCACTTTGTGTCGGAAACGAGAATCTGGACACCCATTAAAACAACCATCAACGACTGTGGTTGCTAAAATAACTAGGAGAAAAGTCGGCTGGATACTGATGTATTGATTTGCGATGTAATTTGTGAGTTCCATCTTTATTATGACTGTATTAGGGTTACAATAAACATTCAGTTTTGCGTCGAAGTCAGATAAATTGACTCAAAGGAGAACATACGCCCGGGACAGTGGCTGCTTTGATCGCTTGAGGTGACATCGCCTGGGCACAGGGCTATTAAACTGCGACACGTTTTGTGTGTTCCATCATCCTTTCGAAGGTGGGAGGGTGACAATTAACTGTCCGCTTTGCGTCGGAAGCGAGACACTTGACACCCATTAAAACGAACATCAATGATTATGGCTGCTAAATTAACTAGGTGAGAAGTCAGTTGGAGACTGATGTTTTGATTCAGGACGCAATTTGTGAGTTAAATAGTCATTATGACTGTACTAGGGTTACATTAATCTTTCAATTTTGTGTCAATGTCAAATGAATTGACTCCAGCGAGAACATACGTCCGGGACAGTGGCTGCTTTGATCACTTGAGATGACATCGCATGGACACAGATCTATGGAAATGCGACGCAGTTTGTGTGCTCCTTCATCATTACGGGGGTGGGAGGGTTACAATTAACTGTCCGCTTTGCATCGGAAACAAGGAACTTGACACCCATTACTACACCCATCAATGAATGTGGCTGCTAAAATGAGTAGGAAATAAGTCGGCTGGAGACTGAGGTATTGATTGGCGACCAAATTTGTGTGTTCCATCATCATTATGACTGTACTAGCGTTACAATAAACTTTCAGTTTTGCGTTGAAGTCAAATAAATAGACTCCAAGGAAAACGTATTCCCTGGACAATGACTGCATTGATCGCTTGATCTGACATCGCCTGGGAACATAACTATGGAGCTTCGCCGCATTTAGTGTGTTCCATCATCATTACGAGGGTGGGAGTGATACAATTAACTGTCCGCTTTCTGTCGGAGACAAGAAACTTGACCCCCATTAAAACACCCATCGATGACTGAGGCTTGCTAAAATAACTAGGAGTGAAGTTGGCTGGAGATTGATTTATTGATTCGCGACGCAATTTGTGAGTTCCATCTTCATTATGACTCTACTAGGGTTACAATAAGCTTTGAGTTTTGCGTCGAAGTCAAATAAATTGACTCCAAGGTAACATACGCCCGGGACAGTTGCTGCTTTGATCGTTTGAGGTGACATCGCCTGGTCACAGATCTAAGGAACTGCGACGCATCTTGTGTGTTCGATCATCATTACAGGGTGGGAGGGTTACAATTAACTATACGCTTTGCGTCGGAAACAAGAGGCTTGACACAAATTAAATCACCCTTCAATGACTGCGGCCGCTAAAATAACTAGGAGAGTAGTCGGCTGGAGACTGATGTATCGATTCGCGACGCAATTTGTCAGTTCCATCGTCATTGTGACGGTACTAGGGTTACAACAAACTTTCAGATTTGCGTCAAAGTCAAATAAATTGACTCCGCGGAGAACATACATGCGGGACAGTAGCTACTTTGATCGCTTGAACTGACATTGACTGGACATTGATCTATAGAACTGCGACGCATTTTGTGTGTTCCATCATCATTACGGGGGTGGAAGGGTTACAATTAACTGTTGCTTTGCGTCGGAAACAAGTTACTTGACACCCGTTAAAACTCCCATCAATAACTGTGGCTCCTAAAATAACTAGGAGAGAAATCGCCTGGAGACTGATGTATTGATTCGCTATGCAATTTGTGAGTTCCATCGTCATTATGACGGTACTAGGGTTACAATAAACTTTCAGTTTTGCGTCGAAGTCAAATAAATGACTCCAAGGAGAACATACGCCCGGGACAGTGGCTGCTTTGATCGGTTGAGGTGACATCTCCTGGACACAGACCAATGGAACTGCGACGCATTTTGCGTGTTCCATTAAAATTACGAGGCTGGTAGGGTTACAAATAACTGTACGCTTTGCGTTGGAAACAAGAGACTTGACACAAATTAAAACACCCATCAATGGCTGCGGCTGCTAAAATAACTAGGAGAGAAGTCGGCTGGAGACTGACGTATTGATTCGCGACGGATTTTGTGAGTTCCATCGTTATTATGACGGTACTAGTGTTACAAAAAACTTTCAGTTTTGCGTCGAAGTCAAATAAATTGACTCCAAGGAGAACATACGTCCGGGAGAGTAGCTGCTTTGATCGCTTGAGCTGACATCCCCTAGACATTGATCTGTGGAATTGCGACGCATTTTGTGTCTTCCATCATCATTACGAGGGTGGAAGGGTAACAACTAACTGTCCGCTTTGCGTCGGAAACAAGAAACTTGACACCCATTTAAACACCCATCGATGACTGAGGCTAGCTAAAATTACTAGGAGAGAAGTCGGCTGGAGATTGATGTATTGATTCGCGACGCAATTTGTGAGTTCCATCGTCATTATGACGGTACTAGTGTTACAATAAACTTTCAATTTTGCGTCGAAGTCATATAAATTGACACCAAGGAGAACATATGTCTGGGACAGTAGCTGCTTTAATCGCTTAAGCTGACATCGCCTGAACGTTGTTCTATGGAACTGCGACGCATTTGGTGCGTTCCATCATCATTACGAGGGTGGGAGGGTGACAATTAACTGTCCGCTTTGCGTCAGAAACAAGAAACTTGACACCCATTAAAACACCCATCAATGACTGTGTGGCTAGAATAACTAGGAGACAAGTCGGCTGGAGACTGATGTATTAAATCACGACGCACTTGGTTTGTTCCATCGTCATTATGACTGTACTAGAGTTATAAAAACTGTCGGTTTGGTGTCGAAACTAATAAATTGAATTCAAATGAGAACATACATCCTGTGAAAGTGGCTGCTTTGATCGCTTGGCGAGACGTCGTCTGGAGACATATCTATTTATCTGCAACGCATTTTGTGTGTTTCATCATCATTACGATGGTGATAGGGTTACAATTAACTGTACGTTTTGTGTCAGAAACTAGAAACATGTCACCCGTGAGAACATCCATCCGTGACTGTGGCTGTTTAAATCACTAGGAGAGAAGTCTATTGGAGAGTGATGTATTGAATCGCGACGCAATTTTTGTGTACCATCGCCAATCCTAGGTTGGGATGGTAAGAAATGACTGTCACTTTTGTGTCAGGAACAAGAAACCTGACTCACAGGAGAACGTCCATCCTTGACCGTGGCTGTGTTAATCGTTTGGAGAGAACTCGCCAGGAGACTGAGATATTTGTATGATCCTTCGTCATTACAGGGGGCGAGTGTTACAATTAACTGTCAATTTTGTGTTGCAAAGATGAAATTTGACTCCCAGAATAATGTCCATCCGGTGACTGTGGCGGCTAAAGTCGCTTGGAGAGAAGTCGGCTGGAGACTGATGTATTGAATCGTGTTGCAATTTGTCAGTTCCATCGTCATTACGAGGGTGAGAGGGTTACAATTAACTGTCAGTTTAGTGTCGGAAACAAAAGATATAACCAGTAGGGAAACATCAATCTGGTGACTGTGGCTGCTTTAGTCACTTATAAAGAAGTACTGAATCGCAACGCAATCGGTTTGATTCATCGTTAGTATATCGGTGTGAGTGTTTCAATAAACTGTCAGTTTTGTGTCGGAGTCAAATAACTTCACTCTAGGAGAACGTTCATTCGGTAACCGTGGCTTCCTTAGTCACTTGGAATGAAGTCGCCTGGACACTTATGTATTGAGTCGCGAAGCAATTTGTTAGTATTATTGTCATTAATTAGGTGAGGCAGTTGCAATTAACTGTCGGATTTGCGTCGGAAATAAGAAACTTGACTCCCAGGAGAACGCTCATATGTTGACTGTGGCAGCTATATTCGCTTATAGAAACCCCGCTGGGGACTGATGTCTTGAAACGCTATGCAGTTTTTATGTTTCATCGTCAATCCTAGGGTGGGGAGGTTACAATTAACTTTCAGTTTTGTGTCAGGAACCAGAAACTTGACCCCAAAGAGATAGTCCATCCTGTGACCTCGGCTAATTAGTCGTTTGTAAAGAAGTCACCTGGAGGCTGACGATTTGAAATGCGACGCAATTTGTGGGGTCCATAGTCATTACGAGGTTGAGCGGGTTGCAATTTACTATCGAATTTCCGTTACCAATAAGAAACTTGACTCCCAGGAGAACATCCATCAGGGGTCCGTTGCTGTGTAAGTCTGTTGGTGAGACGCTGGCTGGAGACTGTTGTGTTGAATCGCGACGTAATTAGTGTGTTCCATCCTCATTACGAAGGTGCATGGGTTACAGTTAACTGCTATTTTACTGTCAGTTTAGCGTCGGTAACAAAAAAATTGACTCGCAGGAGAACGTCCAACCGGTGACCGTGGCTTGCTTACACATTTGGAGGGAAGTAGGCTGGCGACTGATGTATTGATTAACGACGCAATTTGAGGGTTGCATCGTCATTTCGAGGGTGGGATGTTGCCGTTAACTGCCAGTTTTATGGACGAAAGAAGAAACATGACAACCGGGAGAACGTCCACACAGTGACCGTAGCTTCGTTCGACCGTTTGTGAGAAGTCGGCTGCAGACTGATGTTTTGAATCGAGACGAAATTTGTGTGTTCAAATGGTTCAAATGGCTCTGAGCACTATGGGACTTAACTTCTAAGGTCATCAGTCCCCTAGAACTTACAACCACTTAAACGTACCTAACCTAAGGACATCACACACATCCATGCCCGAGGCAGGATTCGAACCTGCGACCATAGCGGTGGCGCGGTTCCAGACTGTAGCGCCTAGAACCGCTCGGAGACCACGGCCGGCAAATTTGTGTGTTCCATCGTCAATATGAGGCTGCGAGGGCTACAATTAACAATGAGTTTTTCATCGGAAACAAGATGCTTGACTCCCATGAGAATTTCAATATTGTGACCGTGGCTGCATTAGTCCCTCTGTGATGGGTTGGCTGGAGACTCACGTATTGACTGACGACGCAATATGTGTGATCCATCGTCTGTACGAAGGTGCGAGGGTTAGAATTAACTGTCATTTTTGAGTCGGAAACCTTACTTCATTCCACGTTAATCCGGTGATCGTGGCTGCGTTAGACCTTTGGTGAGGTGTTACCTGGTGTCTAATTTATGAAATCCCTACACAATTTATGAATTCCATCGTCAATACCAGTGTGCGAGGGCTACAATTAACAGTCAGTTTTGCGTAGGAAACAAGATAATTGACTCTCAGGCTGATGTATTAAACCGTGACGCAATTTGTATGTTCCTTCGTTATTACGATGGTGCGAGGATTACAAGTAACTGTCAGTTTTGCGTTTGAAACTAGAAACATGACTCCCAGGAGAACGTCCATCCTGTTACCGTGTCTGCCTTAGTCGCTAAAAGAGAAGTCGGCTGGAGACTGAAGTATTAATCGCAACGTAATTCGTGTGTTCCCTCTTCGATACGAGGCTGGGAGTGTTACAATTAACTGTCAGTTTTGAGTCGGACAAGAAACTTGAGTCCATCCGGTGAATGTGGCTGCGTGTATCACTTGTAGGGAAGACGACTGGAATGTGATGTATTGAATCGCGACGCAAATTGTGTGTTCCATCCTCATTACAAGGTAGTGAGGGCTATAATTAAAGGTCAGTTTTGGGTCGCAAACACGAAACGTGAGTCCCAGGAGAACGTGCATCCTGTGACCGTGCTGCGTTAGTCGTCGGAGAGGAGTCGGCTGGAGACTGAGTTATTGAATCGCGACGCAATTTCTGTGTTCCATCGTCAATGTGAGGGTGCGAGGGTTACAATTAACTGTCAGTATTGCGTCGCATACAAGAAACTTGACTCCCAGGCGATCGTCCATCCGGTGACCGTGGCTGCGTTAATAGCTTGGAGAGAAGTCGGCTGGTGACATCTATTTAATCGCGACGCAATTTGTGTGTTCCATCCTTTTTATGAGGGTGCGAATACGGCCTGCTAGGATATGATTTTAACTGCATTCTGCACCCTATATGTCAGGTTCCAGCTATATTACGTTCCAGGCACTACGTGTAGTGGTGCAAGACCACCTTCAGGATCTTGTGGAGAGACTAAATGCTTCCGTTTTTACTGTTCGAACGGTATCAGAATAAATAGTTCGATACGAGAGGTAGTCTACTCTGCTTAATATCATTCGCTTGTGCCATACGGTATTAAATTTCAGCGTAAATCTTCCCATTCTCAGAGGATATTTTCGGCTCTGAAATGGGAGGCTCTGACGATAAATAGTGTAAATTTGCGAACCTCTGTTCGACTCTTGTTCATTAATCTGGGAATTCTGGCAATGGCACCTCAATATATATATTCTTTACTGTTATGACTGTAAGGAATGCTCCACGAATGCAAATAGAAACCGGATGTTGACCTAGGTTTCGGCGTGAATAGCCAAGCCTTCTTCGGAACACATTAAAACTACAAATTGCCGAAAGAGGCATGGTCGAATCGTAACACAGAACGCACAAAAGGGCAAAAGACTCGCATAAAATGTAAAATAAACGGTACGTGTGTGTCACGGCAACAGCTGTACTTGGATCAAACGTCAGAAGCGTGCTTCCTCACCCCAGCCAACGTTCGGTGAACCACGGGCTTCCAGGAGAACTGATGTGGCGCTAGCAGCTAGGCTGTGAGGAAGTCAGAAAGGAGAGCGCATGCGCAAATTGAGAAATCGTCTTCTTCCATGTGATTGGCGTAAAATGTGTTACGAAAGTGGTCCGATGACCGGATCAAGGGCGCAGGAAGTTAATGCGTGTGTATTTATATTGTCCTAGCTCGAGGACAATTTTATACAACTATAGGACGTGGATAGGCTGAAACTATACATGTGGGATAGCAAATTCCGCGGATGGTCAAAACGCATGCACGCAAGACAGACAAAATACTCGCAGCTAGAAAGAGGCTAATAATGTGGGGGATAAATAACCCACGTTTCAATTACATGGGGTCTGTGATACTATGTGATCACTACACTTGGATAAGCGTGTAAAGTTACTATATTAAATTCCAAGCGCCATTGGCCAGATAAGGGTCAAATTAGTTTGACAGGCTTAATGTAATTGCTGAAAGGACGTGAAACGTCACCTTCATCGCCCTTAACATCTAATCACCGGATGAGGTCATTTTGAATAGTGGTATCGGGTATGTGCCAAAATAGTGTAAAAAGCACCTTAAGCTAAACTAGTTTCTTCAAATCAGGTACTTGAGGTACTGAACCATGAAGCTTAATCAAGTGAGGTCTGTGAACGCATATAGCGTATAACAGACGAACTACCATTATGTCCTAATAGCTATTGACTTTAAAGGTCAAATAATGTAACAGGCTTAATATACATGCGTGAAAGGATGTACAACGTCGCTTTCACGCTCTTATTATCTATTGACCGACAGAGGCCAAAGTAATTAGTGCTATCAGGTGTTACCAAAATGGTATGCAATGTTATGTGTATTTACGTGAAGAGACGTACGACGTCACTTCAACGTTTCTACAAAGGTTAAGGACTTACTTGCTAAATTTAGGCCAGATCTCGAACTTGGAAAGAATATGACTAAAAACATACTTGCATCACCATATTCAACTTGGATAATTATAGCTAAGTGGGAATGGCAATTTGGACCATATTAGAAATATTGGAGCTTGTTAGAAGTGAGAATACTGTGAAAATGTACAAGATCACTCATTATAAGGCGTTAAATGAAAGAGAAAAGCATGTGTATTGTATCAGTGTGGCCACGTTTGCAGCTATCATAACTAAAATTAAGGGAACCTAGAGCGTGACTGAACGATATTGACCATCCGTGACACTAACTGACGGCATGACTGCATCGGCTATCCTCTATGTCGTATGGTAGAATATGAAGCAATGAGCAAGGGGATTTGTTGTTGTTGTGGTCTTCAGTCCTGAGACTGGTTTGATGCAGCTCTCCATGCTACTCTAGCCTGTGCAGGCTTCTTCATCTCCCAGTACCTACTCCAACCTACATCCTTCTGAATCTGCTTAGTGTATTCATCTCTTGGTCTCCCTCTACGATTTTTACCCTCCACGCTGCCCTCCAATACTAAATTGGTGATCCCTTGATGCCTCAGAACATGTCCTACCAACCGATCCCTTCTTCTGGTCAAGTTGTGCCACAAACTTCTCTTCTCCCCAATCCTATTCAATACTTCCTCATTAGTTATGTGATCTACCCATCTAATCTTCAGCATTCTTCTGTAGCACCACATTTCGAAAGCTTCTATTCTCCTCTTGTCCAAACTATTTACCGTCCATGTTTCACTTCCATACATGGCTACACTCCATACAAATACTTTCAGAAATGACTCCCTGACACTTAAATCTACACTCGATGTTAACAAATTTCTCTTCTTCAGAAATGCTTTCCTTGCCATTGCCAGTCTACGTTTTATATCCTCTCTACTTCGACCATCATCAGTTATTTTGCTCCCCAAATAGCAAAACTCCTTTACTACTTTAAGTGCCTCATTTCCTAATCTAGTACCCTCAACATCACCCGACTTAATTCGACTACATTCCATTATACTTGTTTTGTTTTTGTTGATGTTCATCTTATATCCTCCCTTCAAGACATCATCCATTCCGTTCAACTGCTCTTCCAAGACCTTTGCTGTCTCGGACAGAATTACAATGTCATCGGCGAACCTCAAAGTTTTTATTTCTTCTCCATGGATTTTAATACCTACTCCGAATTTTTCTTTTGTTTCCTTTACTGCTTTCTCAATATACAGATTGAATAACATCGGCGAGAGGCTACAACCCTGTCTTACTCCCTTCCCAACCACTGCTTCCCTTTCATGTCCCTCGACTCTTATAACTGCCATCTGGTTTCTGTACAAATTGTAAATAGCCTTTCGATTCCTGTATTTTACCCCTGCCACCTTTAGAATTTGAAACAGAGTATTCCATTCAACATCATAAAAAGCTTTCTCTAAGTCTACAAATGCTAGAAACGTAGGCTTGCCTTTCCTTAATCTTTCTTCTAAGATAAGTCGTAAGGTCAGTATTGCCTCACGTGTTCCAGTATTTCTACGGAATCCAAACTGATCTTCCCCAAGGGCGGCTTCTACTAGTTTTTCCATTCGTCTGTAAAGAATTCGTGTTAGTATTTTGCATCTGTGGCTTACTAAACTGATAGTTCGGTAATTTTCACATCTGTCAACACCTGCTTTCTTTGTGATTGGAATTATTATATTCTTCTTGAAGTCTGAGGGTATTTCACCTGTTTCATACATCTTGCTCACCAGATGGTAGAGTTTTGTCAGGACTGGCTCTCCCAAGGCCGTCAGTAGTTCCAATGGAATGTTGTCTACTCCGGGGGCCTTGTTTCGACTCAGGTCTTTCAGTGCTCTGTCAAACCCTTCACGCAGTATCGTATCTCCCATTTCATCTTCATCTACATCCTCTTCCATTTCCATAATATTGTCCTCAAGTGCATTGCCCTTGTATAGACCTTCTATATACTCCTTCCACCTTTCTGCTTTCCCTTCTTTGCATAGAACTGGGTTTCCATCTGAGCTCTTGATGTTCATACAAGTGGTTCTCTTATCTCGAAAGGTCTGTCTAATTTTCCTGTAGGCAGTATCTATCTTACCCCTAGTGAGATACGCCTCGACATCCTTACATATACATTCGAAAAATGTTTGTTTTTGAACTGGAGTTGGTCGTTATGGATGCAGTCTTTGTCATACCATAGATGTTTAAAAATCTCCATTTCTTCTAGTATGTCTAATTTCATACCCTTAACTTCAGAATGAAGCAGCTCAGTACTCGCCTGGGGATTAGGCGCGTGAGCCATTTGTACAAGATGTTCAGTGAAGGTGGAACCTAGCGTACCGTCACCATGGTGGGAATATATTCCTGATATCTAGTAGCTAGAGCTCGAACTGTTTGACTGATAAAATGTTTTAGACAGTCAACGCAGGTAATTTTCATTTTGGACATTCTGTGTTAATGTTGGACCATGCCTCTTTAGACAGTTTGTAGTTTTAGTATGTTCTGAAGAAGGTGTGGTTATCGCCGCCGAAACCTAGGTCAACATACAGTTTCTATTTGTAATCGAGGCGGATTCTTTATAATCATTAAATTATTCACCATTGCTGATGTGCTGCAATGTTAGAATTTCCCATTCCTTACTGTCATTTCTTGATAACATTATCAGCCTATTCCCAAAGATTAACAGCATTCACTCACTTATTGCTAGGCAGAAATCCAGTTTGCATTTGGCGACTGAAGTCATGGACGGCGGCGATCAGTTATTAAATGCGTGTTCCCGAAAAATGCAAGTACGCGGTCTCACGTTTGGTTAATTCTGAACACAGGTACTTCCCTCAGAGCCTCTGAAACCCTGACGGATTCCAGTGCACAGGTGGACCCGTTTGCTGGTCTGCCAAACCAATTTGACTCCATGCCACGACCGTGCGTGTCGGAATACGTCAAATGTTTAGGCGGCCGACTCAAGACAAATAACTACACCCACACATCACTTGTTGTGACCGTGATGATACAAGCAGTACCTCTGACGGTTCAGAAGGTGACTGGAACAGGTTCTAAGTCGCACACTAGCAAAGGACACAAGTCTCACCATTTAGATAGAGACCTGCAGTTCTTTACTAGCTAAGCGCCAGTACAAGAGACTTGTACAAGAGTGCCGATCTCCCTTTCTCCCTGTTTCCTCGTGAGCTCGGTTCCAAAAGCACATTGCTCTTTATTTGACTTCCCCCATTTTCACACAAGCCAATCACGAGCTGGAGACCGGCATTATAAGCTCGGTGAATGGTCCTTGCACTGCAAACCGATTTGACCAATCAGAGATGTAAAGTTAATTGGCAGAAAACAGAAAAGAAATTCAGCTTCTCGGCCTCTTTCCCACATGTTTGCCGTGTCTTTTGCTAACACAATACAGGGTGGAAGCACACCACTCCGTAAAAAGCTTGTTTTCTCCCCTGTTGCGCCCATTTCAAAGTTTGCAAGAAAAGACCATAAACTCGCATTGAAAAAACATGTTTTGAAACAGAGTCTGGACGTCTGGGCCCCAGTTTCCCCATCTGACGGACATTTGCAGAACGTGTACATTCCTTGTGACAGCTTGCTCGCTAACAAGGCCTGCAATGCGCTGTCGGCGACTTTTCGGACTTTTACCTGGACGTCTGGCGCGAAAGCTAATGTGCTTTGCACAATGCGACCGCTGCACGTGGCCATCTGGAAATTTCTTTTCATCGTTCCTCAGTAAAAACGTACTTTGTCGTCCCACCAACGCTGTACATTTACTGCAGTCGTCTAGGTCGGCACTCTGCTCCTTGGAACGCAGGTAAAGCTTACCATATTTCATTCCCTAGAGCACGCAAACAAGACCATAAACTGCTACTCATAAACTGCTACTCACCATTTCACCACAATGAATGCCGTCAAAACGCTGTAGATCGTATTCCCTACATCTAATCAGAAGTGAGAGTGCCCTGCAATCCCTCACTGTTATTACCTTTATGTTGTAATTTCGGGTACTGACACGTTCCATGACCTTGGAATTTGCTCCTCAATTTGCTCCTGTTTGACCTAGATGTGTCAAATAAAAAAAAAAAAAAAATAAAAAACGTTCTGCTCCAAGATACCTGGGAAGTCCACCATGGCGACCGTTCGGTACATAACTGTCTTAAAATCATTCCGCGATCCGTCTAGACAGGATATATTTCTCTCGGGATGTTACATCTGTAATATGGGAAGCTGAATGCTGGCTAGTTGCCTTTTCTGGCCATTGCATCAGGGGCAAGCTGCTAGATTTGTTACCTGCACATTCGAACAACACGTAACTATTACAGAGATGTTTCAGGAACTCAAATGTCAATCCCTGAGGAGAGGGTGACGTTCTCTTCGAGAAACACTAACGAGAAAATTTAGAGAACTGGCTTCTGAAGCTACGTGCCAAACGATTCTGCCAACATACATTGTGTGTAAGGAGCATGAAGATAAGATACGAGAAATTAGGAGTCATATGGAGGCATATAGACAGCCGCTTGTCCCTTGCTCTATTTGCGAGTGGAACAGTAGACTAGTAGTCGTAGTGGTACAGGGTACCCTCCATAAGGTTGCTTGCACAGTATCTGTGTGGATGTAGATGTAGTCTGCACTTTCATCTGCACAATCCTCTATCTGCCCCAGTCTGTATGGCACTGCTGTGCACCTTGGAAACTGAATACTTGTAATCTGTACGAAAGCAGCTTGTCGCTAGCAAATTACTGTGGTATGAGCAGCCTGCGAACGACATCTTCCCAGCTACCTGTCAACATTGACGTGGTAGGTGGATCACACCAAATCTGCGATCCAGAGAACACTGATGAGATATGGGAAGGACTAGGACGAATGGAATCCTGATGTTGTCAGATTAAACTAAGCGATCATCCGATATCTGAACTCACAGTCAGCGTCCCCAGACATCCAGATGGAATGGCACAGAACTAAGAGGAAGATGACTGTACGGCCGGAGTGGCCGTGCGGTTCTAGGCGCTACAGGCGCTGGGGTGAAAGGTTAATATACAGACTGGCACAGACGAACGCCGCTACTTGTTGCAATGGCGGTGACGTGGAGACTCCATGCAGAGGTCATACCTATATATTTCGATAAAGTGTGCCTCTGTTTCCAACCCGCATGGGCATCTCACCTCCCATCATCGACGTCCTCCGGCACGTTTATCACAGGGGGCTGAAATCAAAATATAACTCTCAATTGTAAAAAGAATAGTGAGCAGATTATTTGTAGGACGCATCAGTCATCAATCGATACGACTAATCAAAAATGGCTCTGAGCACTATGAGACTTAACAATTGAGGTCATCAGTCCCCTATAACTTTACTTAAACCTAACTAACTTAAGGACATCACACAAATCCATGGCCGAGGCAGGAATAGATCCTGCGGCCGTAGCGGTTGTGCGGTTCCAGACTGAAGCGCCTATAACCGCTCGACTACACCGGCCGGCTTGGACTAACCGTTGGACGATAAGGTATACAGAAAAGCAACACATTCGAGTCGATATCTCTCTATGGAACGGAGATTTCGGAAGCTAATGTGGAACAACCATTGCTGACATGAAGAATATTTTCTTCTCTTTCATTGAAAAGATCTTTGATCTCATGGAGAAAGATTTGGCAAGCCAAGATGTTCTACAGATTTTTTAGGCCACCAGGAAAATAAAAAAAACGTTGAGAAAATGAAAATATGTATTTCATTCAATAGCGAGACATCCGTCCACAAAACTGCTTGCAAGTTTTTCCGTGATGATGTCACAAATAGTTAGGGGTGACTGAAAAGAATAATTGTTTCCATTTGAGGTAAGGTAAGAGTCTTGAAAAGCGAAAATCGTTCTGAAACCTCTGAGTGGAAAACATATAACAGTGCTCTTGTTGCTAGAATTGCACGGTAGGCAAAGAAAGAAAATTTACTGTCAATGTTTTCTAGACATTCTTTTCTTCGTTTGCTTCGCACTACCGCCTGTGAAAATTGTTTACCCTACAATGTCAGCAACAATAGTACCGTGACATATAACTCACTTCGAGAGGTATCAGAACGATTTTCATTATAACTTTTCTGTCGTTAGTGTACCTTCCCTGAAATTGATAGAATTACTCTTCTCCATCATACCTGAAAATAATTAAAACCGCACGGAATCACATCATGTGTTACTACGTCAAGAGGAAGCGTCAAAATCCACCTAGCCGAATACAAGACGATCTATCGCTTCATATAACCTTAAAGTCAGCTGTCGGGGAACGTGCTTTAAGATGTTTTTTTCTTTTCCTTTATTGAATTTCGATTCCTCCCCCCACCCCAACCAGAAAGGGGGTGTGACCTTGTTAAAAACAGTACAGTGGCGGAAAAGTTGCGGAAGTTAAAATAGAAAAAAACACGTAGTTCACGATGCTAACGAATACACACAGTAAGTACACAGCCACAATTTATAAAACACAGGGACAGTATGTTTTCTGTTCGCTACGCTATAAAAACGGGGCACACTACACTGAACACCAAACACTGCACCAGAGACAAGTGACGAAAATAACGCACACAACCTGAGGCAGATGGGGTGGGGGATGCTTTACGATGTTGAGGCGACATTTAAATTTCGTGAGACCAGAGTTTCAGGTAAGAAAACGCACTTGCGTAGGCGCTTTGTAGTATCCTAGCGTAGGTTAAAGGAAAAAAAAAACAGCATGCATTCATGTAGAGTAACTGATTTGCCTAGCTGGGCAATGTATTCACCTTCTTCACTGCGGGTGCACAAGTACGTCCAAACCCCTGCGGGAATCTCAGAGTAGCGAGGAAGGAGGAAATGGACAGGTGGCACTCGCTGGGGTGTGAGTCGGTCATGAGGCGTGCTGAGATAGTCCGCGCGGTTGCGGTAACAGTGGGTCTCCGATGGTGCAGTGGTTAATGAATCTGCCTAGTAAGCAGTCAGCCTTCAGCCTCCGCACGTGAGCGCGAGAGGTCACTACGTTTAGTGTATATAGAACGAATCATGGCCTTGTCGTTCCGCAAATCGACACTGAAATTTAGTTTTGTTACCAGATATGCTGGACCGAGAGGTTACGGGACAGGGTAAAAATCGAACCAGACGTTCTAGTAGGAATACACTTATCTATAGTAAGCAGCGTGGTCTATGTCAAGCTCATCAATGAAGCGGCATGTGACGAACTAGCACTCCGACACCGACAACGACTTCGTTTCTGTCATTCGGGCGGGAATGTTGGAGAGGTTACAGTTGAACACGCCGGTATGGGACTGCGAACAATCCGCGTCTTTGAGCTTCCACTCGAAGTGACAGAAGAATTGGTGACTGACGCCCTGTGTCCTTACGGAACGGTCCTATCTCATGTGGCTGAAAAATGGGTGAGTTTCAAAACGTATCCTGTTCTCAATTCCGTCAAACAAATACGGATCGAACTCCGAAAACACGTTCCGTCATACTTGTACATCGCTGGTAGTACGGCGACTGTTATCTACGACGGGCAACCAAGGACGTGATTTGCGTGTGGGAAGGAGGGACACGTACGTTCTGAGTGTACTGAAGGAAGGTTGTTACAGCTGCCACGGGATGATCCACCACTCACACCGCATCCGACTGTGCTCCCCATGACCTATGTTGCCGCATTACGCGATGCCATAGGCCGCGAGCCAGAAACGTACCGGAAGATACAGAGAGAGGCAGATCGTGGCGAGCCACGGAAGAACGACGATGCGCTGGACCACCTGGAGGTCGTGCGGTAGCGTTCTCGCTTCCCACGCCCAGGTTCCCGGGTTCGATTCCCGGCGGGGTCAGGGATTTTCTCTGCCTCGTGATGGCTGGGTGTTGTTTGATGTCCTTAGGTTAGTTAGGTTTAAGTAGTTCTAAGTTCTAGGGGACTGATGACCATAGATGTTAAGTCCCATAGTTCTCAGAGCCATTTTTTTGGACCGCCTGGAGCAGTCACCGGACGCCCTCTCTTTGGTGCCGCTCGCGGCCCCTCCAGATAACGCACTTACAGATGTCGATAATTCGACGGCGCACGATTCCGATGTCCCCCACGACCAACCAGAGGCCATGCTGACCACTGATTCAAACAGCTCCAAGCACTAACGGACTTTACACCTGAGATCATCAGTCCCCTAGACATAGAACTACTTAAACGTAACTAACCTAAGGACATCACACACATCCATGCCCGAGGCAGGATTCGAACATGCGACTGCAGCAGCAGCGCGGTTCAGGACTGAAGAGCCTAGAACCGCTCTGTCACAGCGGCCGACCCCACTGATTCCGAGACTCGGCAACGAAAACAACGATCACCAAAACGCCGGATGAAGCACCGCCTCGCGGTGCAGAACGACAAGTCTGATTTAGCAAGCAATTCTGAAGCGTTTTCGGGTACAGAGCTGACAACCGTGGATAGCGTGGGTACAAGGGTGGCCAGCGGGACGGTGACACGACCTTCCGATGAGGATGCTCCAGAACAGCGGAGGCGTTCGATCGACGGCAACTTGCTACTGAGGAGGCCACTGTGCCTGCAACGCACGACAAGGATGGTACGCTAGCGGACTGGTATGAAGACTTGCCCCTGTGGTGAACAGATGATGCTGGAGGAACCGCTCCCACACACCCTCCCGGCGTAAGACCGGAAGAGTGCACGGAATAACAGCAGAACATATGCGGAGATAGCGGGGGACGTTAGAAAGAAAGCAGCCTGCGTACGGAAGACAACTAGCTTATCGGATAGGATCTGTTAACATCAATAGCTTTGGGACGCAGGGAAAAATAAAGATGATGCGTGACATTACAAAGGCTGCAGATTTATACAAAGCGCTATTATAGGAAGTTACGTTGCTTCCCCCCAAGGTCCTTTACGGTTACGGTGACAAGAGAGGCGTTGGCACAGCAATACTATCGAAGGAAGGGATACGTGCAGACGAAGTAGGGTATTAGCCTTCTGCCCATGGTACGGCCGTGTCCTTAGGTGGAATATGTTTTATCAATATATACGCATCGTGAGGCTCGGATAAGAGAAGGCACAGAGCAGATATTTACGCCCAAGAGGTTACACCGTTGCTCTGGGGACGATACGATGCTTGCATACTCGCCGGAGGTTTTAATTGTTTGCTCTATAGAAATTACCAACATCTATACTCCTAGCCAACAACTTCGAGAACTGGTCAACGGGATGGAATTAGTCGATAAATGGGACCTGAAGTATCGCGCCCAACAAGGACATACAATTTTAACGAGACACTCCGCGAGCCGTTTGGATCGGATCTACGTTTCACGGGCGTTAGCGATGTTGACGGTGGACGCAGAAATCTGGCCGACCGCGTTTACAGACCAGAGGCACTTATTTGTACGGTTAATCTTGATAGGGAGACGGACGAGTAATTGGAAAATGAAAGTCTCCCACCTGTATGATGCTGAATGTCGACGCATGGTGAAGTACGCCTAGCATGGCTGCCTCCGTCGACGATAACCTTATGGTTGCGTCCTACAGTGGTCGAAGCCAGCTTTACGGAAGATGTTAATAGGTTATGGGAAGAACGTTTCTCAACGGCTGCGCACGACTTTTAATTTATGGCCCTCTGGGAACTGTTCGCTCAAGCACCTATACCAGAGCTCCAGACGGCCATCCGCCGACTCAAGGCGAAGCTGATACAACTTGCGATGCTACGAATGTCAGGTACGATGATACGCGCGACGTCGCAGGATTGCCTGCCCAACGAAATTTCCTCGATGCATTATGTGATAAAGGTAAGAAGAAGAATACAAAGGACGTTAGTTCATGAGATTGAGCTCGGTGATGGCCGTCGTTTCCCAACACAAAGGGGCATAGCCCAGGCGTTCACGGATCATTTTAGCAGATTCAATGCGAGCGACTGGGAGGGCCAGAGGGAGCTGGGGAACGTCTTGGAAAAGATCCCAGAAGCAATGGGAGATAAGCGGAAAAAAGTAAACAGGAGATCCCGGGTTCGAGTCCTGGTGTAGTACTTATTTTCACCCTTCACCGTTGATTCTGTGAAGTGTCCTGATGCAGCAGATAGCAGTAATCCCTTCCCTTTTCTTTCTCCCCTCCCCACCCACCTTCAATTAACATACAAATGCAAGAGGACAAACTTCCAATGAAGGCATGTTGATTTCTTGGATCAGCACCTAACAATGTCCAGTCATCAACGACAGGCGCGGATTTTTGGAATCAATGGCGTAGTCGCAACACGAGACTCAGGGTACATCATGGTTTCAATAAATTTATTTATTTCTTCGGTCTAGTTCCACACTATAGGCTGATTCGCAGCACCTGAAAAAACGAACGATGCAACTGACTGTGCAACAGGTATCAGTGACCGAGTCCCTACGGTGAGAGCTAACATAACTACCAATCACTAACGGCATTGTACAATTTAAATACGGGGAGTAGCATTCCAAGTTGAAAAAAACAGACATGTCGTCGCTTACCTGAGGGAGACCATCAGCGAAATGCGGTTTGCGCCGCAATGGTCTGACTGACAACTCTCCTGCATGCTAAAAATCTGGTTTTTTGAAAGGAGTGTGGTGGTGCACTATATCTCCCTTTCTACAGTCGGTCCGCTAATTCACAGGCACTTAAGAGGCATCGACTAATTTGGTGTGTAGCTCTGTTCCTCCAGGGTGTCTCTAACCAAACACATTTAGAACCCCCCTTCCCTCCTTCTCGTACTCTGTATTTAGGAATGTTCCTGAGGTTTACACTAACAAACACCAAACAGTGTTCAGATGAAAGCTAAATGCTACTGCCCGTCGTATTAAGGACAGCAATAACAGTGTTTTACGTCACTTGGGACCGCCCTGAGGGCTGTCGTCAGTGAGGCCGTTATTCTGCTGGTTTTACTCATTTTCCATCTCATTCTAACCTATCTAAACCCTCTGACGTTGCTGTTCTCATCAGAAAGTAACAAGCTTGTTGCCAAGAGTAAGACGTGTCTGCTCGTGACCAGCGTCTGCTGAGAACTAGCGTCTAGGCGGTGAATGAAGTTAGCAGTTAATTCTCGGAAATGAAACTTCAACTTGGGACAACTGCCTGGGGCGTCAGCAAGTTCCCAGGCTTCTGCTTCGTCTCTGCTTCTTCCTCTGATATCCAGTCTTGGAGTGTCCTCACTGGCTTCCAACGACCTTAAAATTGACAGTGTGCAAGTCAACAAGTCATAAATACATAACAGGTTGCCTAAGAGGCAATAGAAATTTGCAAACAAAGTGTTGAATTACAGGAAGAGAGAGATAAATGAATGAAATATGGATGTCGGCTTCTCACCAAGAGAGTAAATTCTATCAATTTCTAATTTAAATGTTAACGACGCCACATGTCAGAGATAATCATGCTCTCGACAATGTGAAACTATAGTTGCTGTCCCCTAAATGTATAACTAATTTCTGGCATATTGCAAGAGATCAGTTGTAAGTATATTATTGTTTGCAAAAACTCTCACTGAGCTAGTGTATAACATTGGAAATTACAGGAGGCTATGCATATTCTATTTTACGGAACAGTTTTCATCGGAATGCCTCTTATGAAGTTCTGGATTCATATAAAGATAAATTGTTGCCACAGGCTGTCTTCTTTCTGTTCCACACGAAGTCCTCCTAGGAATCAATGCTGAAAATCAGAAAACGTTGTACTCAGTATGTTTAAAATCAGTCCGCACGTTTTTGCAGTACTGGATACACACTGTTGAACTATTCCTGGTTGAATGCTTCTGAAGGTTACCAATTGCCAAATTTCCTGTATGTTTTGTGGATCAATCTGTTCCTCTTTATTTAAAAGTTCGCCCTTGTGTACGACTTACAGTAAATAATTCTATCCATTCTAGATTATCTGTTCCGAATATTCCACTTTGCTACGAATTTCTGAAACAGCCTTTCAAATATTTCTTTAAATCTGGCATGCCATGTTTCAGAAGAAACATCATTATGTAAGTCACACTGCACACATGAAGTATTGTTTCTCAATTTTGAGATCTCTAAACGTGTTTCTTCACTAATTTCTGTTTTAATTAGTGAAACCAATTACTATACCTTACATGTCTACAATAGATTCCGAACTTTTCCTATTATTTCTACCCTTAAATAATATCTAGTTTTAACACTTGTACCAAATTTTGAACTTCGATTCACTATTTCTCGACAGCACATTAAGCTATTCAATTTGTTTATCCACTTTATCTGTAAAACTAATATTCAGTACGTTCAAATAACTAATCAGAGCATTACTCCTATTGAACATACCTTGTTTAGACTGTTCATGTTACTTCTAGAGACAGATATATTTCCTTCCATTTTACTACTAGTGTTGTCAATTCCGTTACTGAGATCCTTTGTTCGATTAGTTATGTTTCCATTCACGGTTTTCAGTCTTAAGCATTTACAAAATTTCAGATTCAAGAGTTTCCTGTTCTGAATTTCCTTGCATCTTTTTCTGGAGTGGTAGTATTATAGTATATTATAAAATAGTTTACAGAAATATTACGTGTCAGAGGTTATAGTATAATCAGTGCAGCAGTAATCTTGTGCGCCATCCAATTTTTTGACATTTTTGACTGTTTAATGTTCGATAAAAAATGGATTAGTTGTTAATTGGTGTGTAACAATATAAACAATAATGAAACTTGTACCTCATAACTGTTGAGACAATTTAACGTGTTTGCGGTCTTCCGAGTTTTATTTTAAGCATCAGAACACCTCATATAATTGATTTTGTTAGTAACTTGTGGTTCATGGTCGGTCGTTACAGAACCTGCATTCGAAGATGGTCAGGTATATCAAAATAACTTATTACCAGGTAACATTGAAGCTGTGTATTGACTATAAGCTGCAGAGCACATTCAAAATAGCTGACAATTAGCAAGAAAGAAATGATTAACTGTTAATCTTCTAATTAACTTTAGATACAATTGAAATGTTGAGGGGAGTACTTTAGATGCTTTATTGAAAGGAATGTTTATTGTTACTTATTGATTTAAAAAATATCACCAAGTAAGGTTACAGTAGCTCTTATTAATCAGATTAGGCTGGCCATTATCCTATACTATTATTACATTAAATAATATTATTTCAAAGGGGAATTTTTCGTATGTTTGTTAACTGTAATAACAGTTGAACAAAACATCAGCATCCAAGTGTCAGATCACATCATTGCACTCAGGTGATGCAGTTACACACACACACATAATGCTCTATACACGTTAGATCAACATAAGAACAAATTATTATACAGACCCTTTGGCTCTATAGAGGATTATTTGAAATGAATCTGGTAATTAGTTTTCATTTAGAGAATGGTTAAGTTTGACTTTAGCCTGACTGAATCACCATATAGGCAATCATGTAGTTCCAAATAATTTAGTAGATGTATGGTTGGCCCATTGTCTAAATCACTTTAAAAACACTGTGTTCCCCTTATCTTAGACAATATTCAGTTGTCTTCAAGACATTCACTAAACCAAGGTGCTTATATTCAATTCTGGTGTGAGAACCACTGCAGCCTTACATTGTGACTGTTCCATCTGAAATCTTACTCTTTGCTAAATAATTCTGCCACCAGTCCGAAAGGAACCAAATTGAGAATTATCTTTGTACCTCTATTCCAATTAATCAACAGAGTCTGTAATGAAGTCCTAGTACTTGAGTTAAGTAAAAAAGAAAGGAATCAAGCAAAGACAATTTTTCACGTCTTCGCTACAAACATTACTGACATTACTCAAATAGAATTGTGGGCAATGGTAAATTAGGCCGTTTTACGTTACTCTTGTAAAACTCTAAAGGTCAGTTAATCATGAACATTAACAGAACCACCATCCATGTAAATATGTAAAACGTTTACTTGTACTTAATCTGTGACTTCTTTTGTTGCAGTTCAGTCTTAATGCAATAGCAATTTTCTGTAAGAAACTAACCATTCAGTTTCATTGTATGCGAAAAGGCACGACTGTTACATAAAGTTACTTCACAATCGTCTGCATAAAGTTATTCTCCAGTTAACAATATAACTACACAAAACGATGTGAGAAGATGAAAATAATATATCTGTAGAAAATAAAAACAGAGCATTAGTATTGATTATTCTGATGCATTGTTAATAATTAAGTTTCAACGACTTTCACTAATACAACTGATCGTAAACTTGTAACTGAAGCACAGACCTCATCTCCACGTCTCAATCAAAGGTGTAGCTACTGCTTTCCACAGTGCATTTCTTTAGAACAGCATCGCCATTTATTCAGCGTCGAGAAAAAATCTTGCATTCGAGACGACTGCAGAACTGGCAAGTCAGTCTTATTACTACGAATGTAGTACATCGACAACTGTCAACGGCACTGCACTACTGTCTAGCCACAATTCACTGACTTGTCTCTTTACGCATTGCACGACAAGGTGACAAAAAGAAGCAAAACTAATAGATATTGTGACCACACGGTCCTCACTTTTATGACTGAGGACAACATGCAGATATTTCGTATGCCATTCTCTCAGGAATTGATCAGCTATTTACTGCCTTAATTATAATTATTAATAACGTCAACGTCTACAGTTTGATTTACAACATTTCTTTGATCAAGAAAATAATTATTTACACATTCGGTATGTATGAAACATTATTCAGGACTTCTAGTAGTCAGTCGCGCTTAATTGATTTAATCAAAGTGTACGGGCCTGAAGATGGCGTTGACGCAACGTCGAAACTAGTATCCAAATAATTATGAAATCTTTAGTACAGCTGAAGGAGTTTCAATTATAATAAAATTATACCAGTTGATGTCCCATGATAATCCAGTTTAAATATGGATGTGCGAAGATCTGTAAATAATGTTCGGTATCACAGTTAGCAAAATGTGTCAGGTTATTAATCATTAGTCGAGTGGATTTCACCTCAAAATCCAACATTTCGTCCCCATCTGTGGAGGAAACTTTCAAGGGGGATCGTAGCTTTGTTGAATGTCTGATTCATACCCTGGTTTGCTACTGACAACAGCAAAATTCCGTTTCCGTGTGCTTTCGTGCGCAGTGGCGTGACGTCATATGTTTTGCATACGCGAACGCAATTGGTGATTGTCAGTTGTAGTCGTTCACTGTTGCTGTCATCTCATGGTGTATGACTCTTACACATATTCTTCAGCACCGGAAAACGTCATTCACTTTCAAGCCCTCCTGCTTCCTATTGAAATTCGTGGCGTGTTTTAAAACCTCCATGGCCTTTTATGGTATCCTCTTGTGGCGGTCCTCATTTAGGTCCTGTCAGAATGAATGTGTGTGGTTGGAACGCATGTTCCACAACAGCTGACCAGTCAACTTCTTGTCGGAGGACACGTTAGTTAGCATTGATGCGGTATCGCTATTCACAATGGTTCCACTCAATGAACTGTTGCAGCAACTGAATCGTGACTTGATCGATTTTAGGCGATCTTGCACCTTCCGGGTGGGTTTCCAGATTACGGCGAAGTTCTGTTTTTTTTTTTTTTTTTTTTTTTTTTTTTCAAGTTAGTTCCAGTAACGTCGTTTATTGAAAGGCAGGAAAACTTTCAATTGCACCGGCGATTAAACTTCGCTATAATTATTTCGCGGTGGTCTTAATGCTCTTTTCACCTCAGAAGAAGAGTAACCATTCTTGAGCAATGCATTCGTGAGGTGTTTTAATTTCGCTACATGCAGCTCTGGTTCGCCGATTTTCCATGCTCTGTCTGCTGTCGCTTTTTAGGATGCCTCGCTTTTGTTGTGGTTCGTGGTTCGATTCCTGCTGCAAATAATGATACCATTATTTTTTTTTTGGGTGGGTCTTCGGTAACCCGTGTCGCCCAAGCTACCATCTTCTTATTTTTAAAACTAGCACATCAAGAAAATTTAATCTTCCGCCTGTCTTCTCCTCCATGGTAAACTGAATCTTCGGATTGATCCCGTTGGGTTGTTTGCGAAAACGACGCAGTTCCTCCTTTCCATGTCGCAAGAAAACAGTCGTATCATCCACGTACCGGAACCAGATATTCGGTTCCTTGTTCGCAGTTTCCAGTGCGTGCTCCTCGTATTTTTCAATAAAGGTGTTTGCTATAATAACAGGACTTACGGTGCTTCCCATAGTAACAACATCCGTCCATACTGCGCATCGTACCATATGAAATACATGGTTGTGAGACAATATTCAAACAGTTTTGCAATATTGGAAGGAAAACTCCGATTTATCTGTTGCAACACTTCATTGAGCGTAACCATAGTGAATAGCGATACCACTTCAGAACTAATTAATATGTCCTCCGGCGGGGAGTTGACATGTCAGCCGTTGTGAAACATACTTTGCATCCAAGAGGCCACCACATTCGTTTTCATAGGACCCAAATACTGGTAGCCACATACGGGTAAGGCTGTACAGAGAGGCCATGGAGGTTGTCAAACAGCCCATGAATTTCTGCAGGAAGGAGGACGACGTGAAGTTCAATGACATCTCGATTCCGGTGCTGAAGAATATGGGTACCACCCTTTCACCAGTGGGTGACAGCGACAACGGACGACGGCAGTCGGCAACGGACAGCTGCGCTCGCGTAACCAAAACATGTGAAGTCACGCAACTGTGCGGAAGCACGCGGATGCGAAATTTTGCCGTAGTCAGTAGCGAGCAGTGTGAGAATTGGGGATCCAAAGAAGCTACGATCGCTGTAGAAAATATCCTCCGCAGATGTTGTGTTGTGTTGTAATGGGAAATCCATTTGACCACAGCATAACAGCCCCGAACATATTATTAATAGTGACATTTCCGGCCCTGAAATTTTTACAATTTACAGTGGTCGGTATGTTTCAATGAATGTTCAATTCCTCGACGAACTCTCCTTGGTCATGGATCTAAATTAGAAACGCAGGTTGAACGTCCTCATTGTTGGAAATCTTCGATTAAGTTCGTCGATTGACTATACATTGTCATCTACTTCCATTGTGATCAGCATCATCATTTTTGGTGTTGCTGTGCTTGGAATTGATGGCACCATTTCACTACGGCCGGAGGGACTGATGACCCTAGCAGTTAAGTCCAATAAGATTTCACACACATGCACACTACGGCCGGATGAAACGCTGGATTTGGTCCACTCCAGAATATCTCTGTGAACCTCTCTGCAATTTAGGCGTTTCACTAATAGTACTCGCAGTGTTCCGTGCACTTCAAATATGGAGCACGTTTCCAGTTCCCGCAGCATTTCATCCACACACTGCGATGCATCTACTACCCGTACAGAAGCAGAAGTGTCTGCAGCCAAAACGATGCCTTCAGGCTCTCCTGAGAAGGCGCCACTCTTGTTGCACATTTACCTTCGTGAGGGACGACTAGTGTCTCTTGCTCTCTGAATTCCCTACGTGTATAGACTTCCAGGACCAGTATCTCACTATAACATTACACTGAAGAGCCAAAGAAACTGGTACACCTGCCCAATACTTTGTAAGGCCCCGGCGAGCACGCTGAAATGCTGCAACAAGACATAGCATGGACTTGACTAACGTCTGAAGTAGTGCTGGAGGGAAATTACACCATAAATCCTGCAGGGCTGTCTACAAATCCGCAAGAGTATGAGGGAATGGAGAACAGGACGTTGCAAGACGTCCCAGATAAGTGCAATAATTTTCATGTAAGGGGAGTTTGGTGGCCAGTGTTCTTGAAGCCACTCTGTTGCAATTCTGGACATGTGGGGGTGTCGCTTTGTCCTGCTGGAATTGCCCATGTCTGTCGGAATGCACAATGGACATGAATGTATGCATGTGATCAGACGGGATGCTTACGTACGTGTTACCTGTCAAAGTCGTATCTAGTCGTATCATTGGTCCCATTCACTCCAGCGGCACACGCCCCATTCCATTACAGAGCCTCTCCCCAGCTTTAACATTCACCTGCTGACAAGCAGAGTCCATGGATTGATGAGGTTGTCTCCATACCAGTACACGTTCATCCGCTCGATACGATTTGAAACGAGATTTGTCCGACCAGGCAACATATTTCCAGTCATCATCAGTCTGATGTCGGTGTTGACGGGCTTTGTATCGTGCAGTCATCAAGGATACCCGAATGGGCCTTCCGTTTGGAAAGCCCATATGGATGGTGTTTCGTTGAACGTAACGCACGCTGATATTTGTTGATGGCTCAGCATTGAAATCCGCAGCAATTTGCGGAAGGGTTGCATTTCTTTAACATTGAATGATTCCCTTCAGTCGTCGTTGGTCCCGTTTTTGCAGGCTCTTTTTCCGACCCCATCGATACCGGAGATTTGATTCTTTACCGGATTCCTGATATTCACGGTACACTCGTGGAATGGTCGTAACGGAAAGACTCCATTTCATCGCTGCTGTTTCCCATCGCTCGTGCGCCGACTATAACACCACTTTCAAACTCACATAAATCTTGATAACCTGCCATGGCAACAGCAGTAACCGACCTAACTGCAACACACACTTGTTGTCTTATATAGATGTTGTCGAATGCAGCGTCGTATTCTGACTGTTTACAGATCTCTGTATTTGAATTCGCACGTCCATAGTAGTTTCTTTGGTGCTTTAGTATATATTAATACACTACCTGCCATTAAAATTGCTACACCACGAAGATGACGTGCTACAGATGCGAAATTTAACCGACAGGAAGAAGGTGCTTTGATATGCAAGTGATTAGCTTTTCAGAGCATTCACACAAGGTAGGTGCCAGTGGCGACACCTACAACGTGCTGCCATGAGGAAAGTTTCCACCCGAATTCGCACACACAAACAGCATTTTACCGGCGTTGCCTGGTGAAACGTTTTTGTGGTGCCTAGTGTAAGGAGAAGAAATGCGTACCATCACGATTCCGGTTTTGATAAAGGTTGGATTGTAGCCTATCGCCATTGCGGTTTATCGTATCGCGACATTACTGCTTGCGTTGGTCGAGATCCAATGGCTCTTAGCAGAATATGGAATCGGTGCGTTCAGGAGGGTAATACGTAACGTCTTTCTGGATCCTAACGGCCTCGTATCACTAGCTGTCGAGATGACCTTATCCACATGGATGTACCGGATCGTGCAGCCACCTCTCCGTCCGTGAGTCAACAGATAGGGACGTTAGCAAGACAACAACCATCTGCACGAACAGTTCGACGACGTTTGCAGAAGCATCGGCTGTTAGCTCGGAGACCATGGCTGCGGTTACCCTTGACGCTGTTTCACAGACCTGATCGCCTGCGTTGGTATACTCAACGACGAACCTGGGTGCACTAATAGCAAAACGTTATTTTTACGGATGAATCCACGTTCTGTTTACAGCATCATGATGGTCGCATACGTGTTTGGTGACATCACGGTGAATGCACATTGGAAGCGTGTATTCGTCATTGCCATACTGGCGTATCACCCGGCGTGATGGTATGATGTGCCATTGACAACACGTTTCGGACACCTCTTGTTCGCATTGACGGCACTTTGAACAGTGGACGTTACATTTCAGATATGTTATGAGCTGTGGCTCTACCCTTCATTCGATCCCAGCGAAACCCTTCGCTTCAGCAGGATAATAGACGACAGCATGTTTCAGATCCCGTACGGGCCTTTCTGGATACAGAAAATGTTCGACTGCTGCCCTGGCCAGCACATTCTCTAGATCTCTCACCAACTGAAAACGTCTGGTTAATGGAAGCCGAGCAACTGGTCAGAATACGCCAGTTACTACTCTTGAACTGTGGTATCGTGTTGAAGCTACATGGGCAGCTGTACCTGTACACGCCATCCATGCTCTGTTTGTCTCAATGCCCAGGCGTATCTAGGCCGTTATTACTGGCAGAGGTGGTTGTTCTGGGTACTGTTTTCTCAGGATCTATGGACCAAAGTTACGTGAAAATGTCATCACATGTCAGTTCTAGTATATTTGTCTAATGAGTACCCGTTTATCATCTGCATTTCTTCTTGGTGTAGCAATTTTAATGGCCAGTAGTGTAGAACAATTGGAATGGTACTCAGAAGCTAGTTGGATGAACTTCCCCTTACCAGTTTTATTCAAATTCACCGGATGTGTGAGGTACGATTAGGACTTGAACAAGGAGAGGTATTTCTGAACCGCTTTCCACAAAAACGAATTTGTTAATTTTAAGGTTCCATCTTTTCGCAAAAGAATCCGATATACATTCTAAAATTAATATGCAAATAGGCTGTTACCTCCCACTGCGTTGTAAAAAGGCTCATGCCTAACTACGTCGTTCTATCAAGCCTTTGGACTGTTTACTTATTTGCACTGCAGAACTAGCAGGAGATTTGTTCTCCTACGGCAGGTCATTTCTGCTTCAGCATTTCTTGGATGGAAATACGACACTAATCAGCAGAAGTTGGACACACTACTTTTGTACGGCAAACGTCGAACAGATGCTGTCGATATGGTAATGGAAAACTTCCTGAAGAAACTGTAGTTGTTTCCTTAAGATCCTGGAAACGCATATACAACTGCAATAGTTCTCCTAAGCCCCGTGTGGTGCAGCAGGAGTTAGCACATCTTTCTTATACAGTAGTTACATAAACAGAAATCTCATCTGACCCTGTATCTACATATGTCGCAAAGGAAATGAGGTTTTATCTTCGCAGCGTGCGCCTGCCATGCTGGACATAACGACGGCACCTGCCATCTGAACTCTGCTAAGCATTGTTCAAAAAAAATGTTCAAATATGTGTGAAATCTTATGGGACTTAACTGCTAAGGTCATCAGTCCCTAAGCTTACACACTACTTAACCTAAATTATCCTAAGGACAGACACACACACCTATGCCCGAGGGAGGACTCGAACCTCCGGCGGGATCAGCTGCACAGTCCATGACTGCAGCGCCTTAGACCGCTCGGCTAATCCTTCTCGGCGCTAAGCATTGTTCTCATCGCAATTGTCCACCGGGCTGAATTGCTTTCCAACTTTAGTGCACTCCTCGGACTTTTTGCGAAAGGTTTCAACGTCACTTGTGAAAAACGTTGTATCACTGTACTTGTCTTTCCAAGGGCTACTGAATGCAATTACGAATACTACAAGTTCCCATTAAAAAAACAAAACATACTTATTTCAATATCTCGCTTTATACCATTGTTCGGAGAACTATCCGCACGAAGTATTACGTGCCCCGCATATTATCAATTGCGGACAACCTCGTTTCGGTACGTGGAACCCTTCAGGAAATAACGTTTAACGTGATTCACCATGTATACTTCGTACGGTCGCCAGTATTCAAGGAGCCTGCAGCTGAGCGAATAAGCGGTTTGTTTCGTAAGAGCGAGGCCGCTAAATCGCATTTGATTACCGGTACTGTTTGCCTTTCGCACGTTATTGTGCCAGCACGCGGTCTTGAAATAGTCCCTCCCAAACGTAGACCTCTGGTGCAGCTTTACAACGTTTATTTCCATTAACAGGAGGGGAAGCTTATAAAACGACTGCAAAATTGCGCATACATTAGTGAATAGAGTAGAGAGACAGCTTCTATAGAAGACTGCACAAAAATTCAGTCAGTCGCACTCCGCCAGTCGCCTGTCCAGTACTCGATAGTACGTCTCGATACGCAGGGTACATCGCTAATCTATATGGCTACCTGTCTTACAAATGACAGGTTGAAAAATCATCCACATAAAAAATTCGTCGTTCATCACAAGTACTGTAAATAGCAAAAATTATTGTTTTCCATTTTCTTTCGATTAGTATCATCCTAATTCGTGCAATGGTACATATGTTACAAATTATACTTGTCACTAATGCACAACGTGACGATTATTGAACTACAGGGTAAGTCACTATTGCCACCTTGAGTAACTCCGAAAGTACAATAGCAGCTGAAAAGATTGTGGGACCTAAGTTGCATGGGACAACGGGGGCCATAATATGATGTCGTTGTTTCTAGTTGGGGTCGCTTCAGAGATATGAAGGTGAACTTAGTTTTTTTTTCTTTTCTTTTTTAATGGGATGCTGTAGTTTGATACTTATTTTCTTATAGGGGCTATCGAGACGAAATCCAATGACGTGTAACAGTAAGGTCTTTGAAGGTCAACAAAGGTCACAAAGGTGGCATGAACGCGCATTTTCAGAAGGTGTTCGAAGTGATGACCATTGGTATCAGTGCCGTGCTGCAATCTTCTTATCGTGGGTTGGGTGGCATTCCTTATCACATCGGCACTTATCGAAGCACAAACTCTGACAATTCCCTCTCGTATATTGTGCAAATAGTAAATATTCGCCGAATACGGAGTATCCATCTAACTTGCCATTGACATGTGAACACTATTCGACGGCTTCGCAATACTGCACTAACAGAAACGGTAAGACTAGTATTCTCAGATCAAGCGAATGTGAATGATGCATTCCTTCGAAGAACAAGTCGATATGCTTCTCATTTACGGCGAATGCCAACGAAATTCATTGAGAGCAAGAGACTTATACGTTGAAAGGTATCCTCAACCTACTCGCCCTACACGTCGTACGTTTAGATATGTGTGTGATAAGTTGAGAACAACTGTATCTTTAACGCATCGGAAACATATCCGGCAAAGGAAAGCTACTAACGAGGAAATGGAAATTGGTACTCTTGCCACTGTGGTTCGTGATCCTTGAGTTAGTTTGCGTCAAATCGCAAGGGAATCTGGCATGAGCCAGAGCATTGTTGTTCGTTTCCTGCATCGCCACGAATACCATCCTTACCATATCAGTCTCCGCCAAGAATTAACTGGTACGTTTGTATGCGTCGCACTGAATTCTGCCGATTGGTTCAACTTTAAATTCAGAGAGATGACACAGTTATTAATTTTATTTTATTACTGATGAGGCTACATTCACGAACGATGGAAATGTTAATTTGCATAACAAGCATTATTTGGCAGCTGAAAAATCTATGTTGGATGCGGCAAGTTGCATACCAAAAAGACATTGTTTATAAAGACGTTCCACCTATACCTGAAGATATACGAGAGACAATTGTCAGAGCATGTGCTTCGATAAGTGATGAACTGATAAGGAATACCACTCAATCTGCGATAAGATGATTGCAGCACCGCATTGGTACCAATAGTCATCACTTCGAACACCTTCCGTAAACGGACGTACATGCCACCCTTGTGACCTACGTTGACCTTCAAAGACCTTACTGTTACACATCATTGGATTCGTCTCGATAGCCGCAATCAGAAAATAAGTATCAAACTATTGCATCCCATTTAAAAAAACACAGGTGACCTCCATATCTCTGAAGCGACCTCACCTAGCGACAAAAAAGCAACGTCGTCTTAGGACCCCCGTTGTCCTACGCATCTTTTATCCCACAAGCTTTTCACCTACTATCATACTTTCGGATTTATTCCAGGTGGCAATAGTTAGTGACTAATCCTGTATATCAAATATAACCGTCATAACTTCTGAACCCTTTTGCTTTAGCATGTTAAAACTGCACGGTTGGTAGGGGAGCATGATGGGAATTGGTAAGGCTTGTCTTAGCGGCGTAGCTCACTTCCATGTGGATGGGTTCGTCAATAAGCAAAATTGGCGCATTTGGGACTGTGAATCCGCATTCCACGATGGAGAAGTCTCTCCACCCTCAACGGGGTACTGTGTGGGGTCCAATGTCCAGAAGAATCGGTGCGATATTCTTTGATGTCATGGTGGCTACCGAACGGTACTTGAAGGTTTCGGAAGATGATTTCATCCCCATTGTCGAAAGTGGCTCTGATTTCGACCAGATGTGGTTCATGGAAGACGGAGCTCGACCCCGTCGAAGACGGAGAATGTTTGATGTCCTGGAGGGGCTCTTCGCGGACCGCATTCTGACTCTGGGGTACCCACAGGCCACTGGCATGGGCCTCGAATGCCCGCAATGTTCTCCGGATGTGAACACATGAGACTCCTTTTGCGGGACTATTGTAAAGATAAGGCGTACTGCAGTAACCCCAAAACCATTCCTGAGGTGTAAACAGCCATTCAGATGGTTATCGGAAACGTCGATGTTCCGATACCTCAGCGGGTCATGCAGAGCTTCGCTATTCGTCTGCGCCACATCATCGCCAAGGATGGCAGGCATATCGAACATGTCATAAACTAAATCCGAATATCTGTAGTGGCGTTTATGTGTTGAATATAATGTATGCACGTAAACATTCACGTATGCATGTTTAATACATAACTAATTTACGTTTTTTTCATATACTTCAATAAGTGTCACCCTGTAGATACAAATGAAATGGCTGTGCTGATTTTGTTGAGAGTCTCGTGTATCCTCTTTCTATTTCCAGTCTCCTTAATAAGAAAGTCTTTTCTCCCTGTTGTAGGATAAATGAAAAATAGTAAATCTCATAGCTTTACGTGAAATGAAAAAGTAGCAGCAGCGAATTCAAACAAGAGACCTCGAACTTATAAGATTACTTTATTCTTACTATACTCTGTTCAGGGTAACGATAAAATTGATGTAAGCAAACAAAAACTTGATGATTGTTCAGAAGCTGCAGCACAGGTACACCGGTGTTGTTACGCTCTTGGGAGAAGGTAATATCTACGTACTCGATATCTTGTTACTAAGTTACGTTAAATGAAACGTTAAGAAATTCTAATGTATTAACAGCCATCAACGTTTTTCTTACTCAAGCCTTAGCTATATAACTTTCGTTTCCACAAACGCGTACAGTTACAGTCTCTGTACTGTTGTGCTCTAATTGTCTCGCTGTTAATACTCAGTATGAAAATGGTTGAAGCTGCTTTCTGTTCCGTAGTGAAACACGCGTGTGGAACACAGTTGAAAAGGCTTCTTAACCCTTTTCATAAATTTGCAGAAAAGATAGGCTTTGAAGTTTTCCGAGTGCCTGTATGTCATACAATTGAGACAAAAAAACACACTGGCTGTGTAGGGGAATCGGTAGGGTATCAGAATGATAATGTGGTGCAGTTTATGGCACGCTGATATTAGTCTCGCTTTGGTCGTCTTTCTTTTCGTTTAATTTGAAATATCTACACCTCGTAATTGTGAAATTCATCATTACTTTTTATGAATATTACACGTTTCGTTGTTTCTAGTTACTTACTGCACGCGTAATTCCTGTTTTCATTTTCAATATAATGTCGTAACTACCGCTGTGTTTTAAAGGCTATTAATAAAGGTTGCTTAAATTAACAAAATATTATAATAATCTCATTTTTAGGAAAAAATGAAAAAAAAAACAAATACTTTTTATTTAGACAGCGTTCATTGTTTTGTACCACAGACGCAGTCACACGCGAACGAGAGTGATGTGTCGTAGAAACACGAAAAACAATCATTTTCACAGCATCGAGCACAGCATACAAATGCTGCATTTTTACATTTGCCCCTGTACCGTTACAATATGAACACAAACAGAACTGATCCGGATCCAAGTTAAGGGATCTGTCGTGAGACATAACAAGACTGGGATAGCTGCCAAACGTACCGGAACTATCGCAGACAGCTTTTTCCCGCGTCACATGCCGAATCCTGGCGGTATATAGAACGGCCCGTCATAAAATGAGTCCTCTGGGTGGCTTTGTGGATTCTGTTGTTGATCGACTCGTTATCAACGTAGGAGGTGGCAGTTCCGGAACTGAAATTCATTTCTCTGATTAAGATAAGGAAGGAACTTAGAGATTACCAGATAATTGACTAAGTAATAGCTTTAGTGGCTTCAGTGTTCAACAAAAAGGTGAAATCCTTGCTGTATGCTTTTGTATCACACATAGTTCGCTCAGAAAAAGTACCCTGTATTTAAGTTAGGAATTTTCATTGCTCTTGTTTCTAATTACAGTGCAGTGTTGGATGAGAAAGAGAGCAATTTATGCTTTCCGTCTGTTCGCCTGAGATACGTGCTGTATTACTGGAGTTTCGCCAAATGGTATTTCATTCTTTTTAAAAATTAAATGACGTTCGAAGCTATACTGTTTCTCCGCTCGTCTCAGTTTACGTCTGAACTGCAACTGCTGACATCATTGCAGGTTGGTTGGACCAGCTCGTTCGCCGCTGCTGTCCAAGTAAAATGCGCCGGTAAAGCTGTTATCCCGGATTATTGCTCAGTCTATGTCCGTGTCATACACCATAAAACGGTTCCTTATGATCGCACTTGACTGTTCTTGACACAGCTTGGCTTCCACGACATGTGAAAGCAAATCCAATGAGATTTAAGAAAACGTGGAAGAGTTCTTGGTGTGAAGTTTACTTCAGATTTGTTCTTGTGATTAAAAAAAAATGTCGTGTTGCTAGGGCCTCCCGTCGGGTAGACCATGCGCCGGGTGCAAGTCTTTCGATTTGACGTCACTTCGGCGACTTGCACGTCGATTGAGATGAAATGATGATGATAAGGACAACACATCGCCCTGGCCCTGAGCGAAGAAAATCTCCGACCTAGCCGGGAATCAAAGCAGGGCCCTTACGATTGACATTCTGTTGCGCTGACCAATCAGCTACCGAGGGCGAGCATTGCTCAGCTGCGCACTGCTTGAACACTGGGGACCATACAAAGTATATAAGATCCCCTATAATTTTCAAAATCTATCTTCTCGAAAACTGTTGAGATTTTCGTCTTCCGGTTTGCATAATACGTGAACAGTAAGATATATTATGCTGAATACCTTGTCTACCCTATGAAAGCTACCAATATGAATCAAATCAACGAGGGGAAGTTGATACGGTGCTCGTGTCGGCATGCTTATACAACCGGAAATTCTTAGTTGAATAACTGTGAAAATATGTTTAAGCGATTTATGTACGTCAGTGATTCGTGATTCGAACCATTTCTCTGTCTTCAATCAAGAAGAGACTATTTCTCATTCAATCCTCAGTGGTGCTGGTCTTACTCTACATACCCTTAGAAGCGTCAGAAAATGTTCAAATGTTCAAATGGTTGTGAAATCTTATGGGACTTAACTACTAAGGTCATCAGTCCCTCAACCTACACACTATTTAACCTAAATTACCCAAAGGACAAACACACACGCCCATGCCCTAGGGAGGACTCGAACCTCCGCCGAGACCAGCCGCGCAGACCATGACTGCAGCGTCCTAGACTGCTCGGCTAATTCCACGCGACATGTCAGAAAATAAAAGTGGAGATATCTAGTGTACGAAATTACACTGACTAATGTCATCGGATACCTCCTAATACAGTGTCGGACCTCTTTTCGCCCCGCGTAGTGCAGAAACTCGTATGTGTATGAAATCAATAAGTCATTGGAAATCACCTGCATAATAGTGAGCCATTGAGGCTCTATAGCCATCCATAATTTCGTACACGAACTGACCTCTTGATTATCTCCTATAAATGTTTGATGGGATTCATGTTGGGCGATCTGGGTGGCCAAATCGATCACTCGAATTGTTCGGAATGTTCCTCAAACTAGTAGCGAAGAGTTGGGTCCTGGTGACAAGATGTATTGTCATCCATAAAAATACCATGGTTATTTGAGGACATGACGTCCGTGAAGGATTGTAAATGACCTACAAGTAACCGAACGAAACCGTTTCCAGTCACTGATCGGTTTAGTTTGATCAGATGACCCAGTCTGTCACATGCAAACAGAGGCCTCACGATTATGGAGCCAGTACCAGCTTGGGCAGTGCCTAGTCGATAATTTGGTTCCGGCCCTTGTGACCGAGCGGTTCTAGGCGCTTCAGTCCGGAACCGCGCTGCTGCTACGGTCGCAGGTTCGAATCCTGCCTTAGGCCTTGATGTGTGTGATGTCCTTACATTAGTTAGGTTTAAGTAGTTCTAAGTATAGGGGACTGTTGACTTCAGATGTTACGTCCCATAGTGCTTAGAACCATTTGAACCATTTGATAATTTGGTTCCATGGCACCAAGGGGTCTGTGCCACACACTAACTTGACCATCAGTTCTTATCAACTGAAATCGGGACTCATCTGACCAGATCAGGTTTTCCAGTCGTCTAGGGTCCAACCAATATAGTATGAGCCCAGGAGGGGCATTCCAGGCGATGTCGTGCTGTTAGAAAAGGCACTCGCGAGGGTCGTCAGCTGCCATAGCACATTAACGCCGCTCTCTCCTATCGGCTACGTTCGTCGCATGTGCCAGACTGATTTCTGCCGTCATTTCACGCAGTGTTGCTTGTCTGTCAGCACTGACAACTCTATTCAAATGCCGCTGCCCTCAGTCGTTAAGTGAAGGCCGTCGGCCACCGCGTTTCCTGTGCTGGGAGGTAATGAATGAAATTTGGTATTCCCGGCACTCTCTTGACACTATGGTTCACGTGAAACGTTGTCACGTGAACCACCTGAGCGCAAATGACAGTTCTGCCTGTGCACTGCTGTTTTATACCTCGTGTACACGACACGATCGCCATCTGTGTTTTGTCATCTCAGTGTAAAGATGTCATAAAGATTGGCAAGAGGTGTGTGGCAGCCTCAGCGACAGAATTTTTTAATAAGCTGGTCTGTGACTGAGCTGTTATGGATGATGCATGCAGTTCATCAGCCGGATAAGAGTAACTTTCAACAGCTATGATTCTTATTATTTTTTATTTATTAGAGTCCTCATAATATTCAGTAATCTGCGAAGTGTTAATAGTTGTTTTCTCTGTAGGAATTTGTTTATTTATTTGATACCATATTCAAAAAAACTAAGTCGTCTGACTTAACATATACATATACACCAGTCACCTTAAGGTGACGTAAATGATGGTTAGGAAAAAACAGTATTTATTAACAATTTTTTCCAACATCTGGGGAGTTATCTAGTTATTGAAGAGTCCCTTTAATTTGAACAGTGGTTAGTAATAACTGACGAAAAATAAAAAGTGATACTAAGTTGGACGGAAACTGATGCTGAGTGAGCGGTAGGGGGTGGTGATTATGCAGGTGGTTGCGGCGCATTCAGCCGGCTGCAGCGTCACCTGTCTGCAGTGTATTGTGCTGGGAAACGCAGACGCTAATTGGGCCATTTTCAGGATACCGTAGACATCAGCTGTGCTTTGTTCGAGCTGTTGACTGAGAAGGCTGCGCATAATATAATCCGATCTGGCATGGCTCCAGGGGGATCCTCCATACGCGTTAAAGTGGATAACCCGTTAACACACCAGTTTCATTTCTCTCACAGGCGGCGCACCGGTACGCTGATACGCTCTCGATCATTAGCTAACATTAACAACTCGGTGCCTCTTCATCTGTTGTTACTCAGTATATTTCCTCAGACGCGCACAACATATTTTAACCTTGCTCCTCTTCTTTAATGAACCGAATGATATCTAACAGCATACTACCCACAAATCACTGGAAGTTACAAGAATTATAAATCTAGTTTCTCTTTGTTCACCTACGGTTACATTTCCACCAGGATTATACGAGTAAATCAGGTGGTTGTAACTAACGTGTAGTTACTCACTGAGGTCCAGTGTAGGCTACAACAGTAGTACGGTACCTAAAATTGGTAGTTATGCTAATGTGTTAATGCGAAACCGATTTATGCTGGAAAAAAGTTAGTTCCTATTTTGGCCACCAGGAGCAAATCTGCCGCTGTACATTGTATGACGGTATGCCGTTCGTGCTGTTATCTGACGAGACATAACGTGAGTCAACAGTACGACTATCAAAAAGAGAGACATATGCTGTTAGTGAAACTGTTTTATGTGAACAACATCAGTAACATTGCTGCACTGAGGGAGTATCGCAGACTGAGAGGTCTGAGGACAGGCGCGATGTCACTAAATAGTTCAACGAAGGTGAAAATGTAATTCGCGTGCAAGGGTGAGCTTGGTGTGTCATCTGGTTCAGACAGGCGCAGTCATGGTACACCTGTCAGGTGTACCATGAAGTGCCTGGCACAATCGAACACCAAATTCAGAATGTTGATGCGTTAAACGCAGAGGGAAGAGCGGATCAAAAGCCCTTATGAGAGGGAGAAAGTGTCTGATGACATCACACAAAGAAGTGATCCCGATAAGGAAGACACAAGGCCTGCAGCATTAGATTTCACATGAGCTCTGATAGCACAGCATTGCATAGTAGAGAATCAAGGATGTTTGGGAAACGGAACAGAATAAAATCGATACATTTGAGATGTGGTAATAAGGGATAGCAGGGGTAGATAACATTCCGTCGGAGTTTATAAAATCATTGGTCGGAAATGGCATCAAAACATATATTCGAGGAGCGTAGAGTTCGTCTCTATGAGACTGATGACACACCATAAGACTTTCGAAACAATATCATTCACACAATTCTGAAGATGGCCACGGTAAGTAGGTTCGAAAACTATCACATTCTCAGCTTAACGTCTTACGTAACCAAGCTGCTGAGAAGCATAGTATACAGAATATTTTAGGATCTTTTAGATGATGATCAGTTTGGCTTTAGGAAAGGTAAAAGAATCCAGAGAGGCAGTTCTGACTTCGTGCTTGATAATGGAAGCTAGACAAGAAAAATTAGCTCATAAGATTTGTCGATCTAGAAGAAACATTCCACAGTTGAAATGGTGCCACATTTTTCTAAATTCTGAGAAAACTGACTAAGCTGCATGGAAGAGCAAGCACAAAGGCTTCCGATTAAAAAGGATGTCAAATGTGATGCAGTCTTTGGCCGCCTGTGTTCAATCTATATAAATCGAAGGAGCAATGTCGGAAATAAAGAAAGGTTCAAGAGTGGGATTAAAATTCAGAGTGAATTATAAGATTTACTGATGTCACTACTGTCGACAGTGAAAGTGAAGAAGAATTATAGGATCTGCTGAATGAAGTGAACGGTCGATTGAGGAGAGTATATGGATTGAGACTAAATGGTTAAAATTTCAATGTAATGAGAAGTGGCAAACATGAGAATAACGAAGAGCTTAAAATCAAAATTGGTGGTTACGAAATAGACGTAGACCACGTCTTCTACTTTGGAAGCTAAATAATTCATGATGAACGAAGCAAGGAGTACATAAAAAGCGGACTAGCACCGGCAAAAAGCCATTCCACACCAAGAGAGGCCTACTGGTATCAAACATAGGCCTTAGTTTAAGGAGGAAATGTCTGAGAACATAACTTTGGAAAACAGTATTATATAGTTGGAGATTGGAAGAACCGAAACAGAAGAGAATCGATGTATTTGAGATGTGTCTGGCGAATGTTGAACATATATGGACTGATAAGGTAAGGAATGAGAAGGTCCACTGTAGACTCGGAGAAGAAATGTACAGGAGCTATTCAGAAAGTAAATTCCGATGGGGTGTGAAATGGAAACCACAGTGAAAAGTCGCTGATGCATTGAGCAGTGCCTCTAGTATGCCCGTCGATCGCATCATTTCGATCTTTTCAGTTCTGAGCACAGAGTGAACACGTAAGGATGCATAGAACGATAGTGGCTCCTGCCAAGTATGAGAGCCTGGTGTGAGTTTTCACCTGATGCCATGCAGCCGACATAACATAGCTGTAATGCGTTTTCTTCTGCATGTCAATTCTCGGCCGCACTCTTCAGGGGCAATGAAGATGCGCTCGCAGTGCTTTCGATGGGAAGTGTTTGCTCACCCACAATAGACCCTCCCTGAGTTTCATATCTGCTCGCGTGAGCCACTGGCTATGAAGATACTGTTCTGGTACAGACAACAAGCTGTAGACCAGCGTACAGAATTTGAAGGAAGCACAGGCTTTTGCCTTCTGTGACGAGGGTATTGGAAAGTTGGTACATCGCTACGACAAATGTCAAAATCGGAGCGGCGATTATGTAAACGAGTAGCTGGAAGGCTTACCTAACTGTTGCAAATAAAACATTTTTCTATTTTGTGACCGATCGGACCTTACATTCCGAATAGACCTCGTACATAAAGATAAAAAGAAGGGATGGGAAGATAGGATATCTGTTATGTTATCAGGGAGTAACTTCCATGGTGCTAGAGGGAGCAGCAGAGGGTAAAAACTGTAAAGGAAAACAGGATGGAAATACATCCAGCAAATAATTGAGGACGGGGGTTCAAGTGATATTCTGAAATATAGACGTCGGCGCAGGAGAGGAATTCGTGGCCTACCGCATCAAATTAGTCAGAAGACTGACGACTCAAAGAAAAGCATTCCAGTAGAACAGGATACTAAGTACTGATATGGTGGCTTGCGGTGTACATATGTAGAGGAAGTTGTAGATCGACCTCGTAGTGAGTCATCACCACATGAATGGAATACGTTTCACAGTAACTCGTTAACTGACCAGTCAAGGAAGGAGTTCAACATGTGTATCGTAGCGGTAATATCATCCGATCAAAGGCATTTGGGCACTTATTAGCGGACATTAATATGGGATGCATCGACTTTCTCACTCATCCAGAAAGCGTCCATTCGGTTCAGGTGGGGACCTGGACAGGTCAGTCCATTTCAGAAATATTGTTGCCCATAGACCATTACGTGGCAGATGTCCTTCATGGCGGGTCATTGTCATCTTGATACAGTCATCGTCTCCGAACTGTTTCTCTTCTAAACGTAGCACAAAATGCTGCAAAATGTGTTCACACGCTTCCGCATTGACCGTTTCCTTAACATGATGGTGAATAACGATCTGCAGGCATTGGCCAAGACCCATATCCTTCTATAGTGTTTCCAGAGAATACAGCATTGGCTCAAGAATTGTGTGGATTATGATGAGCTGCTCTACCATTATACCTCATTATTCTTAAATCACTAGGCATAGCGACTGTGCTAGAGAGACTGGTAGTAGCACAACTCACTAGCGATTCAATTCCCTAATTTCATACGATTTTCGGCAACCACCCGCCGTACTGTTCGACGTTCCCTGACCGTTAGAACATGAGGGCGATCTGTTCTTGGTTTTGCTGTGGTTCTTCCTTCGCGTTTCCAGTTTACAGTCACTTCAGCAATAGTCGAATTTTGCAGCTGTAGAAAGACTGAAGTGTCCCAGATGCATTTGTTGATGGGGTGACATCCAGTAACTAGTTCACTTTCGCAGTCAGTGAGCCCCGTGTCCACTGCTTCTCTACTGACAACAGGGTAGTCCCAACCTGCTTTTATACTTGCGGGTGCGCATCTCGTGTCATCTACTGGTCGGTTCCACATCACAATGGGGTGTCCAGAAACTTTCGGACAGTGTATTCAAAAGGGAGATGGACTGAGGGCACTTTTATAGAAAAGGAGGTAGATGTAGATGGGAGATATGATAATGTGAGAAGAATTTGATATAGCACTGAAATAACCACAGTCGAAACAAAGGCCCCAGCAGCAGACGCTACTCCGTCAGAACTACTGATAGCCTTGGAAGAGCCAGCCATAACATAACTCTTCCATGTGGTGTGCAAGATATATGAGACAGACGAAATACCATCAGACATCAACAAGCATGAAGTAATTCCAATTCCAAAAAAAGCAGATGCTGATAAGTTTGAAAATTACCGAACTACAGTTTAATAAGTAATGGCTGTTAAAACTAACATGAATTCTTTAAAGGAGAAAGGAAAGACTGGTAGAACCAGACCTTGGGGAATATCAGATTGCGTTTCGCAGAAATGTAGGAACAAGCGGGTCAGTATTGACCCTACGACTTACTTTAGAAGATATGTTAAGGAAAAGCAAACCTACATTTATAGCATTTGTAGACTTATAGAAAGTTTTTTTATATAGTTGACTGAAATACTATCTTTGAAATTGTGAAGGCACCAGTGGTAAAATACTGGGAGCGAAAGGCTATTTGCAGCTTGTAGTTGTAAGAGTCGAGGGGTATGAAACGGAAGCAGTGGTTGACAACGGAGTAAGGCGGGGTTTTAGCCCATGCCCTATGTTGTTCAATCTGTGCATTGAAAAAGCAGTAAAGGAAACCAAAGAAAACTTTGTAGAAAAAAGAAACCTTAAAGTTTGTCGATGACATTGCAAGTATGTCAGAGGCAGCAAAGGAACTGGAAGAGCAGTTGAACGGAATGGACAGTGTCATCAACAAAAGCCAAACGAGGATAATGGGATGTAGTCGAATTGAATGAGGTGAGGCTGAGTGAATTAGATTAGGAAATGAGACACTTAAAATAGTACATGAGTAATGCCATTTGGGCAGCAAAATAACTGATGACGGCTGAAGAAGAAAGAACATAAAATGTAGACTGGAAATGACAAGAAAAGCATTTCTGAAGAAGAGAAACTGGTTAACATCGAATATAGATTTGAGTGTTAGGAAGTTTGTTCTGAAGGTATTTGTATGGATTGTTGCCATGTATGAAAGTGAAACATTGATAATAAACATTTTAGACAATAATGGAATACAAGCTTTGGAAATGTGATGGTACAGAAGAATGTTGAATATTAGATGGGTTGATCACGTAACTAATGAGGACGTACTGAATAGAATTGGGGAGAAAAGAAATATATGGCACAACGTGACCAAAAGAAGGGGTCGGTTAACACGGCACGTTCAGGGACATCAAGGTATGTTTAGCCTTCTGGAAGGCGCGCCTGTTCTTGTCACACGAACAGGCGCACGTTGTAAAATTTACAACATTGACATTTATCAGTAAAAACAAGCATGTGCTGAACCAACTACAATATTTATTGAAGAAAACCGTTCACATTTTCTATCTTCAACGTTTATAGGAAAACCTCTTGCTCTTTTAGTTCTTTCAATAGAAATTTAGCCAGTTATACCATATGTACACTTTCATAACACCTTCCACAGACAACTTTTTCCCTAGTGCGCCGTTTACCACTAAAGTTATTACATATATCAATTTAACTGATGTGGATCAATTTTTTAACGTCGATAAAGGATACACGTCCCACGTTTTTTGCTGGAGGATCAGGTTGCTGATTTCGGAAGTTGATTCTTCAGCACGAAACTGCATAAGAAATGCTTTGAGATTGGTGGCAATTATTTGAACTGAGCTCTAGATGAGAGTTGTTATTTCATAAGATCTTCTGGTAGCTTCTTGAGATAAATACGTCTTCGTGAAGTAACTTCACGCTTTGTGGAGGAAGACAATATTTGTGAATTAATTCCAGCATGTTCAAAAAAATGAAAAAATATCCAATGGTCATCTCTTTGTAATTACTGATACTAAGTAATAGGCGCACATTTTATTTACAACGTCAACTACACTTTTTGTCACATTGTAGCGAGCTATGATTTCAGGTTTGTGTGCGTCTTCGTCAACTGACGCCGTGTTATGCGTAGTAGACACAAGTGTGGCAGCACGGTTGTTATGAGGTACATATGGTCTTATCATGCTGACATATAAGCACTGCACATCGGATTTCTCTTGTCTGGGAGAAATTCTGCAGGAATTTCGTGTCTGTTCTTCCTCATTGTACCAATGCAAGGGATTTTCCTCTGCAGAAAATATTCAGAAAGGAGGTAGCAGGTGTGTAAGAGGTCGATGACTAAGGAATTTATTGCTAGCGCACTCGAGCAGATGTAATTTCGATGGGTTGCTCACTCGCTGCCTGCGATATGTAAGCTATAAGAGACTCGCAGACCAAAGAGCAGTATTGACTGCAGTAGTAGGAGTGTCGTCTGCAGTAGGAGCAGTGTCAACAGTAGTGGTGGTAGCTCGCAGTCGGGCGGTTGGGCCGGTCGTTCCTGAGCGATCTAGTACAAGAAAACAATACCGTGTGAAAAAAATAACTTTAACAACCACAGTGGTTTACTATGAAATGGAAATTTCAGCATCAGAATGAACGAAAGAAAATGCAATACCTTGTCATGAAAAGTAAATGGGTCGAAATTAACAAGCATTATCAAGAATATACTGCACACACCGTATGATAGCAGCCTTGACTATTTATTTTTCTTTCAGGATATGAGGCGATTGTGGCAGGCTGTCAGAGAAAACTGTTAATTTTAGTGACGAAATATGCTAGAAGTAAGAAACTCTATAATATATGAAATACTGAATGATAATGAATAGGTGTATGAAGAAATTGGTAATATGAATAATGAATAATGAAGAGTCTATTTTTTGCTGATGATAATAAATGATCATAAATAGTTCTATAAGGAATATGGTTACATGAATAACGAAGTTTGTCTTTGCAGATGATGATAATGATGAACTGTATATATTTTCTATTAGTTAAGAGATACTACGTAGTTATTTAATAATTTCTTGCAGTCCTTTTTGATAGTACGTCATGTGTCGCATAGTATAATGACTGAATGTTTTGGGAAAGACAGAGTACATACATATTAAGTACACGATTCATTACCTGTTAATTCGAAGTTTACTACTTTTCAGCATAATATACATTTGTTCTCTCAGCTCAATAATCCACATTGTATTTATTCCAGGAGAAGCTTTTCATGATATTAATAGGCCACAAGCACTTAGTTATTAAACCTGTTCTAGTACTTGCAATTTTTTTACACAGCGGTGTCTTTCAGTCGGCCGCGGTGGCCGAGCGGTTCTAGGCACTACAGTCCGGAACCGCGCGACTGCTACAGTCGCAGGTTCGAATCCTGCCTCGGGCATGGATGTGTGTGATGTCCTTAGGTTAGGTAGGTTTAAGTAGTTCTAAGTTCTAGGGGACCGATGAAAAAAATGGTTCAAATGGCCCTGAGTACTATGCCACTTAACTTCTGAGGTCATCAGTCGCCTAAGACTTAGACCTAATTAAACCTAACTAATCTAAGGACATCACACACATCCATGCCCGAGGCAGGATTCGAACCTGCGACCGTAGCGGTCCCTCGGTTCCCGACTGTAGCGCCTAGAACCGCACGGGCACTCCGGCCGGCGGGGGACCGATTACCTCAGATGTTAAGTCCCATAGTGCTCAGAGCCATTTGAACCATTTTTTGTGCCTATCATTCATGAATGTGCTCACATATACTCTACTTGTTTCATAACCTTTCTACAGCTGACTCATGACGAATGATATTAATAATCCTTATTTCCAGCAATCAGTCAAAAGCAAAAATTTTCATGCCTCAGCAATTGACTATGGATCCCAACGCAATGAATGCATTGCTAGCACAAAATAAAAAAAAATATTATTACCAGTCCCAACTATAACTAGTATACAACTAAATAATGCTACCAGCTTAAAATATATTTCTAGACGTAAATATAATACAAATTTTTCCAATGTATTGATTCCATTATGTCTATGTATTATTGGACTAAACACCTTGAATACTAGTTATAATGTCTTTTAAATATGTCTCATGTCGCTTGCATGATGTCAAATATATTCACTAGCAGCTTGATGCTACACGCAGTAACTCCTGTTTTGAATCATGACTTCTGAATAATGTATAATAAATCCTTTTTAACTGGCCAACGAGTGCCAATAACTGTAATGAGATTACTTATGATGCCAATAATTACTGCAATGAGATGACTTATGATGACAATAATTACTGTAATGAGATGACTTATGAGTAATGTTTTATAATACTACACAAATGCTTTGTAACTAGCCAACGAGTGCCTATAACAGTAATGAGATGACTTGCTGTTGTTGTTTTGGTCTTCAGTCCTGAGACTGGTTTGATACAGCTCTCCATGCTACTCTATCCTGTGCAAGCTTCTACATCTCCCAGTACCTGCGGCAACCTACATCCTTCTGAATCTGTCTAGGGTATTCATCTGTTGGTCTCCCTCTAAGATTTTTACCCTCCACGCTGCCCTCCAATACTACACTGGTGATCCCTCGATGTCTCAGAACATGAGATGACTATGATGTCAATAATTACTGTAATGAGATGACTTATGAGTAATAATCTATAATACTACATAAATGCTTTGTAAATGGCCGAAGAGTGCTAATAATTATTCAAATCGTATGATACAGTAGTGTACTTATGAACGATGACTAGCATAAGACTTAACGTATCCTTCACCTTCTGATCAAATTATCACCAATTACTACGATATCTTTATGTCCTGTCCATCCTCATGATCATGGAGCACTATATTTGATTTTTGCACTAGTTCTACGTTGATGTAAGAGTATGGATTCTACAAGAATGTGGTGTTGACGTCAAGCTGTCTACCTTTCTGACCGAAGGAGATGTCATTATGATCCTACTGTTTGGTGTACCTAATGTACTACCAAAATGTTAACATACAATATTGATACAACATTTCAGTGTCTTGGCTACACTGATAAATAATGAAGGGAAGAGAGCTTCAAATTGTCTCACTTGGTGCTGTACTTCTGTAGAATGATATGGACTTTTACTGCAGCTATGTGTAACTCACTGTGCTACAACCATGATGCTATCGTTCCATTTCTTTCCTAGTTGTTGTAAAATGCTTAAGACCTATACAGTGCGAATGCTCTCTATTTCATTTTTTAGTATGTTCTGTACGCATTGTGTATACACTTTGTCATTTCTTAATATGTCCTGTACTCAGTGCATGTGCACTCTATTTCATTTACTAATACGTTCTGTACCTATATTATTTATCAATAATATTATATATATGTATATACACTGTGACTGTAGACTTAGTAAACTAAATAGATTATAGAAAAATTTGTTGCTCATGGCAAGTCCAATTGACTCACCATCGCTGCCAAATTTCTATCCCTCCAAGTGGAGGGTTATGTAAGAGGTCCGCAAGCCAAAGGTTGCTTTTCATTGGCAGGACACTTAGAAGATGCAACGAGTCCACTAAAGAGACAGCTTACACCACACTCGTTCGTCCTCTGTTAGAATATTGCTGCGCGGTGTGGCATCCTTACCAGGTGGGATTGACGGAGGACATCGAAAGGGTGCAAAAAAGGGCAGCTCGTTTTGTATTATCACGTAGTAGGGGAGAGAGTGTGGCAGATATGATACGCGAATTGGGATGGAAGTCATTACAGCAAAGACGTTTTTAGTCGCGGCGAGATCTATTTACGAAATTTCAGTCACCAACTTTCTCTTCCGAATGCGAAAATATTTTGTTGAGCCCAACCTACATAGGTAGGAATGATCATCTAAATAAAATAAGAGAAATCAGAGCTCGAACAGAAAGGTTTAGGTGTTCGTTTTTCCCGCGAGCTGTTCGGGAGTGGAATGGTAGAGAGATAGTATGATTGTGGTTCGACGAACCCTCTGCCAAGCACTTAAATGTGAATTGCAGAGTAGTCATGTAGATGTAGCTGTAGATGTAGATGTCTAAGGAATTTATTGCTAGCGCACTCGAGCAGCTGTAATTTCGATGGATTGCTCACGCGCTGCCTGCGATATGTAAGCTGTAATAGAATCGCAGACCAGAGAGCGCTGTCGTCTGCAGTAGAATGAGTGTCGGCAGTAGTAGCGGTAGCTCGTCGCCGGGTGGTTGGGCCAGTCGTGCCTAAGCGATGTAGTATAAGTTAAAAGCAGCCATGCGCGTATCTAATTCGTTACAACTAATTTTTGTACTATTGTTATATCAAGTCCCGCATAATTGTTTTTTTTAGTAAGACAATCTTATTCTTTCTTATAAAATTAACTTTTGAAAATCATTCATCTGAATTTAAAGAATTTACTAATTCCTCCAATCCATGGTCATCCCGATTACCGTAAAGAAAAATCAGTTGTTTCTTTTTATACATGACAAATCTAGCAGGCAGCATTGCACTGGGCTGTGGCAGAAAAAATGCTTATAAGAGAGATGTATACGTGTTATCCGGCGACTTCATTGAGGTAAGAATTTTCAGTTTATTCAGAATGATGTTTCAGGGCCGTGACGCAGCACTGCTGACGTCCAAATTTGCCAGTTTAGATTGACAGTCAGTTAATTATTGAATGGTTATATATGATTCACATTTTTTATTGGGAGGTTAGTCACGTCATTATTGCGAGGTTACGGAATAATAAACTGTTTGGAGGTTACACTAAATGTGAATGTCATACGTATAATTATACATATTTATTCCTGTTGGGAGATTACAGGTGTACCAATTATCTGTTATGAGGTTCCTGGTAGAGGCTGCTGTAAGCACCAGAGGTCTATATCCTGAGGAGTATTAGATGCCCGTTATTGCCCTTCTCGTTGCGTGATGCAGTAAATCTCCAGATTAATGCAATAAAATGTTTTTGTATCACACTGTGCAAATATTGCTATCCCATATTTAGCTAGCATGCTGAGCACGTACTGAATCCATCTACAGCAGCCTCTGAAAGGGTGAAGCATTTCACCTATCAGTTTTCCTCCTGTCGCTCCTAGTTTCCATCAAACTGGTTACACCTCAGGAGTAGGTTTGGGTTGTCTGGGGAGAGGAGACCAGACAGAGAGGTCATCGGCCTCATTGGATTAGGATGTCGGCCGTACCCTTTCAAAGGAACCATCCCGGCATTTTCCTGGAGCGATTTAGGGAAATCACGGAAACCCAAAATCAGAATGGCCGGACGCGGGATTGAACCGTAGTCCTCCCGACTGCGATTACAGTATATCAACCTTTGCGCCACCTCACTCGACCACCTTAGGAGAAACGGAAACCTTTTGTCATTGCAGCCCTATCGAGTTGCATTACTGTTCCATCCGCCGCCCAGAGTTCCAGCACAGAAGGTGACGACCTTTTCTTTTCCAGTCAAAACAAGAACCCCAAATGCAGACATTATTTCATGTCTTGATGTCACTTTCTTGTCTCTTTTGCTCTACAAATGATGCGTTTCTCGCTGTTTTGTTAGTAAATCCAAGGTCAATTCTTTTCAGAAAATCCCTCACGTTTCTCTGTGGCCCTGGAGGAATTTTGCACGATGTTTTTCTCTTCGTTTTTGACGGATAGCACACACGTCATTACACCTATGCGTAGATTTCTCTTCCCCAGTGAAAATCTCCCGCGTATCTGCTATGTCTTTGAGATCATCACAAGCCTCACCTTCTAGATCTGATTCATAACCTTAGTCCTCATATTCAGTGTTTACATAATTTAAGTCCACTTCACTTTCCTCCAAGTCTTAAGTCTGGATAAACTTCATCATCACTTTCTTTGAGTAGTTTGCGAATTTCCTCGTCTGATACACCCTTTGAACTATAATAAAATCAAAATAATTGAAATTTATAAATTTATAGAGATGTCAGTATAACCAAATTAACGTTTAATGTGCATCTATACAAAATAAAAAACAACGATTAAGCATAGTTAACTTTTTAATACACCTACCTCTGCAAGGCTATTGCTACCGCTGGAACAATGCTTGCAACTGCCACACCAGCAGGCGCACGTTGCACTTTTTACAGAACTCAACACCTCGCTACTTAGAATTCACGAAACAGACTGAGAGGGCTAACTAAAGAAACTGAAACCGCCTAAACATTGTCGAGAAAACATCAGCAGTGGAATACATGGAAGCGATTGCGCAATAGCTCAAGTTCAAGGCATCGATTAGACATAAAAACCACTGCTGTACTTTTTACAACAGCGCACCCGCTCGAGGGTTAGTATTGGAGGGAAGTGTGGAGGGTAAAAATTGTAGAAGGACACCAAGAAATGAATAGAGTAAGCAGATTCAGTAGGGCGTACGTTGCAGTAGTTATTCGGGGTTGTAGAGGATCGCAGAGGATACAGTAGCTTGAAGAGGTGCATCTAACCAGTCTTCGGACTGAGGAGTACAACAACAACAACAACAACAATTCACATTTTGAGAGTATTTTTTGGCTTATTAGCCGACGATTTCCTACGTTTAGCAGTCCTTTCACCCGGTGATTAATTACTAAGAAGTCGATGTCGGTATCGATGCGGTCTGTACAAGCCAAGGATGCAATATATACAAAAAGAATTTCAAAAAAAGTAACGTTAAAGTGTATAAAATTCTAAATACCAATCATGTAATTATGTGAATGCTCTTTGGTAATAGTTTATGGCTCGTGCGGCTGCAGGTCTTCTTCGCCTAGTATAAGCAGTGATATTACTATGCGTATGACGTGAAACCCCGTTCATTAGGAGCAGTGTTCCGAGACAAATCCACCAGAGTGATGGAACGGCTTCCAGGCTCAAGTGAATGCTCCGTCCTTCACAACGGAGATATTCGTTACGCGCGCCAGTGGAACGATGTACGTACTATGGTAGAGGTATAAATGAGTCTCTTACTGCAATCTTTTGTATTATGTGCACAAAGGATGGAGCAGTAAAACAGAGAACGAAACAGGCGCCTAGTAATATCTACGATAACAATAAGTTAATTCTCCTGCCGGATAACAACGAATGAAAACACAACGTGACGCGCTACCGGCAACAAACACTAAAACAAACACAAAAGATCCTGAAGCGATGGTTGTTTGAAGGATCGTTTAGTGAATAAAGTGTTATTTTCCATCGATTTAGAGGATAATTAATCCTGTGACCATTGTTCAAATTGGTAACAGCAGTCAAAGAGGACAGAAATTTTTCAGTTGGTATGATAGCTCACTGGTTTTTAAAATAATACTCACTTTACCTTTAAACTTTATCTAAATAGTAAATAAATCCATTCTGTTTTATATACTTTTCTTTCATGCCTCGTATTGTTCCCAATTGTCACGTCAAATTCAGTACATATTTCTTTCATGGAAACTTATTTCCTCAAACTTTCTGCCGGTTGACATTATTTCTATTTCGATATGCACGGATCTCTACATGACTTACAAAAACAAGTGGCTGCATAAGAAATTAATTAATGTTTTATGTGAAACTCATAATTAAATACTATGTCCTGCACTCATAGCAAAACCAACTAACCGTCATCATTTTCGGGTTATACGTGTCTCGCACAATACTACTTCACACAATGTAGCTGATTATTTCATGTACAGATAGAATCTGGTGTATTAACTGTTGAAAAGTAACAACTCGTCCTAGGGACGTCCATATGGGTTTCCGTACAGTTACTACGCATCTCATTCCACTCAATTTTTCTTTGTTATTTGGTTTCAGTATCTTACTTCTCAATGTGTCTGATGACACAAATCCATTGGTAACCACGACCAAGTTGTTTATTGTGAAGAGTCTCTGTCTCAAATTTGAAGAAAAGAAAGAGGAATATCAACATACGCATGTACGCATTGGAGGTAAACACAGAAGCAAGGTTTTCTTGCTCATAAACCACACCGCACATACATAATGTGCAACTTATTCGTGACTACCTTGAAGAGATATTTTAAAGATTTAACAATTTTAACTACTGCTAAACAGTAAATATGTCATGTAATGGAGTTCTCCGGAAATCTCGTATTCCCTTTATAACTCAGTATGTAAACTGAGATGAATATATAACAAGCCTGGGCAGAGTTATGACAGATTATGAGATCGTTAGTAGGAACGAGAGAGGAGAACGGTTCCTTGAGTACTGCAATATGTTGAGGGTGTGATAGCAGATGTGTAGTTCCCGACACAAAAGAGCAGGAGGCACATTTGGAAAAGGGCTGCCGTCATAGTGGAGCAACATGGCGCCGCGAGCAGAGCAGCCCTAACAAAACAAATCACTACTGTTCACTGTGCATGATTACAGTAGCGTTGCACCCTGAGTGGCGCTCAGCGAATCATTCTAATTTCACAGCGCGGCGACCACAACGCTCGAGTGACTCCGGCTGCGTTCGGACAACACCGGATCCGCTCCAGGCTAATGCCACTGTGAAAAGGCTCGGCCGATTGCCTTCCCCTTCCTCGACAAAATTCGAGCTTGTGCTCTGTCTACAATCATCTCGACGTAGAGAGAACAATAAACCCAATCTTCCTCACCTCCTTCCTTAACTATGGGTATAACTCATCTCCAAAGAATACAGAAAGCTAAACGACTGGTGTCTTTGGTAGCGGATAGTCTGTCAGTGAGCGGATTCCTCTAAGAAGAATGAAATTCAATCGTCTCTTTCTTTCCCATGTCCTGCAAAATCGATTGTAATGAATTTCCCCCGACGATTTGAATCTGCCTGTAATACAACTGAGTGAAAATTTTTATGACTACAAATTATTGCTCCAGAATTTTCTGACCGATTTAGAAGAGTATGTTATTTGTCAACATTACTGATGTATTTGGAAAGTTGTGAATGATATATAACAGTATCTGTAACAGTATTTAGAAAGGCGCAATGCCATGTAGGGGGCCTGGAAGCTATCCGACAATACTTTGTCACTTGCCTCCACAGTTCTTACAACGATTGTGAATCCTTTTGTGAAGGTCAGAGTCATGTCTCGAAAACTTATTCTGCTTTATAGAAGCCAATAACAACTCTCGTTTCACCGCTATCGATGTCCCTTAAAAATGGCATTATATCATTGTAAAATACCTGCAGGTGATTTAATATCCGTTACATATGGAAGTTTCGCCTGTTAATGATGTGGCTTCTCTTCGCATACTATCATTTGCCAGGATCTTGTTTCTATGTCTGAAAACGTGCATGAGCTACGAGTTATGTTCCGAATATTTTATTCTATCTTTTCCGCGCGTGTTCGGGACGAAGCGCTTTACATACGATCCATTTTCTCTAGACAGGTAAAAGATAGTGACATCCTTCTGCCCTTTGAAAAATAATCCAGTATGTTAGCTAAATCCGATGCTCTGAAGCATATGACCCAAAATGCCCAAAACAAAAATTCATAGCGCTTCCTATTTCTCAATGGAAACTTTTCAAAATTCTTGCATTCTGTGGCGGCTCGTGAGTATAATAATAATACCCATAATTTGTACGAGAAAGGAAAGAGTTGTTTTTGTGCAATTTTGTTGTTTTGTACATAATTATGTAAAGATTAGGGCAAGAACGGAATAGTGTTTAAGTTTTCGCTACTCTTCGTTTCATATTTTTGTGTAAGTAGGGAGTTTCCGTGCTTCTTTGGTTTTCTGCAGACAAATCCACAAGAACCCTGTCACATGTATTAACTGACGAATTAACTTCCTGGTTTAAAAACAGACGGTTCTAGGCACTACAGTCTGGAACCGCGCGACCGCTACGGTCGCAGGTTCGAATCCTGCCTCGGGCGTCGCCGAGCGGTTCTAGGCGCTTCAGTCCGGAACCGCGCTGCTGCTACGGTCGCAGGTTCGAATCCTGCCTTGGGCATGGATGTGTGCGATGTCCTTAGGTTAGTTAGGTTTAAGTAGTTCTAAGTTCTAGGGGACTGATGACCTCAGAAGTTAAGTCGCTTAGTGCTCAGAGCCATTTGAACCGTTTTAAAAACAGACATTCTTACGTTGCACTCACAACAACTTACATATCTTATACACTTTTCTGTTAAATGTTCGCTTGCAGTCACGCTTACTTGATATCGTAATTTTCACAGGCCACGAATCTGGTTTGGGAGGCCCTAATTCCTCTGCGTCAAACTTTTCCTGGTAATTTTCTTTTCTGTCAGCATTTCAGATTCAACAGAGTTCCTGTTGACAATGTACACGAAAGCCAGTTCCTGCACAGTAAACATTAGACTCCAAATACAAACTGCCGCTTGTGGGAATGATTACATTCAGGTAGTGGCACCTGCCAACACGGTCACTTGACTAGAATACAAACGAAGCGCTGAGAACCGCCAAAAGCACAGAGTCGTTGATCTCACATTTAAGTGAATGTCAGCTTTTCGTGACTGTTCACGTGTAGAATGAGGACCTACAGCACAGATAAACCTTACCTACCACATGACCAACAGATGTCAGAAGCTTGACTAAATGCTACAACGTCACAATCGACATGATGTGCTTTGTGGTCCTCAGCACCTCAAATGGATTACTGTATGATAATATCCAGACTTTAATATACTATGATTTATTCAGAATCCCACAAAATGAGTTTTCCTATCTTCATAATCATAACGTATGCTGATGTCTGATCTAATGTGAGTATATAGTGAGTTAACTGGCATATCTGATGAGTGTGCTGCCATATAGTGAGATTTACGCCAAGCGATTGGGGATTAAAGTCTGCTGCAGTGTGCTACCACCAGGTATCACTGACATAACTTTGTAGTTGAGTGACGTGCATGGCGTGAACTGTGCACAGTGTATAGGGAATCCATATGTATTTGGCCGTAACGCAATTATGTCACGTCAGTTGCGCATGCGCAAAAGCTCTTCAGAACGTGCACAACTGAAGGTGTGCACGTTGCCCTGATGCCAAGTTTCACATAGTCTAGCGGAATAGCAACGTAGCATATCGCTACGATCTCTGCTGCGTCTTTCAGATTACTTCACCTACATTGCGTTTAACAGCATTGAAACACAAATAAACAATAAATCTATAAGGTGTCAATAATTAGGGTGTTCATGTGCTCTTGTGCTCGTACACAACAGCCGCCACAGCTTAATCCTGATTAACGATATAATAGGCAGTTCATAATGTAGCTGACAAACAAAGCTACGAGATATGCGAGATTCAAAGGTTTTTACAGAGCAGTTTGTTCAAAATGGATTGAGAAAGACTGCAGTTCGGCTGGCTTGCGCTTTTACCGTCCGCGCAGTGGAGCGAGCTCGCCTGCTGCCGTCCCACTCCCTGGCCCCACTATGAACTGGAAGCGTGGCAACGCTGCGACAACCGCCGTGTGTGCAGCTCCACTCTGCTCTATTGCGTTTCTCCACTGTAATCCGCGCCTGAGTTGCAGCTGTCGCACTGCAGGGCACACTCACGTTGCTAACTGCTTGCACCTGTTGTAGCCTGAGAAACACGCTATGTGTTCAGCACAGTACAGACCTCAAAGACCGGTAAGCCGTTCCAAATTTCTGTGCTGCCCTCCACAGTTAAGAAGAAATTTTTGGATGTTCACAAGGGTACCAGTCGCTAGTATTAAATTACTTAACAAAGTTCATTGTAATTCGTGATGCAAATAATGTAGCTTTTGTTGGTTTTGAGGAATATATACAATGTTTCATAGCCTGGAATGCAAAAATATCCATATAAACAGGGTAAAAACTGAATCTATATCTCACACTTATACACTTAACGTATTTCCACCACAGGCAAATTAATATTTCATGTTTGTATGGGTTGTTAGTTTTTTTCATTCACCTCCAGCAGCTTATATTTATACGTCTACACCTATGTGACTACTCTGCTATTCACAGTTAGGTGCCTGGCAGAGGATTCATCGAACCATTTTCATGATATTTCGCTATCGACTCTCTAACAGCGTGTTGGGAAAACCAACTGTTAGATCTATCAGCGCGAGCTCTGATTTCGTATCAGCAAAATACGAGGCTCATTCAATAAAAATAATTTAAGAGACAAATAGGTGTGGAGAAAAAAACTGTTGGCCGGGCATGTTTGGTACTTTTATGGCTTTAAGATATCACTGGGATGAGTCTGATCAGCTGATGTATCAATATCGTTTGGTGTATAATCTCAAAAATGCCTTTCCAGATGGCAAGTCCGGTTGAAACGTCCACACTAGTTAAATAAAGTTCTGTTATTCATTTTTTACTCTCTGAAGGCGAGAAACCACTGAATATGTACTGTAGAATGTCTCATGTTTATGGTGAAGGTTGTATGAATTGCGCACAAGTGGGTAGAGCAGTTCAAAAATGCTATCGACTCAGTAATTGACGAACACTGTTCTTGCCGACCAGTTGCAGTTTCAACACCTTCACTTGAATGTGGAATTGGTGACATTGTCCGTGTCACCAGCCGTCTGAATGGTAGAAATGATAGTTGGTAAGGTTCAAGTTAGTACTGATATAATTCACAACAATATCTGTAACAAGCTGAAGTACCGCAAAATATGTGCAAGATGGGTCCCAAAGGAGCTTATGCGGCTACACAAGGAAACAAGGTTGTGAGTTTGCACAGAGCTAAAGGATCGTTATGAATGAGAAGGTGAGCATTTCCTCAACAATATTTTAAGTCGTGATGAAACTTGGGTTCACTATTATGAGCTAGAATCAAAAACACAAAAGCATGGAGTGGAGGCACACCAATCACTTGTCAACAAAAAATTCAAAACCCAAGGAAAAGACATGATGAGAACTGCTCTTCTACCTTCCGACAATCTTCTGCCCGTTGTCGTCCGGTCACAAGCGGATGGTATTCGGCCAGCACGCGCAAGTGGCGGGTCTCCATGGCACTGGCCACATCTCGCATCTTTGCGCCTGTGGCGCTTTTGCCCTGGCTGCGTCTTGTTCGGACGACACAGCTTGTCTTCTGTTATTCAGTGTCATCGCAGCTACCTTCCTTATACTCGTACATCTGTGGGAACACCTCCCATGATGCCCTTTTTTTAGGGGTCCACTCCAGCTTTACTGCTTACTATAGAATTATAGTCGCTCCGGTCGCCGGTTCGATTCCTGCCTCGGGCATGGATGTGTGTGATGTCCTTAGGCTAGTTAGGTTTAAGTAGTTCTAAGTTCTAGGGGACTGATGATCTCAGATGTTAAGTCCCATAGTGCTCAGAGCCATTTAGTATTTCAGTCGCGGTGTGAATGACTTTGCTTCAGTGTCTGTAGGTATCTCTATTCGATATCTCGAGCTAGTGTAGGAGCTCTGATTACTAGCGGAACTCTGCCGCCTCTAGTTAAAAGGCGGAGCGCAGTGGCGGTAGAGGAGATGGTGATACCGGCACCATGGACCGATACACTGACTGCAGGGGCTTGGAGAGCGCTTGACGCGACCGGAGAGTGAGTGCTCTTCCCTCCTAAAGGAATAGAGGTGGAGCCACCGACCGACTAGCAGTACGTCGCGGAGCTGTGTATTGTGTCCTGTGTGGACTCGCGGTTGTCTGTGACGGTGTTGGTCTCTGCGAGGCGAAACGATGTATACAGAGCCTTCGTGTTTGCTGTCAGCGTGTGTTATCTTCGCTTGGTTCGGAGAGTGGATCGCGGTTCTTGGCAAATGTAATTGCTGTTTGTTCCCTGTTGGACGTACCGCTCCACATTCAGCTTGTGTAACAAGCTACTGCCGATAGTGAGTGGGACTAGGGCAGCCATGGATGGACCTCTATGTTTGTTGATGTCTGTGACAATAGAATTATTGCAATAACGGTGAACGACGCAGTGAGAGCTTGATTACTGGTAAGCGCTTACCCTATTTTACACACACACACACACACACACACACACACACACACACACACTGACAGACACACACACTCACTGGCAGACACACACACACATACACACACACACGTGTTGTACTACACCTCTGTGAGGATCGCCATCCTGATTGCCAGAAGTGGTTTTTTTGATAATAATTGCTTTGGTTTTCCAATAGTAATTTTAAAGAGGGCAGTACCCCAAGTGACGTAAGTGCAATTTCACAGTATTTAAATTTGGTAGTTGTTACCATTGTTCACGTTCATGAGTACCTTAATTTACTGTGTGTAGTAAACTGCGGTGTCAGTCGTTGGTTGTTGATGACGAATTATTTGTAAGTGCTGTAGCTATTCGGTGTAAATGTTGACTGAAGCACTGGTAACGCACAAGGTACTTCTGGTGATTAAACTGATCATTATGCACCGCCACCCTTTCATTAATAAACATCCCTGATGACTCAAATATTTTGTTTGAAATTAAATGAAGTAGGTATCAGTTAATTACGCCAAAGGCTGGTACTTTTTAAGTGTGAAAAGATTATGTGCTCATTCAGGTTTCCTGGTTACTGTAAGTGCTTAGCAGGCTTTATGTTGCAGGAGCAATTCACATATACTTAAATTCATACTATTAAATTGATGTAAGGCACGAATAGGAGCCATGGAGGCGGCTTATACAAGAGTGTGACCAGTGGACTCAGTCTAGCGTTAGTACTGCTGTGTAAACGGCTTCATTTTGGGTACGAAGTACCTAACTTCTTCTTTTTGTCGAAATGGTTAGCCTAGATTTGAGATTTCAAGGCTTAACTTCCAACTGTTATACTTGAAACGAGTTGGTGTTCTTTATATTTATTCCAAAGTTTTGTCTAAAGGATCTTAAAGTTACGAAAGGTTCTAATGCGCTGCTAGTTTTTGCTTGAATTTAGAAAGTTAATACTAAACTGTCGTTGTTTTGTAGTGAAAGAGCTTGAATGCATTGGCTTGATTACAAGAGATCTCAGGAATTTCTAATATTGAAATACATCGTCTTTGATGTTCAATACAGTAAATGGTTTCTTTTAAAATAGTAGTTAAACATTTCTTGTCCCATTAGCATTCTTACTCGAAAAGCTTAGCACTGTCCTTTTGGCATAGATTGATTAAAATTTCTCTGATTAAATTTTATTAAAACATATGCGAAGACTGTCGCAGTATCCACATTTCTTAGAGAATTCTAAAAGCGGGTAATGATATCAGTCAGTAACTATAAGTATTTAGGGATGATTCTCTTAAACTGCAGCTTACATTGCGGAATTATAATCGTAATCTGTATCTAATACTGGATGTGTTTGGAAACCGATTATCTGCTTTCCAAATCTCTGTTTCATCATTACGTAACCCGGCTGTAATTTTTCCGATTTTCTTCGGGAGGACATCGATTTAAGTCCCCGTCCGGCCATCCAGCTTTAGCGTTTTCACGATTTCCATAAATTGCTCCAGGTGAAAGCTGGGATGCTTCTTTTGAAAAAGGTACGGATTGTATCCTTCCCCACCCTATCACAGTTGAAGCTTGTGCTTGATCTCTAATGACCTCGCTGTCAGGGGGAAAACTTAGATCTTCCTTCTGCGTTCCTTTTCCAGTCTCTCCAGGCCTCTTCCAGGTTTCTATGTTTTCTAGTTTCCTGTTGCGATTTTTGGAGAGCGTATGTTCTATTACGAGTTGAAATTTATCAGAGCTCCTGCCTCGTTACCACTGCAAAATACACATTTTCCATTAACTCTTTCTTCTGTTCCAACGTTTAATGAAGCGTTTCCAACTTGCGTGATTATTACATCTCCATCTCTATTAACTGTTCAATGTACTCAAATACTTTCTTTGATCATCTTCGACCTGCAACGTCCTCATGTATACGTGAACTACTGTTCACAGTAACTGTTCACAGTAACTCATCAGTTATAAGTTCCTATTTATGACGAATTCTACTCCCATTACACAATTTTCTGATGCTTTTCATAGAAACATGTACTCATCTGATCAAAAATTCTCACTATTTTCCTGTTTCAATTCAATGACTTCAACTACATCTAGACATCTAGACAAATTTCTTTCTTCGCTGTTCATATTTTCTAGCTACCCTACCCAGTTGAGACTCATGACAATCCCACACTCCGACACCCTTTATGTTACCCTGTTACCCTGTGGTTGCTTTTTCAATGTTTTTCTCATGGTCTTCATTCCCTTGGCTGAAACCTCCTGGAGATTCGAATGGAACTTTCCTCAATGGGTAGATCACCATGATAGATTTTCAGTTACAGGACACTTGTCCCGTAGGTACAAAATACGTGTCTTCAGTCCTTACGCTACTGCAGACGTGCTCCTTGCATTCCGTGCTGACGTGACTTTCGTCATGACTGTAATGCTCGCCAAATCCCAGTGCTTATGCTAATAGACACCTTTTCGGTCGCTATGAAATATTTCTCATGTGATTTTTTGAAGACTATTGCGTGAAAAATTTGATTTTGCACATCTTACAGTCTGATATTTTCACTCGATAAAGCAGTGAATTTCTTTTCATTACCCGTCGTACTTACTTACGTAGAACATTTCAGAAATTTTAAAGAGTTCGCAGAGGGGAAAAACACATTGTGTAAAATAGGTGTATCGTTAATTGTAGTCTACAAATAGCAGCAAATGAAAAGTAGATCAGATATATAAATTTTATTTAAAATTGAGAGTAGAAAGATATCTCATTTAGTTTTCGAGTTACTGGGTTTTATATACGAAGGATTTGTCGTGCGACGCGTTCGTTCAAGTCCTTGCACATCGCGATTCATGTTGCCATAACAATAGTCATATCTCATAAACGATTCAGGGTATCGAGTAGAGCTTATCTGCAAACGGTCGCACGCAGTGAGACACAAACGTTGCGTAATAAATATTCGACAATGTTTAACCACCAAGGTATGGAAGCAATTTGTCCGCAGCAGTGACACGTCTGCCGTTCAGGTCGAAGTCAATAGCACTGCAGGAAAATCCATGCAGCGCACATATACATGTCCACAGCCCCTAGAGAACGGCGAAGCAGGGCGTGTATACACGCCCGAAGCAGCGAGAGGTCCAATGTTGTGGCCTCCATTGGCATCACTATATGTGGTTTGAGTCTTGCATTTCCATTTTCAGATTTTCTAGTTTTACTTCAAATGGTTCACATGGCTCTGAGCCCTATGGGACTTAACATCTGTGGTCATCAGTCCCCTAGATCATAGAACTACTTAAACCTAACTAACCTAAGGACATCAAACACAACCTGCGACCGTAGCGGTCACGTGTTTCCAGACTGAAGCGCCTAGAACCGCACGGCCACACGGCCGGCCTAGTTTTACTATCCCGAAAGAATTTTGTGGACCGAGTGGACTATGGAGACAACGTGAACATTAATGTGGACTATCGGTGCCTGATTGCTTCACCGACGGCGATAGCACTTTCGAACAGGTTAACTATGTGTCTGTCTGACAACGCCATAAAATTTCTAAAGTGCTTAAAGGAGCATGATAGGGAACTCACGTTGATGTCTTGGCCTGATTTAAGGCCGACGGAGTGCGTCTGGTACTCTATGATGCGTAACTTCCACACATACAGACCAACCGCCTGTAATTTGCGGAAGCTACGTAACCTGTGCGTAGACGTCTGGTTTCACATACCTCCGGAAAGCTGCAAGAGAATCTACGTCCGTAGAATCACTGCAGTGATGTGTTCCGAAGTTGGATCAACACGATCAGCATTATATGAATCTTTGAATATGAATGATATTTAGAGAAAGAAAGGTGAACTGGTGGTACGTAGAACTGGAAGAGGGCATCACAAACTCCTGAAAGTTTTCATTAAATAGATAGAGGGCGACCAATGGCCAGAGATTATGTTTATATGTGCCATTAAAATTCATTGCTGGCACGTGTTTTTGATACATGTCTGTCGTAGAACTATTCAAATATACTGGTATACACGCATTTATAATTGTGTTAATAAAAATGGATCAAATGGATCTGAGCACTATGGGACTTAACATCTGTGGTCATCAGTCCCCTAGAACTTAGAACTACTTAAACCTAACTAACCTAAGGACATCACACACATCCATGCCCAAGGCAGGATTCGAACCTGCGACCGTAGCAGTCGCGCGGTTCCAGACTGAGCGCTTTGAACCGCTAGACCACCGCGGCCGGCTATAATTGTGGCACCCTTTTCTAAAATCAGTTTAAAAGAGATGTATTGTTAGCGTGTGCAGTTTTAAACAAAAACGTGTTGCCGAAATCTTTAAGATATAACGCTACGAGCCGTGCCGTAGTGTAAATGCATCATCTGCAGGATTTTAAAGTTTAGGCATTCCCTTTCGAATCGATGAGAAACTACACAGATGCGCCAAAGAAACTGGTACAGGCACGCGTATTCAAATACAGAGGCACGTAAACAGGCAGAATATGGCGCTGCGCTCGGCAACGCGTATACAAGACAACAAGTGTCTTGCGCAGTTGTTAGAACGGTTGCTGCTGCTGCAGTGGCAGGTTATCAAGATTTAAGTGAGTTTGAACGTGCTGTTATAGTCGGCGCACGAGCGATGGGACACAGCATCTCCGAGCTAGCGATGAAGTGGGGATTAGACCGTACGATTTTTTCACGAATGTTCGGTGAATATCAGGAATTAGGTAAAACATCAAATCTCCGACATCGCTGCCGCCTGAAACAGATCTTGCAAGAACGACTGAAGAGAACCGTTCAACTTGGCAGAAGTACATTCCTTCCGCAACATGCTAGAACTTCCAATGCTGGGCCATCAGCAAGAGTCAGCATGCGAACCTTCCAACGAAACATCATCGATATGGGCTCTCGGAGCCGAAGATCCACTCGTGTACCCTTGATGACTGCATGACAGAAAGCTTTACTCCTCTTCTGTGCCTGTCAACACCGTCGTTTCCAGTTTTACTGAACGGATGGACGTGTACGGATATGGAGACAACCTCTTGAATCCACGGACAGCGCATGTCAGGAGGGAGCTGTTAAAGCTGGTGGAGGCTTTGTAATGGTGTAATGGAGTGAGGCGTGTGCAATTGGAGTGATATGGGACTCCTGATACGTCTAGATACGACTCTGACAAGTGACACGTACGTAACCCTCCTGTCTGATCACGTGCATCCATTCATGTCCATTGTGCATTCCGATGGACTTTGGTAAATCCAGCATGACAGTGCGACACCCCACTCGTCGATAATGTTATAGAGTGGCTCCAGAAACATACTTCTGAGTTTAAACACTTCCACTGGCCACCAAACTCCCCAGACGTGAACATTATTGAGCTTATCTGGGATGCCTTGCAAAGTGTTGTCCAGAAGAGATTTCCAGCATCTTGTACTCTTACGCATTTAAGGACAGCAGTGCAATATTCATGGTGTCAGTTCCCTCCAGCAGTGCTTCAGACATTAGTCGAGTCGTCTTGCGGCACTTCTCCGTACTCGCGGGGGCACTACACGGTATCAGGCAGGTGCATGAGTTTCATTGTCTCTTCAGTGTATGTTCGTCACTTGGGTAAATTTTTAACAGTATCTTCTAGAATGCGTTAAACGTCAATGGGCCACCTGCTCTCAAATGTAGTACCAGCTCATATCACTCACATTCCTCAGAACAGTCCACTTCAACATAGATCACTGTAGCGCTGGCCGAAAATTTTTGACAGTGACCAAATATTCGTCACAGATACAGTGAAGTCATATATCCTACCTTCCAAACTTCACAGAAGGTCTTGCACTCCGTTCTTCAAGGAGTGCTATTTCTGCACAGTTCGCATAAGAACATCTGTGATGTTCGGAACGTAGGAGACGAGGTACTGGCAGAATTGAAGCTGTTACGGAGGGTCGTGAGTCGTTCTGAGGTAGCTGAGTCGTAGAGCACTTGCCCGCGAAAGGCAAAGGTCCCGACTTCGACTCTCGGTCTGGCACACAGTTTTAGAGCTGTCGCTGTTTGTACAAGTTCACAACTAGGTGGGAGGTTCGGAAGTCGGGAAGCTGCATGTTTATAGAATCTGCATTCGATAGATACTCCCTTTCATGTAACTACCGTGTGCAGTGTCAATGCACAAGATTTTCCTTATTGTAAGGCGGAGGATAAGGAAAAATCGAAATCTTGGCAGAGTAAACAGTGTCTCCATTATTAGAAATAAAATAACATTTGTGTCCTATGATACGTAATTTATTTTCAAATTACTTCGCGAAGGTAATACACATTAACAAAGCAGATAATTTCTACAATAATATCACTAAATTATCTTAATAAGACAATATTAAATAAACTTACAGAATCAGATCATTTCAGGAACACCTATCAACACACTTGACTTTCGCTTTAGTTTCTCACTTGTGGTAAATCTCCGGAAGTGTTATGCAGACCTGATAACTTTGACTGTTATGAACTTACTTTTAACTTACAGAATTCAATCGAAAGCAATTTGTTCGTGTCCATACATTTGCTACATCTATGAGGACTATTACAAATCTGGATTTACTGTATCCCCTCGTCCGATGACACACTGATTTAATGAGAAACTTCTTATGCTGAAGAAAATAGAGGAATGAATACTCCATATACCAGTAAGGACAGGAGACAGTTAATCTCGTTTTCTGACTTAATGTAAACTATTTTTTCCTCAAGATTTTAAAGTAGCAGAGGTAGCAGAAAGTACCAGGTGTGCGGCATCTACAGGGTAAGGTTACTGCCTACAAATGTAAATAGAAGGAGGAGTAAAAACAATCTTTTACTACATACAATTATTTGTCACACAACGCTGGACAGACGTTTAGGACTTAGTTCAATGAATGTTTAGCGACATATACTTTATCGACGTATATTTGTTGACACCTACATCAGAGCGTGAAGTAAATGGCTCTGAGCACTACGGGACTTAACGTCTGAGATCATTAGTCCCCTAGAACTTAGAACTAGTTAAACTTAACTAACCTAAGGACATCACACACATCCATGCCCGAGGCAGGATTCGAACCTGCGACCGTAGCGGTCGCGCGGTCCCAGACTGTGGCGCCCAGAAACGCCGGGGCACCCCGGCCGGCGCGTGAAGTAATGAACTTTACAATTTACGATCTCTCTTTTCGTAGGTACATGAGTAAAATTCTTCTTCAGCGCGGCATTAGTTATCGAACTTCACAACGGTGGTGCTCTATGAAGAGTTTGTCAACATTTCCGAGATATTAAGAACTCGGTTTATACCACAACTTTACTAATGCTAAAGTAACAGTCTCCGAGTAGACATTCACAGTACTAAGTAAAATATCTGTCGATAGTTCAGGCGAGTGGAAGCAAAAGCAGCAACGTCAATAAATTATTAAGGCTGATGTCATTGGATCGACATGCAGAAAAGCTAAGGATTTTTTAAGTGCACCATTTAGTTGATCAGGCTAGAAAACACAAGATCACAAAAGGTAGGATGGGAAGCCAGAAAAACAGGTTATTTCGAAATATAATAACTAGCGCATTGACGAAAAACAAGTACTTGAGGATAAAGTGTGGATTATTTCAAAAACACTGGACTGGACGAGTGACTAACCGGTGATTAAGCGTAATTTAGTGGCTGTGTGCTTTAAATATGCTTACACATGAAATGTCGTTAAGAGATGCTTAACTACAATGACGATGCAATAAGAGAATATAAATGTAGGATGGAGATGCTTTGAATGAAATCGACTGTGAGTATTTCAAAGGTCTCAGGCATTCGTCCCAAGCGGTTTAAGGAAAGTGAAGTGGCCAAGTGGCTATTACGTCACTGCAGACTCTAATAAATTCAATATCAGTGTTTTTGCCCGAAATCTCTCTCTCAGCCTGATATTCCGTGCTGCATGTGGATGGAATCGTGGTCCACTAAAGTGATTAAATCACAAAAAATTACTTAATGACTTGGCTCAAACGAGATATAGTTTATAATGTCAGATATAATAAAACTGTGGGAATTTGTCCTAATATCATTCTCATCTTATTACCAGATGACTACTGAATATGTATAAGTAAATGTCAGTTGGGCCTCATTTTAGTGCCGTAGATTGAATCCGAGAAGCGCACAGTTTCGGTTCACCCTTGTTTGCTCTGTGACGGGTTGGACAAGTTCTTGCAGCGCCGGTCTGCGTCGCAGCAAACTCGGAGGACGGCTCTGTGGCCACAAAATAACGATCCGGCCATTACGCGCAGCCTGCTGCGTCATTAACAACAGTTCCTGACAAAGCACAGCCGGCGGCAGCTGTGTCCTCCTGAAAATCGCCCAATTAGCGTCGCCGCCGCGGGAATTACGCGGCCTGTCGGCCTGTCCAGGTGGGCGCCCCGGGGTGCAGCAGGCAGCAGGGCTGCGAAAACAACTGCCTAACCACAACGGACCTCCATTAGCACTCCCCGTGTGTGATGTCTCTCTGCACAAACGCTGACGTAGATCGAGCGGTAACATTTGTTACATGCTTCTGGCCAACAGCTCGATTCAGACGTCACTTTACCAAACTATTCACTGTGGATATTCTATACAAATTTCGTCAAACTACTAACCTTTTTATTACTCCATCTGAATGTTACCATAAACGTCGTCTCTTACTGAGATCATTTTTCCTTCACTCAATGTACATTTCCTTTCTTTCACACATTTCTCTCTCTCTCTTAATCAGGGAAGATTCGTCATAATGAAATTTATTGAAAACCATAAAGTCTTTCACTTCCGCTAAAAACTGCACTGTGCAGTACAACTGAAGAGTAACATTTGGAACACCTTAATTATCTCCCACTTGTGCACACAAATTTGAAGTTGGGCTCAAAGGTGCCTACAAGGGTCCTCTGTAATGGTGCAAAACAGTGGCACCCTGGGACGTCACCCTCTGCCTCGGTGACGCGTCAAGAAGCATGCGAAATAAATGCCAGGGTGTTGAGGTGGGTTAATGACGTCGTATTGGCACCAAATTGCACCACAATTCCGCCCAAAGCCACAGTGGGCGTGTCACCAGATGGTTAGGTCTCACACATGAGTGAAAAAATGTACCTACACAGAGACTACCGTTTCTTCAATCTTAATGCACCTCCAGTCACGCAACATCTCCAACACCCCTCCGATACCATAATCCCCGCAAATCTCTGTACAGATACATTTTTAATGTGCTCAACGCTGGTGTATGGATGCCTCCGAGTGTTTTGCAAAATTGTCAAGTCCTAGAGTAACCCATTGCCCTTTTGCACTGATAAGCCGAAACATTATGGCCACTGTCCACTCCAAGGTTGGGTGCCACCTAATGGCACTGCAGTCGCATGATGCTTCAAGAAAATCGTGTAAATCGAGCAGAGCTGGGTGGCGAACTACCTTAGGGAAGATATGGGCTACAATTTGAGAAATCCACTGAGATAAACGACACTGCCAAATGGCAGATTACATTTCCACAGAGCCTGTGAACGACTTTCTTTAAAACAGCGAAAGTGGTCGAATGTTCTCGTGCTACTGTCGTGAGCATCTGCAGAAAGAGATATAAAGGCAGTCAAACTACCACTAGGCGCTTGTGATTGCCACTGTTTGTCCTTCCTGCGCGTGTTCGTGACGCACAAAAAGACCTACGTTTTGATGTTGCACAGGACCTTCAGGACAGCACCAACATTGATCCTGGGTTTCTGAACACCGTGATAACTGGAGATGGGTGTACGGGTACGACCCTGAAACAAAAAGACAGTCGTCACAGTGGAAGCATCTCGAGTCTCAAAGGCCAAACAAAGTGCAGCAGGTGCGAAGCAAAATCAAGGTGATAATGACTGTCTTCTTTGATGTCTATGGAAGTGTGCATCACGAATACGCACAGGAAGAACAGACAGTGGCGAAGGAGTACTATCAAGATGTTCTCCAGCGACTCCGTGACGCATTCGGCGCAAAAGACAAGACATAAGGCCGGCGAAAAGCTGGCAACTGCATCACGACAACGCCCCTGCACATTCATCCCACTTGATCCGAAATTTCTTGGCCAAACATGGCATTATAGCCGTTCGACAACCTCCCTACTCTCCAGACATGGCTCCTTGCGACTTCTGCTTGTTTCTACTGAAAGGATATCGTTTTGAGAGTAGAGAGGAGAGAATGCGGAACACAGCGACAGAGCTGAACACCGTTTCAGAGGTGTTTCCGGCAGTGGAAGGATCGGTGGGCTAAGTGTGTGCAACAGAAGAGGCCTACTTTGAGGGGGTTTAGGTTCCGGTCAGGTAACTAAATATTTTTCTGACCAGATTCTTTTTACACAGGCCTCGTATGTTTCGGAGCACGTAATTCAGCGCACATTGTTGAACAAGGTGTTCTATAGCGGACGATCCCGGCGCGTTCACAAGTTGGTCCAGCTGCATCGTCAGTTACGATTGCAGTGGGTTCAGTATAATTGAGATTGGACCGTGTATCACTGGAAACATGTTGGCTTGTCCGATGAATAACGTTTATGCTCGATGGTCGTCTCAACAAACGCCGTCATCCAGCCAAATGGTTGCTCGAAACGTGCATCACCCAATGGACGCAGGCTGGTGGAAACAATATTACGCTGTGATAGACGGTCTAGTCTTCCCCATGAACCATGGACCTTGCCGTTGGTGAGGAGGCTTGCATGTCTCAGCGATACATATAACCGTACCATAGGTGCAACCACAATGGAGGGGTATCTGTTGATAGGCCAGACAAACGTGTGGTTGCTGAAGATGGGCAGTAGCCTTTCCAGTAGTTGCAGGGGTTACAGTCTGGATGATTGACTGATCTGGCCTTACAACACTAACCAAAACGGCCTTACTGTGCCGGTACTGCGAACTGCTGAAAGCAAGGGGAAACTACAGCTGTAATTTTTCCCGAGGGCATGCACCTTCACTGTACGGTTAAGTGATGATGGCGTCCTCTTGGGTAAAATACACCGAAGGTAAAAATAGTCCCCCCTTCGGATATCTGGGTGGGGACTACTGAGGGAGACATTGTTATCGTGAGAAAGAAAACTGGCGTGGAAGGTCGGATTCCTTAATCGGGCAGGTAGGTTAGAAAACTTAAAAAGGAAAATGGATAGGTTACAATTAGATATAGGGGGAACTGGGGAATTTCGGTGGCAGGAGGGACAAGATTTCTGGTCAGGTGAATACAGCGTTATAAGTACAAAATCAAATAGGGGTAATGCAGGAGTAGGTTTCATAATGAATAAAGAAAATATGAATGCGGGTAAGCAACTACAAACAGCATAGTGAATGCATTATTGTGGCCAAGATAGATATGAAGCCCATGCCGACCACACTAGTAATATTTTATATGCCAACTAGCTCCGCAGATGATGAAGAGATTGATGAAATGTATGATGAAATAAAAGAAATTATTCAGATAGTGAAGGGCGACGAAAACTTTACAGTCATGTGTGACTGGAATTGGATAGTAGGAAAAGGAAGAGAAGGAAACGTGGTAGGTGAATATGGAAAGGGGGTAAGGAATGAAAGAGGAAGCCGCCTGGTAGAATTTTGCACAGAGCATAACTTAATTATAGGTAACACTTGGTTCAAGAATAATGAAAGAAGGTTGTATACGTGGAAGAAGGCTGGAGATACTGTATTTCAGATAGATTATATAATCAGTCAGATAGAATGTGTAACGGTAAGACAGAGATTTAGGAACCAGGTTTTAAATTCTAAGACATTTCCAAGGGAAGTTGTGGACTCTGACCACAATCTGTTGGTATTGAACTGTAAATTAAAACTGAAAAAACTTCAAAAAGGTGGGAATTTAAGGAGATGGGACCTGGATAAACTGACAGAACCATAGGTTGTAAAGAGTTTCAGGGTGAGCATTAGAGAACGATTGGCAAGAATGGAAGAAAGAAATACAGTAGAAGAAGAATGGGTAGCTTTGAGAGATGAAATAGTGAGGGCAGCAGTAGGTAAAAAAAAAAATGGTTCAAATGGCTCTGAGCACTATGGGACTTAATATCTATGGTCATCAGTCCCCTAGAACTTAGAACTACTTAAACCTAACTAAACTAAGGACATCGCACAACACCCAGTCATCACGAGGCAGAGAAAAAGTAGGTAAAAAGACGAGGGCTAACTGATATCCTTGGGAAACAGAAGAGATATTGAATTTAAGTAATGAAAAGAGGAAATACAAAATTGCAGTAAATGAGGAAATCAAAAAGGAATACAAACGTCTCAAAAATGAAATCGACAGGAAGTGCAAAATGGCTAAGCAGGGATCGCTACAGGATAAATGTAAGCATGTAAGGGTCAGAATAGATATTGCCATCAGGAAAATTAAAGAGACCTTTGGAGAAAGGAGAACCACTTGCGTCAATATAAAGAGCTCAGATGAAAATCCAGTTCTAAGCAAAGAAGGGATAGTAGAAAGATGGAAGGAGTATATAGAGAGTCTATACAAGGGCGAGGTTCTTGAGGACAATTTTACGGAAATGGAAGAGAATGTAGATAAAAATGAAATGCGAGATATGATACTGCGTGAAGACTTTGACAGAGCACTGAGAGACCTAAGTCGAAACAAGGTCCCAGGAGTAGACAACATATCATTAGAACTACTTATAGCCGTGGGAGTGCCAGCCCTGACGAAACTCTACCATCTGGTGAGCAAGATATATGACAGGCAAAATACCCTAAGACTTCAAGAGCAATATAATAATTCCTATCCCAAATGAAGCAGGTGTTGAGAGATGTGAAAATTACCGAATTATCAGTTTAATAAGCCACGGCTGCAAAATACTAACCCGAATTCTTTACAGACGAATGGAGAAACTAGTAGAATGCGGCCTCAGGGAAGATCAGTTTGGATTCTGTAGAAATGTTGGAACACGTAAGGCAATACTGACCCTACGACTTATCTTAGAAATAGATTAAGGGAAGGCAAACCTTCGTTTCTAGCATCTATAGACTTAGAGAAAACTTTTGACCATGTTGACTGGAATACTCTCTTTTAAATTCTGAAGGTGGCAGCGGTAAAATACAGGGAGCGAAAGGCTATTTACAATTTGTACAGAAACCAAATGGCAGCTATAAGAGTCGAGTTGCAAGAAAGGGAAGCAGTCGTTGGGAAGGGAGTGAGACAGGGTTGTAGCTTCTCCCCGATGTTATTCAATCTGTATATTGAGCAAGCAGTAAAGGAAACAAAAGAAAAATTCGGAGTAGGAATTAAAATCCATGGAAAAATATAAAAACTTTGAGGTGCGCCGATGACATTGTAATCCTGTCAGAGACAGCAAAGGACCTGGAAGAGCAGCTAAGCGGAATGGACAATGTTTTGAATGATGGATATATGATGAACATCAACGAAAGCAAACGTGGATAATGGAATGTAGTCGAATTAAGTCAGGTGATGTTGAGGTAATTTGATTAGGAAATGAGATACTTAAAGTAGTAAATGAGCTTTGCTATTTGGGGAGAAAAAGAACTGATGGTGATCGAAGTAGAGAGGATATAAAATGTAGACTGGCAATGGCAAGGAAAGCATTTCTGAAGAAGAGTAATTTGTTAACATCAAGTATAGGTTTAAGTGTCAGGAGGTCGTTTCTGAAAGTATTTGTATGGAGTGCAACCTTGTATGGAAGTCATACATGGACGATAAATAGTTTGGACAAGATGAGAAGAGAAGGTTTTGAAATGTGGTGCTACAGAAGAATGTTGAGGATTAGATGGGTAGATCACATAACTAATGAGGAGGTATTGGGGAGAAGAGAAAGTTGTGTCACAACTTGACTAGAAGAAGGGATCAGTTGGTAAGACATATTGTGAGACATCAAGGGATCACCAATGTAGTATTGGAGGGCAGCGTGGAGTGTAAAAATTGTAGAGGGAGACCAAGAGATGAATACATTAGCAGATTCAGAAGGGTGTAGGTTGCAGTAGGTACTGGGAGATAAAGAAGCTTTCACAGGATAGAGTAGCATGGAGAGCTGCATTAAACCAGTCTCTGGACTAAAGACCACAACAGCACCAACTGACGTTCTTGCATGTGACTCATAGTATTAATTGAAGATACCTGATCAGAAGATATTGGCCATGTGCATCCCTTCATGCTTGATGTCTTTCCTAACGAAGATTGCATCTCTGAGCAGCATCAGCTGGCTGAGAAACACGCAGCTACAAGGAACTAAGCGATTTTGTCACTTTTACGAGTTACTAACCAGGAGCGAATTTTGTAATATCACCTGTATTTTTAATAGTTTAGTTTTTGAGTTTCTGCATGTTAATTTAATATTAATACCAATAGTTCTCTCGTTACCGTTTGCATCGGAAAGTAAACCGATTTTGTGACATATTACAAGTTCCTAATCAGGGGTGAATTATATAGTTTCACCTGAGTGCTATGGTAGTTAGGTTTTTTTAATCTCTGCATATTAATCTAATTTATTAGACGCAGTTCCTGCGTTTTCATCAGTGGTTACAGTAGAGTCCCGCAGCACGTGATGATAGACCATCTATCAGGATAGTTTAGTTTTCCACGGTCTTTAGTATGGACAGGTACTGTGACTGTTGTGTGCACACGGGAGCAGAGTTGGTGGCTGTGATAGCTTCGGTTACATAGCTTGCGGCTGCAGTGGATGGCCATCACTGTTGTGGGCTGGCCACGGGGATCTAACAGACGTCCAGCACGTTCAAGTCCCCTGATCGGTCATCACTGGTGGCCAGCCCAGCTACTGCTTGCGCTGTGGTTGACCCCTTAGCTGTGGTCGAGTGGAAGGTCGCCCTGGTGACTAGCAGGTGGCGAAAGACTTCCCAGGCAAGTACTGCACCCAGTTAATCTAACAGGTTCCTGGTGCTGTCTGTTGCTGACACTGTCGCTGAACCAGATGCTGTTGTCTGTCTTGTTTCAGAGGAAACGTCTCAGTTAACAAGATCTGGACAATCACAGAGGATGGGGTTATTGATAGTTAGGTGCTCCAGTATTAGGTGCGTTATGGAGCCGCTTAGGGACTTTGTTGCCAAGGAGAGGAAGAAAACCAATGTGCAGACTGTGTGCATAGTGGGTGGAGTCATTCCAGATGTGGAACATGTCCTCTCGGATGCCATGACGAGCACAAGGTGCAGCCAACTGCAGATAGTGGCTCACGTCGGTACCAATTATGTGTTCCACTTTGGGTCAGAAGTGATTCCCTATGGTTTCTAGCGGCAAACAGGAGTGGTAAAGGCTGCCAATCGTGCATGCGAGATGAAAACAGAGCTGACCAGTTGCAGCGTAGTCGACAAGACCGATTGCAGGTTTCTGGTGCAGAGCCAAGTGGAGGGTCTCAATCAGTGGGTCAGACGGTTCAGAGACCGTGTAGGCTGCAGATTCCTCGACTTGCGCCAAAGGGTGGTTGGGTTTCGGATTCTGCTGAATACGTCAGGAGTCCCACTATACGTAGTTGGCGGCTACACGGGTACCAGGGGCTGTGTGGCGTGGACTGGACGGTTTTTTAGGTTAGAGGGTCTTGGAAAAACACAAAAGGGCTTCAGTCGCAAAGAGTACAGTCCGAAAACAGGAAGAACGTACAAAAGCCATGGGTGTAACAGTTGTAAATTGTTGTAGCAGTGTTGGGAAAGTACCAAAGCTCCAAGCACTAATACAAAGCATTGATGCTCAAATCGTTATAGGCACAGAAAGCTGGCTAAAGCCGCTGATAATCTCAGCACAAATTTTTGCGAAGGATAGGCTAAACACGGTTGGCGGTGGCGTGTTTGTTGGTGTTAGAAGTAGTTTATCTTGTTGCGAAATTGAAGTAGATAGTTCCTATGAGCTAGTATGGGCAGAGGTCACTGTTGGCAACCGAAATAAAATAATAATTCGTATCCTTTTACCGACCTCCCAATTGAGATGATACAATTGCTGAAAGGTTCAAAGAAAACTTGAGTTTGATTACAAATATGCACCCGACTCATACGATTACAGTCAGTGGTGGCTTAAATTTATTCTCGATATGTTCGCGAAAATGCATGTTTAATACCGGAGGTACCCATAGAACATCATGCGAAATATTAATAAAAGCATTCTCTGAAAATTATTTCGAGTAGTTAGTTCATGAGCCCACACGAATAGTAACTGGTTGTGAAAACGCACTTGACCTCGTAACAACAAATAATTCTGAGTCAATAACGAGCATCCAGAAAGATACAGGGATTAGTGAACACAGGGTTGTCATAGCGAGACTGAGTATTGTAACCCGCACATCATCCAAAAATAAATGAAAAACATACCTCTCGAAAATGGTTCAAATGGCTCGGAGCATTATGGGACTTACCACATGCGATCACGAGTCCCTTAGAACTTAGAACTACTTAAACCTAACTAACCTAAGGACATCACACACATCCATGCCTGAGGCAGGATTCGAACGTGCGACCGTAGCGGTCACTCGGTTCCAGACTGAAGCGCATAGAACCGCACGGCCACAACGGCCGGCTCTTCTCGAAAAAAGCAGATAAAAATTCACATGACATCTTCCTGAGAAACAGTCGGCACTCCTTCCAAATTAACAATATAAGTGTACACCAGATGTGGCTTGAATAAAAAGAAATAGTATCGGCAGCAACTGAAAGTTTTATATAACATAAATTAACAAACGACGGAGTTGATCCTCCGTGGTACACAAAACAAGTCAGAATACTGTTGCTGAAATAACAAAACAAAAATGCCGAATACAAACAGACGCAAAATCCCCAAGATTGGCAATCTTTTACAGAAGCTCGAAATTTAGCGCCGACTTCAATGCGAGATGCAAGTAATAGTTTCTACAACGAAACTTTGTCTCGTAACGTGGCAGAAATTTCCAAAGAGATTCTGGTCGTATTAGAAATATGTTAGCGGCAAGACAAAATCAATACCTCCTCTGTGTGATAGCAGTGTAGATACTATAGAAGACAATGCTGCCAAAGCAGAGTTACTAAACGCAGCCTTCCAAAATGCCTTCACAAACGATGACGAAATAAATATTCAAGAATTCGTCTCAAGATCAGCTGCCAACATGAATAACGTAGAAGCAAATATCCGTGGAGTAGCGAAGCAATTTAAATCACTTAATAAAAGCAAGTCTTCTGGGTCAGACTGTATACCAATTATGTTCCTTTCAGACTATGCTGGTTCCTTTCGGAGTATGCTGATGCATTAACTCCATACTTAACGATCATATACAACCGTTCGCTCGACGAAATATTCGTACCCAAAGACTGAAAAGTTGCGCAGGTCACATCAATATTCAAGAAAGGTAGTAGGAGTAATTCACTAAATTACAGGCCAATATCATTAACGTCGACATGCAGCAGGATTCTCGAAGATGTATTGTTTTCGAACATTATGAATTATCTCGAAAGAAATTGTTTGTTGACACACAGTAAACATGGACTTAGAAAACATCGTTCTTGTGAAAGACAACTAGTTTCTTACTCGCATGAAGTGCTGAGTACTATTGACAAGGTGTTTCAGATTGCTTCCGTATTTCTCGTTTCCCGGAAGGCTTTTGGCACTGTACTACACATGCGGCTTGCAGCAAATTGCGTGCTTATGGGATATCGTCTCAGTAATATGACTGGATTCGTGATTTTTCTGTCACAGAGGTCACAATTCGTAGTAATTGAAGGAAGGTTACTGAGTAAAACAGAAGTGATTTCTGGCGTTCAACAAGGTAGTGTTATAGGGCCTTTGCTATTCCTTATCTACAGGGTGTTACAAAAAGGCACGGCCAAACTTTCAGGAAACATTCCTCACACACAAATAAAAAAGAGATGTAATGTGGACATGTATCCCAAAGCACTTAATTTCCATGTTAGAGCTCATTTTAGTTTCGTCAGTATGTACTGTACTTACTCGATTCACCGCCAGTTGGCCGAATTGAAGGAAGGTAATGTTGACTTCAGTACTTGTGTTGACATGCGACTCATTTCTCTACAGTACAAGCATCAAGCACATCAGTACGTATCATCAACAGGTTAGTGTTCATCACGAACGTGGTTTTGCAGTCAGTGCAATGTTTACAAATGCGGAGTTGGCAGATGCCCATTTGATGTATGGATTAGCACGGGGCAATAGCCGCGGCACGATACGTTTGTATCGAGACATATTTCCAGAACGAAGGTGTCTCAACAGGAAGACGTTCGAAGCAATTGATCGGCTCCTTAGGGAGCACGGAATATTCCAGCCTATGACTCGCGACTGGGGAAGACCTAGAACGACGAGGACACCTGCAATAGACGAGGAAATTCTTCGTGCAGTTGACGATAACCCTAATGTCAGCGTCAGAGAAGTTGCTGGTGTACAAGGTAACGTTGACCACGGCACTGTATGGGGAGAGCTACGGGAGAACCAGTGGTTTCTGTACCATGTACAGCGTGTGCAGGCACTTTCAGCAGCTGACTGGCCTCCACGGGTACACTTCTGCGATTGGTTCATCCAACAACGTGTCAATATTCATTTCAGTGCAAAAGTTCTCTTTACAGATGAGGATTCATTCCAACGTGATCAATTTGTAAATTTTCACAATTAACATGTGTGCGCTGACGAGAATCCGCACGCAGTTGTGCAGTCACGTCATCAACACAGATTTTCTGTGAACGTCTGGGCAGGCATTGTTGGTGATGCCTTGATATGGCCCCATGTTCTTCCACCTACGCTCAATGGAGCACGTTATCATGATTTCATACGGGATACTCTACCTGTGCTGCTAGAACATGTGCCTTTACAAGTACGACACAACATGTGGTTCATGCACGATGGAGCTCCTGCACATTTCAGTCGAAGTGTTCGTACGCTTCTCAACAACAGATTCCGTGACCGATGGAATGGTAGAGGCGGACCAATTCCATGGCCTCCACGCTCTCCTGACCTCAACCCTCTTGACTTTTATTTATGGGGCATTTGAAAGCTCTTGTCTAAGCAACCCCGGTACCAAATGTATAGACTCTTCGTGCTCGTATTGTGGACGGCTGTGATACAATTCGCCATTCTCCAGGGTTGCATCAGCGCATCAGGGATTCCATGCGACGGAGGGTGGATGCATGTATCCTCGCTAACGGAGGACATTTTCAACAATTCCTGTAACAAAGTGTTTGAAGTCACGTTGGTATATTCTGTTTTTGTGTGTTTCCATTCCATGATTAATGTGATTTGAAGAGAAGTAATAAAATGAGCTCTAACATGGAAAGTAAGCGTTTCCGGACACATGTCCACATAACATATTTTCTTTCTTTGTGTGTGAGGAATGCTTCTTGAAAGTTTGGCCGTACCTTTTTGTAACACCCTATATATATACGATTTGGGAGAGAATCCTAACAGCCGTCTTAGGTTGCTCGCAGATGACGCTGTCCTTTGTCGACTAATAAGGCCATCAGGAGATCAAAGCAAATTGAAAAACAGACTTAGAAAAGATATCTGTATGGTGCGAAAATTGGCAGTTGACCCTAAATAACGAAAAGTGTGAGGTCATCCACACGCGTGCTAATATTAATCCGTTGAACTTCGGTTAGACAGTAAATCAGTCAAATCTAAAGGCCGTAAATTCAACTCCATACGTAGGAATTACAACTAATAACAATTTAAATTTGAGGGAACACATAGAAAGTGTTGTGTTGAAGGCTAACCAAAGGCTGCGTGTAAGGTGTCAGGCAAATCCAACACCTTCCATGAAAACCCTGACATGATAAGCACATCCAGTAGTATGTCACATAGCTCAGAATAAATCGTGACATTAAATTAACCAAAGTGAAACGAGTAACGAGTGAGTAAATGGAATACCACAGGCTAACACGAGAATGCCTAAATGCATGTCATACTTTCCCACTATGAGACAGACGCAGTTCCGAGTGGAGAAACGAGAACAGAAGCCGAGAGCAGAATCGTGTTAAGCTAGAAGGCCTTACGATAAGGGACGGACACCCACGTCGCCAGCTAACCACCAGGACCACCCCCCAGCCCATGTTAAAAGCTAGAGCCCTTCAGAAGAACAGTATAGATCTTACGTTAACACTAAAAGGGCCACACCAGCCGCAAGTTTTAGCGTGAGACTTTTTCGCGTCTCAGTTAAGTTGCAAACCTAAAAAACATCGCCCCACCACGAAAAGTGACCGCCAGGACTACCCCCCAGCCCATGTTAAAAGATAGAGCCCTCCAGAAGAACAGTATAGATCTTACGATAACACTAAAAGGGCCACACCAGCTGCAAGTTTTAGAAACATTGCCCCACCACGAAAAGTATAACGTTTCTCATTGGATAGACAGAATTTTTGTAGGCGGAGCTTAAGGTTAACATTGAAACCCTGATTGGTCAGATGAAAACACAGCCAGATAGTTTTTTTTAAACCAACTTTGATAAATTGTAGTAAGGAGAAGTTAAGAGAGAGTTGCTTCGGAGAGGGCGAGCTGTATGGAGCTGCGCCTGCCGTCGCCCCCTGACGAACACCGACAAAGTAATGAACACACGCGATGTCGCATTTTTGAGTGCATAAGGCTTCACTCAGAACTGCAGAAGTCTAATCTGTTACATCCCCTTTTTATGTAACACTAGTGTCGATCGTCAATTAAAGCTCATGGTATTCACATTTCCTACGTAAGTTAAAATCTGAAATGCGGTGATTTTTCTGTTATATAATTATTGAGAAGCCACATTAGCCACTGTAATTTAAGACAAGTTAGATAAGTAATGAAAGATAATTGAGGGTCACTGTAGACCATTTTGATAGTTTTCTCTTTTGTGAAATTTAATTTAAACCTAGATTATAGCTGTGATATGGCATAGGTCATCTTTCGATCCATTGTAGAACTTGGAAACCCATTCAGGGAATATTCGTTTACATTTTTGTTGAACGCAGTTGGTTTTTATCATCCTGTATTAAAACATTTCCTTTTATCAGTAGTGCAATTTATAAACAATGTTTTGTGAGTAGAATAAAATTTCCAATGGTAAACTTAACTGCTTTTTCGACGTTATTTTACCAGCTAACTAAAAATAGGAAAGCCTTGACCCCTTCCACCAAATTTAGTTAGTATTAAGATTCTTTTACAGGGAGTGCAGTGGAGCTGACGCTGAAATCAGTAAGTATTTGGTTATATCATCGCTAGTCTCACTGAACTCTTCTGAACTCCACATGGCATGTGTGGTCTGGCGTCTCCTTACCAGCAACAGGTCCCAGGTTCAAACTAGATAATTCGCCCACGTCTTCGCAGCTCGCACCCAATTCCCCCCCCCCCCCCCCCCCCCCCCCCCCGGCGCGTTCAACACAAGCACTCTTTGCTGCTTCAAATTTCACCGATTAGTTTTCAACGGTCCATCGTCGTTCCACCTTGTATACCACAGCAAAACTGTAACTGCGCTACACTCCAAAGGCGTCAGATAACGTTCAATGGGGTTGCAACGTAATGATGTTTTTAAAGATGCTTGAAACATGTGGAGTGTCAGCAGGACAATGATCAAAGCATATTTCTGATTTGTGCAGGGTGTGTGTCAGTAGTGAATAGAAATATGGGAAGCTGAAGAATATGATGTGGCCAAGTGACTCACCCGACTTAAATCCCACTGAATTTTTACGGTGTGAACTAGACAAGGAGGTCAGGGAACTGAGGTGATCTAATGCTGAAGATACTTCGAATAGTATCCACTCACATTTCACTGAAATATCTACAAATGACAGAGCGATTATTTATTTTGTTGGTCTGTTTAGTTTTTTGCGTTGTGTTCGTACATTGAAATAGTGCATATAATTTTAGTCATAGGTGGTCGAGAAGTTTTGACCGGTACTGTAGATGGGAAAGGAGGCAGACACATGTGCATCCTTCCTTACCAGAGGTTGAGCAAATAAATGTTTCCAGACGGTTCAAATGGCTCTGAGCACTATAAGACGTAGTTCTAGAACTTAGAACTACGTAAACCTAACTAACCAAAGGACATCACACACATCCATATCCAGGGCAGGTTTTGAACATGCGACCGTAGCGGTCGTGCAGTTCCAGACTGATGGGCCTAGAACCGCTCGGCCACAACTGCCGGCAGTAAATAAATCTGTTGCAATGAAAACAAATAGGGAGACAAATGTTACAATTCAACTGCTGACAAAAAGGTGTGGCAGAAGTCGGACATAATGAAGAGGAACATGCTGTCACGTTTCAAGAGACGGCAGTTCTAACTAGTTATTTTACTAGCCAGTGAAAATGAGACCGCAATTTTTTAAATAATGTCTATTGTTTCCTCAGGGCGGCATTCTGCTGAGGACATGCTCCTACGCGAGAAAGAAAATATGATGTCTTCTGAAAATTCCAAATGTTGTAGGGTTCCTACCGAAAACGAATAATCGATGAAAGTAGTTCTGGATGAGTTCTGAATTTAAGAAGAGATTTATCCGCTCATAAACAATATTTAGGCAAATGAATCAGTTTAGTAATGTGATCTGACTACAAAATTATGCAGAATATTGCCTGCTCGGGGGACTCTGACTGTGTGCAAGGATTTATAATGAGCATAGCAGAAAGGAAACTGAATTTACCTGAAACTGGGTAACCGAACAAACGTTTCACCGTGATTAAAAGTGTTTAATGGATTATGGATCACAACGCCATGTGGTGCGATGGTAATGTGGTTCCAGTCTGTAATGGTAGCTCACAAATACAGCAAATAATCACACTCTGTGTAGAATGGATGACTGCGGCTGTGCCAGTTCATGTACCCGTGTCGAAAATCGTGCATAGAAACGCGAAGTGTGATGTTCACAGTCATTCACTATAATTTTGATACTTATTGCTGAAAGAAGTCCAATTTCTGAACGCATGTAATACGATTCGTATCGAAGAAAGTTACAGGAAGGAAAGATGACTTCAAATATTGTATCAACATGAATCTGTATAACTCTGCTAAAGTAGTTAAGGAGCAATGGCATGTGCAACATTAATGATAGGAAACATGTCGAACGCAGCGTTCCAGTTTGAGAGAAAATCAAACACGGCAATCGATTAACAATAAAGAAAGCTCATTTTCAAGAAGTGTGACGAAAAATTTATACGACTCAGATGAAATAGCCCAAACAGATTCTGTACAGCGTAGCGAAACCTACTCTCCTCACAATAGCGCAAACACCGGGCATCCACAGGGGTGACGGGCTTCGAAATCATCAAAGTTTCAGTGGAATCAACCACCATATATTTCTCAATGCTGCCAACAAAAGTGTTACTCGTTAGCTGCCCGCTCGTTGTGAATGATTACCAAATTCATACTGAAAATATGCTCTTATTAAGCGCAGGCAATCTGCTTCTTACCATCGCGTCACGCCGCAAGCAACTGATCGTGGCACCAGATTATATACCACGCTTTTCTCCAAGCTCGCCAGAATGTAGGTGCATTTAGAAACATGCGACCTAGAGATCTCCATGATTTGGCTTTGACGTGGTTCGTCAGTTCAGCTAGAACCAAAACAACAGTTCTCGAACGTTTCTCGGAGTGTTCCAAATATCAACTATGTTGTTGGAAAACGATAAACGGGTACAAATCTGTATCTTTGCAATAACCATGGGTTAAGTATTGCTCTACGTAATTAAATAGAGAATGTTGTAATTGAATAGTGTAAGTGGTGAATATTACAACCAGCTTTAAACGGTTTTTCATAATCTTCTATTCTCACGAGGAACTGAACAGGTGCGCTAGTCAATGCGGATTCGGCTACTTCGTGGTTTCGTGAAACTGCGTCTGTGCCGCTTATAAGGGAAATTCCCCATGGCAGCCCCTTCAGATTTAATAGAGAAATGACCCAGTGGATATCCTGTCAAAAACGGAACACAGATCAAGTATGAAACCACGAAGAAAGTATACTGAACTATGAAAAAGGAAGCAAAGTAGAAAACGTGAACGGTCCAAGTTCAAGTTTTGCAACATCGAGCGCGTTGCACTAAGAAAGGCGTCGTGGTTGTGTGGTCACGGTGTTACACTGCAAAGTGGGATATGCCTGTTCAAATTTCGCTCGAGCCGCATACTTCTAGTTGTTTTTTTCGCAAAATTGTGAACTTTCCGTCCGGTCTTTGACGTGTGTGTCCTTCTGCATTTTGCCAATTGTCATACTATACATCGGCTATAGAATACGAACCAAGCAGTAAGAATATACACTGAAGGGCCAAAGAAACTGATATAGGCATGAGTATTGAAATACAGAGATGTATAAACAGGCAGAATACGGTGATGCGACCGGCAACGCCAATATACGACAACAAGTGTCTGGCACAGTTGTTAGATCGGTTACTGCTGCTAGAATGGCAGGTTATCAAGCTTTAAGCTAGTTTGAACGTGGTGTCATGTCGGCACACGAGCGATGTGTCACAGCATCTCCGAGATAGCGATGAAGTGGGGATTTTCATATACGACCATTCCACGAGTGTACCGTGAATATCAGGAAACCGGCAAAACATCAAATCCATAACATCACTGCGGCAGGAAAAAGGTCCTCCAAGAACGGGACCAAAGACGACAATAGAGAATCTTTCAACGTGACAGAAGTGCAGTCCTTCCGCAAATTGCTGCAGATTTCATTGCGTCAGCGTGTGAACCATTCAACGAAACATCATTGATATGGGCTTCCGGAGTCGAAGATCCACTTATATATCCTTCATGACTGTGAAACACAAGGCTACTGTCGCAGGTTCGAATCCTGCCCCGGGCGTGGATGTGCGTGATCTCATTACGCTAGTTAGGTTTAAGTAGTACTAAGTCTAGGAGACTGATGACCTCACATAGTGCTTAGAGCCATTTGAACCATTTGAAGCGAAATAAGTGACAGTATACTTTCCCTGCAACTGCAACACTTATCAGTTCTTCGAATAGTTAATATTTTATACACCAGCGGAGAACTTCCTGGCACTTCAGAAAACGAACTCTAGGGAAGGAAAAAAAATACGCTGCGTAGTTTCGTATTACGAAAGTATTCATTCGAATGCAACCAAACAGTACGTTAATTTCTGATGTCTAGATTGCTATTCACTTTTGTAAGCCAATCACAGCTCGACAGCCACTGATAGCAGATATTCAGAACATAGGACGCGTGATGTAGTGAGCCAGTAGCAATATTACTTTTAAGGAGTGCGAACACACATAAAGGAAAAGTTAATAGTTTTAATTAATGTACATTGTGTATCTGCAAGGAACGCTAAGCTTTCACATATCATTTTGTGTCTTTTTTGTGTGTGCTACACATACGACACATCATACAGAAGTGACAGTACAATTTTGAAAAATGACATAAATATCTAGCCTTCTGGGCTCGAGGTTCTTCTTAAGTGGCTGACCTTGAAAGTGTTAAGCTTTAAACGATAGTCAAACACTGTGATTTAAGAAATTCAAAGCACATTCTCACACGAAGTATAATTCACCTTGCCTAAAATAAAACGTAATTTGTACGCAACGCCTTTCAAACCATCGTTCGCAATAATTTCCCGCGACATGTAACAATTAGTTTCAGCTGTTGTCTGAGGGCAACAGAAAGAAGACGTCACTGCGCATGCTCAGCTACGATGACGTAGGAAGCCCAAATGTTTGTACATGTATCGCATTAAGAGATGTTACATTATGTTCTATGCAAGACAGGGTATCAGAAGATACTCCAAAAGCAAAGGAATTTCGTGAACTGTACTAAAATGCATAATTCGGGTTAAAGCGCAGATTTGTATGTCCTGATTCAGTTACAACAGCCCAAGAGAAAAGACGGAAGTGTCAGAAAGGAGAATGTTAGGTGGATTAGTGGGGTGACACGAAAGGATAGACTAAGGAATGAGTACATAAGGGAAACAGTGAAAGTGGGGCCCATAGTTGAGAACATCCAATAAAGTAGGCTAAGATGGCATGGACACGTGCGGAGAAGAGGGGAGTACTACGTGGGGAAAATTGAAGATCTAGAAATCGAAGGATCAAGGAGAAGAGGAAGACCGAAACTGAGGTGGAAAGACAAGGTAGCAGGGGACCTATGGGAGAGAGGGTGGCTCAGAGAACAAGCGCTGGATAGACATATATGGAAGAGAAATACCCAGCAAAGCAACGCCGATCCCACATGACGTGGCAAAAGATGATGACGATGTACAAAGAAGTAGGCCCCAATCTGATATTAAGCTTTTCAGTGTGGTTTTCTAGATGCAAATTTTGTTTCAGTACCAGTTTTACAGTATCTCATGTTTCGTTCTTTATTGTGGCATAAATCCATGTGCTGGTGTAAGCTGTCGCCAGGATACCAGTCGCCAACGATGAAGCGAAAATCGGTAGTAGCCGCTGTATCAAGTGCATCTGTCGCGAGCGAGGCCAGAGCCACACCAACAAGCAACAGGTCGCCAACGCCCTCTCAATAGCAAGATCATCGATATTGTCTGCAAGACGACTATTACGGATGAGCTTCTACCAAGTGTGCATATATGTTGTAGAAAGAGATTACAGGCCGCCTTTAACAACATCCTCTCCCTTGCTTCCTACATTACAAGACTACAGTGACGACGAAGATACAGCAGTGGCGACAGGGATGGTATGCTACAGTGGGAGCGAGGGTACTACAACCCATATGTGCCAGATGATGAAAATGTGCACTAGAAATTCAGCAAAAATTTGAAACTAGTCAATAGTGTGGAATGAGACTCATCGTCACTCTGCAGAAAAAATTAATAAAAGCCAAATTTCTTCAGCAAAGCGACATAAATAACTTCATTGTTCTGTATGGAGAGCCGGCAGGCGTGGACGAGCGGTTCTAGGCGCTTCAGTCTGGAACCGCGCGACCGCTATGGTCGCAGGTTCCAATCCTGCCTCGGGCATGGATGTGTGTGGTGTCCTTAGGTTAGTTAGGTTTAAGTAGTTCTAAGTTGACCTGATGACCTCAGATGTTAAGTCCCATAGTGCTCAGAGCCATTTGAACCATTTTGATCTGTGTGGTCATTAATGACAGAGTACTAAAAACAAAGAAATAAAATAAAATCAGAAAACTGAAACTAATAATATTTTATGTTTCTGTAATTATGTGAATGCATTTTAATTCTCTTGATTGCTCCTGGCCACAGAAAGCAGTTTTGTTTTTATTTGACGTGAAAACTATAAACGAAAATACGAGTCACGTGTACCTACCCCCTTTCCCACTACAACTCAGACTGCTCTGTACATGCGCGAATGTGGCAGCTTGGGCACCCGCTGCCAACTGCTCAACTGGACCTAATGCAACAGCTGTGACGTCACGCTCCTCGGAAGCAGTTTGTTGCTATGAAGTACTGCATAGCCCTCGTCCTAAACCCTTTGACAAATTTTGCTGTTGGCAGACACTTGTGTGTGCACTGTGCTTTGTTGGAAATGGGGCATTTCATTTGCTACTGAAGCTCTTGTTCCTTCACGTTTATGTTTTATTGCCACAGTATTATTCTAAAGTTGCAGGATACAGTAAAATTCTTTCTTAGCGTAACAGTTTTTAGCAGTCAGAATGAAAAAAAAAAATAAATGAAAATGAAAACAACGACAAATTCCTATAATTCTAAAAAATTCCCGTGGTCTTCCCAGTATTCTCCGGGATGAAAAAATTCCCGGGTTTTTCCCGGATTTCCCGACTACCCGGGGCGTGCACACCCTGAACTTGTACGTCTAGCTAATTTAGCCCTGCCCGTTTCTTTTTCCCTCAGCTCAATTTTATGACGCAATATCTGCTGAACTATGTGTAGCATAATGGTATATGTGGATAGTGTGTGCGATGCGTGTTGCAACTAGTTAGTAGGAAAAAAGTAATAACTGATAAGTCAAGCCTGACGCTGCTATTTAATTGCATGAATAGCGAACATGTAGTAGGAGTTAACGTTTGTTCCTTCCATCACTTCATAGGTGTCCCAGAGAGAAAAAGTCCCTTGAAGTTTTCCAATTACTTGTAAAGATTGTTGCAAGTCATTAGTGCTCTCATTCTCAAATCCAAATTTAAAAAAAATTATGGTAGCTATGTTTGTATGCCCGTTTGTACCACATCTCCTCCAATACCACTGGACCGATTTCAACTAAACTAGGTACACATATCATTTATTGCCTCCTAGTATCACTCTGGTGGTAACAGTCACACACCTAGCAATGGGTTGGGGGGAGAGGGTAAAAATACGCGCAGCCCAGGACGCGAGAACAGCCATACCTTAGTGATGCAGTTTTTGAGACTGACAGCACTTAGATCCTTGCAAAAACTTTGCATATAATTTCAAATCTTTTCAAAACAGTTTTTCGCTGACTGCCCCCAAAAAATGATGAAAGTCAAAACTTTTGTGGGTTACTACATATTCGCTGTTAATGCAGTAAGACTTCCACGTGAAGCATGAAGTTTTACTTTTATTTCTTTGCCTTTAATTGTGTTCGTAACACATTTTGCAGACAGTATTCAGCTATACCATTGAATTTACCACAAAAATTACATCATTGTATAACACTTATCATTTATTGTTTATTTGCTACTAACTCTTTTCGGAACCCATTTCACAGACAGTATTTATATTTACCGCTGAGTGTGTCTACAAAAATGTGTCATTGTCTGACACAATGCTCAGGAGATATGACGTCAAATAATGAGATGCGAGAACAACTGGCACATCATGTGTGCCGTTTTAAGTTCTTACTTTTTTGCTATTATCTCTATTCTAAACACATTTTGCTGACAGCATCCACATATGCCGCTGAATGTACATTGAAAAATACATCATTTGATGACACACAGCTCAGGAGATATGATAACGCCGAGAACGGTGGGAAACTACTGCATCATGGTTGATGTAGGCACAAATACCACCAGATGTACCTGCAAATTTATGTCGTTCCACAGCACATAATTCTGGAGAGACGACCTCATGAACATTATGCTGCATAAAAATGCTGACGAAATTTGCTCGATATTTAGGTAAAATATGTATACAGATACGCACGATATAGGCTAAATATGTGTTAAATATAACTGACATGTGCATATGCGAGGAAGCACATGGGTAAAAAGCTCATTCAAAACAGTTGAAAAGATTTTAATGATATTCAGTACAATTATAATTTACAATCTGGGTAGAAATGCAGTAGGGGTAAGAACCACCAGCCTTATAATTATATGAGGATTAGAGAGAAGGGAGGACGTGGAGAGACAGCGAGCAGAAACGAGGAGACAGACAGAGCTAGGATGTGTAAATGGACAGAGAAAGGGAAGAGAGAGTTGAGAAGGAGATGGCCAAAGAAAAGGAATGGGAGGAGATGAACAGGAAGACAGGGTGGAGAAGGTGGGCAGTGAGAGGGTGAGGATGAAAGAGAGAGGGAGGGACGGTGGAGATGGACAGGGGCAGGGGCGGATGCATACGGAGGGAGGAGGATAAAGGAAGAGGGTTTGAGCAGAGAGAGGGGGAAGGAAAAGGTAGATAAAGGGGGTATGAGAAGATAGACAGATAGGAGAGGGACGGAGATGGACTAATTGATTTGATTAAATAAATACCCGAGCAACGCCAGATTTCTCAGCCAGTACTGTATAAAAACGGTTTGGCTATTTGTGCGTAGTGAGCTACACTTCTTTTTTAGTGTTACCCCCTCATTTATGACGGGTAGGTGGTTCTTAACCCTAAGGTGGCTATTTTCAGACAGTAAGTGACATAGCTACCAAATTTGGTTGAAATCGATACAGTGGTTTCGGTCGAGATGTGGAACATAATTACATACTTACACTATAATATGTATGGACTCCACATTAGCCCTTTTGATGTTATTCTGCCAAAAATATATGGCTGACCCTCTTCCGAAAACCTTCTTGTCATCCCCGATGTATTTCCGTTTTGCATCAGAGTACATCCTTACATCTGAAATGATTTAACAAAGCGAATAGAACCACGGAAATTGCTCTGTTAAATTACTTTCAGAAGTTTTTCCCTGTGTAATATTATTGATTAAAATTGGTGCTAGTGTGACCTGCATCGAAAACTATAACAGTGAAGCATTTATCAAACTTAAATGGATGAACCATGTAGAAATTCCACATATTTCCCATTCACTACTAATAATGTAGTACTAAATGTGATTTTTTTTTTTGTCATTAGTCTTCTGACTGGTTTGGTGCAGCCCGCCACGAATTCCTCTCTTGTGCTAACATCTTCATCTAATAGTAGCTCTTGCAACCTACGTCCTCAATTATTTGTTGGATTTGTTCCAATCTCTGACTTCCTCTCCATTTTTTTCCTTCTATGGCTCCCCTTAGTACCATGGAAGCCATTCCCTCATGTCTTAACTGATGTCCTATTATCCTGTCCCTTCTATCAGTGTTTCCCACATATTCCTCTCACATTCTGCGCAGAACCTCCTCATTCCTTACCTTATCAGTCCACCTAATTTTCAACACTAGTCTGTAGCACAACATCTCAAATGCCTCGATTCTCTTCTGTTTCGGTTTTCCCGCAGTCCAAGTTGCACCACCATACAATGCTGTACTCCAGACGTACATTCTCAGAAATTTCTTCCTCAAATGAAGGCCGATATTTGATATTAGTAGACTTCTCTTCACCAGGAATGCTCTTTTAGCTGTTGCTGGTCTGCTTTTGATGTCGTCCGTGCTCCGTCCGTTATTGGTTATTTTACTGCGTAGGTCGCAGATTTCTTTAACTTCGTCTACTTTGTGACCTTTAATCCTGATGTTAAATTTCTCACTGTTCTCATTTCTATCACTTCTCATTATCGTCTTTGTTCGATTTACTCTCAATCCATATTGTGTACTCATTAGACTTCATTCCATTTTGCAGATAATGTAATTCCTCTTCACTCTCACTCAGGATAGCAATGTCATCAGCGAATCGTGTCATTGATATCCCTTCACCTTTAATTTCAATTTCACACCGGAATCTTTATTTTATTCCCATCATTGCTTCCCTGATGTACAGATTGAACAGTAGGGGCGAAAGGCTACATTCTTGTCTTACACCCTTTTTAGTACGAGCACCTCGTTCTTGGTCGTCCACTCTTATTATTCCCTCTTGGCTGTTGCTCATATTGTATATGACAAATCTCTCCCTATAGCTTATCCCTACTTTTCTCAGAATTTGGAACATCTTGCACCATTTTACTTCGTCGAATGCTTTTTCCAGATCGACAAATCCTATAAAACTGTCTTGAATTTTCCTTAGTCTTGCTTCCAGTATTAGCCGCAACATCAGAATAGCCTCTCTCGTGCCTTTTTTTTTTGTGATCAGTCTACTGACTGGTTTGATGCGGCCCGCCACGAATTCCTTTCCTGTGCTAACCTCTTCATCTCAGAGTAGCACTTGCAACCTACGTCCACAATTATTTGCTTGACGTAGTCCAATCTCTTGTCTTCCTCTACAGTTCTTGCCCTCTACAGCTCCCTCTAGTACCATGGAAGTCATTCCCTCATGTCTTGGCAGATGTGCTATCATCCTGTCCCTTCTCTTTATCAGTGTTTTCCACATATTCCTTTCCTCTCCGATTCTGCGTAGAACCTCCTCATTCCCTACCTTATCAGTCCACCTAACTTTAAGCATTCGTCTATAGCACCACATCGCAAATGCTTCGATTCTCTTTTGTTCCGGTTTCCCCACAGTCCATGTTTCACTACCATACAATGCTGTACTCCAGACGTACATCCTCAGAAATTTCTTCCTCAAATTAAGGCCGGTATTTGATATTAGTAGACTTCTCTTGGCCAGAAATGCCTTTTTTGCCATAGCGAGTCTGCTTTTGATGTCCTCCTTGCTCCGTCCGTCATTGGTTATTTTACTGCCTAGGTAGCAGAATTCCTTAACTTCATTTACTTCGTGACCGTCAATCCTGATGTTAAGTTTCCCGCTGTTCTCATTTCTGCTACTTCTCATTACCTTCGTCTTTCTCTGATTTACTCTCAAACCATACTGTGTACTCATTAGGCTGTTCTTTCCGTTCAGCAGATCATTTAATTCTTCTTCACTCTCACTCAGGATAGCAATGTCATCAGCGAATCGTATCATTGATATCCTTTCACCTTGTGTTTTAATTCCACTCCTGAACCTTTCTTTTATTTCCATCATTGCTTCCTCGATGTACAGATTGAAGAGTAGGGGCGAAAGGCTACAGCCTTGTCTTACACCCTTCTGAATACGAGTACTTCGTTCTTGATCGTCCACTCTTATTATTCACTTGGTTGTTGTCCATATTGTATATGACCCGCCTCTCCGTATAACTTACCCCTGCTTTTTTCAGAATCTCGAACAGCTTGCACCATTTTATATTGTCGAACGCTTTTTCCAGGTCGACAAATCCTATGAAAGTGTCTTGATTTTTCTTAAGCCTTGCTTCCATTATTACCCGTAACGTCAGAATTGCCCCACTCGTCCTCTTACTTTTCCTAAAGCCAAGCTGATCGTCACCTAGCGCATTATCAATTTTCTTTTCCATTCTTCTGTATATTATTCTTGTAAGCAGCTTCGATGCATGAGCTGTTAAGCTGATTGTGCGATAATTCTCGCACTTGTCAGCTCTTGCCGTCTTCGGAATTGTGTGGATGATGCTTTTCCGAAAGTCAGATGGTATACCGCCAGACTCATATATACCACACACCAACGTGAATAGCCGTTTTGTTGCCACTTCCCCCAATGATTTTAGAAATTATGATGGAATGTTATCTATCCCTTCTGCCTTATTTGACCGTAGGTCCTCCAAAGCTCTTTTAAATTCCGATTCTAATACTGGATCCCCTATCTCTTCTAAATCGACTCCTGTTTCTTCATCTATCACATCAGAAAAATCTTCACCTCCATAGAGGCTTTCAATGTATTCTTTCCACCTATCTGCTCTCTCCTCTGCATTTAACAGTGGAATTCCCGTTGCACTCTTAATGTTACCACCGTTGCTTTTAATGTCACCAAAGGTTGGTTTGACTTTCCTGTACGCTGAGTCTGTCCTTCCGACAATCATATCTTTTTCGATGTCTTCATATTTTTCCTGCAGCCATTTCGTCTTAGCTTCCCTGCACTTCCTATTTATTTCATTCCTCAGCGACTTGTATTTCTGTATTCCTGATTTTCCCGGAACATGTATGAACTTCCTCCTTTCATCAATCAACTGAAGTACTTCTTCTGTTACCCATGGTTTCTTCGCCGTTACTTTCTTTGTACCTATGTTTTCCTTCCCAACATCTGTGATGGCCCTTTTTAGAGATGTCCATTCCTCTTCATCTGTACTGCCTACTGCGGTATTCCTTATTGCTGTATCTATAGCGTTAGAGAACTTCAAACGTATCTCGTCATTCCTTAGTACTTCCGTATCCCACTTCTTTGCGTATTGATTCTTCCTGACTAATGTCTTGAACTTCAGCCTACTCTTCATCACTACTATATTGTGATCTGAGTCTATATCTGCTCCTGGATACGCCTTACAATCCAGTATCTGATTTCGGAATCTCTGTCTGACCATGATGTAATCTAATTGAAATCTTCCCCTATCTCCCGGCCTTTTCCAAGTATACCTCCTCCTCTTGTGATTCTTGAACAGGGTACTCGCTATTACTAGCTGAAACTCATTACAGAACTCAATTAGTCTTTCTCCTCTTCCATTCCTTGTCCCAAGCCCATATTCTCCTGTAACCTTTTCTTCTACTCCTTCCCCTACAACTACATTCCAGTCGCCCCTGACTTTACCTTTTCTAAAGCCAAACTGATCGTCATCTAGTGCATCCTCATTTTTCTTTTCCATTCTTCTGTATATTATTCTTGTAAGGAACTTGGATGCATGAGCTCATAAGCTGATTGTGCTGTAATTCTCGCACTTGTCAGCTCTTGCAGACTACGAAATTGTGTGGATGATGCTTTACCGAAAGTCAGATGGTATGTCGCCAGACTCATACATTCTCCACACCAACGTGAATAGTCGTTTTGTTGCCTCTTCCCCCAATGATTTTAGAAATTCTGATGGAATGTTAGCTATCGCTTCTGCCTTATTTGATCTTAAGATCTCCAAAGCCCTTTTAAATTCTGATTCTAATACTGGATCCGTTATCTCTTCTTAATCGACTCCTGTTTCTTTTTCTATCACATCAGACAAATCTTCCTTGTCATAGACGCTGTCAGTATATTCTTTCCACCTACCCACTCTCTCCTCTGAATTTAACAGAGGAATTTCCTGCTGCGCTCTTAATGTTATCACACTTGCCTTTAGTGTCACCGAAGGTTGTTTTGACTTTCCTGTATGCTGAGACTGTCCTTCCGATAATGATTTCTTTTTCGACGCCTTCACATTCTCCTGCAGCGATTTCGTCTTAGCTTCCCTGCACTTCCTATTAATTTCATTTACCAGCGACTGGTATTTCTGTATTCCTGAGTTTCCCTGAACATTTTTGTACTTCCGCCTTTCATCGATCAGTTGAAGTAATTCTGCTGTTACCCATGGTTTCTTCGCCGTTACCTTCTTTGTGCCTATGATTTACTTCCTAACTTCTTGATAGCCGTTTTTAGAAATGTCCATTCCTCTTCAACTGTACTGCCTACTGAGCTTTTCCTTACTGCTGTATTTGTCGCCTTAAAGATCTGCAACCGTATCTTTTCAGTCCTTAGTACTTCCGTATCCCACTTCTTTGCCTAATGAGTCTCCCTGACTAAAGTGTTAAACTTCAGCCTACTCTTCATCACTACTGTATTGTGACCTGAGTCTACGTCTGTTCCTGGGTATGCCTTACAATCCTGTATCTGATTTTGGAATCTCTGTCTTCCCGTATCGCTCGGCCTTCTCCAAATATACCTCATCCTCTTGTGATTCTTCAACAGAGTGTTCGCTATTACTAGCTGAAACTTGTTACAGATCTCAATGAGTGTTTCTCCTCTCTCGTTCCTTGTCCAAAGCCTCTTTTCTCCTGTAACCTTTTTTCTAGTCCTTCTCCTTCAACTGCATTCCAGTCTCCCATGACTACAAGATTTTCGTCTATCTTAACGTACTGTAATACCTTTTCAATATCCTGATATACTTCCTCTATTTCTTCATTTCCAGCTTGCGACGTCGTCATGTATACCTGAACTATCGTTGTCAGTGTTGGTTTGCTGTCGATTCTGATAAGAAAAACTGTTCACATTAACACTCTCTCTCCCGTACCTTCATATTCATAACGAATCCTACTCCCGTTATACCATTTTCTGCTGCTGTCGATATTACCCTATACTAATATGAGCAGAAATCTTTGCGTTGTTTCCACTTCACTTCACTGAACCCTACTACACCTTGATTGAACCTTTGCATTTTTCTTTTGAGATTTTCTAGTTTCCCTACCTCGTTCAAGCTTGTGCCATTCCACTCCCTAACTCGTAGAAAGCTACCCTTCCGTTGATTACTCAACCTTTTTTTCATGGTAACCTCCCCTTTGGCTGTCCCCTCCCAGAGATCCGAATCGGGGATTATTCCGGAATCTTTTGCCAATGGAGTGATCATCATGAGGCTTCTTCAACTACAGGCCACATTCACGTTACGTGTCTTTAATCCAGTGGTGCCATTGCCTTCCGCATCCTCATGCCATTGATCATTGCTGATTCCTCCTCCTTTAGGGTCAGTTTCCCACCACTAAGACAAGAGAGTGCTCTGAACCTCTGTCCGCTTCTCCGCCCTCTTTGACAAGGCCGTTGGCAGGATGAGGGTGACTTCTTAGGCGGAAGTCTTCGGCCGCTAATGCTGATTATTAAACAAAATTTAAGTAGCGGAGGGATTCGAACTCGGGACCGAAAACGTTCTGATTATGATTCAAAGACGCTACCACTAGACGGCGGGTGATATTTTATTACTGGGTGAAAGTAGGGAAATCCATTAGACCATCAGGAGTAAGACTGTTTTATGAAAATGTTGGTTATCATCTTGATATTGTGAGACACACAGTTGTTCATAGATAATTAAGACTTCACAAATATTTCAAGTTTCTTTTGTCTTCGTATTGACCAACTAGGATCACGGGAACTTCAATGCCTTTTCATTCTCTCTTGTTCACTATTTTTCAAATACTCCTTTATCCTCTCCCCAGGTTGTGTTTACATTTATCCTGTCCATGTTGTTCCTTGCTTCTTATGTTTTCTGCTCTGAGAGGCCTGTAGATTACGTATTTAGTTTTTAAATAGGTTGCTTACGGTTATTGACGATTCTCCGCTGTTCTTCCTTTCTAGTTCATTTCTTATTTCTGTAATCCAATCTCTTGCAGATTTCGTTTTCTACAAAGCAAGGAATATTTATTGTTTTGTTAGCCTGTTTTCATTCATCCAGTGTAGGTATCCAAAGAAGATAAATCTTTACTTTGGCACTACTTTTGATACTTTCTCTATAGTTTGAGAGGAACACGTGAGGCAATACTAACCTTACGACTTATCTTAGAAGAAAGATTAAGAAGAGGCAAACCTACGTTTCTAGCATTTGTAGACTTAGAGAAAGCTTTTGACAATGTTAACTGAAATACTCTCTTTCAAATTCTGAAGGTGTCAGGTATAAAATACAGGGAGCGAAAGGCTATTTACAATTTGTACAGAAATCAGATGGCAGTTATAAGAGTCGAGGGGCATGAAAGGGAAGCAGTGGTTGGGAAAGGAGTGAGACAGGGTTGTAGCCTCTCCCCGATGTTATTCAATCTCTATATTGAGCAAGCAGTAAAGGAAACAAAAGAAAAATTTGGAGTAGGTATTAAAATTCATGGAGAAGAAGTAAAAACTTTGAGGTTCGCCGATGACATTGTAATTCTGTCAGAGACAGCAAAGGACTTGGAAGAGCAGTTGAACGGAATGGACAGTGTCTAGAAAGGAGGATATAAGATGAACATCAACAAAAGCAAAACGAGGATAGTGGTATGTAGTGAAATTAAATCGGGTAATGCCGAGGGAATTAGATTTGGAAATGAGACACTTAAAGTAGTAAAGGAGTTTTGCTATTTAGGGAGTAAAATAACTGATGATGGTCGAATAGAGAGGATATAAAATATAGACTGGCAATGGCAAGGAAATCGTTTCTGAAGAAGAGAAATTTGTTAACATCGAGTATAGATTTAAGTGTCAGGCAGTCGCTACAGAAAGTATTTGTATGGAGTGTAGCCATGTATGGAAGTGAAACATGGACGATAACTAGTTTGGACAAGGAGAGAATAGAAGCTTCCGAAATGTGGTGCTACAGAAGAATGCTGAAGATAAGGTGGGTAGATCACGTAACTAATGAGGTGGTATTGAATAGGATTGGGGAGAAGAGAAGTTTGTGGCACAACTTGACTAGAAGAAGGGATCGGTTGGTAGGACATGTTTTGAGGCATCAAGGGATCACAAATTTAGCATTGGAGGGCAGCATGGAGGGTAAAAATCGTAGAGGGAGACCAAGAGATTAATACACTAAGCAGATTCAGAAGGATGTAGGTTGAAGTAGGTACTGGGAGATGAAGAAGCTTGCACAGGATAGAGTAGCATGGAGAGCTGCATCAAACCAGTCTCAGGACTGAAGACCACAACAACAACAGTTTCAGAGATCTGCTCATAGCTTCTTATTCTCTAACCATCTGTAGTGTCTTGTTGACAAAAATCAGCAACCAGTTATCTGTTTCAGACACATCGCGCCCTTTTTCAGAAATTTATAACTATACCATTATTAACGAGATTAAAAAATAAGTAGGTCTATGTAGCAGATAAGTGTAGGCATGTACACATATGGTGTATGGAAACCAAACAACACTCGCTAAGAATGTGATAACTGTAATCATCTGAGGAAAGGTACTATTTCCTAGAAACCGCTTAATAAATTACATTTATTGTGTGCAAGGGCTTCATTTTCTTCCAACAAATAGGCATAAATTGCTAAAGATGGATAAAGTAAAACATCTGTAGCTTGTATTACATCCATTATTTTTCTAATAATCCGTCATTCAAGTATCTCTAACCCGTCCAGGTTATTACGTATCATTGAGCAATCGCATGCATGTAAGTTTTCGAGGCTCACTAGTGTGGCATAGTGCAATGTTTCGTTTATCTAGATGCACATTTTGTACCAGATATTTTTTGCTAAAAAAATGTACCCTTTCTGTTTCATTAACTCTTACATCAGTTCTAATTTTTTTCTAGTCCCTTCTGCGGTATAGTTTCTCCAAAATATTAAAATTTAATAACTCGCTCTAATTTACCAAATTACATTTGTGTATAAAAAGTAACGATAAACATTATAACCCGTCACCTGGTCAAAAAGCAGCCTTTCTCTATTTTTATTTTTCTTGTTTGTGAGACATTTGTCCTACGAATTTATGTTTGGATACGGTATTCGTCAGTGTTCGACGAGTAAAAACTTATATTAACTGCAGTAATCCCCCCGCTGCGTAAAAAGGGAGGCAAGCAAAAAATCTGCAATTACAGACGAGTCATTTCTTCCAATGGCAAACAAAATATAATCCTAAGTCGCCCTGAACCGAATTGAAGGAACTTAAGACAAACTGCTGGGTATCACTAGTGTGGTTTTAGAAGGAGAACATCATACACAGAACAGATAATTATCTTGAAAACAATAATTCGCTACAGATTTTTCAGAAAGCACTTGATGCGGTAGACAGAGAAACAACAAATAAAATGTCACAAATTAATATTTCATTATTTCTGTTTGACATCAGGCCATTGCTTGAAGAAGAACGGTGCTATTTAAAGTACAATAAGGCATGGCCACTTGGCGAAGCGGAGCTATGAATGCGATCGTCACAAGGAGGAGAAAGGCCTGCTGCCTCATTCTTGAGTCGGTGTTCTACGGCAAAACGACCTCCGGGACACAAGTTGCTGCTCTCTTTCAGATGTAAGGCAACAGTGCTCCAGCGACAAAGCGAAGCCATCGCTTGTCTGGCGGAAGAGCAAAAGAAGGAAGAGAAGAAACGGCTGCTAACGAGAAACTGAAACCGTAGGAGAGGACAGTGTGGCAGAAATCGAGGGCGAGATAAAATGTGGTGGCAGTGGACTGCAGTCCCGGAACGCCAGCGAATCGGGCGCCGTACTATCTTGCGGTCGGGAAGTTGTTAACCTCCAGCAGAATCACTTTCTGGATCGTCTGGCAGGCCCTAGGTTGCCGTTGTTATTTCTGCATTCCCTACTACATTCAGCAAGGCTTTCCCAGGCTGTAACAATTTCGAAGAGAACTTTCCAATGCCTGTTTACATGAACGAAAGGAATGATGCTTTCGTACGGTGAAATGAGAAATTTGTCTTGTGCTTTTCTTCAACATATTCGTCGATGCAATTGGTGTGTTTCTTGTCTCTGTATAGGATATTGGAAAATGATCTGAGAGAAACTTCAGTGAGTGCCTCAAACTAATTTATCACCACAGCTGGACATGAGAAGAAATGAAGGTTGGGAGTCTTATATCTTTCTCCAACATTTCTTCACCTTCAGACAATTCTACAAGCTAATACAACTACAATACAATCATATGACGTTATACAGTTATTCTCACTGGTAAGCAAATTGTCAAGTGATAGGGTAAATCGTCGAGTTAGATGTCAAAATTTGAAAGCGGAAATATTCAGTAAATAATGAAATCATGCTGAAATCAGTCTGCTTTCCGCAACGATTGATTCCGTGACTGCATCACATGACGCAAAAGTGATTTACACCATCGCAATAAGAAATATTCTAGGCTTACCACCGAAAGCTGTAAGTAAATCAATGCGGCCCGTCTTACATCAAAGTCTTTTTTCCAAAGCTGTTGCAAAAAAGCACATTTGATTCCACGAGAGGAATACTGAAAAGTGTCCATCTGCGGACATCACAACATATCTCCAGCTGTAATAGCATCTGAAGACACTAAATATTTAGGTGTGCGAATAAGCTGCTTAGTGGAAAATTTCTTAGTTGTGTGGATGAGTAAAAGACTCATAATTCGAATGTTTCTCATATTCAACTGACAAAACACCTTTGTAGGCAATACCGTTTTCCTAGTAGTAGTAGTAGTAGTAGTAGTAGCCTTATTCATTCGTAGATCTCTTTTTACAAGGATGTAGGACATGTCAAATTATCTACAAGTTTAGACCAAATTAATAAGCTAATTCGAATACATATATATTTACAGACTTCTAGCTAGACATAATTATTAGATTTTCTCTTGGTATACAACACCCTTATTGCGAATAACTTATTAAATAATTTAATGCCACACTGTTCACTCATATCTCACTATCAGTCACTGCACACACTATTAACACATTATTTCATAGCACTTCACTCACTGCATACACACACACACACACACACACACACACACACACACACACACACACCCACATGCTCACACGCGCACATGCACACACACACACACACACACACACACACACACACACATACACACACACACACGCACACACTCACACGCGCGCGCACACACACACACACACACACACACACAGACACACACACACACACACACACACACACACACACACACACACACACACACACGCTGGTGATCTCTATGCCATTTCCCGTACCGCAACTTCCGATTTGCTATCCTGAAAAACCGAATCAGCGTCCCTTCATAATAAGTGAGATGCTGAGTTCAGAAAGAGGAAGAGGTGTTAGTATTGTGCTGTGCATAGCTTGGGGATAAGTATATCTAGGAAGGAAAGAAAACACAAATTGAAGTCGCTATATGGAATGCTGGATATTTTATAATCATTATTATCATATTTATTCGTGCAACATTTTTTTATCACACCTCTACTCTATTTTATTTAAGTAATCTTTCAATGTATAAAATGTATTGCATAACAGATACATTTTAGCTGCCTTTTTAAATTACTGTGTTTCTGAAATTTCTTTAATCCCTTTTGATAATTTATTGTACAGTTTTATTCCTTGGTAAAAAATGCTGTTTTGAGTTTTATGTTTATTTTTTCTTGGTAAATGTAAGTTGAGTCCATCTCAGGTTGCATGGTCATGGACAGAACTGTTTGTCCTGTAATTACCAATGTTATTTTTGATGTGTGTAAGTGACTCGTAAATGTGTTCACATGCAGCAGTTAAAATCCCCAGTGTTTTGAACAGATCTTTACAATGAGCTCGACTGTTATATTTGGTTATTATTCTTATAGCTCTTTTTTGGAGTTTGAAAATTGTGTTAATATTTTGTGCGTTTGTTCCCCAAAAAAGAATGCCATAGCTAAGAACTGAGTCTACATATGAATAATATGTATCTAAAAGACACTGCATGTTAGGATTCTAAGGTCATAACATGCTGATGACATTCTGTTTCTAAGTAACTTTGTCTGTTCACACCACTTCAACTGAGAATCGATATTCATTCCTAGAAATTCTGCATTTGTTACACAGTCCACATTTAATTTAATATTGTCTTTTTCCTCTTCAAACTGAAATTCGTGGCATTAGCTTTCTTTACGTTGAATGTCACTTTATTGTTTATTGACCAATCATAAACTTCCTTGAGAGTTTCATTTGGTTTCTTGGCAAGGCGTTCTCGTGTTTTCTCAGTGGCTATAATATTGCTGCCATCAGCGAAGAGAATTTTTTCACTATGAGTAACAGTAGTGGGAAGGTCATTTATGTATATCGGGAATAGTGTTGCTCCTGATATGATACCTTGCAGAACCCCTATATTAACGTATTTTGGTATTGATAAGTGTTTTACTAAATGTTTAGATCTATTTGAAGTATGTGTTATCTCTACTCCCCTATCTGCTAGGTATGATCGAAACCAGTCATTAGCTACCTCTCTTATTCATAATGCTTCTAATTTATTTAATAGAATCTTGTGGTCATTTGTATCAAACACTTAGGAAGATCCCAACATATGCCTCTGACTAATGAATTACGTCCTTTTTTCAGTTCTTCCAGATCATTTGTAGAGGATCCCCCAATGTTTGTTTTACCTTAGCGCAGTAATCAGTGATGGCATTTTGTATCGGCAAATCGGAGGTTCGATGGAACCCTAGTCGCCATTCGTTCAGTGTCTCTGTTTCCTGCTCACAATTTTGATAGCTGTTTCGTTTGTCTTGGATCTGTAGGGCCCTAATTTCATCCAATGAACAAAAATACGTAGACAATATGTTACAATAAATTTTAACATGTCAAGGGGTAGCTAGACGTTTGGTTTCACATTTGCTTTCTTCCAGCATTCAACGAACTCGGATCTATAGCGCACAAAACATTTTTGTTATTGGTGTAAGCTACATTACACTCGCTCCTTTTTTTTTTTTTTTTTTTTGGCGTTTTGAGTCAGTTCACCCGATACAATACGTGCATAATCGAAGTGCTTAGGTTTGAAGTTTGTCGCCATTCTCAACGCGTATGGGAACAAAATATACACAGCAGCATCTCAATTAGCCAGTCAAAGAGATGGAGCAATTTCTCCTAAACTTTCCTCAACGTCGACTTATCTCCGTCGGCGGTAGTGTGGAAGAACTGTAGAACTTTATGGTGACACTGTATTAAAGTTTATGTGTTTTAACTAATCATGCCACTAGATTTATATTTAGCAATTCGTGTAGAGAAAACTATTTACCAGATCAAATAGACATTTGAGCCACGTTATTGTGAAATGCACTTATCAATACAATGTTGTAGCCCTTCTGGTGCGGAGCAATGTACTGATTCGATTGGGAAAGGTGTCACAAAGCCATTGTATCCTCTTCTGAAGCAAGCAGGCCAACATCCTTCGGTCACTGGTATCTTGGATACGGGCATAGAGACAGAGTTGACGTACGAGTTGGTGCCACACACGTTCTGTCAGCTACAGACCTGGGTGTCATGCTTACCACAGCAGTACCTCAACACCACGCAGTAAGTACAGAGAGAAACGTGCCTTCTGTACGAGCATTACGCAGTTGGACAATGGCACTACGATACGGTTGCGTAAGAGGTAAAAATGAGGACACAGGCTGTACGTGACGCATTGTCGTGCCTGAAGAGATCCCCCTGTCACAGAAACCGCAATCTGAAGTCATAATCGATACTTCGCTAAACTATGGCGCCAGCAGATTCACCGATGTGCCTCTCCAAAACATTAGACAAACGGGATTTCTCGATGGGTCGCCGCAATACTTGCTGAAGATGGCCAACCTGGGTAGTACAGAACTACGACTCGTCACTGAACGTTAAGTCTTCGCACTTCATCAGCAGTCCATGTTTCCCAGCCAAGGCACCACCCCAACGCACCCATTTGCGTTGTTCCATTAACGAGGCAGCCTACACGAGGGACTGTAATTACACGGTCCGTCTATTGTTATTCTGCGAACGATGTTTGCGGGATGGCAGTGTATGTTACAGAGTCTTCATTACTAGTTATCAGATCACAGGCGCAAATGTGGAGAGCATACGATGTACTTTGTGCAGAATACGGCGATCATCAGGCGTGGTAGTCAGAGGTGGTTGACCGGTATCTTGACGATGAGTATGCCTACAGTCACATTTCCATGCAGTCAAAGATCGAGCCACTGAATCACCCGAATGCCCCGCAAAACTAGGATATTACACTGAAGCATTTCATGTTATATTTCAGCTCGTGTTTGTAAGCGCCAGTTTTCTATCTAAGAGAGGTGTAAAACTTTTGATATGGAATTGTATAAATTTCGGTGCAGGGTAACAGAATTTTGCGAAAGTAACTTTGAACGGAGATACGTGGAGCTCATGCTACACGACGCGAAATCCAGACTAGCAGGCACATCAAACAATTCGCCAACGAGAAAGCAATCCGTTTCCAATGAAATTTGTACTTTGTATTTGATTGCTAAGCAAATGACCGAGATTAAAAAGCGGGCCCTGAATATTGCTAATCTTTATCTTACTCTTGTAAACAAGCACAACACCAGAAATGTAATTTTAACTACAGAGAAAGTGAACATAAAAAATTAATCCACCAGACTTTCAGGTGAAACTTCTTGAAAATTCACAAAATAGCATTGTACCTAAAACCTTTAATGGCAGTAAGCCTCAGAACTGATACTGATATATTCACCAAAATACTCTGACAATCACTGTGCCTTACGGTGGACAAGCACTTTGTTGGTAGTTACATTTATTGGAACACCTGTGCGCACGGACCGCTTGTCTGCTCTGCAACCTGTCGCTAATAGAAATATTAATTCGACTATTCAGAACCAAATTTCATAAGCCATACCTCCGATGTTCAATTCAAAGTGTTATCATATCAGTTTTCATTAAAATGCTTCTCAGTAAACAACTTACAACGTGCAGTGTGAGTATGCGAACACAGTCATGAAATTAAATGAAAATGGGGAACTAATCTTAACGACTGATAAGTAGAACAAGGCCTTACGTTTAACTATGCTTCATCAAGCCATGACAACAATACACTTTTCCATAAAGTTCTCACACCTACACAACTTCCCTGTGCACAAAACTTCCTTGACACTTGTTTCAATTACGCGACAAAACGATATGTAACAGTATAAAATTTCTACAGCAAATTTCAACCATACCCAGTGTTCTCATCATAAGAAGCTATTCAGTTACAAAAATGTAAAAAACTGGACTACCTTAAAAACTGATATTTTCTAATTCTTCAGTTCATTCATCTCATTTCCTTAATATTTTACCTCAAAACATATTATTACGAAATACATCTTAAATAATGGTGCTTCCATTACACGGCCGGCAGCTTCCATCCTTTTCATACCGAGTACATGCCCGCCTGGCTAGCCGCGTGGTCTAGCGAGCTGCTTCCCGAGTGGGAAGGCGTGCCGATCCCCGGCACGAATCCGCCCGGCGGATTTATGTTGTGGTCTGGTGTGCCGGCCAGCCTGTGGATGGGTTTCCATGTGCCTCAGCGAATGCGGGCTGGTTCCCCTTACCCCACCTCAGTTGCATTGCGTCGCCGATTGCTGCACAAACACTGTTTCCACGAACGGGTACACCATAGGTATTGTACCACGCCAACATTTGGGGATACACTCGTCTGGTATGAGACGTTATCAGTGCAGAGGAGGAGAGGTTGAAATGGTTCAAATGGCTCTGAGCACTATGCGACTTAACTTCTGAGGTCATCAGTCGCCTAGAACTTAGAACTAATTAAACCTAACTTACCTAAGGACCTCACACACATCAATGCCCGAGGCAGGATTCGAACCTGCGACCGTAGCGGTCGCTCGGCTCCAGACTGCAGCGCCTAGAACCGCACGAGCACTCCGGCCGGCAGGAGGAGAGGGGGGGGGGGGGGGTTCACGGGGGGTCGATCCGCACAATAACACTGGGTTCGGCGTGGGGGGCGGCGGTGGGGTAGGTGGACTGCTGTGGCCTGCTGTAAAGTTGTGGACCACTGAGGGCAACGGCGGGACGAAGCCTCTCCGTCGTTTCAAGGTCCCCAGTTCAATACACAGTACACACACAAATCATATTGCCAAACACACACTACACACTGATATTCTCTGACTTACTATAGCATATTTGGCCTCAAAACACAGACTTACAAAGAGTATGATTATATCGATACTACAATAGGACAGTTACCTTTCAACATGATTCGGATAGTAAGCCAAAAGGAAAGTCGGGTGAGTCCAGTTTACAACCGTGTCAGGTGCTGATAACAGTATCTCTGACGAGTACATGGCATATCCATGTCCCTCACAGTGACCATACCACGTCTGATACTGTTCTGGCTCTCATATATCGTACCAGGTCCGGTAACAACACTACACGCGGTCACCACTCTGGTGACCTTTCTACATGTCACAGAGAATTGCAACTCTGAGTATTTACAAAACAACCGTTCGTGTGTATATGCACAAAGTTATATTGATATCTGACTATGTACTCTGGATGTTTCACATTTTTGTCAGACAGTGTATTTACCAAGATAAATGTTACTCATTGATATCAAAGATATTTATGTCTTACTCTTAGGGTAGACACCTACTAAGTAAATTTGTGATTCACCAGGCGTCATTTTTCAGGAGTTTATTAATATTCAATTATCGAAATGTCTTTAAATACAACAGAAAAATTACGCGTAATAACTCTTTTGATGTACACATTATACACGGTAGATCACCTATAAGTGGCACCGCAAATTTTATGGAAATGGAAAGTACTGTTGAAGTTTTCACAGGATAAATTGGTAGATGGGGACTCGTACTGTTAGCCAATAACCAGGCTGTAATAACGCATAGAATGCGCATTTTTTGTGCAAACACACACTTTTTAAATGGAACTATGCCTAGTCACATTAACAAACTAAAAGTAGGATAAATTAGAACGTTTGTGGTATTTGTTGCAGGATTCCAGTGTGAGTCGTTTACGAGACATCGTACTTTGTCAAGTTACGACATCGACACTTGTTTGTGCCATTCAGCCTGACGTTATTATGTGTGCTTATAGTGTACTTGTGTGTTCCCTGTGTGCACTGCGACTGCCTAGTTAGTGTGCGACAGTCCAAGCAGTAGGTCGTGAGTGAACGATCGGATTTACCAACGCAGAAAAAGCCGACATGTGCACGGTGTGTGGAGACCGTCGGAAGAATGTAGTTTGTTCCTGTACGGTGCGGCAAGATATCCCAATAGATGCCAATAACCAGGGCATATATTTGTCAACCTCTTCAACAATTTATGGGAAAGTGGTAGCGTAACACCTCGACAACGTAGCAGAAGGAAACAAGTGGCGACAGAAGAAGGGGAAATTAACGTTCTTACTTCTATTATAGTTGATCCGAGTGTCCTCCATCGACATAGGTTCCATCCTTATCATATCTCTCTCCGTCAAGAGTGGAACCTGGTGTTTCGCATTACAGAGCGGATCATGTTGTGGAAAGGAGCCAAGGTCAATTACTGTTAGTTATACCAAAACACACAACTTCATTCCTCGAAAAAATGCACAGTTTTTTTCTTTAAAACAACAAAGATCAATTCATGTGTGAGTCTCCAACTAATTTCACCAAATAAGTTTAAATAAGTCCTTCCAGAACACCAGGATTTAGAGAAACGGCTGAAAGCCTTACTTAAGTAAAATGTCAATACCTTTTCGGCTGAAGATCAGATAAGGAAATTCTTTAAAAGCCAAGCATTTACAAATTTCGGCTAAAGGCCATATTAATTAAAATTCAAATTAACTCTTGGGCTTTTTTTCACGTAATAAAACAGAGGCTTTAATGATAAACTCTTGTACAGTACAACAGAAAAACATCTTAAGAAAACTTGCAGCATCTTGTCGGCAAAGGCCCAAACAATTGCTCAAAAATAATCGAACACAACCTTAAGATTAACATTTACACAACACGGCAGGAGTCCGTTTCAAGAATTGAAGATAATTAAAGAGAAGGCTCACGGACAAGGATTTACATATTACAGCCACAGATTCTGAAACAAACGCGGCTGAAGGCCTAAATACAGGCAACAAGAATTTTAAATAAAACACGGCTGAAGGCCTAATCTTAAAAAAGTTGATACGAAGATCGCCTGAAGGCCATATACTATACAAAAAACAGAAAATATTGGTACACAGCTGATGGCCTGGAACACTACCTGCGACCAAAGAAAATCACAATCACAAACAACAGAACAGTGGTACTCTGAAGTGTTCCAGGGGTCGGCCTGGGGAGGAAACTCTAACAACAGTTTGTGTGAGACAGGCAGACAAGCGTAAAACTAAATAATCGGGTGGCAACACGACCTAGGGACGGCCAAAGAACCAAATAACAGCCTAATCAATTCCGTCCGTCGTAACCGACCAACTGCCTACTCCTGTACGCAGACAGCATTCATCTGCTCAGTGGAAATCAGAGAAGCTACACACAGTTCCACGTAAACACACTTGCACAAGAACTCGAACAGTCTGCAACAAAAACCAGTGATGCTCTAATTTACCGTATTTTTAGCTTGTTAATGTCAATACGCATTGTCGCATTTACAAATGTGTATGTCTTTACAAATATACACTTTCTAGGTATTATTTCTATCTGTTTCGTTGCTAACAGTACGAGTCCTTGACTACCAATCCATTTTGTGAAAACCGCACTTCAGTGGCACATTCCATTGCCTTAATATTTGCTGTGCAAGGTTTAGGTGATTAACCCATGTATAGGGTGAGTCAGAAATCTCGTACTTGAAACTCAACACGCCGTACCTTTATAATTAGATATTCAAAAACTTTTGTAGCGGAACTTTTTTTCATTATGGGTGTGAAGCTCTACAACTATCTACACACCTACACTACTGGCCATTAAAATTGCTACACCTCGAAGATGACGTGCTACACGAAATTTAACCGATAGAGGAAGATGCTGTGATATGCAAATGATTGGCTTTTCAGAGCATTCACACAAGTTTGGCGCCTGTGGCGACACCTACAACGTGGTGACATGAGGAAAGTTTCCAACCGATTTCTCATACACAACCAGCAGTTGACCAGCGTTGCCTGGTGAAACGTTGAAGTGATGCCCGTGTCAGGAGGAGAAACGCGTGCCATCACGTTTACGACTTTGATGAAGGTCGGATTGTAGCCTATCGCGACTGCTGTTTATCGTATCGCGACATTGCTGCTCGCGTCGGTCGAGATCCAATGACTGTTAGCAGAATATGGAATCGGTGGGTTCATGAGGGTAATACGCAACACCGTGCAGGATACCAACGGCCTTGGATCTCTAGCAGTCGAGATGACAGGCATCTTATCCGCATGGCTGTAACGGATCGTGGAGCCACGTCTCGATCCCTAAGTCATCAGATGGGGATGTTTGCAAGACAACAACCATCTGCACGAACAGTTCGACGACGTTTACAGCAGCATGGACTATCAGCTCGGAGACCGTGGCTGCGGGTACCCTTGATAATGCATCACAGACAGGAGAGCCTGCGATGCTGTACTCAACGAACCTTGTCCCCATTGACGGCACTTTGAACCGTGGGCGTTATATTTTAGATGTTTTACGATCCGTGGCTCTACCCTTCTTTCGACCCTTCGAAACCCCACATTTCAGCAGGATAATGCACGACCGCATGTTGCAGGTCCTATAGGGGCCTTTCTGGATACAGAAAATGTTCGACTGCTGACCTGGCCAGCACATTCCCCAGATCTCTCACCAACTGAAAACGTCTGGTCAATGGTGGCCGAGCAACTGGCTCGTCACAGTACGCCAGTCACTACTCTTGATGAACTGCGGCATTGCGTTGAAGCTGCATGGGTAGCTGTACCTGTACACGCCATCCAAGCTCTGTTTGACTCAATGCCCAGGGGTATCAAGGCCGTTATTACGGCCAGAGGTGGTTGTTCTGGGTTCTGATTTCTCAGGATCTATGCACCCAATTTGCGTGAAAATGTAATCACATGTCAGTTCTAGTATGATATATTTGTCCAATGAATACCCGTTTATCATCTGCATTTCTTCTTGGTGTAGCAATTTTAGTGGCCAGTAGTGTATACGTATAACAAAACTGTATCTATCCGATGTCGGTATATAAGAGATATTTAATAAAACCTACATGAGGAGTATTTATCACAGCAATAGAAGTCAAAACATTATTTTTACAATTTTTCTTTGTTGTCTGTCTGTCTGCTGTCTGTTCGTATGCTGTGCACGAAACTTTTACAGCTTTGTTGTTAGAAGTGTAACTTAATATCTGGTACATGTTTCATCTCGATATGCCGCTTACAAGCCTAGCCATCTATACATGTAGAGTGTTTTCATTAACCGGGGCAGTACGGGGAAATCGTGTGCCATAGAAGGCACAGGGAAACTGTCTTCAGAGTTGTTATGTCTTCCTTTGCACGCTGTGTAGTTCCTTTATGGATACAGGAACGAGGAACAGATGCCGTTCATGAACTGAGAATTTGGATATTAATTTATTCTATGTGTAATATGAAATAGTAAAAATAAAAAATAACTTCGTTGGCGTAGTAGCAGCGCCGGAAATACACACCGATACAAAGAATTCATGAAATTGTCTCTCTTCAGTACAGTGTCTATCCACATGATATCAAGCTCTGGCCACCATGAAAGTCTGTAAATGTTATTCACCTGTCCAACACTCTAACTGGGGACAGTGTATGTATGTTCAGACTTAAGTACACCAGCCGCTGTAGCTCCGGAGAGGCGATGCTAGCATGCTATTGGCGGAGGCGTAATCGCTCGTGGCAGCGCCGTCGTGCCGCGGTGGCGGCTGTAGGAAACACAGCGGCGACTTAAATGGCGGTTCGCGTATTTGAAAGCGCGGCTGACAGGATAACGGCCGATATCGTAAGTAGCTTTAGGTGCCTTTTTGTGAAACCAGTTCTGCAACAATCAGATTTTTAGTCAAGCCTGTGTTATCGATGAAAATGAGCAAAACTGAAATAATTTTTTAATGTGGCTCGACTCAGTTTCGCGTAAAGATCATTTCACTATGGTGGAAGAAAACAAAATGGCGACTTCAGATGATCATCGCTCATAAAGTGAGTATTCCGATTATGCTGTTTCGGAATTTAATCTCTACGAATATGTGTGATGGAGCTGGCTTTAAAGTAGGACTGCTTCGTAATAATATTGTAGAAGCTGAAATTCACACAGCCTGTACAGCTGGTGAAATAGTTTTGATACCAAGCTTATTCCTCATTCCCAACTATTTCATTAAAAATTAATGAGCGTGCAGTTTCCCGTGCTCATATGCTTAGCCATGACCATCGAAAATTCACAACGACAGGCGCTTATAACCACCGGTGTCTTCTACAGGACGGACTGTTTGTCACATGGGACAGCCCTACGGAGCTCGCTCGCGGGTCACTAGCTCAGGTAATTTGTTTGTAATAGTTGCAATGGGCATAACATCAAATCTTGTATATAAAGAAATTATTTAATTTTCGTAATTTCGTTACGTTAGGGCGTTCCCCTATCCGGGTCTATTTCCATTTTATACTTCAAAAACTGTATCTGTGCTTATAAACAAGCCGTTTCTTTCCCGTTGCACTCTTTTGACAGTTTCACTTCCAGTTTTTTCTGTCTGTTTCTATCTCTAATAATGTATTTAAGGGATTTTCAAAACTAATACTGGTTCGAGATCCACGTGGACGAAGTGACTGACAATATTTGTTACATATAACGTGTAACCTCTCGATCAATGTACGTAGGAATTACTTAAGAAAACTGAATATCAGGGATGTTTGTAATAGCAGTAGGAGCTAAAGCAGATATTTTTAAAATTTTTGTGTGTTTGTCTGTCCATATGTTTGTACGTGTCTCACGCAAACATTACAGCACGAAATTGGGTGCGGTTATCACATTTGTAATAATATTGGAGTTACTATTTAATATTTGGGACGAGTTCCACCTTGATACGCTGCCCAGAAGCCCTATTATCTATGCACACCGTGTGTTTTCTTTAACTGAGTCAGTATGGAGAAAGCGGAATCCATAGGAGGAAAAGGGAAACATTCTTAGCAACTTTTCGATGCTTATATGTGAAAACAACTTTGCAATAATCAAATTTTTGCACAAGCTGAGCTGTCCATAAAAATGAGTAAAACTGGCAATATTTTTCTCGTGTGTATGTCGACTCAGTTTCATGTAAGGATCATTTCATTATACTGAAAGTAAAAATCAGGACACAAGAAGTTTTATGAAACTAAACTAAACAAAATCGGGATGTGACTATTGTCATTGTTAAATTTGTCGAGTTCATACCACTATTATCGCTACTAAATTTGTCGAGTTGACAGTAAAAATAGCTTTCGCACATTTCTTCAGAGGTTTTCACCGTGTCTTATCGGTGACAGAAATATGATTTCAAATTAGTGTCTTCTGTCGTTTTTCTTCTTTCATTTTTGAATTAATTATTAAACTGGTTGTTGGTAAGTTTGTCAAATAGCAATAATGTCTTACGAGAGCGATCTAACCTTTATTCCGTTTCTGCTCAAGCGGAACGAGCGCGACTGAAAAGATTAACAGAAAGTGGATTGGAGCGTGACGAGCTTGTAAAATGGCTCTGAGCACTATGGGACTCAACTGCTGTGGTCATAAGTCCCCTAGAACTTAGAACTACTTAAACCTAACTAACCTAAGGACAGCACACAACACCCAGCCATCACGAGGCAGAGAAAACCCCTGACCCCGCCGGGAATCGAACCCGGCAACCCGGGCGTGGGAAGCGAGAACGCTACCGCACGACCACGAGATGCGGGCGACGAGCTTGTAGCATTGCCGCTTTCTACAATTGCATTGTCTCGACTTCAGGAGACTTCTTGTGAATACGAATGACGTTTGAATGACAACATACGCCGTAACGCTACAGAGACTAACGTAGAACGCGAACGTATCTTGAGCGGAGGCGATCTCGCCACGCTACAGGCAGAAATGAGGAAACTCAGGAAGAGTATGAGATTCGATTATCCTGTGATCGTAGGCGCCACGAGATCTCCCGATCTGTTGAGATGAATTGCGAATGGGAACTGCTTTTGGCTGATGTCCTTTCCCGTCACGAAGTATCACATTCTCTTCAAACGCCCCAGGAAAGAGAAGCTCGTTTATCTACTAACCGTAGCCGTCATGAAATATCGCGGCTTTTGTAGATAGGGCGAGCTTCGTTTGTTTGTCGAGCGGAGCCGCCGTAAAGTCACGACTTTTGGAGACAGGTGAGCAGCCCGTGATTTTATTTGTCTGCTGCTAGGAGCCACTAGCATGGTAGATAGGAGACAACTGTCCATCACTTGGAGCAACAAGGGAGTCGTATATAGGAAGTGCGACGAAAACTATCCAGTGAGACCAGAATGATGCAGTTAGAGGAGGATGGGCTGCGCCAAACCGTCCTTCAGCTGTCAGTGACTATGACGAGCCGATGGTATACGAAGCTGAGGAGCTGCAGAAGCTAGAAAAAGCAAGTGGATATGACTACTATTCAGTTACAAAATATTTCGATTATTCTCACCTTGGATCAATGAACTAAATATGCACGCGTTGCCGAGCTTTGACGTGGCACGGAGAACCCAAGGGAATATGCTGTTGATCTGAAAACTATCGCCTAAAAAGAATACGAGATCGACCAGCGCCACTGATAGAGGAATGAAATGGAAAACATCTGCTATCTAAACACTTTTGTGTGGAACGTAGGACCTGTAACACCGCTTTCGAAATGACTTCTTTTGGAGCGAATCGGATGCCTGACGAAGCGTTTTTGCTTACTGTTAAGGTGCTGGATCGAGTGTACCACTTGACTGGCACTTTGTTGCCGACAGATGTTCAAAGCTTTCTACAAATTTATTTTATAGTTAATCACCAAGACCAGACAAATGTTAGGCAACAACATATTCCTAATTCAAATTCAGGTTTGGCATGAAGCCTGCGTAATGTGCTAAACAGTGTGAACCCGTATGTCAACGGTTTTAAAGCGGCACATCAATTTGTCCAAGTGAGCAGTCCAATAATTACAGGGTTGTAATTACAACCACAGAAAGAGCAAGAGGATCCCACCCAGGTCGCTACAGTGTACTAGCTACAGATGTTAGTGGACCAGGAATGTGGTAGGAGAGACATTGCGTTACGTACTCATGGTTATCGTCTTCGGAGAATTAATTAAACACAGCACGCTTATGATCCGTTTCGGCATCCTTTAATGTTTTGTCGAGGTGAAGACTGCTATAATGTTCATTTGTATCATTTTCATCCTCCCCCAGGTGCTACAAATGTAAATAAAAGGACCTCAGCAGTACAGTTCTGCAGTTTTTTTAATCCGGCTACGTAAGAAAGAACGTATCTACTTAGTCCGATTTCGAGGTGTTTTTAACCAATTTTTGGGAGACGTATATGGAAAGACTGAAACTGAACGGCTAGTATTTATTCGAACTGATCATAGACAATTACGTGCAGAAAATTACATCGACCTCAGAGACGCTTTACAGCAGTATTCTGATGCTAAAAACTAGGGTGGGATGGCGATTCTCCCTTCCATACTTACTGGTGGTCCTAGGTATAAGGACAAAGGTACTTAGGATGAGTTTTGCTATCTTAGAATATACGGCGAAGCAGGTTCGTTTATTAACATGATCACCAATCCAAAGCGGTCCCAAATAGAGAACAACTTGCTTGTCGGCCAGGCGTCCTCAGAAATTCGGGGTAACAGTGTCTGTGAACAATTGTGTCAGAGAAACTATCAACAGGCACTGATACTCGCTTTACAAATTACGATCAGGTTGTGAGGTGTTATTTGTTTAGGATGTACTGTAACCTGTGGCTATGCACCTAAAGTGTTGCATTTGGCCTGTCTGCTACAGATGCGGTAATGGTGTACATTTCTCTGGCCACCTGGTGAGCTACGAATTTGGCAACTTTAAACATATTTATTTTTAAAATACTGGCAGTGTGTCATAGCAGCTAAAATTTTTACGTAGTTTTCATTTCTCTGTTTACTTCCTGAATAAAAAGCTTCAGGCAGGTTTCAACATGTCAGATTGGACCATTCGCCTGTTTGACTGGTGGACATACTCTCATTCTGGACCAGGATAGTCTTCCTTATTCTGAGTATCTAGAGCACAGTTAGTCAACCACGCCCCTACCGTCTGCTAGTGGGCATTCAAGCTTTCATGATGGGTAGTAGGTTCAAATGGCTCTAAGCACTATGGAATTCAACATCTGAGGTCATCAGTCCCCGAGACTTAGAACTACTTACACCTCACTAACCTAAGGACATCACACACATCCATGCCCGAGGCAGGATTCGAACCGGCGACCGTAGCAGCCGTGTGGTTCCGGACTGAAGCGCCTAGAACTGCTCGACCACAGCGGTGAGCTAGGTGGTAGGGATTTTAAAAACATTTTCCGATAGATTTTCATACAATTTCAAAATAAATTATTTGATAAGTAATTCTTATTATGTGCTTTAACTTACTGTGACTCCATTTTATAAATTTTATGAAGTAAAGTTACTTTCTAACCTGTAGCTCACCTTTGAATCCGGTGGGTGGTTAGAGAATTTTAGGAGCCCACAGAGATACAAAAGTGGGCCATAGGACAAAACGGTTGACTATCCCTGATATATATATATATATATATATATATATATATATATATATATATATATATATATATATATAAAACCTTATTCAATTCTTTTTCATTTCCACGTACGCACAAATTGGAGTCTCAGTTTGGCTCCTCACCAGTGGGACACAAAACTTGTCGCTAAGCCTTAGGTTCACGTTTTATGCTGTGTGGTCGTTTGAACACAATACTGTTACTGTTTCCATTCCGCAGGACCTGCAACACACCGGCATTGTTGAATGCAGCGTGCTGCAGTTTCACCTGCCCAAGAGTTCGAATGCTTGTCGGAGGGTCACCGCTAACCCTGTTCACGCGCACGTTGCGTCTGAGTCATGTAATACATCCATTGTGCCAACGCAGTCTGCATACTGTGATGCGAAGACCAATCGAACCAGCAGCCAGTTCCTCGTGGTCGGTATAGTTGGCACAGGTTAAGGTGGACGATGCGCAGTGCTCAAAATGGCTCTGAGCACTATGGGACTTAACATCTGAGGCCATCAGTCCCCTAGAACTTAGAACTACTTAAACCTAACTAACCTAAGGACATCACACACATCCACGCCCGAGGCAAGACTCGAACCTGCGACCGTAGCAGTCGCGCGGTTCCTGACCGAAGGGCCTAGTACCGCTCGGCCACCGCGGCCGGCCGCAGTGATCAGTTTTCATCAAAAGTGGAGGACGAATTCACTTGTTTGTTCGGGAGGGGAGGCCGACAAGTGTTTTCCATCGTTTAGCCTGTCTGCAATGACAGAATCAAGGCGCATGCCCTGCAACCTTTCTGATACATTTTACTGAGACCACAACGTAAAATGAATCATTTTTGCGTTACTAATAATCTCATATGTCAGGTTCATGATGATGTGGCCATCATTACGTTAATGGTCATAGTTATTGTGATATTTGCATGGGAGTAACAAACTGCGTGAAATTCGAAAAGTTTGCAGTGAAAAATGGTGGTCGCAATGATGTAGCGGTCGCTGCAAATTACATAATATGCTGCAGCGCATGAAGTTTAACTAGCATATAGAATTTTTCCTCAGACTTTGGTGAAGGTCTCTCTATCTCTCACCAGTCTGAAGAAAATTTATCTGATGCAGCACACTCATTTGCGATTGAGCCGTGCCATTGATGAATCCAGAATGAAATATCCACATCATTCATCATATTTCATAAATGATTTGAGAAATCGAAATGCGATTTTGGAAAATGATAGCAAACGAGAGGAGAGTATTTTAGTATATGGTTATTACCGAAAACTTCGTTGTTCACAGACTATCTCGATGAAAGAATGTAATGTGTAGGGGACATAGATAGCTGGTGAAATGTGAAATACTATGGCATGTGGAACAACATAAGTGAATACAATATACATTATTTTGTAATAAGCATGTGCTATTTTAATGAGCTACTGACCTCTCTTTTCCTCACGTCCTCACTTAACAAACTTAATACGAGGTTGAGTCAAATGAAAAACTTAAATTTGTAATAACAAATCGAAATTTCGCGCCGTTATCCTGTGATAATGCAGTTAAACCATCTTGAAACCGGTTGAGCGTGATCCTGCCGTACAGGAACTGCAAAGAGCTAAAGCGGATACCAAAACGTTTATTTATATGATCTTAATAGTCGTTTAATTACTTTTGAAAATATTTTGACACTGACATAATTGCTCTCAAGCACACTGCGCTAAGTGATCTTGCACTTCTACATCTACATTTATACTACCCAAGCCACCCAACCGTGTGTGGCGGGGGGCACATTACGTGCCACTGTCATTACCTCCCTTTCCTGTTACAGTCCGTATGGTTCGCGGGAAGAATGACATCCGGAAAGCCTCTGTGCGCTCTCGAATCTCTCTAATTTTACATTCGTGATCTCCTCTGGAGGTGTAAGTAGGGGGAAGCAATATATTCGATACCTCATCCAGAAACGCACCCTCTCGAAACCTGAACAGCAAGCAACACCGCGATGCAGAGCGCCCCTCTTGCAGTGTGTGCCACTTGAGTTTGCTAAGCATCTCCGTAACGCAATCACGCTTACCAAATAATCCTGTGACGAAACGCGCCGCTCTTCTTTGGATCTTCTCTACCTTCTCTGTCAACTCGACCTGGTGCGGATCCCACACTGATGAGCAATACTCAAGTATAGGTCGAACGAGTGTTTTGTAAGCCACCTCCTTTGCTGATGGACTACATTTTCTAAGGACTCTCCCAATGAATCTCAACTTGGCACCCGCCTTACCAACAATTAATTTTATATGATCATTCCACTTCAAATCGTTCCGCACGCATACTCCCACATATTTTACAGTAGTAACTGCTACCAGTGTTTGTTCCGCTATCATATAATCATACAATAAAGGATTATTCTTTTTATGTATTCGCAATACATTAAATTTGTCTATGTTAAGGGTCAGTTGCCACACTCTGCACCAAGTGCGTATCCGCTGCAGATCTTCATGCATTTCGCTGCAATTTTCTAATGCTGCAACTTCTCTGTATACTACAGCATCACCCACGAAAAACCGCATGGAACTCCCGATACTATCTACAAGGTCATTTATATATATTGTGATAAGCAATGGTCCCATAACACTCCCCTGTGTCATGCCAAAGGTTACTTTAACGTCTTTAGACGTCTCTCCGTTTAGAACAACATGCTGTGTTCTGTTTGCTAAAAACTTTTCAATCCAGCCACACAGCGGGTCTGATATTCCGTAGGCTCTTACTTTGTTTATCAGGCGACAGTGCCGAACTATATCGAACGCCATCCGGAAGTCAAGAAAAATAGCATCTACCTGGGAGCCTGTATCTAATATTTTCTGGGTCTCATGAATAAATAAAGCGAGTTGGGTCTCACATGATCGCTGTTTCCGGAATCCATGTTGATTCCTACAGAGTAGATTCTGAATTTCCAGAAATGACATGATACGCGAGCAAGAAACATGCTCTAAAATTCTACAACACATCGATGTCAGAGATATAGGTCTATAGTTTTGCGTATTTGCTCGACGACCCTTCTTGAAGACTGGGACTACCTGTGCTCTTTTTCAATCATTTGGAACCTTCCGTTCCTCTAGAGACTTGCGGTACACGGCTGTTAGAAGGGGGACAAGTTCTTTCGCGTACTCTGTGTAGAATCGAATCGTTATCCCGTCAGGTCCTATGGACTTTCTTCTGTTGAGTGATTTCACCATGTTGGTAACACTAACGAGGTAAGATCAAATGGATTGAAGTCCTAGAAGGTGGAGACAAAGTGTCTCAGACTCACAGTGACATCTGGTGGAGGTGAGTGCGAAGGAAACTGATATGGGCTTCTTAACTAATCATTAACTGTGTGAGCCTACATCTGTTTATTACGTACGAGTATTAGTAACTCCGATGTCTTAGTTCTCGTTCTCCAATAGCACAGCTACATTCTCACAAGCATCACCTTATGACTCAGTCGTATCTGGAACAGAACTCATGATATCAAATTGTTACATATACTGTACTGCAACGTCTAGAATGATTTTATCATTATAAGAACCTTTTATAACAGCCGCGTAGCGTCAGATTTAATGTTTGTGGTCGAATCTCTCAAGAAATCTCGAACAACAAAAGTGCTTCAGGTATATCTGGTTGCGGATGAAGCTGGTAAAACATAAGCCCATTAATTTAGTCGTAAATTTGAGTGAAATAGGATGAAATGGGTACTCTTAACCCATTGAAGGTAACTCCTGCTTCTTCCTACGTAATACTGTTCTGTGTTAAAAATTAAATAACTTCGATACCTATATCTACATAACTACGTCTGCATGAATGCCTGGAATAGGGGTCATTTAACCACCTCCAGACTTATTCTCTACCTTTTATTGCTGAATAGCGCTCGGAAAAGGGAACACCTAAATCTTTCAGTGTGAGCTCCGCTTTCCCTTATTTTATTACGGTGATCACTTCTTCATAAGTATGTGAGCATGAGCAAAATATTTTCGCATTCACCTTGCTTTCACTGCCCTTTTAGGTAGCAACTGTAATCAATGGAAGCGGGTTAAACCTCATTTTAATAGGAATCACAATTTTAATTACATTCAGTCATTCTGCATATAAATAACTGCATTATAACAAGCACTTATGGGATTGCTCTTTAGAAATATGATGGGCTTCGGCATCAGATTTATCCATGTGCTTGCCAAGCAGGTTACGCGTGAGCGACCTTTGCACATCATGTGGCCTCAATAGTGCCTGTTTTTGTCATGTGGGCTTTCGCCTATTTACAGCAAATGCAAAAATTATAACCAGAATTTCCATGAATTTGCTAATCATGGCGTGAAATCCTTCTGCTTACTTGTTCGTAGAATTTTGGGTGGTATTAGATAGAGCACTCTCCTTATACGGTCATTTTAGTCACAGAAACTTTTACTTATATCCACATAAAGAAGGGTCAGATAGGGACCAGAGATTGACCTCTCGTAGGTGGTCCACAGCAAATGTACGTTCTGGAAAAGTTTTTGTGGTGACATTTGAACACTTCTGCAGAAATGTGCAGGAGCACCAAAGTAAAGGAACGACATGCACAATTCTTCTTAAGGAATTTATTTTCGTTGAATAAAATGAAGGGTGACACCACCAACGTTAGCTTTAAAAAAATACGGTCATATGATCCTGGAGACAACCGTTCCACAACAAACACTGAAACTTCAACGATGGTGATTCCACTAGTTTTACTGAATTTTTAGTGTACACAATTTTCAGCCATGACAGCGCCATCTAGTTTGTTAATGAAAACAGTAATCAGATAAATACTAAGTGCTGTTTACCTTTTGCCTCCATACCCTTCTTTACCGAGCGAGATCGCTGTGGCGTCCGTGGAATCGCATTCCGGAGGACGACGGTTCAAATCCGCATCATGCCTTCAGATATAGTTTTCCCGTGATATAGCTAAATCACTCCAGGTGAGTACGGGAATGGCTCCTTTGAAAGTGAATGGACGATTTCCTTGCCCAACTTTGAAACAATTCGAAACTGTGATCTGTATCCACTGATTTTGATCTCGACGGGACGTTAAACCCAAACGTTCCTTCTTTCTCTCCCCTCTTTGTTAGCTACAAGTTTTACCTGAGACATTATTGTCACTGAATTTATATACTTCGAGGTATACAGGGTATCCCTCTCAAACCTCCCTGATATCAAAGACCCAGGAAAAAAAGCACAATTGATACAACAATGACAAATGCACCACATTGTAGAGCATCTCAAAGAATTTATTTATCATCAATATCAATACACCTCTACATGTGAACCATTTGTAACACGAAGAATATCGAGTCTATATTCAGTTGCTTGCCCAGTTCTTTGTAACATTTCCTTTGTTATTGTTGCCATCGCATTAGTGATACTATCTCGCAGCGTAGAAATATCGTCCAGTTCGGTCGCACACCCGCGGTCCTTCGCGAATCCCCACATGAAGAAATCAAGCTGCGTAAGGTCGGGTGAACGTGGTGGCCAGGTAATGGGTCCTCTGCGTGCGATCCAAGGACTGGGAAATTTCCTATCCAGGAACTTGCGAACGGCCGTTGACCAATGTGGAGTAGCTCTATCTTGTAGAAAAATGATGATGGGTTGCAAGTCTTTTATCTGAGGATACACAAACTGCTCCAACACGTCCAGATACACTGACATCCACTGTTTGTTCCACAAAGAAGAATGGTCCAACAATCCTGTCGTGCATTAGCCCACGCCAGACGTTTAGTTTAGGGCTATCATGAACATGTTCAATGGGAATGTGCCGATTTTGTGAACCCCAAATCCGAAAATTAAGCCTATTAACCCTTCCTCATAGATGTAAGACTACCTCATCTGAGAATAAACATGTTTCCAGAAAGCTGGCATCCATATCAATACGCTGCACCTTATCCACTGCAAATTGTTGTCTGAATGTTTTGTCGTTCTGCGACAGATGTTGCAGAATTTGCACTTTGTAAGCACACATACGAAGACACTGACGAACTACACGATGCAGTGTTAATCGAGGTACATTAAGTTTCCTAGATGTTTGACGAATTGACTGTACCTGGGCTACTGAGAAATGTTGTCTGATGTCCTCCACTGTCCCTTCTGAAACTCAGTAATGTGCACCGCCAGAATGCTTCAGAAGACTTCCTGTTGCCAGAATCTTCCTATACCATTCCTTAATTGTTTTTACATCAAGTCGGTCACATTCATACACACAAAGATAATTTCTTGGCACAGTAATCGCCGATTTTGTTTCTGAAAAGCGCACTTCTGGTTGAGCGCACTGCTGTGGAGTCTCCATTTTCACTTCATGCGACCATACTGCACTCTGGCGACGATGATTGGCACTTCTGACGCGGGAATATAAATTCTTTGAGATGCTCTCCAATGTGGCGCATTTTTCACTGTCATAACTACTGTGGTCCTTGAAATCAGGGAAGTTGAGTGCTACACACTGTACTCCTGAAAAGAATTAAATTGGACACCCTGTATACAAACAGAGAGTGTGCAAGAAAGGAGTTTTGGTGCTAGAGGGAGAAGGTGACATAATGAGACACACACACACACACACAGAGAGATAGAGAGAGAGAGACAGACAGACAGACAGAGAGAGACTGAGAAAGAGAGAGCGAGAGAGGCAGAGAGAGTTAGAGAGGCAGAGAGCCGAGAGAGGCAGAGCGACAAAGAGGAGTGAAGAGATAGGGAGCGAGAGAGACAGGGAAAGAGACAGGGAGAGGGAGAATCAGTGAGGGGGGAGCGACAGAGGGAGAGACAGACAGAGTGAGAGAGGCAGAGAGTGCGAGACAGCCAAAGAGAGCTAGGGAGGAAGAGAGACGGAGAAAGACAGTGAGAGGGAGAGAGAGGGGGGGAGAGATGGAGAGGAGGCGGAATCCTGTTTAGAGCAACAGATACACTTCGCCATGCATATGACAGAGTTAGCAAAGGGCGACTGGAACTCCGATATAAATATTTGAGGTGCTGGACAGCTTGGCAGTAACGCCACTGGCGCCAGACGCAGGTAGTAACTACCGTGTCTGAGTCACGACACGGTCTCACATTAAACTCGGGTGTGCTCGCCATGCTAATAAGCACGTGAGGTCCCCTTTAATGGCCCGCCGACCATGCGGCGAATCCTGCAGTACCTAACAACTGGTGCCGAGCCATTCTGAGACCACACGCGTCTGCGTAGGCCAGCATACGCCGACGCACACCAACACACGACGACAAACACGTACCGCCACCCCCACATTTCAACTGATGACAGTAATGCCGTCATTCAGTACTGGGAGCACATTCAGCCTCCGTAACCTCACAGCCGCTATTGGTTAACGCAATTGTAATTCATACGGTGTGCTTTTCGTAGAAACTTTCACGCGAGAATATATGAATTATTGTCTGCATAAAAAAAATTCAAAATAGATACATCTAGGTTCGTATTCCACTTACTAATCTATCAAGCCACGAGGTTCGGTGATGAAAAGACTGAAGTTTGGTTTTGTGGAAGCTGGATCCAAATTCCGGTATCGTACAGTATAATTTGGTGTTCCGATGCTTCCCTGTATAAATAAAGGCGACTGCCTAATGGTTCCTTTAAAAGAGACACAACTTTTTTACGCACTTTACTTATCCAGTTAGATTTTACTTTGCGTCCTTGATAACCACACTGTTAATGGGGAAATAGAACATCACCTTACTTTAATAGCTAATTAGTTTTTCCAGTCTATACTGTACTTACAACTACCACATGTAAAATTTATGTAAAATGTATCAAATTAACTTTAAGGCAGTCATTCTATACAAAACACCACTCGTATCTACATGGAATGTATACATCTCAACATTAACTTTTTTTTAGTTTCAACAGTTAGCGTAATATTATTGACGCTCCTAATTTAAAATCTAGTATATGCATCAGCACTGGTTTTTTTAACGAAAAATAATGAAGACTGCCTACAAGCTAATCATAGCTTCTGCTTTAATACACAAAAAGTCCTTTAGCAAACGACGAATGAAGTGTCGCTATCTGTGACAAGGGAGGAGAGACGAAAAGGACTCTACTGGCAAAGTCTAACAAAGAAATATATTATTAATAACGAAACAGCACAAGTAGTTAGAGATGTAACATGGAACAGAAAAATATGCACTGAAGAGCCAAAGAAACTGGTACACCAGCCGAATATTGTGTGGGGCTCCCAGGAGCTCGCAAAAGTGCCACAACAGGACGTGGCGTGGACTCGACTAATGTCTGAAGTAGGACTGAAGGAACTTGAGACCATGAGTTCTGCAGGGCTGTCCATGAATCGGTCAGGGTACGAGGGTATTGAGATCTCTTTGGAACACCACGTTGCAAGGCATCCCAAATATGCACAGTAGTGTTCATTTCAGGGGAGTCTGGTGTACAGCGGAAGTGTTTTAACCCAGAAGAGTGTACCTGGAGCCACTGTGTACCAATTATGGACGTGTGAGGTGTCACATTGTCCTGCTGAAATTGACCTAGTCCATCGGAATGCACAATGGACATGAGCGGATGCAGGTGATCAGACAGGATGCTTACGCACGTGTCACCTGTCGTATGTGTCGTATCTAGAGAGTTGTATGTTGGCGCACCGGGAGTCCCATATCACTCCAACAGTACGCTTCCCACACCACCAGCTAGAACAGTCGTCTGCTGTTTTGCAAGGTCCATGGATTCATGACATTGTCTCCATACCTCTACACGTTCATCCGCTAGATACAGTTTGAGACTCGTCCGCTGTCGGTGTTGACGGTGCACCGACTATACGTTGTAACTCACTTAAATCTTGTTAGCCTACCATTTTAGCAGAAGTACTAATAACTGCGCCAGACTTTTGTTGTCTTATATAGGCATTGCCGAACTGAGCGCCGTATTCTGCCCGTCTATTTATCTCTGTACATGAACGCGCATGCCTACACCAGTTTCTTTGGCGCTTCAGTGTCTGTATATATAGCCAGTACTGGAGTAGAAAGCAAGGTAATTTGGTCTTAAGAGATAATCATCAGTCCGTAGATTTTTTGGATCGCCACACTGTTTTACTGGGCATGATGCTTTCGGAGGTGATGTGGCTTCGGCTTCCTCTGACCGTTTGATCATAGCCTTGGACCCACGGTTTAACGCGGATTCTGAAACACGGTGCAATATGAATAAAGTGTCAGATACGAAGTCAGTGATAAATGACAGATATAAATCCTAGTATTGATCAGGGATCAAAAGTGCAACCTTTGGATTTGCAATCTGCCACATTATCACTTTTTCGTGTTTTGCACGTATTTTCCACAATTACTGTGATAATTTACTAAATTTTCTATTTCCTCACTGTGTGGACATAAATATTGTATTCTGAATTATAATAGGGGTCCACTGCGAAGTTAAATTGTTTAAAACAAGTGTGACTAAAATGGAACGTATTCCTTTTGGAACAAATGCTTCCGCTGTGGTCTCTACCAGCACTAATCTTATTCGTTATTGGCTGTTAATCGTAAACTGCGCTAAGACTTCTTATATCTTTTTCTGCGTCTTCCTCGTTGATAGCGAGGTACTGTGTCTTGTGTTTAATTAAAGTGACTTATCGATTGAGAGGTTCATATGTAAATAGCAGCTGCAGGACTGCCATGTTAAAATATAAAGTAAACATATTTGAAATTAAAAGTTGATCATCGATGTTGTTGCGAAGTCTGAAGTTCCGTCATTATTGCACTTCTTCAGTTAAGACAATATTGTCCTACTTAAAAAAATGGGAGTCCTCTTAATATTTCTCTTTCATTCTGAAAAACTGAAGTTGTGCTACTAAATATTGTAGTAAATCAGGCTTAGTTTTGACGTCCTGTGTTAACAACTCAAGGTCTAAATGCACGCGTTTTAGCTCACGCAGGCTGGCGTGAGGACGGAAGTACTGGCGTGAGGTCTGGAACATGACAAGGAATTAGAATTCAGAAAGCGGACGTAATAAGTTTGATACTTAACTTTAATCCATTAATAAGGAACGTCGCTCTTGACGGTGCATGATTCACAATATTACCTGTTCAGAATAGTAACTGAATATGGCGCCTTGCTAGGTCGTAGCAAATGACGTAGGTGAAGGCTGTGCTAAACTATAGTCTCGCAAATGAGAGCGTATGTAGACAGTGACCCATTGCTAGCAAAGTCGGCTGTGCAACTGGGGCGAGTGCTAGGAAGTCTCTCTAGACTATACCTGCCGTGTGGCGGCGCTCGGTCTGCAATCACTGATAGTGTGACACGCGGGTCCGACTTATACTAACGGACCGCGGCCAATTTAAAGGCTACCACCTAGCATGTGCGGTGTCTGGCGGTGACACCACACAAGTAGTCCCTCATTTTGTCTCATAAGAGCTGAGAGCACCCCAAAGGGTTGCGATGTCCGTCCCGATAGCTGTGTGGTCAGCGTGGCGGACTGCCGTCCTATGGATCCTGGTTCGATTCCCGGTTGGATCGGAGATTTTCCCCGCTCAGAGACTGGGTGTTGTCTTCAACATCATTTCATCCCCATTCGGTTCGCAGGTCGCCCAATGTGGCACCGAATGTAATAAGACCTGATCCAAGGCGGCCGGACTTCCCTGCCAGGGGCCTCCCGGCCATTGACGCCATGGGCTCTTTTCCATAGTTTGGTGATTCAGCATGTTGTGTTATCATTCATGAACATCATTCCAGTGGGTGTTTTACAACAGTATAACGCTCGCCTACCTACCGCTGTTGTGCCTAACATGCTCTACAGAGTATTGTCGACATGTTGACTTGGCCTGCTCGATCACCAGAACTGTCTCCAATCGAGCACACATGCTACATCATTGGACGACAACTCCAGCGTCATTCATAAGCAGTATTATCCGTCCCAGTATTGACTGAGCAAGCGCAACTTACATAGAACGCCATCCCACAAACTGACTTCCGGTACCTGTACAATACAATGCATGACAATTTGCATGCTTGCATTCAGTATTCTGGCGCTTACGAAGGTTAGTAATATGACACCATTTAACATTTGCAATGGCATATCTCGCGCTTACACTAACCCTTGGTCTTGCGCTGTTAATCATTTGTATATGATATCTAGACAAATGTGTCCATTACTCAACATTAATTATTTTTTGGTGTTGCGATGTATTTTGTTGGGTTAATCAGTCACAGTGCTTTCAGCGCTTCTGAGCTCTTTATGTTGCAGTGCAGGTTCTAGGTAGTATACCCAAACTTCTCTGCGCTGACTTGGGGGATGTCAGGAATGTTGTTTGTGAAATCCAACTTCGATGTGTGGAGTTAGGTTTAGATGAAGGTCTGTGCAGCTCCTGTACGGTCTGAAACCTGTTTGTTGTAGAGGGATGCTTCCCTGGATTCTTGTGCCTACCCTATTTAATGATAGATTCTCAGAATTTTTGTAGCAAGAATTGATAAGTGCTATTGGACGATAATTCTGCACTTTATTTTGAAGGTGTTTTAGGTTTCAGGGCAGCGATAATTTTAGTAATTTTGTGAGCTTTTGGTAAACATCCAGACTGTAGGATCGACATAGAAAATTGGATCGATCATACGCTAGTCCTCTTTCCACAGCTCATTAGAAAGTCAGGGTTTAATAATAAAACAGCTGATCAAATACAATAATATAGTATTATTGCGTGGAATTGAATGGTGAGGTATTTCAGTGAAACCGAAACTGAGCCGGTATGACTCGCCTCACGTTTGGCAGACATGCTGTGTCCAGTGTTCAAAAAATGGTTCAAATGGGTCTGAGCATTATGGGACTCAACTGCTGTGGTCATCAGTCCCCTAGAACTTAGAACTACTTAAACCTAACTAACCTAAGGACATCACACACATCCATGCCCAAGGCAGGATTCGAACCTGCGACCGTAGCAATCGCACGGTTCCGGACCGCGCGCCTAGAACCGCGGTGTCCAGTGTCTATCAGGGAAAGGCAGAAGTGTAGGACTCTATTAATCGTCGGCATTTCGGACGTACGGCGAATGATGGTACCCGTTAGGGAAATGGCAACATGTAATGGGAAGGAACAGCAGCTGTACCCGTACTGTACGCCTAGGTGGCCTCATTCAACATAGTGAAGAGGTTTTTCCGGCAGGCAGTGAGAGAACAGGGTACGCGCTTCATTCGTACGACTGGGTGAGATGTCTGAGAAGACCAGGGTTGTTCAGGGAGTTCCTACAATACTCACAATAAGCAAAATTGTCGACAGGACTAATGGTCATCTCCTGATTCTGTAAAGGATAAGAGCTGAGCCATTTACTTTTAAATTCTGTAAGTTCTGTGACAAGATAGGTTGCGACCTCCTGGACTTGCACCAAAGTACTGAAAACGATAGGGTCCCCCCAAATGGGTGAGATGTTCCTATACAGGTAACTAATGTGTGTGGAGTGCACACAAGGTTCTTTTTAAATTAGGCGATACTCAACGAATTCAGATAAGGTTAGCTGCGTGGGTAGAAGTGTAAGATCCAAAGTAGTATGCTCTATTGGCGAGAGTGCTAAAGTCCTAGTGACCAACAATGTGACAGAGTTGAAAGCACATCTAAAAATCAATGGAGCTCGCATTATATTAGCTACGTAAAACTGGATAAAACCCGAAACTGATCTTCATGTGTCAGAAATAAACGATTCTATAATGTGAACACAACAGACATCATTCCAGTGGGTTGCGTGTAGATTCAATGCAGCTCAGATGAAAATGGTGGTAACCGACAGCATACACAACGCTGTTGGTTTACATATCAGAGAGTGATTATAAAAATTGTATAGGAAGAGTCGATAGTTTCACTGCAGCAGATAAGTTGAGTATAGAAACCTCATGGACAGGCACTCTTTGACGATTAACATGTACCCTGTTGATCATGATGCTGCATGATTTTCTTTTCGTACTGCTAATTCTAGCAGTTTTTTCATTCCGAAATTCACCTATCTTCATCATTCTTCTCTACCACTGGTGAGAAAGAGAGTAGGGAACTTTGTGATAAGTTTCATAGATTCAAGCAAGGTAAGTTGAAATGTGTAAAGTGTTGGACGAACTGAGGTGATACGCAATGCTGTTATCGATGTATGACAACATTAAACTATTACGTCACAATGTTCTGCAATTAGTAAATGGGATGGATACATGCCTTGCAACAATCTACTTACCTAGACCACTACTTAGAAACAGTTGCGAAAGCAATTAGTTTAAGAGAACACGTATCTACTTTTCATTATAAGCAAGCACCCTCATTAGTTAACTGGAGTAAAGCTGGAATACTTATGAGCAAACCATACAGTGAGGAATCTTTTTCTTAATAATCAGGCTAAAAGATGGCAGGTCATTAGAACCATCTTTTCTTCCACTGTATTTACTCACTCAATCTCATAGTTATATGCACTATGGTCCACGGGACTATTACAGAGGGTGGCAGTGGTTGTAATGCTGAATTCAAAAGTAAGTAATTGCATGCAATTTTTGAGGTGGAGGAGATGAGCACTTTTTTTCGCTGGACAGCCACAGCTGCAGCACTTGAGGTGTAATGGTGACAGTTTGGAGACTACAGAAGGTTACTGGTACAGATAAAACGAAGGGTATCCAGGCTGATGCTTTAGCATAGCAAAAACCGCCGCAGAGGGCTTGGGGTGAGCCCCATGGACTCACTGGCCACAGGACGCCAGAGAAAAAACAGTTTTTACAATTTCTTTCGCCGAGCTGCGTCGGTAAGATGGATCAGCAATTGTTCCTGGCCAAGACGAAGAGCTTTCCGCCATTTGGGAGGGACCGTCCCCCTACTGTTTCCTGTAAAGTTCCCCGTAAGGTGTCAGCTAGGCCGGCGAAAACTTTTCCCGGAAACATTGCTGGAAGCCAGACACTTATTTTAAGTCACGTAGATACATAGGACCGTGCCGAAATAACAGTGTGTTGATTGGAGCAAAAATCATAAGAAATCGTCACAGTCCCAATACCTGTTGAGTACCTAGAGATGAATTGGAACTCGAGGAACAGTTTCTTCCTGTCATATAGAGAGAGGCTGCACAGTACGCGAAGTGATGTGGAATTGTGTTGGAGTGCTTTCGGACTTCTCAGATGATGGGTATAGCTTTTCCGTGCGAACTCCACGTGAAGCTTTTTGTGGACTTGCGTATGGTGTAAAGAGCAGAGGCTCAGTAACGAACTATGAAGTGCGGTTGAATTTTGGTAGTGGGCTAAAGTGGAGATTTGGTTCTGAAGGAGGAGACAGAGCTCTTCCGTCTGACTCGACGCTGAGGAGTACCCGACACTGTCTCTCGACTTTTGTACTTGTGTATACAGAGTCGCACAACGCCATCAGTAGGAATCTTTAGAGTGAATTCTCTTACATTATTGCGAACCCACTTCGGCAGCAGCTGTTGTCCGATCTAACTGGCTGTGGTAGTTTGTTTCAGGTTTCAGTTCAAATTTACTGTCATTCGTGTCACTCACAGTCAGATCCCGTTACCCATTTGGTTTAAAATCACAATTAATATCAGATAACCACCCATGGTTCAACTTCATCAACCGTATATCAGAACACTTTACCTTATGAACGCACCGTAGAACATTATCGTTATGTTATGTTGACCTACGATCTTACTTGGAACTCATGTTTTTGTGAATAAATCTATCGTGATATTGAATTCTATCTAACATTAAAGTGGACAAAGGATATCGATCACCTTTAACAATGTTGCTTATTGATGTGGAAAATAACAGAAGTAGTCCTGAAGTAAAAAATGCATTGTGTCGTCATCAGTTGCACTATACTTACAATTTATAGCCATTAGCATTTAAATTAATTGTGTATAATTTTCGTACTAGTGTCTCTGAAGCGATGGTTCTGTGTCTTAGAGATATCGAGAGGCAGACCTTAGTAGACGTACACACATACCTGCCCACCAGAGAGACGTGTTGTACGGTATACAAATTCTTTACTTGAAAAAGACATGTTAAGGAATACAGTTCGTCAACGAACACGTATCATTTCATATAAAAATAAAGAAATAAAAGATCAATAAGAGATCGTGAAGGCTTTTAAGAAGCAGATGACAAAGGAAACACACATTGTTGCGTACTTTCATTGTAACAGAAGATATTTAGAACCAACAAGGTAAGTCATTATAACACAATAACGAATGAATGTAATAAGAATATTTTACAAGTGTGATATCAAAGAGTGTTACAGCTAGTACACTGTCTCGTGGTCACAATAAAGTGAACGTTGTATTTGGTATGAACTGGAGCATGTTGTTAAGGCGAGAGATTATAAACCGATACGACTTCGCGACTCTGTGTTCTGCTAATGTTTGCCGGCCGGAGTGGCCGTGCGGTTCTAGGCGCTACAGTCAGGAGCCGAGCGACCGCTACGGTCGCAGGTTCGAATCCTGCCTCGGGCATGGATGTGTGTGATGTCCTTACGTTAGTTAGGTTTAATTAGTTCTAAGTTCTAGGTGACTGATGACCTCAGAAGTTAAGTCGCATAGTGTTCAGAGCCATTTGAACCATTTGTTAATGTTTATAGGCAAGGGACTAGCTTGTCAAACACGTTTATTGTGGTATTAGGAGGTTTATTAGGTGACAGTTCGGTTGGCCAAACACACAGAGAAGTTGTGACTGAGTAGATGATTTCAGGCGACGTATAAGTCGACTAGTTACTTAATGGTGATTTAAGTATTGAGGTATAAGGCGATGTGGATTCTGCCAATTTAACTTCTTTCTTCGTTAAACTGAAGTTAAATTATTATGACTGAATAATGTCTAGTAACTTGAATGGTAGCTTTTGCGCTAGAGAAGTTGCTTCCCCTATGTCTTTAACATAGATATCTCTCACACTCACAGATATTAATTTAATTCATGTTTGACTTTACAGGTGTATATAGCAAAACGATTAATGGTATGTAAAGGGCAATAACAAAAATGGTTCAAAAGGCTCTGACCTCTATGGGACTTAACTTCTGGGGTCATGAGTCCCCTAGAACTTAGAACTACTTAAACCTAACTAACCTAAGGACATCACACACATACGTGCCCAGGGCAGAGTTCGAACCTAAGACCGTAGCGAACGCGCGGTTCCACACTGCAGCGCCTAGAATCGCTCGGCCTACCCGGCCGGCGGCGATTAAAGTTTGTAATCATGCTCTGTCAGCCTTTTGATGTCGAAGTCAGCACCTGAAATAAAATATCTGTGGCTCTTCACAAATCCGGCGATCGCAAACTGAAAATTCTTAAAATACTCAGAGGCACAGTCGTCCACCGTGAGGAAGCCATCTTGGCTGCTATAAAGTGCTCATTGTGCCACATGGGAATCTGTCCAAGTTTCGTATTAATTTTGATAAAGGTCCAGAAATTAATACCTCAAATATAGTACATATGACCGCGGCGCAGGCTTTACTGATTTCCCAGGATAAAAAGTTCCCTACTAATTACGACGAACCAAATAATGTTCCGAGCCACAGACAAGGGAAAAGTTAAAATGACCAAAGAATTAAACGTACCTCTTCCATATAGGAAAGTAATTATTCCGTAAAACCTACATTTCGGCATTTCGGGATAGATCCTCCTCTTGTATAATATGAAATGCTATCATTATTAATCAAATTATATTATGTAGTGAAAATGGCAGATACCAACAATGCTACTAATTACAGTCCATATGAGATCATACCATCCGATCCCCCTCTGTAAATGTTAAATCAGAAGTAAGTAAGTTCATACTACACACATAAAGTTGCACATTATATCCATATAGGTTTTATATCACGAGATAACACCCCCCCCCCTCTCTCTCTCTCTCTCTCTCTCTCTCTCTCTCTCTCTCTCTCTCTCTCTCGCAGTCGTAATGATTCTTTGACGTATATAGAACCACTTGCGCAGATTTGATTTAACGATTTGTGCTAATAGAGAAAATTGGCTGGATAATCCAGATACTATACAATAAGTTAAGCCAGTATTATGGAGCGCGTAGACAGTTGTTAAGTGCGAGTTCTTCAATAGCAATATGAAGGCCTCAAGTGAGGCATGAAATTGCATGGAAAAGTGTTTGACGACAAAGTATGGACTGTAGAGATGGAGTGAGGTGCGCACATACACACATCAAAAACAGTTTGGCATCAGCTCGGTTCCGAGAGTTCCGGAACCTATATAGAAAATTGGAATAGAGATCAATACAAACGTCATTTCCGCCCTTTTTACTGCTCATGAAAACCACACATTGCATGTTGTACGAACATACAGCGAGACCTTCAGAGGTGGTGGTCTTGACTGCAATACACACCGGTACATCTAATATCCAGAGGCACATCCTCTTGCATTGATGCATGCCTGTATTCGTGGTGGCATACTATCCACAATTTCATCAAGGCACTGTTGGTCCAAATTGTCCCACTCCTGAACGGCGATTCGGCGTAGATCAGTCAAAGTGCTTGGTGGGTCATATCGTCAATAATCAGCCCTTTTCAATCTAACCAAGCCACGTGCTATAGGGTTCATGTCTTGATAACATGCTGGCCACTCTAGTCGAGCGATGTCGTTATCCTGAAGAAAGTCATTCACAAGATGTGCACGATGGGGGCGGAAATTGTCCTGCATGAAGAGGAATGACTGGCTAATATGCTGCCGATATGGTTGAACTATCGGTCAGAGGATGGCATTCACGTATCGTACAGCCGTTACAGCGCCTTCAACGACCACTAGCGGCGTACGTCGGCCCAGCGTAATGCCACCCAAAAACAGCAGGGAACCTCCACCGTCTGCAGCTCGCTTTCCATTCCCGGGTTCCCGGATTCGATTCCCGGCGGTGTCAGGGATTTTCTCTGCCTCGTGATGACTGGGTGTTGTGTGCTGTCCTTAGGTTAGTTAGGTTTAAGTAGTTCTAAGTTCTAGGGGACTGATGACCATAGATGTTAAGTCCCATAGTGCTCTGAGCCATTTGAACCTCCACCTTGCTGCACTCGCTGGACAATGTGTCTAAGGCGTTCAGTCTCACCGAGTTGCATCCAAACACGTCTCCGAAGATTGTCTTGTTGGAGGCATATGCGACACTCATCGGTGAAGAGAACGCGATGCCAATCCTCAGCGACCCATTCGGCATGTTGTTGGGCCCATCTGTAACGCGCTGCATGGACCGGTTGCAAAGATGGACCTCGCCAAGGACGTCGGGAGTGAAGCGGCGCATTGATCAGCCTATTGGACACAGTTTGAGTCTTAAGACGACGTCCTGTGGCTGCACGAAAACACATTATTCAACATGTTGGCGTTGCTGTTAGGGTTCCTCTGAGCCATAATCCGTAGGTAGCGGTGATCCTCTGCGGTAGTAGCCCTTGGGCGGCCTGAGCGAAGCATATCATCGACAGTTCCTGTCTGTTGTGTCTGAACAGCATCGCTTTGGTTCACTCCGGGTCGCATGGACTCTTCCCTTGTTGAGAGCCCTTCATGCCACAAAGTAACAATGCGGACGCGATCGAACCGTGGTATTGACCGTCTAGGCGTGGTTGAACTACAGCAACATAAGCCGTGTACCTCCTTCCTGGTTGAATGACGGGAAGTGATCGGCTGTCGGACCCCCTCCGTCTTAGGCGCTGCTCATGCATGGTTGTTTACATCTTTGAGCAGGTTTAGTGACATCTCTGAACAGTCAAAGGGACTGTGTCTGTGATACAATATCTACAGTCAACGTTTATGTTCAAGTTTCTGGCAACCGAGGTGTTGGAAAACTTTTTTTGATGTGTGTATTTTCATTCATAAACGTTTTTATCTATATTCAGATTTCATCGGGACTGATAGCAGATACCATCAATACTAAGTTTAGTACATTTTCTTTTTAACCCCAGTATTCTTTAAGAACTTAGTTTTAAGCAATGTAGACAAAGATCCTCGTTAGAATTGGGCGCGACAACTCTGTGAGCCGAGCGGAGTATTTCGGGATGGTAGACAGTGGGAGTCGAATGGTAGAGGTGTGAGCTCAGGTGTTGTAATTCGTCAGACCGACTGAGATGTATAATTTGGGAGAGACGGGTGACCCACGCCACTCAAGCGTGTCGAACAACACAGGCAAGTGTGTCATTGACTGTATTACATTGAAGGCAGACAGTGGGCCTGCTGCTGAACTCGGTGATGGCGCCGCACAGCGTGCTTGCATGGGTCAGTGCCACTGCCGGTCCTGGAACTTGCAGTGTCGGCTTCTGGTCACCCAGTCTTGCATACGTAGTGCTCCTGCTCACGGTACGGCTAAGTAATCAAAGCACAAATTGGGACATGGACGTGTAATCTGTAGTAAAACAGAGTCGGGTAAGTATAGGACGCTAGGACGTTAGTTGCAATGAAGAGTGACTCTTGCTTCCATTTCCTTGCTTAGGATACTTTGTTACCAAATGGCTGAGCACTACGTGACTTAACATCTCACGTCACCAGTATCCTAGAACTTAGAACCATTTAAACGTAACTAACCTAAGGACATCACACTCATCCATGCCCGAGGCAGGATTCGAACCTGCGACCGTAGAGGTCGCTCGGTTGCAGACTGAAGCGCCTAGAACCGCTCTGCCACAACGGCCAGCTAATTTGTTACCAAACCGTCGGAGGCCCCTGCAGTAATTTTTACGCCTTAGAGAGGAGGGCAAATAACGTACATCGTCAAACACTATTACTACTCAGGGCACATATTGTTTGAAAGCACCGATCATGGCTGTTAATCAGTGGAAATAGATTTGCGAGAGTGAATAAATAAAACATGATTTTGCAACTGGTTCTTGCGTGGTTGGTAATTTTATGATTTACGGTCGCTGCACGAGAACCACATGGAGCCCACCATTCATATGCTTTAGAAGTGTTGAAATGCCCGTGATGAATCTCTTACGATCTGTTACTCATTGAGCTCTACAGACCAACCCATTCTTCCGTTACTGCTTCTCTACCCACCACACAGTTCTAACTGCCACCTGTAATACTAGCTTGTTGACCTCTGGTGACATCTGATTGTAAATTCGGCGTTACAAAGGGGTGTCTGGATATTTTTGATAAAAGGCTATACATCTGAATCGTTGGATATAGAGGGGAGGTCTTACACTACGGGGAACACGAATGCATATTTTAATTCCTTCTGATTTAGTAGTATAGAGGACGAGAAGACGATTATATATGAAATACTAATCGGAACTCACGTAAACCTAGTCCATGAGGTCCTAAATGGATGCACTGTTGTACTATACCTGATGAGACATATTTTAAAAACTACGACAAAATGCGCTGCAGTAGAGCATTGACCGAGAGTATTGCAGATTTATTTTAAATTAATTTGTATAAGACTTGTTAATCGTTGTAAATTACTTACTTAAATACATATGCATATGCGAGAATTGTTTCCCTGTGTCATTTGGAGTTTTGCGCCATCAAACGCCAGCGTAATCTAAATTCGAAAGCGTTGGGGCACTCACCCACTTCATTCTAGTATGTACTCGAGTACATGTCTCATGCCATATAGTACCTTTTAAATATAAATTTGTCCATATTGTATGCAATAGCTGCGATCTGCTACTCTATTACGAAGTTTCTCAACTTCAGTCGCTTTATACAGTATTTACGAGCACTGTAGTTTTACACAACATGCTCGAGCTGTCACTGTGTAATCGTTACTTGCCCATCAGTTGTTCATTGCCAGTGCATGTGAATTGATGACAAGGTGTTTACTCAATATATCAGTGAGATTATGTATTAAAAAAAACTGTCAATGACTTCACGTAAAAAAAAAAAAAAAAAAAAAAAAGGTGAACAGAAGTTTAGAAATTATTATCTTACAAACATTTTTTCTCCGTCCACAGATTCCAAGAAAGGGGTGTCTATAAGACTTTCACCTCATTAGAAACGTAGCTATTCGCCATGAATTAACTGTTCGATTGTTCTTCCTTTTCTCTTGTACCAAATGATAGTAAAAGTGCTTAAGTTAGATACATTAAAATTGAAGTTTTTACAGTAACTATACATTTTTCAGATCTAATGCCTCGTAGCGTTACAAGCCACTGTGGGTACAATTCTGTTGGTCTGACGATAAGTATATCTTGTTTCATAGATTTCAGCCATACGTATAAATTATCTTATAGTGCTAAATTTCATACCGGCAACACCAAGGTGCGATGTTTCAACTTTTTCGGATACCATCCATCACAAGGTTACTCATTTTAGTGGAAGGACAGGAGCTAATCGTCATACAGAAATCATTCAACGTCTAACTATGTGTAGGCTAATACAAAGACGGACGTCACTTCATATCATCGCTGGTAATACCACATCCTACAAAACGCCAACGGCTCTGCCTCGCTAAATACATCAGTTCTCGTTAGAACTCCGACGTTAGCCAACGTCGACTGTGGCAAGCACATGGGTGGGTACAACACGCGCTGTTTGACGCAAAGTGGAGGAGAGCTGGTGGCATAAAGTTCCTGGTAACCAGACTATTGCAGCCTTATCCTGTATTTAATTTCAAATCTCTCCCCAGTGTATTTTGAAGCGAGGGTATGTAACATCAATGGGGACATTAAGCTCGTCGGCCTTCTTTGAACCGGTATCCTGCCATAGCAGTAGTCTGTATACCGGTGCCGAGTTTCACCCTCTCCCTTCTCCCATTGTCATCCGACAGTAACATGTCATCACACTACACATACCCAATACAGTTACCTCCGCTTCTTAGATTCACTTAAACAAAGAACTCTTAGACTTTGGGCAGGAAAGCTGCCATTATGGGTGAAAGAGAAATCGTTCCATTTAGGCAGCCATTAATGCCACCTCATTTTACTTTCTTACTCTACGAAACAATCGTAACTAATGAGGTGCTTCGCACCCGGTAAGTACAAATTTGAAGAAGAGATACACAAAGAACAGGTTTCCCCTGTGAACAAGAGTGGAGTATAAATAGAAATGAGACTTCTTCAAGTATATTTAGGGTTAGTTTCTAATGGAAAATGATAAAGGAGGGCCAGTTTAAAACATGGCGGGTTTCAAACATCTGGTGGTCGAAGCAAGTTTCCGACGATGGCAATGGCATGAGCGCATTTCCATAGCCTCAGATGGCAGGATTCACGGTTATGGCAGTCATGAGATAAGGCGAGCTCTTCGGTCCACTCCGGAGATTGTGTCGTTCCACCAGAGCCCTATCTCCGCGTTATATCTGTTCTCCGCCAGTGGAGCAGCCTCAGCGTACACGAGCGTGGATGACGACAATCACCAGGTTACCTGCAGATTCGCAGTATTCAAGAGAGCTGATGTCATAGAGCATCTCTGAAAAGTACGATACGTAACTACATACCACAAGAGTATATAACATATTTATTGCCTCGTAGTACAACAAGTAATCAAGCGGCTGGCATTTTCACTTCAGTTACCTACTGGAGACCTTATTGTAGTTTTCAGTAGATATCCAAGCCTTTTAGTTTCTGATTCGTTCCTATTTTTCTGCTACTTTCTCCTATTATTACTTTCATGTCAACTCTTAGCCACTTATGATTTCTCTAAATTCTTTGGAGTGTCGCCTCTGTCATTATTATTGTCTCTGATATAGCACTCAATGTGTATAGCTGTACCGTGTGACTGTAATTAAACCGCCGGTGTTCGAGTGTTGCAGTGTGGGCTGTATACATTGTAGGAATGCTGAAACGGCCTACGCATAGTCATTTATCAATGTGGTCTCGGAAAATGCTGGAAAAATAATAGTTCCATTTTCAGCCACCAGGTGGCGCTCCAAGCAGTCAGAAAATGAATGTTTCCTATTTGGCTTCAGTATGTCACTTGGTGTCATGTTTTGATTTATTTTGTGAAGTGACTGTTGGTGTAAAGGGTTAGGGAGATGGAAGTTTTCATACGAAAAGCAGTGGTTATAAAGTAGAAAGATGGTACACTTCTGGAAAAGTTGCTTTATCAGAACGGGAGCGACACGACCGCCTTAATAACTTCTCCACATTTAAAATTGTGTGACATGCTGTTTTAGTAACTTTATGCATCTGTTTGCTTTCCAGTGTTGTCAACTACCGTGCCTCTGAACACAGACTGTGGGAATATCGCCGACAGAAACAGCTGCGAAGAGACCCCACGTCAATAAATGGGCTAAAGAATACGATCTAGTAATTAGCAGAAACAGGGTAATTATGTGGTGCAGTAGGAAGAGGGAAGCGGCATATACCCATGGCAATTGTTGACGAAGTTTCTGTAGCTATAGCCGACCATGCAGCACATGCCTCAAGTTCTGCAGCCAGTGCTCGACCTGTCTCACTGAATTGTCTCTCCTCTTATCATCAGTTCAAATGATTTTGCGGCGAATTTAACACTGGTATCCTTACAAAATTCAAATGAAGCCCCAAGACGGGCTACAATGGCATTACATCGCTCTTTATTTTCTGGCGTGCATGAAAATAGATGACGTGTGGCCGACGAATATTCTTAGGGCGGTTGGGACACTTTCAGCTCTGCACGTTGCCGTGAATGCACAGGACTGCTGCATATGGGGTACTCCGCCACATGTTGTGCAGGAAAATCCATGGCACACAGCTTACGAGATTCTGTGGTGTGGTTTCCCTAGATCCTTCAGTCTTGGTCTGTTTTTCTTCAAACACATAAGCAAAAGATGCCGTGTTCGAAACCCGGTCGGGGCACACATTTTCAACATGTTCCCAATGATGTATATCAACGCCCGTTTGCATCTAGGGTATCCATTTAATATCATTTGATTCTAGAGAAGCTGTACGGTCATCAATGGTATGTGTTCTTTCGGGAATAGATACTACCTTCATATATAGGATATACTAAGAGTGAAATGCTCATTGTATAGTTTCTTTTGAATACGTAGCATCGGGTGTATCCATCAAGAAGGCGATACATCGGCATTAGCTATAAAACTGGGCGATTTCATTAGAATATTATTCTCTCTCAGGTACTGTAATGCTACTGGACGTGTTTTTACCACTATAGAACTTCTGGGTATTCAGAATCACTTATCATAAAGTCGGATACAGCGTACCATGTCCTGTGCATATGAGTAGTGTTTAGAATTCCTTAATGAATTGTCGAGTAATGAGTTGCTGTGCTGTGCTGTGCTGTCCTATCGGGATACGTTCTCTACATTTTGGTGGTCTTTTCGGCAGCCTGTTCATTTTAATAACTGAAAATAATTCACGTACTACCACTGGAGTTATTATTTAAATTACGGCTTGTATATTACTTCCATCCCATTTGGTGATGGAAACATAATTTTTTTAGTTTATCTTCCCTCCTGATTTATGTCTCTCAAATAAAGTAACTTCTGCTATTAATTTTTGTGAGCATGTTTTGAGACACTACAACCTTCCCGTACAGCACTGCGCTCAGAGCGCTGGATTGTGGGAAAGGGAAGTGGTTCAGACCAGAATCGAATCAACGCAGAGGGTTAATGTTCATAGCAGCTGTAGTGACCTTCGTTAGTGGTGTTGTTACACCATGGTCCTCGCTCGTTTGGGCAATTGATGGACTGGAAACTTTCCCACACAGACAACACGTCCCACAAACAGTTAGAATACGGTAATAGGCACAATATAGTTTACACGTTTAAAATATATATAGGGTGCACTAGAAGTTCCTCCCTTAGTAGCTGACTACTGCAGCATAAGTCCTACGGCCACAACGTTAAATTAAAAAAAATTCTCGAAATTTTAGTACAGCTGAGCCAGTATCTAAGACGGGACACACTTTAACAATACGAACGTTAAGTTGTGAGCCAATACACTTGCAGACTTATATTTTGGAGGGCGAAAAATGCATTCGGAGGAATATTCATTCCTTTTTTGACTAGCCTAAGCTATGATAGTGAACCTGACGTTCGGTATCAGTAGACTGTACGGCTTCTGCCTCTCAGCAGCAATAGACACTATCGCGCTGGCAGTATTTCATTTTTATGCCTTTCAGCACGAAAACACAAAAGATGTGTGAGTGTAGTGGGACACAAAGCTAAAGACTTTCGAAGAAGCGCATCTCTAAACCATCAGCTGTACAAATACACCTTTATCTCCGTCGGTTTCCATTAAATAAGCGTCTTCACAGGAGGAAAGCTGTACAATGATGGGTCACTAATACATTATCTTCAAATACAATTGCTCCAAAACTCAGATTAACTAAAATCAGTTTGTTTGATACCAAATACAGTGCTGTATAGAACGTAATCGCTAGCTGTTGCCAAACACCTGTTAGTTTTAGCAGCTAAAGATAATGATTTATACAGTATTGTATTTTCTTCCACAGAAAATAAATTTAATTCAGCTCATTTCAAGATAATGTGTTCGTGTCTCAACATTGTACACATTTTTCTCTTCTGAAGTTCATTATTTAACTGAAACCGGTAGAGAATAAAGTTCTATTTGTTCCGCTGATGGCTCAGAGATGCGTTTCTTCAAATGTTTAACAACCGTGAGCATTTAGGTTATAAAATTTCTAGTAAAGGTAAACCTTTCAAAAATTACCGTGTGAGGTACGACTGTGGTAAATCACTGAACTCGCTTTTGGAAGGACAGTGTTTCACAACATTTGTCCGATTATCCTAATTTAAAGTAATAAGATGAAAAACCAGGTGCCATGCGTTCTGATGTTGTTTTATTACATTGTAACCCGTTTTGGTGTCATAGTGCACCATCTTCAGGCCTTAAATGGCGCTAAGACGGTGAACTCCAGTTGTATGCACGATCTCACCAGTGGCCAACATATGTTTTGCGGTATTCTACAGAAGCCAGTTCATAAAGTTTGGCCACTGGTGGGATCGTGTATACGACTGGAGATGGCTGTAAGTGTTTAATTTTATTAATAAACTGATCGGCCAAAGTGCCGCAGACCATCAATCACAGGGACGGATATACAGATCCTGAATTCCACAGCTTATCCAAAAGCGGATAGTGGGTTGCTTCCTCCAAAAACACTTACGATCGAAACCCCCATTGTGCACATTGTCATGTGGCGCTCACAGATGATTGTTGAGTGAGTGCTGCATGCACGGACATGGCCATGTGCACAAGGTGGGTTCTTATCGTAAGCGTTTTATTTCTGACAAACCTTTGGATAACAGGCTATATTTTATCAAATAATACGAAAAATTGGCCTGAGGTTCCAGCTCACGGAGAACACACTTTCTAACAAACAGTTTTGAAGACCAGAAGATGACAGGAAAACTTGTCGAGAGCGGTTGTTGGAAATAAATAAGTAATTATGCGATATTGGCTATAGCAAATTTTTTACCGAGTAAAACAAATCGCCCCTTCTTATTTCTACACATGAGAAGCTTGAGTTTTCGGTAGTATTCTGTGGCCAGATGAAGCAGTGTTTGATATCTCTGGGTTTGTTAACGGCCGCAGCATGTAAACAGAGGATCCGAAGGTGATTGCTGAACATGCTAACACCGCCCGAAGGTCACAGTGTGGTGTATCATGACATTCACGTAAGTTTTGGGTCCATATATCATTCAGGACACATAGAATTGAGAACGGTATCTTAATATGCTTGAAAATTATGTTCAAGGTTTTTTGTTTCTACATGGGACAACTGCAAGACCTAAGCTGTTCGAAAGGTGGGGCCCCATCTCACTTCGTGTATCCATTCAGCGTGTGACCCAACATCTGTTTGGCAGGAGACTGACTGGGACGTTGTGGTCCCCTTGGATGGCCAGTAACGGCTCCTGAGCCAACGCCCTGCGATTTATCTCTCATGCGGTGGGCAAAAGACGAAATTTATCGCACGAAGCCAAACTCCAATGATGAATTGGATGAGCGAACTCGCCAAGTTCTGGAAAATATGCCGGTGGATACTCTGGAGAAATTTTTTGCCAACATCCACATCCATTTGCGGAACTGGCAGATAATGGTGTGCATGTGATGAATTTCAGAAAAGCATTACATTTCAGCCACTGCAAGGAACAAAGTTTTTTCGTTTCATGAAAATTGGCTAAGTATTAAAAATGTTATAAACAATGTTTAGTAGGTAGTTAATTTTCCATCATCAAGTATAGTCCCAGGGTCAGTTAACTGTTGTAGAATTCCCAGGTTTAAATCTGTGTCACATCGTAACCGCCCACGATATTTCGGTAAACTGATTTGTTGCCTTCTTCAGATGGTTGTTGATAACTGCTGCTCTACTCGGTTTGGCGTCCTGTATACACAAATCGAGAAAAAAATGTTATGAACGTACTTCTATGGAGATTCATCACAGAAAGGAGAGGAAAAGTCTTTGATAACCTACTCATCAAAGAAAAAAGAAATCTGACAGGCAGCAAAAGTGGGGTCAACGTTACACGTTATGATACACACACACACACACACACACACACACACACAAAAAAAACACACCCACACACCATTCTAACTCTCCTACTCTGGATTACCTCGTCATCGCAAGCATTCAGATTTGTTTATTATTCGAATTATCATCATTGATTTTAAATTTACGTAATGTCTTATTTGGCACGAAGTAAATGAGAAAGCTTTTAATCTTTGCATGTTGAAGTTTTGAAGGTGTATTTCTTTCATCTGTATTTATCGGATTGAGAATATGAAGGATCAATTCTTGGTGCTGCTCCAGTTTCGTCAAAAAACTAAACAAAACTTAGATATTGCAACCATCTAGTCTTCTTCTACAACTTGAGAAATAATCACAGGAGCATCAATGCCTCTAGGAAGTATTTCATTACAGCTACCAATGAAATGTTTCGATACTATATTCGTTCGTTAAATTAATTTTAATTCAGGTACCATATTTTTTTTACAACTGCTCGTATGTTGTAATCCCATAAAAAAGAAGAATAAAACTGAACTCATCGTAAACAATGAATAAAGTATAACTTTAATTTATTTGGTGGTGTGGTAAGTATACATAGCAACTTTATCAACGGTACAGACCCAGCATCCACATCAAGTGTATCGAGACACTCTTGCTGCTGAAAAACTCAATGCCTTTTATCTGGATCTATCTGTTACCTGTGGTTTATTTACCTTTAGTGACAGCAGGAATCGTTTTCGTGGACACATAGAAAGTACAGTATAAGTACAGTATAACGTACCCCTAGAGGTTACTGATGTCGTAGGTATAGCCGCCTAATATTCTATTGAATGTTAACTGTTAGTGACAAGTGAATTCTTTAAATCGAGATGCAGGTAAACTCAACTCCTTGTGTGGTCTCTAGGAACACGTATGTCATTCGTTGTGCAGATGGTTTACAAAAAGCAGATCTTTATAAATTGTAGCTGTCATCTCTCTGGAAGATGCCATTCTCGTTTTCTTCTGTTACTCAGTCGAATTTTGAGGCACAATCCGAGAATAGATCTTATGCTTACTATGGTCTTTGTAACAATATCACTTATTTGAATCCAACGTTGTGTCAAAATTTCAAAGCAATTGGTGATAAACTTTCGGAAACTTACGATTTTGAACAAATGAACGTTACACTTTTACCCAAGTAGATGATGCTATAGACGCTTAATTTGCAATAACAATGAACAAGGATCTAGGTCAGAGAGAGGGGGAAGAGGAGTTGGACAGATGAGTGGCAGGAAATGGACATAGGAAGCGGGAAGAAAGGGATGGACAGCTAGAGGGGCAGGAGGGGATGGGGTGAGAGAGGGGGCAGGAGAAGATGGAGAGAGATGCGGCAAGGAGATTAGGACGTATATCCAACTGGCATACGTATTAGAAGCGTGTACTTCCTCTTTTCGTTCTTTTCCCTTTAAATAGATTGAGCCGCAGTAAAGCTTGGCCGGGATCTCCTAGTTCAGGATAATGTATATGCCTTACTTCCCCATACATCTCCATGACGCATATGAATAAGAATCTATGGAAAACATAGATGCAGGAGAACACTTATTTGGAAAAGAAAAGCGTTGACGAAATGGATCGTTTATTGAATATCCATAAAAATTCTGTATTTTCCGTTGTGTACCGCAGATCTTCACTGACAGAAAATATATTAATTTCCCATTTAGATTATAGGGAGGCTTTCCACAACGTCAGAGTGAAACATAATAGATTACGTAGAGCAGAACTGATGGCTGCGATGAACTTCTGATATAAATGCCGTCAGTAACTTTCATTAAATCGGTTCGGAGCGGCAGAGAACTTCTACAAGATAACTTCATTCCAGGCCCCGGAGTGAAATAAAAATTAAACTATATTCTTCTGAGGAAAAATTAATTTTCGTCTCTCCCTCAAAATTCGATATATTCAGAGCCGAAGCAATTATCTCCGTAACTTCCAAATTTCATAAAGCTTTGTACACTAAAATGTATAAACCTGTCTGAGACGCTTGACACAACACAATCAAAATGGTTACTAATTACTATAGTCTCACGGAAAAGGTACGGAAAAAATGTGAATATCGCTGTGTCAACGATGGCCTTCGGCTTGTTACGGCTTGTGACCGGATATTAGACAGCGAGACGCGTCTTCAGAGACGTCGGGTGATCATAGCCATTACATGAAAAAGAGAAAAATACAGTTTCTATAATCACATAACAAGGCCCCGGGAGTAGATAACATTCCATTAGAACCACTGACAGCCTTGGGAGGGCCAGTCCTGACAAATCTTTACCATCTGGTGAGCGAGATGTATGAGACAGGCGAAATACCTTCAGACCTCAAGATGAATGTAATAATTCCAATCCCAAAGATAGCAGGTGTTGACAGATGTGAAAATTATCGAACTATCAGTTTAATGAGTCACGGCTGCAAAATACTAACGCGAATTCTTTGCAGATGAAAGGAAAAACTAGTAGAAGCCGACCTCGGGGAAAATCAGTTTGGATTCCGTAGAAGTATTGGAACACGTGAGGCAATACTGACCCTACGAACTAACTTAGGAGCTAGATTAAGGAAACGCAAATCTACGTTTCCAGCATTTGTAGCCTTAGACAAAGCTTTTGACAATGTTGACTATAATACTCTCTTTCAAATTCTGAAGGTGGCAGGGTTAAAATACAGGGAGCGAAAGGCTATTTACAATTTGTATAGAAATCAAATGACAGTTAGAAGAGTCGAGGGGCATGAAAGGGAAGCAGTGGTTGGGAAGGGAGTGAGACAGGGTTGTAGCCTCTCTCCGATGCTATTCAATCTGTATATTGAGCAAGCAGCAAAGGAAACAAAAGAAAAATTCGGAGTAGGTATTAAAATCCATGGAGAAGAAATAAAAACTTTGAGGTTCGCTGATGACACTGTAATTCTGTCAGAGACAGCAAAGGACTTGGAAGAGCAGTTGAACGGAACGGACAGTGTCTTAGGAGGATATAAGATGAACATCAACAAAATCAAAACGAGGATAATGGAATGTGGTGCTGAGGGTATTAGATTAGGAAATGAGACACTTAAAGTAGTAAAGGAGTTTTGATAATTGGGGAGCAAAATAACTGATTATGGTCGAAGTAGAGAGGATATAAAAACTAGACTGGCAATGGAAAGGAAAGCGTTTCTGAAGAAGAAAAATTTGTTAACATCTAGTATACACATAAGTGCCAGGAAGTTGTTTCTGATAGTATTTGTATGGAGTGTAGCCACGTATGGAAGTGAAACATGGACGATAAATAGCTTAGACAAGAAGAGCATAGAAGCTTTTGAAATGTGGTGCTACAGATGAATGCTGAAGATTAGATGGGTAGATCACATAACTAATGAAGAGGTATTGAATAGGATTGGGGAGAAGAGGAGTTTGTGGCACAACTTAACAAGAAGATGGGTATCGTTGGTAGGACATGTCCTGAGGCATCAAGGGATCACCAATTTAGTATTGGAGGGCAGCGTGGAGGGTAAAAATCGTAGAGGGAGACCAAGAGATGAATACACCAAGCAGATTCAGAAAGATGTAGGTTGCAGTAGGTACTGCGGGATGAAGAAACTTGCGCAGGATAGAGTAGCATGGAGAGCTGCATCAGACCAGTCTCGGGACTGAAGACCACAACAACAACAACAATCACATAACAAACACATATTTTATACAATACAATACAGTTCACATGGTAGATAGACGATTACAGATGGATAGTCACCGAGAGTTTCGTAACATTACGTACCACAACCCCGACAACTGCAGGAAATCGCGAAAAGTAAAGTACTACATTCTTAAAAACAGGAGCAATAAATATTAATCATAGTTCCTGACGACAGTACACAGGATGCTATCGTAATTATAGGGGTTCCGGTGGTCATCAATTTCAGTATGTTGTATCTCAGTAGAGGTGACTGGACATGTATGGGGCAGTAATGAAGCCGTGTTCTCACTCTAGGAAATTACTCCTCTGTGTATCCTACTGATTAAAGGAATTTCCGAAAGCCTAACTGTCGATAATCAAACACGGGTTTGATGGACGTTCCTGCAGTATGCAGGTGCAATCGCTGTTCAGTTCGCTTTTGTGTTAATATCACCTCTAGGTTCTGTCTATGTATTCTAGCTCTTGCTTATTATTTGAGAGGAGTCCGCCCCTGGTAGCTGAGTGGTCAGCGCTACAGAATGTCAGATCCTAAGGGCCCTGCTCAAGAGGTGGGTGTTGTGTTGTGCTAATCATCATCATTTCATCACCATCGACGCGCAAGTCGCCATCGGAAGACTTTCACCCGGCGATCGGTCTACCAGACTTGAGGCCCTAGTCACATGTCATTTATATTTGGGAGGAAGCTCCCCATCTCTTTACAGGCCGACTAAGATTATCCAGGTGTTATCAATGAGCATGCTAAGTTTTACCGTTAGAATAGTGGAATAGCATACTCCAAATAATGTACATGGATTCAACTCTTTTATTAATCTTCAATAATCGTGTCACAAAATGCTAACGAGAGAAACTGGAACACACATGAACGGTCTCCTTTCTATGAAGTATAATGACGTAGGTAGGTGTAAAGGACGCTACAAGTCTGGATGAATTTCAGGTATACGATACAGCTGTGAATGAAATGGCGTGGATAGTAGAACATTTCATTCGCTCTGGCATATTTAGGAAAGAGTATTGAAATTTTTCGCAAACAATTTCAGAACAGCAGCATTCCTGAAAAAAGTAAGGTTCAATAGTTGACAGCAAAATGCCGACATTGAGGAGATGTCTCTAATTCTGAGCGTAACCGTATGCCTATAGATCTGAAAGTTGTTGCAAATATTTTCGGAAATGTAATGCTAATAGAAAAATATCTGCGAGCCATCTTTCGCTTCGTATCCTTAAGCTTGTAACTTCGCCGCACTTCATATGTTCATGAAATACTTAAGGTTGGTACAGAAAAGAAGACAAAGTTTGTCAAGTGGTTGCTTGAAACGTATGGGCCTATATAGTGCCCTTGACCGGAGATGAGATGTACAGAGTGTGTCAAATCTGTTGGTCAGATTAAAACAGGTAATAGTGGGTCCGCAACTGATTATATTGAGATAGGGGACCAATGGTCGGAAATGCATGTTTATTGCGTTATCGACATACACAGCGTACACCGCATAACCACAACGCAGCTCATACAGGATATGCAGACAAAAAAAAAAGATTCTGGATGTTTCCTGTATTTCCCGGTTAAAGAATACACTTTTTCCCCGGGTGAAAATACACGTTTTTCGGTTGAAGTGACAGTATTCTTCCTGTCAAAATTGTATAACTTCTCAGCCCCTTCAATGGTTAAGTGTTTATACGCCGGCGTAGACTTTACCGGCACTTCCGAGAAAAAAAAATCGCGTTTTTTATGTGTAGCAACATGGTATAAATTCAAATTCCACCAAAGCACTGATATCGAGATCGTGATGCGCTTTTGTAAGCCAGTCGTCGCTTATGTCACATATTCTCGCCAGCCAATGTTAGCAGAAATTCAGAGCTGAGGATACGTGATGTAGTCAGCCAATAGCCTGACTGTTAAGTAGCGCGAACACACAAATAGGAAAAGTTCATGGTTTACATTAATATTCACAGTGTAGCTACAAGAAAAACTAGCTTTCTCTTTATAATACTAGTCCTGAAAATTAATAAGCAACAAGAAAGAAATTCTTCTATCTCTCTGGTCCTCAAAATGTTAAGTCTTAAATGAGGGTCAAACGCTCTGTGGTTTAAGAAAGTCATCGCACATTCTCACACGTAACACAATTTATCTTCCCTAAAAGGAAGAGCGGTTCTAGGCGCTTCAGTCATGACGCATACGGCTGCTGCGGTTGCCGGTTAGAAACCTGCATCGGGTATGGATGTGTGATGTCCTTATGTTATTTAGGGTTTAAGTAGTTCTAAGCCTAGGGGACTGATGACCTCAGATGTTAAGTTCCATAGCGCTTAGAGCCAATTGAACCTAAAAGGAAATTTACTTCGAGAGCAACACTTATCAAACCACCATTCGTAATATATTCCCGCGATCTGATAGAAATATGTTCGTTTCAGCAATTGATAGAGAGAGCCAGCTTCGATGGCGAAGGGACCCCGTATGTTGTTAAATATATCGTTAAGAGATCTTACATAACGTCATGAAAGAAGCAGGACATCAGAAGAATTTTCAAGAGAATCGAAATTTCCTAAACCATACTAAAGTGAATAATTAGGCTTAAAGCGCTTATTTGCTCGTCCAGATTCACAATGAAGTAGGCCTCACCCCGATATTAAGCTTTTCAGTGTGGTTTCCGAGACGTGAATTTTCTTGGAGCACCAGTACTGTATTATCTCATATTTTCTTCTTTATTATGGCATAATTCCATACGTGGCAGAAGATGAAGAAATGCACTTGAAATACAGCGAACGATTGAAACTAGCCAATAGTGTGGACTGAAACACTTACTAAAAGTAAACGCAGGTCACATAGGGAGTATCCGCGTCCCCACTACCACCCACACTGCTCTGTGCATGAGCTAATCTCGCAGCTTGGGCGCACCAGAAAAATTTTTCCAGGTAGCGTCTCGCTGCTTGTTGCTACTGCCAGTACAGATTAATGGCCACAGTCAAGTAGCAGAAGCGGCAGGAGGTGCTAGGTGCTACTCATACGTTACTCTACTGCGCATGCGCGTGAGACCGCTGGCAACTGCTCAAACGAACCTAATGTAAGCAGCTTTAACGTCGCGCTCATCGGAAGCAGTTTGCTGTTGTGGAGTATTACATAGTCTTCGTCCTAAGGCCTCTGATACAGTTTGCTGCTGGCTGACGCTTGTGTGTGATGTGTGTTTCGTTGCCGTAAATGGCGCATTTCCTTTGCAGCTTAAGTTCTATTCTTTTTCCCTCGTTAATGTTCTATTGTTGCAGTATTATTCTGCAGTAACGGGAAACAGGAACATTCAGTAATATTCTTTGTATCAGTTCTTGGTTCAAATGGCTCTGAGCACTATGGGACTCAACATCTTAGGTCATAAGTCCCCTAGAACTTAGAACTACTTAAACCTAACTAACCTAAGGACATCACACACGCCCATGCCCGAGGCAGGATTCGAACCTGCGACCGTAGCAGCCTCGCGGTTCCGGACTGCAGCGCCAGAACCGCACGGCCACCGCGGCCGGCTGTATCAGTTCTTCCCACTTAACATAAAAAAAATTAAAATTAACTGAAAACTAAAACAATGAAAAATTCCCGGAATACCAAAAATCCAGGGATCTTCCCGGACGATAGAACTCCCGTGTTTTTCCTGGATTTCTCGACTGTCCCGGGGCATAGTACTGTTCAAAGTGAGACCGCTAGTCTCAATGCGTGTATTGCAACAACGCTGACACTTGTTGGAGACTGTAGCTCTTGATGTCTGCGAAGGGATGTGGTTTCAACACGACGGTGCATCAGCCCATTTCAGTGTTGAAGTCCGGTGAGCACCAGGTCAACATGTACCCTCATCGTTTGACTGGAAGTGGAGGTCCTGTCCCATGGCCAGTGCGATCGCCGTATCTCACACTTTGGGCTTTTTCCTCTGGGATTACATCACGACGTTCGTCTCTGAAACTCCCGTAAAACTGATGTAGGTCTGCTTAGTAGGGTTCATAGTGCCTATTTACTAGTACAACAGACGCTAGTGATCTTCGAGACACTGCGGCGGAACTCCAAGGGCTTATGCCATACATACGTACAGATTGGCGGCTGTCTCTTTGAACAATCACTATGTGCTACGTTGATGTAATGCGATGTACCCTGTGTATGTCCACAATACAATAAATATGAATTTTCCACCATTAGTTCCCTATCCAAATATAACCAGTTGTGACCCCACTATCACCTCTTTCGGATTGATCAACAAGGTTTGAGACACCCTGTACAACTACTGGGACTTGTTGTCTCCTATTTGACCATGTGAATACACGAACTACTCCCTGCTGGCCCACTGGAAACTTTGTCACTGTGTTACAGATTCCACTCCACAATAAGAAAATGGACTTTGGGTGAAATATTGGCGCGATGTTCTTCGAACCTAATGTGAATATAGACGTTTCGCTTTAAATTTTCAAGACACCCTACTTTCAACTGAAGCAGCATGGAAGACAGTGATGCTTTTTCTAGCAAGATGAAGCTATGGGTCACATATCTCCTTAATTGTTGTTCCACATTTATGACACGTTGACAGAAGAACATTCGTGGCCACCTCGATTGGTGGACACTCTTACCTATCAGGTATTTAACAGGCGAATTTGACGAAAATAACCATAAAACGGTACCATCTGAAGAAAAAAGTACGCCGATATTTCAAAAGAGTCCATGACATAACTTCGCGTAAAATGGGTTTGATCTGATTTCACAGGCAGAAGTATGCATATGGGCACAGGGTGATCAAACATTTCTTATTATTTCAGTATTTATCATAATTATTCAAACTTTTAAAAGAATTTTACCTTTTTAACTGTAACGAAGTTTTTTCTATTGAAGAGTGTACAAGCAATAAAATGAGGATTTAACTGATTACAAAACTAAAGCACAGACACAACCGTGGCTTTAATTTAGGGTGCTGTAAGGGTCTGTGTACAGTGGTGGATGGCACCTCTGATTAGACGTCTCAGGAATGAAGCCCTTTGCAATGTGATCCCGGGATCTAGGACGACGCCTAGGTGCTTCTTACTAGGAACACGGTTACCTCGTAGGAAGTTAATACCTTGCTTCGACCTTGTTGAGCAGTTTCTCGATAGGCCTTTGATACGGCTGCGCTGAAATTCAGTTAATTACAGGCGCTGTTCATGTCGGTTCCACCGCTTCGTGGCTGTAACGAACTGTTGTAGACAGGGGAATATTTACCAAAGTTAAGAAAGAATTAACTCAATTTCACAATTTGAAATGTGAAAAGAAACCACACCACAAAAAGTAATTTAGATCGACTTCGGTGAAGAAAGTGTACTTCAAAGTATTAAGTACCTTCTGCTGCATTTTTTTTTAAATTTTCGAGTTATCGGTGTTGTGAATGGCAGACTGGTATCATGCAATTCGCCACGAACTCCATTGTGCCAGCCTCTTGAGCTCCGACTAGCACTTGCACCCTAAATACTCAACGATTTATTTTATGTACGCTGATCACTGTCTTCCTCTACAGTTTTTAGTCCCCACAGCTGCCTCTACCATGGAACTTGTTCCCTGACGTCTTAACATGTGTCCTGTCATCGTGTCCCGTCTTTTCTCAATGTTTTCCAAATTTTACTTCATTCGCCAGTTCTGTGGGTAACTCCTCATTCATTACCTCATCAGTCTACCTTTTTTTGAACATTCTTCTGTAGCACCACATCCCAAACGTCATTCCTTTTTTTTCCGATGTCTAGACTGTCGCTGAATCTCTACCGTACAATTCTGTGCTCCAAACGTGCATTCTGAGCAACTTCTTTCACAAAGTAATGGCTATGTTCGATACTGGTATCTTTCTTCTGCCAGGAGTGCCCTCTTTTTCTGTGCTAGTCCGCCATTGATGTCACACTTGCATCGTCCGGGGTGTTATTTGGCTTCCAAGGCAGCGGAATTCCTCAACCTCTTCTGCTTGGTTCTCACCAATTTGCATGATGATCGCTGTTCTCATTTCTGCTACTTTCGCGTTACTTTCTCTTTTGTTCTGCTTATTTTCAATCCACATTCTGCACTCATTATACTGTTGACTTCATTCACCAACTCCGGTAATTCGTCGTTATTTTCACTGAGTATAGCGATGTCATCAGCGAATCTTATCTTTGACATCCTATGATACTGCATTGAAAACCCACCTTTGATCGTTTTTCTTTAGTTTCAACCATTGTCTCTTTGATAGATTAAACAGGAGGGGCGAAATACTACACCCCAGTCTTACACCATATGTTATCTGAGTTTGGTCTTTGTCTTTTATTGTTTCCTCTTGGTTTTGTACATATCGAATAGTACTCCCGTTTCCCTATAGCTTAATTTTATTTTTCTCAGAATTGTGAACAACTTCGCTAGTTTGCTTTGTCATACGCGTTTGTAGATCTACAGCAGCTCCTAGAATTTCTTTCCCATTATTCTTTGTATTATTCACCTCAGCAACTGGGATACATGAGCCGTTAAATCGATTTTGGGATTATTCTTATACTTTCTTGTTTCCTGATCTCTTCGCCACTAAGTAAATGAAATTATTACGAAATTCCGATGGCATGTTTCCCGAAACTCCTTCATCAAGGAAGACGAAGTACATATTCCAGAATTCCAATCAAGAACAACTGCCAAGATGAGAAAAACAGAAGTAGATGTCCTCGGTGTAGCAAAGCAGCTTAAATCACTTAATACAGACAACGCCTCCATTCAGGTTGTATAGCAGTCAGGTTCCTTCCAGAGTATGCTGATACAATAGCTCCATATTTAGCAAATATAGATAACCTCTCGCTCACAGAAAATTCCGTACCTAAAGATTGGAAAATTGCAGTCACACCAATAACCAAAAAGGGAAATAGGAGTAATCCGCTGTATTACAGGCCCATATCACTAGTGTCGATTTGCAGTAGGGTTTTGGAACATATAGTGTTTTCGAACAATATGAATTACCCCGAAAAAAAAAACGGTTTATTGGCACTTAGCACGGATTCAGGAAACATCGTTCTTGTGAAACGCAACTGGCTCTTTGTACTCATGAAGTAATGAGCGCTATCGACAGAAGGTGTCAAATTGTTTCCATATTTTTAGATTTACAGAAGGCTTTTAACGCTGTTTCTGTCTTCCATTCAAAGTGCGTCTCTATGGAATATCGCCTTAATTGCGCGACTGAATTCGTGATTTCCTGTCAGAAAGGTCACAGTTCATGGTAATACTCGGAAATTCATCGAGTAAAACAGACGTACTATCAGGCGTTCCGAAAGGAAGTGTTATCGGCCCTCTAGTGATCCTGATCTCTAATAACAACATAGGAAACAATCTAAGTAGCCCTATTAGATTCTTTGCAGATGATGCTGTCATTTACCGACTTGTAAAGTCATCAGAGGGTCAAAACGAATTGCAAAATGATTTACATAAGATATCTGTATTGTGCGAAAAGTGGCAATTGACACTGAATAAAGAAAAGTGTGAAATTATTCACGTGAGTACTAAACGAAATCCGCTAAATTTCGATTATGCGATAAGTCAAACAAATCTTAAGGCTGTAAATTCAACTAAATACTTACGGATTACAATTACAAATAACCTAAATTGGAACGATCACGTATATAACGTTGCAAGTAGATCAAACTAAAGACTGCAATTTATAAGACGAACGCTTAGAAGGTGCAACAGGTCTACTAAAGAGGATGCTTACACTACGCTTGTGCGCCCTATTCTGGAGTAGGCCTATTGCTTTGCGTTGTTGGATACGCATCAGGTAGGACTGACGGATGACATCGAAAAATTCAAAGAAGGGAGGTTCGTTTTGTGCAATCACGAAATAGGGGACATAGTGCCACAGAGATGTTACGTGAATTGGAGTGGCAATCATTCAAACAAAGTCGTTTCTCGTTGCGACAGGGTCTTCTCATGAAATTTCAATCCCCAGTTTTCTCATCAAATTGCGAAAACATTGTGATGGCACCTGGCAACAGAGGGAGAAATGATCTCCTAGATAAAAGAAGAGAAATCAGAGCTCGCAAAAGAAATTAAGTGCTCGTTTTACCCTCTTGTCGTTCGACAGTGGGACGGAAAAGAGGCAACTTGAAGGTGATTCACTGAACCCTCTGTCAGGCGCTTTATGGTGAATAGCAGAGTAATTACGTAGGTGTAGATGTTGATGCCTCCAGTGTTATAGATTCCACACAGTAATCCAATGTCATTCTGTTGCCACGTCCGCCAAATATTTTACAAATTCCGATGGAATGTTACGTATCTCCTCTGCCCGAATTAATCGCAACTGTTACAATACTCCGGAAAACTCCGATTGAAATAATGGATCGCCGATGTCTTCCGTATCACCCTTCATATTTCTTTCGTTATAAGACAGATGCCATAGGGCTTACTAAAATGTATCTGACAAGGAAGCAAGGAATTTTGAAGTCCTGGTATCTCATTTTCAGGAAAGAGGTCATGATGAGGTAGGATGCCCTTTAAGTGCGATTATAGTTATAGAAATTGAGGATGAAGTGGCTCGACATATTGCAGAATGAAGAGATAACAGAATCAGTAAATACGATCGCGGAACACCTTTGCTATAAAAATTATAAGGTTATTAGGGTAGGAAAAACAACGGACTGTTATCTTAGATAAAGAGGGAAGCAGTGAACTACAAAGTTGATGTGCACAGAAGAAAAACGACGATGCACGTAATAGCGTATGAGCCTACAATTATTATTTAGACTTGAATATCATCAAATAAGATTTGAAATTAGTTGAAAGACGAATGGCAATATTACAACAGTCCACAATTTTGTCACTGGTAATGAGTACATACTTGTTGACATGTGGAATGATCGGGTCTTCCGCCGGATGTTTGTGTCGCTCTGGCACAATATTTCGGCCACGTAGCTCGTTGCCTTCTTCAGGTGCAACCTGAGACTGCCGTATTGGAGGATCTTGTATTTATCCTCAGAGGGCACTGGGTGCTCTCTCTGCCGTCCGCGCCCGCCTGGCGCTGCTTGTAATGTGTTGTCTCTTCCCCGGTGATCCCTCGGATATCAGCGCCCGACTTGTTCACCACTGTGACAGCTGTCGGAGGCCTGTCCTGTGTCTGGCAATAGGTTCGTGGTCCAAGCCCGCCTGGCGCTGCTCCTGCGGTGTTACTAATTCTTCAGGAGTTTCTTGGCTCCATTAATTGGGCATGACAAGCTCCAGAGCCGGACTCCAGGCCGAGCTGAGCTGGTAACCGCTGTCTCGGTTTATTAGGTTGTCTGTGACCTTGATCTAGAAAGCCTTGTTTATAACACTGTCCAAAAACTTGGAATCTGTGTCACAATTTTGGTGTTGTTATAGTTCATTGAGTGACCGAGCTCCAGACAGTGCTCCGCTATGGCAGATTTGGTTGCCTGTCCGAGTCTGGTGTGCCTCTGGTGTTGTTTGCACTTGACGTCCACCGTCCTGGTTGTCTGGCCAATGTATGATTTCGCACACTGGCACGGGATGTTGTAAATGCCTGGTTTACGTAGCCCCAGGTCGTCCTTCACACTCCCTAGCATTGTCCCAATTTAGGAGGGTGGACAGAAGATACTCTTTATACGATATTTTGAAAGAATTCTGCTGATCTTTCCCGAAATAGGTCCAGCATATGGCAGGTATGCCACCTTCTTCGCTTCCTCTGACTCGTCTTCTGTACCCTGTGGTTAACTGATAGCATGAAGTGCCCTTTGGATGTCTGTGCAGGAGTATCCATTTCGGCTGAACACCAGCTGTAGATGTTCTCACTCAGTGGCTAGACTTTCGGTATCCGACAGAGCCTGAGCCCTATGAACTAATGTTTTCAAGGCTTCATTCTTCCTGGCCGGATGGTGGCAGCTACTGGCTTGAAGGTATAAATAAGTGTGGGTGGGCTTACGATACACACTGTGCCCCAGAGCGCCATCTGCCTTCCTCTTGACCAGGACATCGAAAAATGGGAGTCTCCATCCTTCTCTAGCTCCATAGTAAATTTTATACTTGGGTGGCATGCATTTAGATGTTCCAAAATCTCATCCAGCTTCTCCCTGCCATGGGGCCAAATGACAAAAGTGTCATCAATATACCTAAGAAAGCACTTGGGGTGGTAAGTGGCTGACGCAAGTGCTCCTCTTTGTACCTTTCCATGAAAAGGTTGGCTACCACTGGTGATAAAGGGCTGCCCATTGCCACTACTTCCGTTTGCTCATACGATTGACCCCCATAAAGAAAATATGTTGAGGTCAGTACATGATTCAACATGTCGAACAGGGCACCATCGAACTTCTCTCCAATGATATTGAGTGAATCGGTGAGTGGCACTCGTTTGAAGAGCGACAACACATCGAAGCTGATGATGATGTCAGAGTCCACAGTGTGTAGCTGCCTTAGCTATTGTAGGAAGTCCGAGTTCCGAATGTGGTGTGCACATTTGCCCACATATGGTGCAATATGCTCTTCAGGTATTGTGCAGTGAGGTATGTCGCTGCGCCTATGTTACTGACAATAGTTCGAAGAGGGTCCCGATCCTTGTGGACCTTGGGGAGTCCATAGAGTCTGGGAGGTACAGGTGCTTTGGGATGAGGCTTCTTGATGACCTGTTCAGGTAGACCTGTCTCCCTTAGCATCTTCCGAGTCTTCTTGTCCACCTTGTCAGTGCATTTGCCATCTAGTGGTTTATAAGAATTGTCTTCTAGAAGTAGTTGAACCTTCCTATCATACTCCAACGTGTTTAAGTGACTCTTATCAGATGGCAGAACTACAACGCTCTCATCCTTCTGTAGCAGCCTGAGTGCCACCCATTCCTCACTCGAGTTGTTGGATTTGGGAGGCTTTGTCCAGGTGGGTGCCCTGCAGGTCTCCCTGCGGATCTCTTCAGACGTGTTGGAAGGTAACGTGTTGACAACCTGCTCAGCCAAACCGTTTAAGACAGCAACAGGTATGCTTCTGGGAGTCACTGCAAAGTTTAGGCCCTTGCTGAGTGCTTTTGAGGTGGCCTCCTTGAGCTGCTTGTCGCTCAGGTTCACCATTGTCCCTGTTATGGCCCTCAATCTTGGCCTGTTGACATGCTGTTGGTTTCCTCGTGGTGCATTCAGCCAGGGACCTGGAGGCACCATCAACCTGATCCCAGTCTTCTCAGGTCAGGGTAGCTGCTATGGAAAGATGGAGATACAGCAACTCCTTGGGTTGGGTTGTTTTTGGGAAGGAGACCAGACAGCGAGGTCATTGGTCTCACTGGATTAGGGAGGGACAGGGAAGGAAGTCAGCCGTGCACTTTGAAAGGAATCATCCCAGCATTTGCCTGGAGCGATTTAGTGAAATCACTGAAAACCTAAATCAGGATGGCCGGACGCGGGATTGAACCGTCGTCCTCCCGAATGTGAGTCCAATATAAAACCACTGCGCCACCTCGATCGGTGGCAAATCCCTGGACGTGACATTTAGGTGGTGGCGCATCTCACGCAGTCTTTCTCTTACAAGCGCGAGGCTTGCACGATGTTTGATTCTGTTCGCCGTTGTGGTGTTAATATGTTGCTTGAACCTGGTGAAGACAGGAACTACATCCCCCTCTCGGCATCTCAGAAGGAAACTGAGAGAACTCAGTATCTTACCCTTCCGCTGTTGAAGCGTATCCAGCATGTTGATATTAAGGTACATCTCCTCCCCGTAGAGTCTTCTGATGTAACTCTTTGGGCTTTCCTAGCGAGATCTTGCCCTGTGGAATAATTGTGTCTACTGCTGGATGTTTGTGTCGTTCTGGCACAATATTTCGGCCACGTAACTCGTTGCCTTCTTCAGGTGCTACCTGAGACTGCTGTATTGGAGGATCATGTCCAGTATTTATGCCCAGGGGGCGCTGGGTACTCTCTCTGCCGTCCGCGCCCGCCTGGCGCTGCTTGTAATGTATTGTCTCTTCCCCAGTGCTCCCTGTGACGTCCGCGCCCGCCTTGGTCACCATCTGTGGCAGCTGTCGGATGCCCGTCCTGTGTCGGGCGTTCTGTTCGTGGTCCGCGCCTTCCTGGTGCTGCTCCGGAGGTTTTGGAACTTCCCTGCTGCTCCCACTGGCGTCCGTACCCAGCTCGTCCACCATCTGTGGTCGTGGCAGCTGCCTGGGTCCAGATCCGCGTTTGCGTTCCGTACGTCGTCTGCGCCCGCTTAGCGCTTCTCCACTATTACTGTCACTGGCACTTAACCATAATATTCTGCCATGACTCTTGATGGGGACAGGCTAAGCATATACTGCTATTCCTGCATAAGCCTATATTTGTGGAGTGGCTTCCTCACGGTCCGAATTGGCCTGAGGTGATTTCTGGAGCGTGTTATCCTTGCTCTGTCACGAGATATTACTCTTGTAACAGGTCAGCCAGTGCGTGGTTGGCCTGTGGTGAATAGGGTGGCCCAAGTCCCTAATGAGCCTATTATCGGACCGTTCGGTCCGCTCGTAGAAGACCTGCGCCGATTGTTTAAATCGGTCACGGAGGTAGGGGATGCCTGTTTGCTGATGTAGACAAGCAGTCTAATAGAGCCTTGATAGGCGCAGAGTGAGCGTGAGCGCCGTGTTCTGCACCCTCTGCAGCTTGTTGATGTGTGTGTCGGCCACGTTGCCCCACACCACGGCCGCATATTCCAGCTCTGGACGAACCAGCGTCAGGTACAGCGTGATTCCGTGGTGGGGAGGTTACGCGTTCGACTGGTTGAGCAGAGGGTACAGAACGCGTAGGCGCCCTATTGCTCTGCCCCTGATGTTCTCGATGTGGACTTTCCACGTCACCTTCTGGTCGAGAGTGACTCCCAGGTAGCGGCCAGTCTTGTTCCATGGGACAGGGCTTCCCATTACGGTGACTGGTGGAAGATCGGGTGGCAGTGGTCTTCGTGTGTACACCACTGCCTGGCTCTTCACTGCATTCTGTTACAGGCGCCACTTAGTCGACCACACACCAAGGGCCTCACATCCGCGCTGCATCAGACGGCGCATCTCGACCGCATTCATACTCCACATGAATTGCACTGTGTCGTCGGCGTATAGTGCCAACTTCACTGGCGCAACGCGCGGTGCGTCGGCGGTGAATAGGGAGTATAGCAGTGGGCCGAGAACGGACCCCTGCGGCACTCCAGCATGGATGGGTCGGTGCGTGGACATCCCTTCGTCGGCCAGATACGATCCGAGTAGGACCCAGTGTGGCGTCGGGACCCCGTGCACAAAAAGTTTGTACATGAGGCCATCGTGCCACACGGAGTCGAATGCCCTGGAGACGTCGAGGAACACCCAAGATATTCCCGACTTTCCAGGGCGCGCATGGCCTCTTCCACCAGCCGCATCAGCTGATGGACCATGGAGTGTCCCCTCTGGAAGCCGAACTGCTCGTCCAGTATCACTCCTTCTGCTGTCACATGGCGAAGCAGGCGCCTGGCGTAGAGGCGCTCAAACACTTTGGAGAGAGCCAGTAGCAGGCTGATGGGTCTGTAGTTGGTGGCGTCACGCGAGTCCTTGTTCGCATTGGGGATGGCCACCACCTCTGCATGTTTCCACACAGAGGGGTAGACGCCCGAGCGAATGACCTGGTGGAAGATACCTGCCAGCAGCAGATGCGCCCCTGCCGGTAGGTTCCTCAGCAGGTCGTTGGTGACCCCATCAGCACCTCCGACCTTCCTAGTGTTGAGTGCCTTCAGCTGTGCGGCCACCTCTACCTCAGAGATGGCGTCGATTACGTCACCGTCGTCCCTTGCCTCCAGGAACACCGAGAGTTGCTCGGCTACCTGCTGGATGTGGTCTTCATCCAGATTGTCGTCCACCGGGGTGAATGACGATTCCAATTGGTCCGCCAGGACACCTCCTTTTCCGTCTGGACGTCTGACGACGTCATGCCCGACCAGTATCGCTGGTGTGCGCTGTCGTCGGCACAGGAACGACGTCACTGTGCGCCAGGTGCTGCTGTCCTCTGGAGGCGATGAAGTCCGACCACACACTGTTCCTGTATGCCTCAGCCACAGCTTTGATGTCTCTCTGCACGCGGTTCAGGCGTCGCTTCATCGCGGGTTGGTGGGTGAGCTGGCACTCCTGGAACAGCCTATTCTTCTCCCTGTGTGCGTCCCGGATGGGAGACGGTAGGTTGTGGAGACGTCCCTGGGCCCCTGTGGCTGGGAGGGGTTGCTGCGTCGGCGGCTTGCAGTAGCTGGTGGGAGAAGACCCTCAGAGCGGCGTCCGCACCCACTGCGTCTGGATCGGGTGCGTCCTTGATCGATTCCAGGACTGTCTCCTGGAACCGATCACAGTCCGTGCGCCGGTATGTCTGTCGGCGTGGTAGCAGCGTGGTTCCGGCGACATCTATGGCGAAGACCACCGGCAGCGGTCCGACGACAGCGCACACCATGTGGAGGCGGTCATGTGGTGCCCGATGCCTTTTATGACTGCAACATCGAGCACGTCTGGCTGTCCCCTGGCTGGGTAGATTGTGGACTACTGTGGGCCCAGGACCAGGGCGCCGTTCCTCTGGGCAGCGCGGGAAAGTCGGTGGCCACTGACATTCGTGAGGCGGAAGGTCCATTTCTGGTGCTTCACATTGAAGTCACCCGCAATGGACGCCCTCCCCCAAATGACAGCAACGCGTAGATGTCTGCTTCCAGGATGTGTCTGCGGGGTGGCCTGTAGACTACCACGAACTTGATCTGTCCAGCTGTCACGGTGACCGTCACCCTGGCGGCTTCCAGGGTGGCCAGGTCCAGGAGTTGCAGCTGGTGGTGCCTGATTGATGCACGGACATAGATGGATGTGCCCCCGCTGGCTGTTGGCCTGTCATTGCGGTAGCAAACATAGCTTGCCACACGCACGTGGACCCCAGGTTTAAGGTGAGTTTCGCCGACCAGGCTGAGGTCAATGGCCTCGTCCAGAATGAACTGGCGAAACTCACCATGTTGGGTGAACAGGCTGTTTGCGTTGAAGCCGCAAATGGTCAATCCATGGATGAGTCGATTATCCATGGCGTGGCTTTGTAGCGATGGTAGCAGCCTGGAGGGCCTCTATGACTGCCGTGACTAGCATGGGCAGTCGTTGGAGCATGGCAGAGAGGGAACCCAGAAGGTCTCCCAGGTCTGTGGCTCCTGGTCCTATTGATGGTGTGGGTGCAGCCCACACGCAGCGGCGGGTGCACGGGCGGTGGGGCGCGGCGTCGCCGTCGCATCCGTCCACTGGGCTGCGTCCCCAGCAGCCTTTGGAGTGGGAGTGTTGAGTGGATGGGCAGTGCGCCTTCCCCCCTTGTGGTGGTCGGCCTGGGAGTCAGCCGGTTAGGCCGATGAGCCAGGCGTCGTGGCTGGAGCGGTCTCGTTCGAGTCCTGTTGCGGAAGTGGCTGGAAGGCCACTTGTCGTCTCGTGGTGGTGTCAGCAGACTCCCTCTTTGTGGCGGAGGTGAGGCTGGTGCCAGATTACACCTTCCTGAGCGGGTGCTGATCGTCCTTTCTGCCGTGGGCGGCGTCGTAATACAGCGCAGCCTCTGTAGCAGCCTCATGTGGCCTTCTACAGTTGCAGCACTTTGGTGCCTCCTCTCTCTTTTAGTGCAGTCCCGACTACGGTGGAAGTCGACGCACTTGACATATCGGGCCGCCATGGAGCAACAGGACGCCACAAGGTCAAGGCCCTGGCAGGAGAAGCACTGGGTGCGCCTCCCGTTGGCCTTGAGCGGTTCCACTTCCACCCTATACGGGGCACCATCTGCAACTGAAACATTTTCTGGTTTTAGAAGTTGTCCGGGAGAACAACTAGGAAAAGAGGCATATCTCGACTCGTCCTGGGCGACGTCATGATGGTCACGGAGCTGGCCATGTATCCCAGCCCTGCCAGTTCGTCTTTGAGGTGCGAAGTCTCAGTTTTCAGCGGGAGGTGGCGGAAGACCACCTTCAGCTGCTTCACAGGCTCCACATTATGCGTAAGGCAGTGTAGCTTGTCGTTCTGCTCGGTAGTCATCCATGGTGGCAGTCGAAACCTGGTATAGGTCTCACCCGACTCATTTGACCTTGGCAGCGCAAGCAACTGTCTGAATTTATCAAGGAAGGACTTGTAAGTGTCCTTCCATGAGACAGTTATCCGTGGTGGGGCGGGTGCCCGGCTCTTGGGTGGCTCTGTGGCCTCCATGGCCTCTGGCTTGTCGACGTCAATGAATGAGTTTGTCGTTGGGAGTGGCTGCACTGTTTCGAGCCATTTGGCCCGAGCAGTGTGCCGCTGCTTCAGGACAGTGAACCCATCGTCTGGGGCCTGGTCTGCCTCAGTGGAGCCAGGGTCGTCAGCCATCTTCTGCATCTGGCTCCTCCTGCAAACAGACTGAGAGGATGTGGAGGAGTCGTCCTCCTCTGTAGCTGCTGGCCTCTTCCTGGAGAGCTGCTTTGTTACCATGGCTTCTGCCTCGAGCAGGTGGCCTCTATGATCGTGTTGTTGCATGGCAGGACTCTGGCGTCTTCTCTAGTCATGCCTGGCCGTACAGTTTCCGGTATATCTGTGCCTCTTCACTGGAAGAGACTGGAGTGGCAGCCAGCAGTGCACCAGTTTCTTCTCCAACTGGGACTGGTGGCGCAACACTCTTCAGGGGCGCCGCTTAAAGAACAGTGTCGTCTTCATTCGGCATATCTGGTAGGGCTCCCAACGGTACTCTCTCCACTTCTTCAACCACGCGACCGAGTGACTTTAAATACTGCTGGAACAAGCGGAGAGCTCGTTCATCGGCAGCACGTTCCAGGTAATCAATATCCTGTGCCAATCGGTGCATGATGAGATACAAATGCTCCGCCGTAAGCGGGCATGTTTCCCTTGAATATGCAATCTGGTAGTCCATCATTATTTGCTGGGTCGCCCTACGTGGTGGGCCTGATGTGGCCGATGACGGGGCTGACACGATGCCCGAGCCCGTTCCGCCGGGCAGTGGTCGGCCACACCCTGCGCTTGAGAAGCATGGTCCTGCACGCACGGCATTGCTCACTCGAGTGGCGCTGCTCCTGAGGTGTCGGCACTTCCCTGGTGCGGGCGTAAACCACGAACGGAACGCCAAACGCGGGTCCGGCCCCAGACAGATGCCACGACCACAGATGGTGGACGACCCGGGCACGGACGGCCGTGGGAGCACCAAGGATCTGTCAAAACCTCAGGAGCAGCATAAGGTGGGCGCGGACCACGAACAGAACGCCCGACATAGGACGGGCATCCGACAGCTGCCACAGATGGTGACCAAGTCGGACGCGGACGTCAGAGGGAGATCCGGCGAAGAGACAACACATTGCAAGCAACATCAGGTGGGCTCGGACAGCAGAGAGAGCACCCAGCGCCCCCTGGGCATAAATACTGGAGACGATCCTCCAATACAGCAGTCTCAGGCAGCACCTGAGGAAGGCAACGAGTTACGTGGCCTAAATATTGTGCCAGAGCGACACAAACATCCGGCAGTAGATCCAATTATTCCACAGTTCAAGATCTCGCTGGGAAAGCCTGAAGTGTTACATCAGAAGACTCTACGGGGAGGAGATGTACCTTAATATCAAGAAGCTGGATATGCTTCAACAGAGGAAGGAGAGGATATTGAGTGAGTCAGTTTCCTTCTGAAATGCCAAGAGGGGGATGTAGTTCCTGTCTTCACCAGGTTCAAGCAACATGTTAACACCAGAATGGCGAACAGAATCAAACATCGTGCCAGCCTCGCGCTTGTAAGAGAAAGAGTGTGTGAGATGCGCCACTGCCACGATGTCTCATGCAGGGAGTTGCTTTATCTCCATTTTCCACAGCAGCTACCGTGACCCGAGTAGACTGGGATCAGGTTGATGTTGCCTCCTGGTACTTGGCTGAATGAACCACGAGGATTTCAACAGCAGACCAACAAGCCAAGTTTGAGGGCCTTACCAAGAAGGTACAACAGGATGGGGACACATGGACAATGGCCAACCTGAACGACAAGCAGGCCACATCTAAAGCACTCAGCAAGGGCCTCAACTTTGCAGTGACTCCCAGAAGCATACCTGTTGCAGCCTTCAACAGTTCGGTTGAGCAGGTCGTCAACACGCTACCTTCCAACGCATCTGAAGAGAACCAGCAGGGAGACCTGCAGGGCACTCACCATGACGAAGCCCCCCAAATCGAACATCTTGAGTGTGGAGAGGGAGGCACTCACGCAGCTACAGGGGGATGAGAGCGTTGTAGTTCTGCCAGCTGACAAGTGTCATCTTAAAGAAGTTGAAGTATGATAGGAAGGTTCAACTACTTCTGGAAGACAATGCTTACAAACCACTAGATGGCGAATCCACTGACAAGTTGGGCAAGAAGACTCGGAAGTTGCTGAAGGAGACAGGTCTACCTGAACAGGTCTTCAAGAAGCCTCATCCCAAAGCACCTGCTCATCACAGACTCTATGGACTCCCCAAGGTCCACAAGGAGGGGGACCCTCTTCGAACTATTGCCAGTAACATAGGCGCAGCGACATACCTCACTGCACAATACCTGAAGAGCATATTGCACCATATGTGGGCAAATGTGCACACCACATTCGGAACTCGGACTTCCTACAGCGGCTAAGGCAGCTACACACTATGGGCTCTGACATCATGGTCAGTTCCGATGTTTTGTCGCTCTTCACACGAGTGCCACCCACTGATTCACTCAATGTCGTTGGAGAGGAGTTCGATGGTGCCCTGCTCGACCTGTTGAATCAAGTACTGGCCTCAACATATTTTCTTAATGGGGGTCAATCTTATGAGCAAACGGAAGTAGTGGCAATGGGCAGCCCTTTATCACCAGTGGTGGCCTACCTTTTCATGGAAAGGTACAAAGATGAGGCACTTGCATCAGCCACTTACCAACCCAAGTGCTTTCTTAGCTATATTGATGACACTTTTGTCATTTGACCCCATGGCAGGGAGAAGGCGGATGAGTATTCGGAACATCTAAATACATGCCACCCAAGTATAAAATTTACTATGGAGCTAGAGAAGGATGGAGACTCCCATTCTTCGATGTCCTGGTCAAGAGGAAGGCAGATGGCACTCTGGGGCACAGTGTGTATCGTAAGTCCACCCACACTGACTTATACCTTCAAGCCAGTAGCTGCCACCATCCGGCCAAGAAGAATGGAGTCTTGAAAACATTAGTTCATAGGGCTCAGGCTCTGTCGGATACGGAAAGTCTGGCCACAGAGCAAGATCATCTACAGCTGGTGTTCAGCAGAAATGGATACTCCTGCACAGACATCCAAAGGGCACTTCATGCTATCAGTTAACCACAGGGTACAGAAGAGGAGCCAGAGTTAGCGAAGAAGGTGGCATACCTGCCATATGCTGGACCTATTTCGGGAATGATCAGCAGAATTCTTTCAAAATATCATATAAAGATTACTGTCCACCCTCCTAAATTGGGACAATGCTAGGGAGTGAGAAGGACGACCTGGGGCTACGTAAACCACGCATTTACAACATCCCGTGCCACTGTGGGAAATCATACATTGGCCAGACAACCAGGACGGTGGACGTCAGGTGCAAACAACACCAGAGGGACACCAGACTCTGACATGCAACCAAATCTGCCATGAGCGGAGCAGTGTCTGGAGCTCGGTCACTCAATCGTCTGCAACAACACCAAAATTGTGACACAGACTCCAAGATTTTGGACAGTGTCATAAACGAGGCTTTCTAGATAAAGGTCATAGACAACCTAATAAACCGAGACAGCGGTTACCAGCTCAGCTCGGCGTGGAGTCCGGCTTTGGAGCTTGTCAGGGCCCAACGAATGGAGCCAAGAAACTCCTGAAGAAATAGTAACACTGCAGGAGCAGCGCCAGGCGGGCTCGGACCACGAACAGAACGCCCGACACAGGACGCGCCTCCATCAGTTGCCGCAGATGGTGACCAAGTCGGGCGCGGACGTCCGAGGGAGCACCAGGGAAGAGGCAATACATTGCAAGCAGCGCCAGGCGGGCGCGGACGGCAGAGAGAGCACCCAGCGCTCTCTGGGCATAAATACCGCACAAGATCCTTCAATACGGCAGTCTCAGGTTCACCTGAAGAAGGCAACGAGTTACGTGGCCGAAATATTGTGCCAGAGCGACACAAACATCCGGCAGTAGACCCGATTATTCCACATGTCAAGATCTCGCTGGGAAAGCCTGAAGAGTTACCAACGACTGCATCTTTCGACTGCAGTCCTGCTAGGAACACTAACCCATTTTTTTATTTACTCTGTTTATCGCTTTTTTCACATGACCCGTTATAGCTGATAATGCTAACTGGAACCACCGAAAATAGCAGCGATGTGCAAGGTGTAGCGATAACGAAGTGCATCGTGCTTTTGCAACCTGCAATTTCGCAACCTATGAGGAACCGAGCGTGGGCGAGAGACAGCCATCTGGGCATGGACGGCGCTCAGCCAGTTTTGTCTTTTTTTAGCTTTTACATTTAAGAAAAACAACGATCAAAGTCACTGCGATAAATACTTTGAATTCAAAATAAAATTTAAACACCTGACGGGAGTGGAACACACTATCTCTTACGCGGAGGCCCAAACCTAACCAATGTTTTTCAGTTTTACAAAAAACAAGGTAACAGGAATGGAAAATTCAGTAGAAAAGGGATTCTGCACATCTTCCAACTCCTTGACGACTGAATACGAAGATTTGAAAAAAAGTCCATGATGGCGTGGCATCCTTTGCCATGTCAAATGGACTGTAAATATGCACTGGTATAAGGCACTACTGCCCTGGTTACACCAGCTCCCCACAATGGAATGAACATAATGCTCGGCATGCCTCATAACTATATCGTTCTTCGTACTGAGAAAGCAGGGTGAATCGGGAAGCAGGAGAATCTCTCCGGAGGTAGTCACTTCCGTTGTCCTAGCAACAAAGACGAATTGTTGGCGGAACAGATTCTAATGTCTGTGACCCCGGGAGGCCAACCGACGGAATAAAGTATCCGTTTGATGGCAAAGACTGCATCGTTCTGTCTCACTAACGCCACTGCAAAAAAGTCGAACCTTGATAGGGACAAGATTATGAACGACTTGGTACCATGAGGCCGCCACTTTCATCAGAAGAATAGGTAGGCTGACAACAATCTCCCTATATGTCTCAGGCGATAGGGACTCCACATAAGAGACGAGATCTGGAAACATCCAGCGACTAACAGCGTTTTGACAGAGAGATGCGACTGCGGAGGAATGTCAACCCCCGAGTAACTGACATCTATAAAAATTCTCGAATAAGCCTTAATTGAAACTTTATGCTACCAACATCTATTGGAGGGGCTAAATTCACAGATCGGAGATAGGCAAAATGGTGAGCTGTAAGTGATTGGGGGCTGCGACGACACGCTAAAACAGTGCGTCGACGAAATAAAGTAGAAGCCTTGGACCGGAGATCAGGGAGGCACAAACGCTCATCAGATGGAATCCCACCGTAACTTAACAGCGCTCCTGGGAAGTAAGAGTGACTCCAGAAAAATGTGTCCGATAATCGTTGTAACTATCGAGACATAATAGCAAGGGAAAATTTGTGCAGCAAAATACGCTTTACGCAACACATGTTTCCAGTGACAAACCTTATGAAGTAATGAGTGGGAGCGATGCTCATGTTCAAGGATCGCTCCTTCTATCCTTTCCGTCATGGATTCCAGTTTAATGCAGCCATCTTCACCGAACAACAATCAATAATAACATCCAACGGCCGACAGCGGGCAATCGCCACAGTACATGGCATTTCAACCACGTCAAAATCCCGCAAACTGAGTTACCAACATTTCCGGTCGTTAACCTTTGCTCCCGTAAAACGACAAAAAAATCATCCAAAACGTCCTTGAACAAAGCGATGTCGTCATGAGTACGAAGAAGCATCTTAACGTCATCGACATACGCATGGACGTGAAACCTTTCTCCCAATAACGACCAGCCATACAGTCGGGCAGCTATGGACAGCAATAAAGTTTTCAGAAGGAACGCTAATAACCACATAGACAGCGGACTCCCTAGCAGGGAACCTCGACACACTTCTGCGTGGGGATTAAGACGACCATTCACGTCTGTAGGGGCCTGAATTCTGAGCCGTCGTGGCTTGTGTCCGGGCACGTGCGATATCCTGTTGGTGCCTCTTGTGCCGTGTTCCACCGACTCTGGCCGTCGTCGTAACATCTTTGCTGGGTTATGTGTTTCCTCTGGGGTTCTGTAGGGCGAGTGGTGTGTCGGACACGGAGTTGGATGGGTGTTCCTGGCTACTCTGCGCGCTGTCGTCGTAGAGAGTTAACACCATTGACTGGCGGGGCTTCGGGAGGCAGCGTTTTCCTGCAGAGTCGACCGCTGTTACCGGCGATTTTAGTGGACAAGGAGCGGCTCTCGTTCCGTGCAACCTGGATACAACGTGCCTCAGTCAGAATGCCCAGAAGTATAGAACAACTTGCTAGCAGCCACGAGCCTACCTGGGGTACTCAAGCTATTGGCCCTCTTGGCAGTTGCTTCATGAAGACTGATTAGTAAGTACGGTTCCTGAAGACTGTTAATTCTGCCCGGCGTAATCTGGAGGGAATGCTGTTTCGTCACGCTTTTCGGTGACCCGTTTGGGCCTGCGTGTCTCGATCTGGAGGTTTCTGTATGCGCCAAGCTAGTATTTTGCAGTGTCAATATTGTACTTGATATCATGGCGTGTTATTATTGAGTTTTTGATACTACCGATTGTAATATCTGTTTGTTGTAGACCTCATGGCCATTCCTGTGGCGAGTCGTTTATTTGGCCTGTAACAAAAGTTGTGTGCGCTCAGCCTAAACGTACGCTTGTGTGGGTCATGTGTGATTTTGCATGCTTGTATTTTTACAATCTCTCACCCTTCGGGTTATAGTTGTACAGTTTAACCGGCCATCTACCACTTCGCGCGTGTCCCAATTACAATGTCTATTACCCTATAATAGGCCCCAGTAAAGATATACATTATTTTTTTAATTCTTGTTTGAATTATTTTGTAGTTTTTTTTTTTTTTTTGGCTTCTTGTTGTTGCTGGGAATGTTAACTAGCAATGTTTTGTGCGAACCGCTCCCATACCAAAGTTTTAATAGTTTAATTTTTAACTGCCCGCTTAATTATTACTGTGTATGATAATTTGTATCAAATTTATTTTCTGTTCGTTGTTGTATGTGTTGACAGTCTTATATCGGCAGCGGTTGACGCGTTGCTGTTCTGCTGCTCCGAGGCACCAACGGGTTTTCCTTTTGCTTCGGCGGCTTTCCCGTCATCGCACGAGGCCTAAGTTTTGACAGGTCACACACGATTCTGCGGATCTCTCGTTCTAATCTCAAGTTGAGTAGTTTGTTTTTATTCTTTTGGTATCGTGCTACCACGGGGGTGTCGCTAGATTAGGAGGGAACTAACACATTATTTCTGTTATTGTAAGGCCCTTGTAGGCGTATGATGAAAGTCTTTGATCAAACTAACAATGAGATTCTTGATTTCTTAAAAACTTGAGGATTTAATTGTCATGATGACTGTAATTGTGTTGTAAGGGCCCGACAGTGTACTAGCGCGATTTATGTCGAACAGGCTTGTAGCAGTCAAGTGCTATTGTTGCTTCGGTTTTGCATGTGGACAGGCTTTGGACATCTTGCCCCTATCTTGTCTACATGAGAGCAGATTAACCAGTTGAGATTTATGCATTTTAATTTCTTATATTCAGGTCTCGTTGTGGATTTAGCCCTGATTGTGTTCCAGTAGCAGGGAAAGACTGCCGCCGCGGGATTATTTCGTTACTTAACTGTTTGTAGTTTGGCCACCATCGTGTCGCACAGTTGGCATTTTTTGAGTACTATTTGTAATTTTATGTATAATGAAAATGTTCTTATACAGTGTGAATTTAATTCAGAAATCTTAACTATTTGTATGCACTTCGCAAGAATCTTGGTAACAGTCAGTTGGCTCACGATTGAATTGTTATTAAATAAATATAAATATTTGGGAAATATAAATGACATATCAAGTTGGATCATCCTTCCATGTGTTTTCCTTCAATTAATACCGATCGTTGTTCTTCGTCTCAAATACCACTAATTATAGAGGTGAACATCCGTCACGCAGCATAGTTAAAACCAACAGCCACCGGCAATCGCAATGGAAAATCATGTCTAACTCGGTCAGAATCCTGACTAAAAACAATAAAAAGGAAAAGCGCCCAACACGTGAACAGTGGACGGAATCATGATGAGGTCACGACATTCAGCAACGCCTGTCAGGAGAGTGTGACCCGGGAGACAGCTTTGATAACACACGACAGTGGAAGCAAGCAAAACCGACAATCGGCCATTTATTGCCCGCGCTACGTTTTCATAATCAAAATTGAGTAGCGTTGCCGGTCGGATCCGACCCACGGGAATTATAACAATTTTACCGACAGTGGAGAAGGGCGGCTTCTGTACCCCTTACACCATTTTATTCACCATAGATGTTATCGTATCTCGTATCAGAGGCCAAAACCGAACATAAAATTCTTTGACAGGACAATCCAGGCCCGACATTTAGCGGGTAAGTAACCGAACTATAGTGTCATCACGGCGGAACACTGCCATAAACTCTTCATGGGGCGCTGTCAAACAGCACTATCAAGGAACTACGGGTAAGTAAAACCAGCAGACCGTATACAGTCTGATTTCACTCCAGTGTAAAGATCGCACGTCTTATATCACGATGGGGTGATCATTCACGTCCACCCATACAACGAATGGTAGTGAAACACGTCCTCTGAGATCGCATTCGATGCCGAATTAGATGAAACAGATACACCAAATCATTCTGGTTAATCGAACTTGGCAGGGGACGCAAACGAAGAGCATCCAGTTGCAGTCTTCTGAGTTGTAGGACTTTCGCTTTCATACAGTGAACATCCACAAACCTCAAACGGGCGTCTCGAGCACTGTCATAAAGATCACGAAGGACAGCATAGTAAAATTCCGAGTAATCCTAATTTCAACCGCTTACTAAAGACAAAATGCATAAGTACAGTGCGAAGCCAAGGCTTGGCAACAGCAACCCACGATTCCGTATGTGATGGATAACGCACTGGGGAACGGTTTGTGAAGTGCCAAGAGCCACACGGAAGCAGTGATATAATCTAGAGACGAGTTCGTTTGATGTAAAATGTTCAGCTTCCAAAAAGAGCGAGAAAGATGTACCCGCTGCCCGACGCCATTTAGAGTCATTGAAACAGCACAGTGGTCTGTGAGGGTGGCAGGAATAAAGTCAATTGACAAAATGCGAGCAGACAAATAAAGATGGTCCAGCCGACTGCTAATGTGGAATATCTGCTGATCCAAGATTTAGATTTAATGACGCCACCATATCCTTAGGTTCACGACAATGGTTATAACTGTGAGTCTGAATCACAGGACCTAAGATGCAGTTGAAACTTCCCCCATCAAAATTTATCGCGGATTTTGACGAAGTAATTAAATGGCATCTTCCTTACGAAAACGCGAGAGGTCTTACGCATGACCGAACCAACAGGTAGCGTAAAGAACAAATTAAGACGAGTTCATAAAAATTATACCGTATACTGCAATCATCCTGCAGAGTTTCCTTGTCCATCAACGGAAAACCGTCGCTATACAATACGGCCATGTCAGTAGAACTTTCAGGCGTAACATAAAAGACGTAGAATATCCATGGAGACGAAACACGTCAAAGAACACTTCTTACACTGGACATCAGCTTTGAACCATATATAAACTGTCGTAACGCAACAAGTCGTAACGGATAGCTTATCCTAATAACTTTTGAGGCATTAATTAATTTTGCATTAATTAACACATGTAACATATGAAGAGAGAACTAGAAAGGAATTTACCCATCTCGCCCCGCTCTCCACAACACAGGCAGATGGCAGAGGAGAGGGTACGATTTGAATCCTCCTCGCTGGAAGTTGCGGATTCCATGCTTTGTTTTTTTCAGCACGGCGCTGCGCCCTCAGTTTGAAAAAGCTGTTCCACAGCACTCTGTGACAACATGTCTTCTTGATGCAGGAGGTTAGAGGGCTCACCACGGCTCACTGTGGTTTGGGGTGGGGGGTGGGGGGGGGCTGAGGGGATTCAACAGAATGCGGTAAACACAACTAGAGGCGATCAACACCAGCCTCAGATAAAGAAGAGACAGGCGAAGCAGCGACTGGAGCTTTCTGCACCAACTGACTGTCCGACAGAGAATGTCGCTCCACTATATTAGAATGCGGAAGGTACGTTATTGCACGCGAAGCAACGGCGCGTTAAGAAATGAATCGTTCACTTCGGCTGGAAGATTATAAACTAACCAGAATATACTCGGTCGCCGCAGTTGCAAAAAGGACTATACTAACGGAACCATCACGATGTGTGAACATCAATTGAGAACCACACGGAGAAAGAAGCCGGTCTACTTTGCAACGGACTTCAAACGTCAAAAAATGCTAACAAATGATAATAAAAATAAGAAATATATACCTGATCCGAGGTAACGCAAATCGTAACAACGAACTAACCGTGAATTTCCAAAGAGCCTGGTTGAACGTGACGTGTACCCTTCTCAAAACTCAAAGGAACGGTTCGCCGACGACTTATATCCTTGTAAAACTTGACAGACATCAAGGTGTGGGCAGAGAACGCCGCCAGCAGAGAACAATTATTGTTGTGATCATCATTCCGAAGACTGGTCTGATGCAGCTCTCCATGCTACTCTATCTTGTGCAAGACTCTTCATGTCCGAATAACTACTGCAACTCATATCCTTTTAAATCTGCTTACTGTTTTCATCACTTGATGTCCCTCGATGACCTCTACCTCGCCACAGTTCCCTCCAGTATTAAGTTGGTGATCCCTTGATGTCTCAAAACGTGCCCTATCATCCGACCGCCTATTCTAGTCAGGTTGTGCCACAAATTTCTTTTCTCCCCAATTCTCCTCAGTACCTTCTCATTAGTTACCCTATTTACTCATCTAATATTCACCACAGAACTCTTACGTAGCGGCACATTTCGAAGGCTTATGTTCTCTTCTTATCTGAACTGTTTACCGTTCATCTCTCACTTACATACATGGCTACACTCCAAACAAATATAAGAAAAGACATCCTAACACAAATCTATAAATGATGATAACAATTTTTTTTCTTCAGGAACTCTTTTCTTGCCATTACCAGTCTGCATTTTATATCCTCCCTCTTTTGGCCCTCATACATTACTTTACTATTCAAATAGGAGACCTTGTCTACTGCTTTAATTATATCGTTTTCTAATGAAATTCCCTCAACTTCGCCTGATTTAATTCGACTACATTCCATTATCTATGTTTTGCTTTTGTTGATGTTCGTCTTATACGGGTTTTGGAACTTTAACAGTGGCAACTATTTGTTTACAGCTCGTACAAAGTAGATAAGTGTTTCAAAGTTTTACTGACCTTCAAAATAGTCACCAGCATGGTATATAACCCGTTGCCAGCGATGTGGAAGTCGTAGGACACTGTTAGCAGTGCCAGTTGTGTTGACAGTTCGAGCGGTGCGGTATATTGCCCGACGAATTTGTAGCAGCTCTGAAGCGAATGCCGTGAAGTATTTGCTTCAGTTTAGAAATCGAGTTGAACCCACGAGGGCTTAAGTGAGGGGTGAACAGTAGGTGGTATAGCACTTAGCAGCCCCATCAGTCAAACAAATTAGTAACAGCTTGCACTGTACGTGTTTGAGCAATGTCCTGCAAAATGATGGTCATGTCCTGCAGAAAGTGTCATTAGGAGCCGGCCTCCGGTCACAAATGTGGCTGCAGCGTTGTGCCGTGGTCTGCGGAAACCCAGTCCTATGATACGACATACTGCTGTATTGCGCAACATTGTGCCAGCAGTGGTTTAGTATTCAGCAGCAGGATTATGGAGACGACTCGTCTCTACGCCTTTCGGTTCGCTGCAAGGTGTGATCTGCAGCTGCTGCGGCAAAACATTTGGCGATTACCCAGGAATCTTCTGCAACTCCACTGGCTCTGTAAATCACCTTACATGAACCCTATACTAAATGCCTATGAAATTTGGAGGAGAGGCTAAAGCAAAGTAATCAGTACCCTTGCTCTTTGGTAGCTCTTCTGTATCTTACGATCACGTGAGTATACTTGTAGACTCAGTTCGCACAACGTGCCCAAGAATATACAAGCTACTGGTGGTTATGACGTAACTGTGCTAGTCCCTATTCTCTGTGATGCATGGTAGGAAGAAGTAGGATCATCGCCTCCAAACATTCACAGTGAGAGGTGGTAAATGCAAAAGTGAGATAGTTCTGACGTGGCGCTTGGTAAAGGAGACGAGACTTTCAATAAAGTAAGACACGTACTATTTTGTTGAAAACTGACATTTAGAGAGAGAGGTTGTGTACAAAATACAGTCTGACTCTTCCAGAGAAGATACAAGCAACTAGCCACTTTCTACAATGCTGTTTACTCACATAAATAGCCCCGTTAGTGGTTTCGAACCGACGTGTTCATCATGAGACGGCTTGCTCATATTCAGATATATAATTTTGTAGCAATCTACACTAGTTTTCACTTGTTATTCCCCCATATGGTATAAATTCCTTGGCGTCTCGATGCCCTAAAACTAAATTTAATAATTTCCTTGCATCTTTGAAATCTTTATGAGACACAATCATGATTAAATAGACGGACTCTCATCTCAGGTTTTCGTTGTGGGACACCAACACCCCCAAGAATTTTCACCATATGAGGAAACAAAGAGTAGAAACTAATCTAAACGTCTGATGACAAACCTGTCCGTTCGAAACCAGTAAAAGTGGTTGGTCGCAGTTATCATCTCTGCAGGAATCAACCTGTAAAATAAGTCGCATTCATAGGTTTTGACAACGTAGAAAACAGTCTGCTTGAAATCCGCAGAAAAACAGGAAGTAGCTACAAGGGAAGGCTGACAATAGACAATATGTACTTCAACGAGAGATAACAAGAAGCCTGGAAGGCAAGGAGGGAAACGCTTCGATTACCAAAGGTATGTACTTGCTCTGTCCTAATCCTGAAACCGATCATTGGTCATAAAAAAAAAAAAAAACAAAAGGCCAAACGATGTTACCGATAAGATCAGCTGATGATGTTGCCATCATCAGGGAAAGTCTAGGAGTTTATTACAGAAAATAATTTAAAATTTTTTAAAACATCGTCCCAGGAAAAGCAGTGATCTTCATACTCCCATAACTTACCTCAATACACACAGTTGTGATCGTATTCAAATTGTTTGCTTTTGACGGTCACTTAAAAATAAAAACAAACAACTTAAATGCGATCACGTCTACGTATATTGAAATACGTTATATTACAGATCGTGTTCAACAGTATGGTCAGTGAGTAACAAAAATACGATAAAGGCAAACGTAACGTAAAAATAGGGATTCGCTTAGAAGACCAAGTAAACGAACATTTGCTACTAGGAACCGAATACAGAGTAAATTTAAAAGTAGCAAAGCTGTAGAAGGAGACTTGCATGCGTGGAGAGAGCATTCACTGACAAAAGAAATCAGCCAGAATCAAATAAAAAAAATTAATTTGAGAAGGTGCACGTGACGCCGAGTGGTATATGTTGGCGGTGGAAGAAATAGTTGTGTCAGGGGTGACTGAAAAGTCACAAATACATTGAAAGTTATGTCTGCGTTTATTGGAGTTCCGTTTACCATGGGACCTTCCAGGAAGGTAGAGTTCCACCATATGCTAGTTTGGTAGGGAATGGGGTGGTGGGTAGTAAAATTTAATGAGGACGAAATCAGAAGAAAGGGACAGGGGCCGAGCAAATTTACAAGAGAGTCAGAAGAACGTGCTGGTTGAATGAGCGGTAGAGGAGGATGGCCTAAGTGGGAGGGAGCGAGATCAGTAGCGTATCCCTGAAGGCTGCTATGGCCTCTCCCCCAGTCCTCCTGATTGATCACTAAAAAAACGCAAGTCTAAGTTTTGTTGTATTTACTAACCATGGACTTACGTCAATCGATTTATCACTCATACAGTGGCACTAAATGGCTGGATATGGAAAATAACGTCTTAATATCAGACAAAAATACCGTAACATATACGGTGATTATAATTAAACTTTCAAAACGCTGTAAAAATAACAACACTGATCAGAATGACGTCAAATTGCAACGGAATTTTATCGGAGAAGGGGGAAAACGTATGGCAGAAGGAAAAAATTGTGTGAAAATTGATCAACAGATGGAGCTGTATGTGCCAGAACACGTAAATGCAAACACCTGTCATACGCACGACCTATTGATGTTAGTATATACACTCCTGGTACACGGCTTTTCCTCCTTTCGCGTCTCAATGCAAGATCGCGCTCTTCTTGTAAAGCTGTATTAAAAGAATGATGACTGTGCACACATCGCTCTGTAGAAGTTCCGGGCACTGAAGGGTTAGAAAAAAAGCGTTGATCCAATGACTGTCATCATCGGGGCTTCGTCTAGTGTGCAGCCTGGTAGAGGAAGGAAACGAATTGATTCGACGTCAGAGGACGCAGTGACCACAGCAACGCAGGTGGAGACGAGTGGTGGTGTGCAAACGTGTAGTGCTCGGAGAATTGTCCAAACATTGGACATACCAGTGAGCACTGTGCGTAAAATCCTACGAAACATCCTACTATGCGATCCATTAATGATACCCCATTTGCACGAGCTGCTTCCTGTTGACCTACCAGCAAGGGAGACCTTTGTCTTAGAATTTTTTCCGGCATCGAAGTGGACAATGATTGTCCGTGGAAGATTTTGTGAACAGGCGAACTTCTGACAGGATATGTCAACATTGTCGAATATGGGCAACGGAAAATCAACACGCATATCAACCAGTACCACTTCATCTTGAAAAGGTCACTGTGTGGTATGAGTTTACGGCACCATTTATCACAGGGCCATATTTTTACGAAGAGACAGTTGCTTCCGGTCGTGTTACCTGCGCCGTCACTAGTAAGCGCTATGAGTGTCTTTTGTGCAACCACGTCATTCCAGCTCTCCAGCAAACGGTTCAAATGGCTCTGAGCACTATGGGACTCAACGTCTGAGGTCATCAGTCCCCTAGAACTTAGAACTACTTAAACCTAATTAACCCAAGGACATCACACACATCCATGCCCGAGGCAGGATTCGAACCTGCGACCGTAGCGGTCGCGCGGTTCCAGACTGTTGCGCCAAGAACAGCTTTGCTTTACAAAAGAATAGAAACAAGCATATACATCAGTGTTACAGGAATTATGACATAAGTAAGTAAATGAGAATATTCCAACACTAATTTGACATGTGATCATTAAAGGAAAACTTTTTCCAAAGTATTTGAGGATAATAGTATTCCTCATCATAATGAATGTAGCTTCTACTATTGTCAGATATACGTATAAAGATAGGAAGAACACAAATACACATGGGTACAAAAACACACAGTGCAATAACTCAAAAGGAAAGGACAGGGTTTGTTTTCAGTATAACATTTGGTACTGCAGTATTTACAGTATTTAATTTTCAAACAAAACTTACTTTACTTCTTGGAGATCTCCCTTAGTTCATCATTATTCCTAAAAAGTCCTATCTATGCCTGCTTTCTCTACTTATATCTTCACATATTTCTTACTTCATTATTTATTTTCCATTATCTTACCTCGACATTTGTTTCTTACAAAGTCCTACCTAAACCTGATGTCCCAAAAACCCTACTTTTTTTTGTTCATATCCTCTTTCAAAATAAGCATTCTTCATTGTACACTACTTTTTGGTCAAACTTTTTTCTTATATCTTCTCAATGGATTTCTTCCAATTCATCACAACTCATTGTCTTATATGAATGAGGCAACGTAGCAGCAAAAACAGAAATGACAAAAATGCAAATTGGCAAAGCAAACAGCAGTAGGGCCTATATCTAAATTAGCAAAGGAAATGCAACATTACAACTTATATGAGGCAATGTGCAGCAACAAGAAAAATAAATCAGTAGTAAAACTGGCTTAACAGAATAATACAAAGTGAAATTCAGTATCACTATGCCTGGCAAACAGCAGCAGAAAATGCAATAACTCACACCTAAAAATGACGAAGCTCAAGCTGAAAAATATTACAGTAAAGATAGGAAATGTCTAATACCTATGTCACATCTTAACACTAAAGTGATGCATCACGATAACTTACTCTACCAAACAAGTTATCAAATCATTGAAAAAACTGTGTGTGCAATTCCTGTGAAGGGAATTGTCTATTTGTGTTTCCTTTTTTAAGAAAGTAGATCAGAAAATTATTTTGTAATGCATCTGTAGACAGAAAATAGTTATATTAGTACATCTATTAAATTTGATTTTAACCAATGCTGCAGTGTAGGTAGAAACTAGATGTTAAACAAAAGAAGCAAATATATACATAAAGCAAGGCATGCAACTTCATTCACTAGCCATATGGCATTTCATAACACAGTAAAATCTGGTGTATAGACGTAAAATATTTATCGTCATTTCATTAGGCATTTCAGTAAATATAAAAAATAATGAGCTGAAAACGGTAAACATATGTTTTCCAGTATGAGCGTGTCGTATATGAGACGCTTTCTACAAAGAAATGTCAATAGCGACGTTAATGGCCATTTTTTATCCACCTGTGCCTCTGAAGGGCACACACCAATGGCTTTTTTCCGGGCAACTGTCACACAGCTGGGCGCCCACTACGCATTACACGAAGGTCCCCTACCTCCTTTACCGAAATATTTACTACAGCAGTTTGTGGCAGAGTGACAATCTCCTGTAAAAAATTTCACAGGTTGAAAAGTTATGTTAGTAGTGTGTAGAAACGAAATCTCATATATCATAGAGTCCCAAATTTCTGATACCATAGTGGTACTCACATTCAAGCACGCACTCACCCTTATAATGATTACAACTACACCTCGACTTCACAACACACATCATCGTCGCAATAATAACATCATAACGCCTCAGTCAAATCTCAAAAATGTTGTAGCTTTCTTCATTAATCTCAAAACCTTTAAAAAATTGCTGTCTGCTCGTTTCAATAAAGTCATCTACCCCAAACGTACTTCAAAAATCATGATCCCTTACCAAATACATCATCCAAACCTCTCATAGTATCACAATGATTTGGAAAACGTATGAACAGTTCACAAAGTACAGACAAAATACAATTTCATATGAGTGAATTAATTTAACTGTGTAATTATGTAAATAGGTGTCACTGACATAGTAAAAAAAGTTTGTGTCTCTGTTAAATAATCACATAGCTGTGTAATTCTGTGTTAGAGAAATATGGCACCGATGTGTAAAGATGTATAAGAAAATATCATATTAGCTAGGGCTCCTAGAACTTGCCACACGCTTAGTACACAAAGTAGGCCTGTACCCCCTGAGGATTAATGTAATTATACCATCAGGTGTTAACAGATTGTAGCAATGGAATGAAATTTATCATCGAAAACCTTCTATGTAATTCCAGAATCTTGGAAAAAAAAATGTTCTAAGTACAAAACTTAATCACTTCAATAGGTGTACTGTAGCGCTAAGCTATGCGTCTTGCTGTAAGACAATTTCTGTCATTACTTAACGGTAAAAATGTGCCAAGTGTCGTAATTATCGTCGTCCATAAGCAAAGTTCTGCAGAAGTCAGTATACTTACGTCGTCACACACAAAAGTGAATTGTTATGCGTATAGATATCGTAGTTAGTATGTACATTACCATAACCAAGAAAGTACTGTACTGTAACGTATTGTTGTGTTACGAAAAATACCTATCTCACTGTAGCTATGCCACAAAAGTTACTACTAAAACATGTTGTACTTTCCAGAATAATACATAAATACTGTGCATATACAAAACAGATAAAGCGCAAAAGAAATAATATATACAGTGTGTCACTCATTAATAGCGTGATAATATAACCGCGTAGCTGTCACACAAACCAAATACTAAGTCATCTGTAATCTCACAGAAAGTACTTTAAATAAAGATGGTCTGTTGAAGTAAACCAAAATGTTGCCTTGAAATCTCTTTAGCAGGATATGTTCTAAGTATGTAAGCCTTATAGTCGTTATGTAATTGTGCAACCAACAAGCTAGATTAACACACAATAACACTGTGTATTCTGTTGACTGTAACAATGGAGTCGTAATTACTGTCTAAATAGGTTACCTAGAATATTGCCTGGATAGTTATCTTCAAAACATTGTTGCATGTTAACAGTTTCTAGGTGCGACAAAGCGTACGAGTAAAGAGAAGTAGAAATTTATAGCAACGACTAATTCAGAAAGCAAATTATGGTTTTACATTTGAAATGTGGTACAATCCTTTACTCTTCCTGGCACGCAGAGATTCAACTTCAACCTAATTATCATGTGGTATATGTCGGATTCTGTAAGGTCCGTTATAAATGAGAAAGAATTGGTGACTCAACTGTATCATCTTATGTGACAATGAATGAGCTTTAACGAGAACTTTCTGACTCTTATATAGTTTCTTTGCAGCTGATTTAATGTGTAGTTATCTCCTTTTGTCAGCAGCAGAAATTATATTTTTAATAGCGAAATCAGTTATAATCTTGTGTCAAAGTTTACGTGTACCGGAAAAGGTACAAGCTCTTTGATTCTGTTTGGTGGTTCTTCATGCTTCAGTACAAGAATAGGTGGTAAAGCAGTGGACTCATCAGGCAATTCATTGAGCATGTTTTGAAATGTAAATATCAGTCCCAATACTGATGCTTTCTGTGACAATAAAGCCTGCAAAGCTTACTGATTTCTTTCATAATTCGTTCAAGGGAGTTACAATGTGGAGAGTACAGTGAAAAAAAAGATGTATGATTTTACCAATCCGATACATGCATAACCAAACAGCAGATCTGAATTGTGGTCCGTTATCTGAAATGACTTTAGCAATGTGACCGACTTCACGTCAGACATTTTTAACAAAAGCGCTGAATACAGACGGTCCAGTGCCTTTACGCAACAGAGTGAAAGTAACAAATTTTTAAGTAAGTTCAACAGCGAAAAGAACGTACGAAAATCCATTAGATGTGCTGACAAGGGGTCCCAAGAGATCAACAGCAGCAAATCCTTTTAATTTAGAATGAATGACAGGAGACAACGGAGCACGATGTGAGTGGTCGACGGTTTAGTTTTTGACAAATTTTGCAAATTGACAAGACTCTTCGAATTCTCTTTTCCATGTTGTTAAAATAACTAGTCATCCAAAGAATATGATAACATTTTCGTGGACCAAAATGTGCATAGCTGAGATGAATGTACCAAATAAGCTTATTAACAAAATTGTCAGGAATGCTGAGTACCCACAGCTTGTCATCCACAGTGCAACGTTTGAAGAGTACGCTGTTTCTAACCGGATAATAATACCGAATCTGATTATTTGTCCTATTCTGCCATTTACTTTTGATGTCTTCCCAATTCGGATTCTTATCGTGTCCATAAGCAACGTCTTTTAAAGATGTGGTTATGAAGTTTTCGAAGGCGACTTTCTAATGTAAAGAATACTGAAATTTTTTTCGAGGTTGCCTTCTGTGTTACTTTTCTGAAGCCCTGTCGGTGCACGTGATAGTGCGTCCGCAACAATGTTCTCCTTGCCGGGAATGTAGACGACTGTGAAGTGGAATTCTCGCAGAAACAATGCCCAACATTTTCACCTGTTATGATTTAATTTTGAAGATATAGGAAATTGTAATGCACGATGATCGTTGAATACTTTTACGTGTTTACCAGGAAGAAAGAAACCGAATTTGTTGAATGGCCAAACGATAGAAAAAGCTCCGAATTCAGTGACAGAATAACCTTTTTCAGATTTTGTTGGAACTCGGCTAGCAAAACCAATGGTTTTCTGGACAGTAGTGTCATTTTCTATGGCTTCTTGAAATAAATAGGCACCAAGACCGAATTTAGAGGAATCCGTGATAAGGCAGAAATCTCGTGACAGACCTGGGTGAGCTAATATTGGCGCATTAAGTGGCATCTCTTTCAAAGAATTGAATTCCAACTGTGCCTCTTCGTCCCAGTTCCAAATAGTATTTTTTCCAGTGTGAGAACGAAGTTTTGGTGTAACTAGAATTTGCATATTCAGGAAACGACGGTAAAAATTTACGAGACCTACAAAACTGGAGGTTTGTTTTTTCGTGGATGGAACTGGAATGGCTCTGATTGCTTCTAACTTTTCAGGATCCGGCTGAATGCCTTCAGAAGAAATAGTATGTCCAAAAAACTTCACCTTTGCCCTACCGAATTCAGAATTTTCCAAGTGAACTGTAATTTCACATTCTGCAAAAATACGTAACACACTGTTGAGGATGCTTTTATGTTATTCCCATGAGGCTTCTGCTATTAGAATATCGTCCACATAGAAGGTGATATGACGTTTTAAGAACTCGGGTAATATGGAATTTAGCTCATGAAGGAATGCTGCCGAAGAAACGTTCAAACCAAAAGGAAGTTTCCGAAATTGATAATAAACGCCGAAACGAAGATATGCTGTGTATTTTCTGCATTCTGGATGAAGTTTGATCTGATAAAAGCTAGATCTCAGATCAATACAAGGCAACACTTTTATACCATTAACGTTTTGAAGAAGCTCTTCCAACATTTGCGGTCTGTCTGTTTCAGGAATGATGATAGTTCTGATTTGTCTCGAATCCAAGATAAGCCAAATCGATCCATTTTTCTTCTCGACAACATGTAATGGATTTTTTTATGAGCTCACTGCAGGCTCAATAATGCCCTCGTCAAGCATAGATTGTATTTCTGTTCTAATATGGTCCCTGTAATACGCCAAAATTACGTATGACCTATCACAAAATTTAGTGTGCTCACGAACACGAAACTGGTATTGAAATCCCTTGATTGTTCCTGTTTTGTGAGTAAAAACGTGGAATGTGCTTTCTAAACTGTCAAGAAGGTCCTGCCTCTCAGTGTTATTACAGTTCTCAATTGTTTGAATTTTACTCTGAATTTAGTCATTAGTATAAAATACGTCGTCGATATCATCCCAATCAATACTTGCAGAGCCATTATCAGTGTGAAGTTCCGTGGAAAGTTCCACACTGTTGTCTAACGAGAGGTAAAGCCGATTAATTTCCTCGTCGTGGTTTGAGAGCCAATCCTCAAATTTCAAAGCTATTGACTTACCTTTTTTCTTTAAACTTATTACAGCATTGTGAAAGTTGAAGATGGCCTTGTATTCATTCAAAAAGTCTACTCCCAATGTAATTTACGTCGACAATAATGGAACAATAAGAAAGTTCATAGTGAATTCATGGTTATGACAAAAGAATTCTAAGTTGGTTTGTTGGCGTACATCTACACTTTTTCCATTAATTTCACTTTGTAATATAATATTATGTAAAGGGAATGCGGGGCAATCGTTCGGTTTGTTGTATTTGTTAAAAGCTGTTTCACTAATTACTGAAATGGGGCTGACAGAGTCAAGTTCGGCTGTAAATTTTACGTCATTTACCGTGATGTGAATTACAGGCTATGCGATATTGTTCTGTTTTACGGGAGGTTCCTGGGGTAAGATGTCTTCCATTTTTATGTAACTAATAGCCACGGCAGCTACGTCGTCAGCTTCGTAAGTACGTTTTGTGGCTGCCAGCGGTGTGAGTCATTGCCTACTGTCTCTTTCTTGTCGTGGATCGTTATTGGGATTAGGCAATCTAACTTCTACAATTTCAACTTGTCGAGAGGGTCCTGCCCTGTTTGCATCCCGCCAGTTCTGATTGCATTCTGTTCTGTTGTTAAGATAATATCATCTGTCGTCTTGCCTGTAGTTTCCATAGTTTCTTTCCTGTCAGTCACGTGGTGGAGAATTTCTCCCGGAATCGTAACTAAACGGTGGACTGTTGCATCTGAAGTTATTCTGTCTTCCTAAATATTAATTATTTTGGTTCCCATATTGTCTGTTTCTCTGATTGTCTCTGTCATAGTCATTACTGTGGAGAGGTGATCTTTCCCTGGAATTATTGTTACTCTGCCAACGGTTGTCATACGTGTGGTGTCTGTTTAGGTCACGATTTGCGTTATAATAGTAGTCTTGTCGTGTCCGGTTATTGCACCGTCCTTCAAAAATAATGTGTCTTAAACATTCAGGCAATTTGATTAAGCAAATGTGGATGAGTTCTGAGGGTCTGTATGAGTTTGACAGGTACTGATTTTTGTGCAACATGTCATCAAAATATTTTACCGAACTCGAAAATTCAGACTGTTCAAAATGCTTCATCATTATGATGCTATGTCTTACTCGGTTTTGAGTAGCTTTAGACCAATATACTGAGAGGAAGGCATGATAAAATTCTCCTTCACTGTGACAATCGCGAATGATCGAACGCATTCTTACAGCAGGTTCATTCTCTAAATAGCCACACATAAATTCTAATTTGTGCTCTAATGGCTAATTGGGAGGAAAACTATGAGAGAGTCAATGAAGCCACGTTTTTGAGTCAATGCCGTTGCCAGACTTATTAAATGTTTTGAACTTACGTGTAGTAATCAACAGTTTATAATCAAAATCATCATGTCGGCGAGTCGCATGTTAGTCATTGTTGCGTCGCGTCGGTGGCTCCATCTCACAATTCGGTGCACCTTGTCCATTTCTTTCATTTCCAAAATGCCCTGTGTAGTTATTTTGTGGCGTTTCCGTATTTCTAAATCCTTTTTCTCGTATTGGAGCGCGAGTTTCCTCTGAAATATGTAATTCTCCTATTATTTGGGCGAACTGATCTTGTACTCCCCGGATATCTCTTTTGTGTTGCATATTAATTTGATTCTGATTTTGTTCGAACTTCCTAATTTGTTCGTACTGTTCTGTGGGAGCAGAGGCTACCGGTCTTTTGTCATTCAGATTATCTAACTTCGTAGGTAAATTATTTAGCTGGTCCGAAAGTTCGACTACTTTCTCTGATAATGAACTGATTTCCTCCGTGTGTCTTTCTGAACGATGTTTCGGAGTGTCCCTTTGTGTCGAAAGCGTATTTACTGTGTCTTTTAAGATCTCCTGCGTTTTTGCAAGTTGCGTAGCCGAATCGGTAGATGCAACTGAGTCAATTTTAGCTTGCAAGGTGTCGTGATTTTCATTAACAATTGTTTGCAGCTCTTTTATGGCTGCTTCGTGATTCTGCAATGCATTTTCATGACGCGAAAAAATGGTTGAAATGCTCACAAATTTGTGTTTTCACGTCATTACAGACTCTTTGACATTTATATTCAGTTTTAAGTAACTCTTCAGTTAAATCTTCACGTGTTTATTCAAGCATTTGTTCCACTGAGTCTAACTTTTGAAGCTGTTGCTGTGTTTGTCTCTGATTTTGTTCCATTTGTTTCTGATTTTGTTTGGTTTGTTGCATTGATTGCAATAATAATGTATTTGTGTCTGGAGCCTGTTCCTCTATGGTTTTCGGCAGTGCATTTGCACCGGCAACATTCGCATTTTGAAAAGCAGAAAATGCGTCTTGACCTAACTGAGGAAAAGGTGAGGACTCAAAACCTGAATCTACGGTATTTGCAACATTGTGTCCCGTTATTTCGGGTTCCTGGGGTGAGCTGTTGCCGACCGATCGATCGGCAATGCTTCCATGTTCAATAACTGTTTCACTGTCTACACCATTATTTGCCGCCTGGTCCATTTCCCTACGCACGATTACCAAATTACTACTTTGAATATCTGTTAATTTATTACACGGTGGTGCTGTTAAGCTACGATCTTCGTCACTATCATTTCTTAATTATTGGAGCCTAGTGTTACGTTTTTCACACGCCATGATTGTCAAAATGTTTCACACAATAACATTGAAAAGCACAATTTGAAGAGTAAAACCATAAAACACATTAACATAGCACTGAAAATAATATCTAATTAATTGCAAGCAAGGCTGCGAATTTTTTGGTGCAAATCTACATGCATGCCACAACAGTTTTACTGTACAGAAACGCAAAACTAAAATTACAAAGGAAATTCTCTCTACAATTACACACTAGCAATAAACAATGACTATACTAATCCAGTCCAGTGAAGTATCCTCGGCTAAGGGTCGACATATGAAACGTACCCTTCGAAAAATTATAAATGACTGTGCTGGTAAACTGCTATGTTATTTGATACTGAAATGGCTGAGCAAAACTCAACGTACTGAAACAGTTTCCTCTTTACTCATTCTGATCATCACAAAACTGACACACAAAATATTTTGCGCAACGCAATCTGACTCTTAAAAACCCCTACAAAGAATGGCCCTGACTAACAATAACCTATACCCTTTTGTGAATCACTTACCTCACAAAAAATCTTCGCTACCCGAACTACTGCAATACAGCGAGCGCCAATATTTCCAGGTAAATAAAAAATTCTAATTACTGAAGACACTAACTACTTTAGGCATAGTTATCAAATGAAATATTTTGATAGAGAACAAACAATGTATTTACCTTAATAGCGATCAAAGGTCATAATATATATATATAATTTTGAGACATCGAATTAAACAAATTTCCTTTTTCTGACGGACACACGTCCAGACTGTCCGCTCAAATCTCTGGCACCTCTCTCCCCACATCCACCACTGCTGGCGGCTCATCTCCAACTGCCTAACGATACGCGATGTTCACATCCACTTGCCCAACACTACAGAATCGGATATTCCAACAATGAGTCCAACCAGCCACAGACTGCACACAGCACAATCAGCGATTTTGAAACAGAGCATTACGTGGCGTTACGAAGATATAAGCCTAAACAGTCTACTTACAACAGGAAGAACAGGTACCATCTCAAGAGCTCAGATGAAAAACCAGCCCTAACCAAAGAAGAGAAAACTGAAAGGTAGTATATAGAGGATCTATACAATGGAGATGAACTTAAAAGCGATATTATTATTCTCTCATGGTAGGCGCACTTGATCAACCGCCTAATGATCCATCAGCACAGTAGCGGTAAAGTACAGGGAGCAAAGGACTATTAAGAAATTGTACAGAAACCAGGTGGCAGTTGTAAGAGTCGAGGGGCATGAAAGGGAAGCAGTGGTTGAGAACGACGTGAGACAGGATTGCAACCTGTACTCGATGTTATTATCGGTACATTAAGCAAGCGGCAACAAGAATTAAAGAAAAATTAGGAGTAGCAATTAAAGTTCAGGGAGATGAAATAAAAACATTGCCGTTCACTGCGATATTTTAGTTCTGTCAGAGACAGCAAAGGAGTTGGAAGAGGAGTTAAATGGAAAGGAAAGTTACTTGAAAGGATGATATAAGATGAACATGAACAAAAACAACAGAAGAATAATGGAATGTAGTCGAATTAAATGAGGTAAGGCGGAGGGAATTAGATTACGAAACTAGACACCAAAAGTAGTAGATGAGTTTTGCTTTTTGAGCACAAAGTAATTAATAATAGTCGAAGTAGAGGGGATATAAAAATTAGACCTACAGTGACAAGAAAATGGAAAGAAGAGAAATGTATTAACATCGAATATAGATTGTCAGGAAGTCTTCTCTGGAAGAATTTGTATGTTGTGGGTGGCAGTGAAAGATAGATACACGATGAACAGTTTAGACATGAGGAGAATAGAAGTTTTTGGAATGTAATGCTACAGAAGAGTGCTGAAGATTAGATGTGTAGATCTCGTAACTAGTGAGGAAGTACTAAGCAGAGTAAGCGAGAAAAGAAATTTGTGGAACAACCTGACTAGAAGAAGCAGTCGGTTGATACGACCATTATTCGGAGTTGAAGAGGCTTGCATATGATAGAGAGCGTGGAGGGCTGCATCATACCACAGACTGAATACCACAATAACACAACAACAAACATCAAATGACAATATTTTATTAGATCCCGACAGGTTGGTGTCCGCTGTCTTTTGGTTTTAGACAGCGTATCCGAGCACTGTCAATACATTTAGTCTTGGTAAAACTTACACTACACTTCCAGAACAGTGAAAGAAACTCCACTGTATAGTAATCTGACAGCTGAGAAAGCTGCTTAAAATGAGAAGTTAAACGTTAAAATAAATAATTCTGGATCGGATCGAAATCTTTCTTCCAAACCGGTGCACCCTACAGTGGTCACGCATTCACTGTCATATAGTCATTACTGCAGGTGTAAGCTTTTTCTTCCTGAACGAGCGTCTCTTTATTCAAGTTTTAAGTAACGGTGTCTTAGCACGACGTAGATCTGTGTGCCGAAATCTCGCTGGTAAGTGACTGCTTACTGTTTGTGTATGTTTCGCTTTCCAATCAAAGACAATATGTCAAAATTATTGATGGCAGGATCCAGGTATTTAGATTATTTTCCAAAAATAGTCGCCATTGAAATCATTTCCCTATGCATGAAGGTGTGGTTTTAATTTTTAAATTGCTTTTAATACGTTTTGAACCCAAACACAGGACAAAATACTTTTTCAACCAATCCTGTTCTCACATAAAATTGTTTGAAATATTCATTTCAATTATTTTTATTCATTTTATTGCTGGACGCAGGCCATCGCAAGGAAAAGAGGTTATTAACATTGTTGACGCTAGACTGATGTGTTACAATCCTGCAATTACTTCTTTCTCGCGCGGGTGCCTGACTCTTACTGTTCTACAATAACCAGTTACTCAATTGTTTACTGCCGAATGATAATGATATCTCAAAAGCAGCATAACACTTTAACGCTTTAGTAGGCGTATTATAAACAACACTTCAATCTACCTCATACGCCACAACTATGAAATTTCAATTGCGGTATCCAGCATACTGCTTTCCAGTTCTTCATGGTTTTGGAGATGTAACTTTCATCACACAGAGTCTGCGATCATGCTTCATTCCGTTCGGATCGCGATAGACTTTAATTTTTGCTTTCGCAAGTTAGAATTCTGTGATCCTTTCGCAGTTGAATCTACTTCTTTGTGGTTACTAGGCGGCTCGAAATTACTTAAATGTGCATGCCGGTTAAAGCACTTAAAGCGAAATACGTCTCCTCACGTCATAACTACAGATAGTAAAACTCCATAAATGTGTAAAAACGTGCTTTTATACAGTCTCCCTCACACGAATAATACATCAGTGGACGGAAATTTACAGATTTCACTGAAAACGATCGTTCGTAGTTAGTGAGCTTCCTTTCACGCTGTCTTTTAGTTTTTGCAGCTATTTCCCGTTCTACGTACTTTCGATCGCTCTACCACGGGTAAACAGCGCCCCCTCCCCCCCCCCCCCCCCCCTCCCGGTGATAGAATGAGCAGTCATGCAGTCAACACCACACGGTGAGCTTCAGGATCAACGTAGTGGGAACGGCCAACAAATTAAAAGATTAATAAAGCATGCATCCTGGGAAATATGTCTTGAAGATAATACCCATGAACTGTCGGCTGTAATGTACATTATACGGTTTTATCCGAGTCACGTTTTCATCACTAAATCGCTGTGGGAATGACCACAAAATAACACAATCTGACCCAATAGCGCTAAAGAGCGTACCACAAATGGGGTGAAAACGCATCAGTCTCTAATGTCACTTCGGCTATATTTAATACGTTTTGAAATGATGCTTCTTATTTATGTTTTCTAATTAAGGAAGTGACGTACGTTGCAGTGAATCGTGTCGCTTATTCATGGAACGACGGTAGTGGGAAATTGATTAAGACTTCGGACAGAGTACGTATCGGATGTAACGTAGCGGAGCGCAGCGCAGGGCATCAATCACCAGCTGCCAACGCGTCATCAGCAGCTCATGTGAGCGATGAAGTCGGCTGAAGGCTCATTAACCATCCGCGGCGATCTCAGGGACGTACACTGACACCTGCTTTGTAGAGGCAGGCGAGGCATGCTCTTTTGTTAATATGGACGTCTCGGTGTCAATGAGGTCACGTATTTAGCCACTGGTAACAGCTACCTCATAGACACTAATCTCGTAGTCTGACGTAGCAAGTGTATTCCAGAAACGACTTATACGAAGATTTTCACACCTGTGTAGCATCAACGCATAGGACAGACCACTACAGATACCGGGTGATCAAAAACTCGGTATAAATCTGAAAACTTAATAAACCACGGAATAATGTAGATAGAGAGGTAAAAATTGACACACGTACTTGGAATGATGAATGGGCTTTTATCAGAACAAAAAAAAAACAAAGTTCACTAAATGTCCGACAGATGGCGCTGGACAGCAAAACGTCAGTGACAATCGTGTATAAAAGGAGCTGTAATGAGAGAGAGAATCAGATGCGCCAGCAGTCGCTGCATGTTGACGTTACCTGAAAAGGCGCTTTTAGTGAAGCTGTATTATCAGAATGGGGAACGTGCTAGTTCAGAGTTACGATCCTATCGCCATAGGAAGGGGATTCGAACTGATAAATTCCCGTTGACAAATGCAGCTGTGGTGACAATGATTTCGAAGTTCGAAGCCACGGGTTGTTTAGACGATAGACACCGTAGTGGGCGACCGAGCACAAGGCGTAATGCTGCTGAGACCGTTCAGCAAGAATTGGAGTCTGTAGCGGGTTCGTCTATACACGGGGAAGTCAGCAATCGTGCAATTGCACGTCGCACCGGCACTCCATACACTAGTGTTTCGTTAGTACTGAGGCGTACCCTCCGATGGTATCCGTACAAAATCCATCGGCATCATGAACTGTTACCTGACGATTTAGTGAAGCGGAGGGCATTTGCAGTGTGGGCGTTTCAAAAGATGGCGTAAGATGACGATCGGTTAAGTAATGTGTTGTGGACCGACGAAGCTCATTTCACGCCCCGAGGGTCTGTCAACGCCCACAACTGCAGAATTTGCGCTACCGAAAATCCTAGAACTGTCGTGGAAACTCCACTGCACGACGAGAAAGTCACGGTATGGGTTGGATTTACCACATCTACCGTTATCGGGCCTTTTTTCTTCGAGAAAATGCGTGATTCTGGTTTTGTAACTGCTACCGTGACGGGTGAGAGGTATGCCGAAATGTTACAGAATCGCATCATCCCCAGCATGGCTGATAAACACCTGCTGGAACGTACGATGTGTATGCAGAATGGCGCTCCACCCCATATAGCTAGACGCGTGAGAGAACTCTTGCGCGCGTCATTTGATGATGATCGTGTGCTCAGCCGCCACTTTCGTCATGCTTGGCCTCCCATGTCCCCAGACCTCAGTCCGTGCGATTATTGGCTTTGGGGTTACCTGAAGTCGCATGTGTATCGTGATCGACCGACATCTCCAGGGATGCTGAAAGACAACATCCGACGCCAATGCCTCGCCATAACTCCGAATATGTTTTACAACGCTGTTCACAACATTATTCCTCGACTACAGCTATTGTTGAGCAATGATGGTGGACATATGGAGCATTTCCTGTAAAGAACATCATCTTTGCTTTGCCTTACTTTGTTATGCTAATTATTGCTATTCTGATCAGATGAAGCGCCATCTGTCGGACATTTTTGATCTTTTGTATTTTCTTGGTTCTAATAAAACCCCATGTCATTCCAAGCACGTGTGTCAATTTGCACCTCTCTACCTACATTATTCCCTGATTTATTCAGCTTTCTAATTTATACTGACTTTATATAACCTGAAGAGCGAAATAAACTGGTACACCTGCCTAATATCGTGTAGAACTCCCGCGAGCACGCAGAAGTTACGCAGCATGACCTGGCATCTACTCGACTAATGTCTGAAGTAGTGCTGGAGGGAACTGACACCATGAATTCTGCAGGGCTGTCGACAAATCCCTTTATAGACTTGTTTTTTTTCCTCGTGTAAATGATTAGTAAATACTGTCTATCTTCTGGAGTGAAACTCTTCTGATATCGCCTTTTTGACCCCGCATTGAGTTCTTGGGACCAAGGAACTAGGCTCGGAGTAGACGACGTCCACGTATCTGGCACAACTCTTGGATACAAGACGTTAATTCTTCTCCAAACACGTCTACAATCATGTATCCGCACGACTCAGGAGGCTAAAACTCCCGTAGAAGCAGTCCCCAGTTGGTTTTGTCATAATTATTTATCGTAAGCCATTGCTGTGGTTCTTCATGAAGTTCCTCCACTTGGAATTCAATTACATTATGGACGCTGATGACAGCGCCGTCCAGAACTTTCCAATTCGGGAGTTTTGTCACAATCATTTCAGTGGCAAATTTCACATCAATGTTGTTGTTCTATTGACCTTCAGGTGGAAGACTGGTTCGATGCAGCTCAGCGTGTTGCTCTATCCTGTGGAAGCCTCTTCTTTTCCGGCAACCTACATTTTTATGAATCTGCTTACTGCATTCAACTCTTGGTCTCCCTTTACGATTTTTACCAACTACGCTTCACTCCAGTAAATAGTTGGGAGTACCTTTAATGTCACACATTGTGTCATACCAACCGATAACTTCTTCTAGTCAGGTTCTGCTACAAATTCTATTCAGTATCTCTACATTAGTTACGTAATATACCCATCTAATCTTCAACATTCGTATGTAGCACCACATTTCAAAAGCTTCTATTCTCTTCTTTCCTACACTGTTTATCATCTTTGTTTCACTTCCATACAGGACTACACTCCATACAAATAATACTTCCTGACCCTTAAATCTGTACTCGATGTTAATAAATTCTCTTCTTTACAAACGCTTTTCTTGCCGTTGCCAGTTTACATTTTATATCCTCTCTATATCGACCATCATCAGTTATTTTGTTGCCCAAATAGAAAAACTCGCCGCTACTTCAAGTGTCTCATTTCCTAATCTAACTCCCTCGGAATCACCTGATTTAATTCTATTAACCTCGTATTGCTTGTCTATGTTCATCTAATATCCTACTTTCAGGACACTGTCCATTCCGATCAACTGCTCTTCCAAGCCCAGAATCACAATGTCATCGGCTAACCTCAAAGAATTTTTTTTCTGTCTGGAGTTTAATTTCTACTCCAAATTATTCTTCTGCTTACTTTACTGCTCAGTATACAGACTGAATAACGTCGGGGATCGGTTACAACCCTGTCTCACTCCGGTCTCGAGCACTGCCTCCCTTTTGTTCCCCTCGACTATTATAAGTGCCGTCTGCTTCCTGTACAAGCTTCAAACAGCCTTTCGCTCCTTGTATATTACCCCTGCCACCTTTATGATTTGAAAGATAATATTCCAGTCAACGTTGTCAAAAGCATTCTCCGAGTCTACAAATGTCATAAACGTAAGTTTGCATTTCCGTAACTTGTCTTCTAAGAAAAGTTGTAGGGTCAGTATTGCTGCGTGTCTTCTTGCGTTTCTCCGGAATTCAAACTGATCCACCCGTCGGCTTCTTCCCGTTTTTCCATTGTACCGTAAAGATTTCCCGTTAGTATTTTGTAGTCACGTCTTACTAAGCTGATAGTTTGGTAAGGCTCACTCCGTCAGCACCACCGTTCTTTAGATTTGGAATGACTAAATTCTTCGTGAAGTCTGAGGGCATTTTGCGTTTTTCAACATCTTGCACACCAGATGGAAGATTTTGGTCATGACTGACTATTACAAGGCTGTCAGTTGGTCTGACGGAATGTTGCCTACTCCTGGGGGGAATTCTTTCGACTTAGGGTCTTTCAGTGAACAGTCAAATTCATCTCGTAGTGTCTCTTCTCACATCTCATCTTCATTTGTGTTCCCTTCCATTTCTATAATATTGAGTGGAAGTTCGTCACCTTTGTATAGATCTTCTATATAGTCCTCCCTCCTTTCAGCTTTAACTTGTTTCCTTAGCATGGTTTTCCATCTGATTTCTTGACTCACGACTTCTCTTTTCTCCAAATGCCTCTTTAGTTTTCTGTAAGTAGTATCTATATTTCCCCAGTGAAATATGATTCTAAATACTTATATGTGTCCTCTACACAATCTGTTTAACCATTTTGCGCTTCCTGTGAATCTCATTTTCTAGATGTTTGTATTCCCCCTCGCTTGTTTCTTTTACTTCGTTCTTATGTTTTCTCCTTTCATTGATTAAATTTGATATCTCTTTTTTTACACTAGAATTTCTATTAGCCCTCGTCTTTTTACCTACTTGAGCCTCTGCGGCCTTCACTATTTCATCTCTCAAAGCTACCCATTCTTCTTCTACTGTATTTCTTTTTTGTTCATGTCTATCGTTCCCTAGTGCTCCCTCTGAAACTCTCCACAAACTCTCGTTCTTTCAGTTTTTCGGAGCCCATCTCCTTCAATTGTTACCTCTTTGCTGTTTCTTCAATATTAATCTACAGTACATAACCAATGAATTGCGGTCAGAGTCCACTTCTGTCCTTGGAAATATCTTAGACGTTGAAAGCTGGTTCCGGAATCTCTGTCTTACTTTTGTATAATCAATGTCCATCCTTCTGGTGTTTCCAGGTCTCTCCCAATTATATAGTCGTTCTTAGACAAAGTGTTATCGATGATTAAGCTACTCTCTGTGCATAATTCGATCATGCGGCTTCCTGTTTCATTCCTGCCTCCCAGTCCTTATTCACACATTTTTCTATCTCTTCCTTTTCCTGCTATCGAATTCCATTCCCCAATTATTAGCAAATTTTCGTCTCCTTTAACTGTCTCAATAATTTATTTTATCACTTCACACATTTCTTCAATCTCTTCATCTTATGCGTCCACTATGTTTTTCACAGTAGCTAATCCGCGTTCCGTTATTAATCCTACTCCTACGTTTCCCCTGTTTGTTTTGTGTTTACAATCCTGTATTTCCGCAACCAGGATTCCTGTTCCTCCTGCCACCGAACTTCACTATCTCCCATTACATCTACCTTTAACCTGTCTATTCTCGTTTTCAAATTTTCTAATTCAATTAAGGGATCTGACATTCCACACTGCGATCTGTAAACGCAAATTTTGTGTCTCCTGAAAACGACGTCCTCCTGAGTAGTCCTCACTGGAGATCCGAAACAGTTACATGAACATGTAAGTTTAAATTCATACTCAGAACTACCATCGTGGCTCATTTTTCATCTTGTACATTACCGAACCACAACAAGGATTTAGCATTAGCCTCCAATATCAAAATGACTCTAAAACCTGTAGTATGTCTTTCAGTAGTGTCTGGTGCATTACTAGACCGTGTCTATACCAACATTACATATTAATCAAAACAAAACTACTGTAGGGTAACAAAATTTCAACTACTGCTAGTACATGTACATTAGGAAACTGTATGAGTCTAACTGCTCTAATACTTCCACTTATAATTACTACAACAGCCATTGGAATCTAACCATGTACAGTTGCCTGTGATATTACTGCCATGTTCGGTATCTTGCATCACCAGTAGTAAGGTTTTTGGAACCGAATTGTATCACCTTGCTGATCTTCTCCAATCTTCCGAATCTCCTGAATCGCAATCTTACTTCTCACTCCATTTTATTGTAATTCGTTTACCGCAGATCCCATCAAGGATGCTACGTGTATACATAAGAATCAGGTCATTTTTACTGCTATCAGAGGCCCCGCTTCCATACCCATCAACATTTGTTGACAGATATCATGTAGTTCAAAAGCCTTTAAGCGCCTACTACAGGGTGTTTCAAAAATGACCGGTATATTTGAAACGGCAATAAAAACTAAACGAGCAGCGATAGAAATACACCGTTTGTTGCAATATGCTTGGGACAACAGTACATTTTCAGGTTAGACAAACTTTCGAAATTACAGTAGTTACAATTTTCAACAACAGATGGCGCTGCAAGTGATGTGAAAGATATAGAAGACAACGCAGTCTGTGGGTGCGCCATTCTGTATGTCGTCTTTCTGCTGTAAGCGTGTGCTGTTCACAACGTGCAAGTGTGCTGTAGACAACATGGTTTATTCCTTAGAACAGAGGGTTTTTCTGGTGTTGGAATTCCACCGCCTAGAACACAGTGTTGTTGCAACAAGACGAAGTTTTCAACGGAGGTTTAATGTAACCAAAGGACCGTAAAGCGATACAATAAAGGATCTGTTTGAAAAATTTCAACGGTCTGGGAACGTGACGGATGAACGCGCTGGAAAGGTAGGGCGACCGCGTACGGCAACCACAGAGGGCAACGCGCAGCTAGTGCAGCAGGTGATCCAACAGCGGCCTCGGGTTTCCGTTCGCCGTATTGCAGCTGCGGTCCAAATGACGCCAACGTCCACGTATCGTCTCATGCGCCTGAGTTTACACCTCTATCCATACAAAATTCAAACGTGGCAACCCCTCAGCGCCGCTACCATTGCTGCACGAGAGACATTCGCTAACGATATAGTGCACAGGATTGATGACGGCGATATGCATGTGGGCAGCATTTGGTTTACTGACGAAGCTTATTTATACCTTGACGGCTTCGTCAATAAACAGAACTGGCGCATATGGGGAACCGAAAAGCCCCATGTTGCAGTCCCATCGTCCCTGCATCCTCAAAAAGTACTGGTCTGGGCCGCCATTTCTTCCAAAGGAATCATTGGCCCATTTTTCAGATCCGAAACGATTACTGCATCACGCTATCTGGACATTCTTCGTGAATTTGTGGCGGTACAAACTGCCTTAGACGACACTGCGAACACCTCGTGGTTTATGCAAGATGGTGCCCGGCCACATCGCATGGCCGACGTCTTTAATTTCCTGAATGAATATTTCGATGATCGTGTGATTGCTTTGGGCTATCCGAAACATACAGGAGGTGGCGTGGATTGGCCTCCCTATTCGCCAGACATGAACCACTGTGACTTCCTTCTGTGGGGACACTTGAACGACCAGGTGTACCGCCAGAATCCAGAAACAATTAAACTGCTGAAGCAGTACATCTCATCTGCATGTGAAGCCATTCCGCCAGACACGTTGTCAAAGGTTTCGGGTAATTTCATTCAGAGACTACGCCATATTATTGCTACGCATGGTGGATATGTGGAAAATATCGTACTATAGAGTTTCCCAGACCGCAGCGCCATCTGTTGTTGAAAATTGTAACTACTGTAGTTTCGAAAGTTTGTCTGCCTGAAAATGTACTGTTGTCCCAAGCATATTGCAACAAACGGTGTATTTCTATCGCTGCTTGTTTAGTTTTTATTGCCGTTTCAAATATACCGGTCATTTCTGAAACACCCTGTATATACTTGTATCACTAGTTCTTTCGATTCAGTAGGATCTGTCGGAACATTTAAAGAAACCAGCTGGATGAAGTCCACATGGTAAAATACATGGGAAGACTATCCTGGACTCCCTGGATGCCCAGAAAGCGCAAGTTGTCTCAAAGCTGACGTTAAAACATTTGGTTCTTCTAACTGTGATATACGGACAGCACTATCGCGTAATGCGTAAACATTTTCTGTACCGACTGCGTTATATTTAGCTGTAATTGCAAACCCGACTACGCCCGCAACGTCGTCTTCAACCCGCTCACTCCCTGTGTTTTCAACGTTTTCCCGTGCTACCAATTCCTCAGCACTTTTCGCCTTAACACTGTCTACCACATCAGTTTCGGTATGTTTCCCAACGTCCACATAGGTGGAAAGGTGGGATTCAATTGCAGGTTAGTCCATTTTTACTTCGTGAAGACTTTGGAACACTCCACTCTCGTCTCTTGTAATACCGAGTCGGTACTCCCATAGAGAGCTGATCTTGTTGATTGTCCTCTCATTGCATTTCTGTGAACCTTGCTATGGAACGTACAATTTAAATTTGCTCCCACTCCATCAACGTTGGAATATCAGACCCTGGCTTGTCACAGTTCTTACCCCCTGTATTTACAGGGGATGCCCATAGGGTTTTCATTTTTTTTTATTGACAGTCCTTACGCATATGGTGTACCTCGAGTCGTGCACAGATTTTTCTAGCTACAGAATAGCACTATGTGACTCTAGTCACAGTTCTTACTGCACTTCGCTAGCGCTGAATATCTTTCATCGCTACCTAACTAAATCCGACTGTCAGTCTCTCTGTTTCAAATATTTTTGTTCTCAAAGTAGCTGGCGTTTAGAAAACGTTGTGCACTGTTTCCTTATCTTTCTGTTCTCTATTAAACCTTAATTTAAATTCCGCCATAAACTGTTTCCTAGATAACTCAGAACGTCGACTGCTAGGGTATTTTCTTTCACGCGGAAACTATTTATCTTCACTTTCTCTTAAAGTCGATCGTCGTTAACGAAGCTCTCACAAACCTCTTTTATGTCGTTTCCGTCGCTTAAAGGACTTGTTTAGGCACCTTGTGAGTAGCTGTATTGACAACAGCTCCACAGGGTTGTATTGAAAACAGCCCCATAGGACGCATGTAGGGTTGCTCGTAATATCTCATTCGATTTTCGAAGCTCTTCCACACGTCCTTCCTGTTTGACTGCAATAACTGCCCAGTTTATCAGTGGCATCTTAATGTTTTCCGATGTTGGGCTGATATCTTGCCGTGACCACTACCAGTTACATGTAATACATTAGTTACTCGAAACTACTTCTTAGCTGCAGTAAATCTGTCCATCTCCTCTTCACGTTTTTCTGTACGTGATATTTGCGGAATATCAGTAAAATTTACTGAACATTTTTTTCCTTGTTTTGGTCTATACTACCATTTCCCAAAACATGGAAAGCAAAGAGCTTGCAGTAGAAGAGATTGATTTCACAGTATAGAAGATCAATTATTGCTCATTGCCCCTGATGTCTTTCCCCTACTGCCACTGTCTTGTCTATAATATTCGATATCTTTTCCGCGTGCCCCATGTTCTACGTCTAGCTTCTAAATAATTTCGAGAAATTGTTACTGAATTCCGTTTTAATATATTGTACTAGTTCTGTTAATGTTCTCCATCTGCACTAATGTAGGGCCACCTCTGACTTACAGCTCATTCTGGCCGTCTTGCGCAATCTTCCTTTCCACAAAGAGCCGCTACTCCATGTTTTCTGTTACTGTTTCTTCCAATAATCAGACACGTTAATCACTCTTTACCTTTCTGCTACTCCTCGTATATTCTTTTTGCAAATATATACTCGATTGATTTATAAGTTCGTAGCGTCTTCCGGTAAGTTTAATAAAGACAAAGCAGAGACTTTAGTCATCAATAGACTACTTTGACGCACTATTTACAACAGTCCCATGACGATGGGATAATTTCTCGATTCCACGACCGTAGAAATCAGGTGGCTTTCAGGCGAAGAAATCGTCGAGCCATGTTCATATTAGTCTGGGAAGGAAGTATCTTGAAGGTTGTTGGATACAGAGCATAAAAGGTGGAATGACGTTCCACCTCAAATTCAGTACATCATTTTTTGTCAGTCTAGGAGAATGTGGGTGGCCGTTATAGTATAAGAGCATCACTTCACGCTGTCTTCCTGCACGTTGTTCTGGGCTGCGTGTGAGAGGCGTTTCAGTTGTTGACAATAAATGCCTGCAGTGCTGTTATACCTCGAGGAAGCAACTTGTAGTACACCACATCGTCGCTCTTTCACCAGATGTTATCTTCTGAGGGTGCACGCAGGTCGTTGTACGGAGAGATGCTGATATGTTTGTTTTCCTTATGTTAGTATAGATGTGCCATTTCTTGTCACCAGTAACGATATAAGGCAGGAGTGGTAGGTGATGTTCACGAGCCCATTGATGACGAGCAATCAAAGATTCACATGTGGCTAGCCGCTGATTTTTGTCTTAGGACGTGTGGCACCAATACACCCGATTTTCGAGCTTTCACCACTGCGTGCAAATGTCGCACGATGGTGGAACGATAAGAGTTCACATTTACCAGTTCTCGAGTACACTGCCGTGTATGATTGTGGATTAGTTCGTTTAAACGACGATCATCGAACCCCGACATTCTTCCTGAAAGTGAAGTCACTAGTGACGAAATGATCCTCCATAAAACGAGTAAACCATTTTCTTGCCGTGCTCTGTCCAGTGAAATAATTCCCATACATGATGCTAATCTTTCTGACTGCCTCCGCTCCTGTCACTCCTCTATTGGACTCAAACCGAATAATATGTCGGAAATGTTAGGTTTTCTTCACTTTCTCCACTTGACACTCAATTTTCTACCGTCCACAACCCCACACACAATCTGCAGATGACAAAATGACAATATGTAAATCGAAGAAGCAACAGTTCAAATGGCTCTGAGCACTATGGGACTCAACTGCTGAGGTCATTAGTCCCCTAGAACTTAGAACTAGTTAAACCTAACTAACCTAAGGACATCATAAACATCCATGCCCGAGGCAGGATTCGAACCTGCGACCGTAGCGGTCTTGCGGTTCCAGACTGCAGCGCCTTTAACCGTACGGCCACTTCGGCCGGCGAAGAAGCAACAGTGAACAACAAATAAGAAATGACAAGCGATGAAAGAAGCCCATAGCAACAGGAATAACAACATACAAAACAAAAAAGCTTCGAACGTATGTAACAACCTAATCTGTGGTGCAAAGGATGCTTTTCACTCTATACAGGGTGTTACAAAAAGGTACGGCGAAACTCTCAGGAAACATTCCTCACACACAAATAACGAAAAGATGTTTTGTGGACATGCGTCCGGAAACGCTTAGTTTCCAAGTTAGAGCTCATTTTAGTTTCGTCAGTATGTACTGTACTTCCTCGATTCACCGCCAGTTGGCCCAATTGAAGGAAGGTAATGTTGACTTCGGTGCTTGTGTTGACATGCGACTCATTGCTCTACAGTACTAGCATCAAGCACATCAGTACGTAGCATCAACAGGTTAGTGTTCATCACGAACGTGGTTTTGCAGTCAGTGCAATGTTTACAAATGCCGAGTTGGCAGATGCCCATTTGATGTATGGATTAGCACGGGGCAGTAGCCGTGGCGCGGTACGTTTGTATCGAGACAGATTTCCAGAACGAAAGTGTCCCGACAGGAACACGTTCGAAGCAATTGGTCGACGTCTTAGGGAGCACGGAACATTCCAGCCTATGAATCGCGACTGGGGAAGACCTAGAACGACGACACCTGCAATGTACGAGGCAATTCTTCGTGCAGTTGACGATAAACGTAATATCAGCGTCAGAGAAGTTGCTGCTGTACAAGGTGACGTTGACTGTATGGAGAGTGCTACGGGAGAACCAGTTGTTTCCGTACCATGTACAGCGTGTGAAGGCTGTACACTCTGCGAATGGTTCATCCAACAATGTGTCAATCCTCATTTCAGTGCAAATGTTCTCTTTACGGATGAGGCTTCATTCCCACATGATCAAATTGTAAATTTTCACAATCAAATTATGTGGGCTGACGAGAATCCGCACACAGTTGTGCAATCACGTCCTCAACACAGATTTTCTGTGAACGTTTCAGCAGGAATTGTTTGTGATGTCTTGATTGGGCCCCATGTTCTTCCCCCTACGCTCAATGGAGCACGTTATCATGATTTCATACGGAATACTCTACCTGTGCTGCTAGAACATGTGCCTTTACAAGTACGACACAACATGTGGTTCATGCACAATGGAGCTCCTGCACATTTCAGTCGAAGTGTTCGCACGCTTCTCAACAACAGATTCGGTGACCGATAGATTGGTAGAGGCGGACCAATTTCATGGCCTCCACGCTCTCCTGACCTCAACCCTTTTGACTGTCATTTATGGGGGAATTTGAAAGTTCTTGTCGACGCCACCCCGGTACCAAATGTAGAGACTTTTCGTGCTCGTATTGTGGACGGCTGTGATACAATACGCCATACTCCAGGGCTGCATCAGCGCATCAGGGATTCCATGCGACGGAGGTTGGATGCATGTATCCTCGCTAACGGAGGACATTTTGAACATTTCCTGTAACGAAGTGTTTGAAGTCACGCTGGTACGTTCTGTTGCTGTGTGTTTCCATTCCATAATTAATGTGATTTGAAGAGAAATAATAAAATGAGCTCTAACATGGAAAGTAAGCGTTTCCGGAAAATGTCCACATAACATATTTTCTTTATTTGTGTGTGAGGAATGTTTCCTGAAAGTTTGGTCGTACCTTTTTGTAACACCCTGTATAAAGTGCGACCTTTAAGACTGATATATATTTCTCTTCAAGTTTTCCTTTCTTTCAGGGCTTTATTGGTCGCCCGATAACAGAGGTGTAACAAATATTTACTCAATACATTCACAATCACATCTTAATCCCTTTACATACACTCGCAATTTATTGCAAACGATCTTAAGATTACACGTACTATGTTAAGTTTAAAAATAATGGTTTTGCGATATAGAACTGTTGTGAAGTCAATGGAAAGACAGAAAATCTGGTTGCAGATTGACTCCCACTCTCACTTTGCTTCTTCAGTGTTTCTCTGTATTCCAGTTAAAGACCAGTCTAAAGAACAGCAACTGTGCCTTACGCAATTTTTGTTTAGAAATGGAATATCTTGGACGTCAGCTTTCATTAGTCACATTTCTATGCTTTAAGACTTATACGTTCAGCTCGATTTCCTTATCCAGGATCAAACGTTTCAGTTTTGAAACCTTCAAGGTATCATCAGTGAGTCTGGCTAACTAGTTTGAGCTCAATTTAACTACAGTTACGTCATTCTCTGTCTGCACTATATCCTCCAGAACGTACCCGGACGATTCTCCCCTGTACAGGCTGTCCATGTACGAGTATTACCGCCAACGACCTGCCCTTGCTTCCCCACGAAAAAGAATTCCACTATTTTCATCAGGCGGCCATCTGACCTTACTTTCTGCTTTTCCCTAAATTTCTTTGGATTCTCCAGCGTGGCACGACAGTCTGTCCTCGAACCATTTTGGTCCAATTTCCTTATTTCAGTGTTTCGTCCACTGTGGTATATACTCATTGTACAACATTATCTGAAGCAAAACGTTCGTACAGTGTGCTGTGACCCGAAAGAACTCCTGCATTGGTATTTACCCTTTAGCTCCCAAGATCAAATCTGCTAACACATCCTCTTTCCTCCCTACGCATTCGCTTTGAAAATGTACTGACGGAAGAAAAATCGCAACACCAAAAAATAATTACTGCAGACTAATGAAATTTTGGGAACACATTTCTCTGGGTAACTTATTTAAACATGATTAACATTGCAAAATCACAGGTTCATGTAAGCACGAGATAAAACGTTGTAAATGTGAAATGCTGGAACATTAATGACCGCTGAAGTCGCCAGGACGTTGAATGAAAGCATACAAATGTGCATGCATTTTTTCAGACGTCTGTTGGTGGGATTGCGTTCCATGACTGTTGCATTTGGTCGATCACTACAGGGACGGTTAATGATGATTGTTGATGACACTGGAGTTATCATCCGAATGATGTCTCACATGTGCCCGGGTGGAGACTTCTGGTAATCCAGCAGGCCGAGGCAACATGTCGAAACTCTGTAGAGTATGTTGGGTTACAACAGCGGTAAGTGGACGAGCATTATCCTGTCGGGAGACACCGTCTGAGTGGCACTACAACATGACGAATCACGAGACTGACTTACAAATTTGGAGTCTTGGTGTTTGTCAGCAATCGCTCCGCAGACCATGAGTCCAGGTGTAAGTCCAGTGCGTTCAGCACGCAGGCAGGTTGGCTGCAGGCCATCAGCTATCCTCCTCCTAAACTACACTCGGCCATCGGTGCCGCCGAGGCACAACCAGCTTTCGTCAGGAAACACAACAGATTTCCACCCAACCCTCCAATGAGCTCTTGCTTGACACCGAGCAGCAAATAGTGGTGGTTTGGAGTCACTGGCATGTACGCTACAGGGCGAATGGCTTGGAGGTTTCCTCGAAGTAAAGGTTTGTAATACATCGTTGTGTCACTGTGATGCCAGTTGTTGATCGAATTGCTTCTGCAGGTGCCTTACGATGTGCAAGAGCCGTGCGCAGAACACGATGGTCTTCCCTCTCGGTAGTCCACGTGGCCGTCCGGATCTCTGTCTTCTTGCGACAGTACGTTCTCGTGATTACCTCAGCCAGGAATCACGTATCGTGACTACATTGCTGCCAGTCCTTTCTGCAATATCGCAGAAGGCACATACAGCTTCTCCTAGCCCTATTATACGATCACGTTCAAACTCAGTGAGCTGGTGAGAATTGTGTCTTTGTCGCCTTAAAAGCATTCTTGACTAATATTAACTCACCGCGTCCAATCTCTGTTGTAACTAACCCTCACTACCGTTACAGCGTGTATTCACAGCTAACTTGATTTGCATTCTGATAGCGGCATTACCAGTGCCATTCCAATGCGACTGGCATCAAATTTGAACAGACATAATCCTACAGATGTAGAAACACAGGTACCAGTTCCGTTAATATCGCACAATTCCTTTTTCGTGCTACGATATTTTTCCGTCAATGTATTTTCCGTGGTGAATCAGCGTCGTACGACTCTCTACTGTTCTTGTTTGCTACCATATGAACGCGAGCCTTTACGAATTTCGGCCAGAGCCGTTGCTGACACACACTCGAGAGGCCTTGCGACATGTCGAATACCATATTTTCATTTTGAAATTTTTAGCTTTATAGGTGTTCCACAAACACATGCGTAGCGAAATTCCCATCCGAAGTCTGGTTGAGTAGAGAGACAACATCGTCGTGGTGAAACGGTCTATATGTACCTTAAGACCGCTTTGTTGGAAAGGGGAGGGTGGGTAGTATATACTTTACACGATGTACTCTTAAATGGAGGCAAGTTCAGAAAGCAGGGGATTACGTTCAGACCATTATTTGCCTCAAAATATTTTGCGAGTGGCTATGAGATGAAACGGTTTTATCAGTGCCCTCTCTGGGCAGCTGAAGCGTTCCGTGAATCGCCGAGCAGAATTTACTGGTGCTCGACAAGAATAACGGCCCTATGAAGGAAAAAGCGGCTTTCTGCGAGACAAAAGAGCTATTTGTCAGCGCATTGTAATTGTGTGGTGAGATATCTGTACTCTTGAAAGAAGGTGTTTAGTTACTAGTCTACGGTAAATTTCTCTGACCACTCCTGCCTACAGCTACCATCCACTGTGGAAGCTGTTGTTTTAAGCGGCTAAGTCCTTCTACATACAATATTTCATTTTTACCTCTTTGTAAATTATATGAAGTGAAATCATCCAAGTATATCCATCAGTCACAGAGAATTAGTCGAACTGACATTCTCATCTGGTTATTACCATGTTCTCTTCTTTGAAATTATATAACGGAAGAAATTACATCACGAAGTTTATTTCAGTCCCTCTATTTTGACAGATCATGCATGAATATGTAAATATGTTCTTCATGCACATCAATGTGATAGAAAAATGGAAGGGTTCTTAGATCTAAGATGTTCTCATGACATGAGCACCATTAGAAAAGTTAAATGGAAAATTCTGTATAGTAAATATTGCATATGGTAGCTGATGGAGAAAGCGACAAGTAGCTAAAAGCTACCAAAAATTTAATCCTGAGCGTAAACCTTTTTCTAATTATAATACGTAATTTAAGTGGTATGTTACAGCAATAATCTTATTTGCACGAGTTGTATGCAACTGCCTTTTAGTCAGCTATATACTACTAGTTAAGTGGTGGTAGCAGTATAACAGGGTGAGATGAAGACAGTAAGTTTTATGCGGATATGTGTATCATATTAACTCGTTTATCACCTAGAATACGAATGTTCTGGCCACACTGTAATTTATTCACTGAATTTGGTCTAAAGAATGATAACAAAATCGGCGTTCGCGCAATTTTTCTTCATCATTGATGATTTATCTTCAACAGATGAAAGGTTAAGTGTGCAAAACTACTGTAGACATTTATAGTAGTCATGGTTGAGAGATAACAATACAGTTAAGCAGCTGTGGCAATTCACACCAAAAAGCAGGTTATGAAACAATATTACCGCTGGGATTACAGAGAGAAACTCCAAAGCATAACAGAGATAGAAAGTTTTCTTTACAAAGGACATAAGTACATTATTCCGAAGAAGCGGACTCAAAGAAGAAACACGAACTAGTTGGAATATAGAACAAGGACCATAATGTCAGTAATAGCCGAATTTCACCGAATGAGGAATATTCTGCAAAGGGAAAAAGGAGAATTTTATTTATTAATGCAGGTCTGTGGTAAACTTCGTCAAGTTTACCTCACTTACTGTCAATATCGAATGTCTGTTTCACTTACGTTATTTTCCTGTATGCATAATTAGGTACCTCTCTGTGCCGGGTGTTCCTAATAGTTCTCCATCAGAAGTAGATTTGAATGTTGTAAGAATGACAGTCCATTGGTTTAGACATAAGTAATGCATAAGTATGTCATTACTCAATGCTTATCTTTGACTACGGCAGTGAGAATCTACTTTCAAACAACGAATTTTAACCTAAACAGTAAGGGGTGACCAAAGTGATTCGTTTCGAAGACCGTATGGTACAGGGTTGGTACGCTAGCCAGGCAAAATCGTCACGAGCACCCCGAGGAAATCCTCCCACGGACGCACCAGGTTGAAGAAACCAGTTTGAAAAAAAAAAAAAAAAAAAACATGATGAGTGACAGAAGTCCGCAACTGCTTGCAGCACATCCTCGTCCGACAGGAATCGTCCACCCGTCGAGACGTCTTTTAAGTGACCGAAGGCGTGATGATAGCAGGGGGAGGGATCAGGACTATAGAGCGGGTGCTTCAGTTTTTCTTACCTGAGTGGGCGTAACTTCTGCTTTACGACATTTGCAGTACGGGACGTGCGTTATCATGAAGCAATATCTATCCTATCATTTAATTATTTGTTTACACGTCTAGTTCCATAGCACCCAATTGAGGAGCAAATCTCCAAGGTCATGGAACGTTTGAGTACATGAAATTACAGCATAAAGTAAAAACACATCAAATAAAACCTTTATGAACACAAAAAAGTCAAGACATAAGTTTAAGTAAACTCAGTCAACAATAAAACACACGAGGAAACTTCGATTTGAAGGCGCTTGGATTACTGAAAATATTTCTGAGTTCTTGTGGTAGCATACTGAAAATGGATGCAGCAATATACCTCACAAGTTCCTCACAAGAGTTAAAGAAGTGCGATCCAAATGGAGATTGGATTTCTGCCTAGTATTAACTGAGCGTAAGCTGCTAACTTTAAGGAATAAGCTGACATTGTTAACAAGAAACATCAGTAAAGAATAAATACAGGGTGGTCCATTGATCGTGACCGGGCCAAATATCTCACGAAATAAGCGTCAAACAAAAAAACCTACAAAGAACGAAATTCTTCTAGCTTGAAGGAGGAAACCAGATGGCGCTATGGTTAGTCCGGTAGATGGCGCTGCGATAGGTCAAACGGATATCAACTGCGTCTGTAATAAAGAAATGGGTGTAATAAAAATTGAGGGTTCCTATTTAAAAAACTCAGTTGATATATGTTAGACCTATGGCAGCGCCATCTAGCTGCCAACCATAGCGCCATCTAGTTTCCCCCTCCAAGCTAGACAAGTTTCGTTCTTTGTAGTTCTTTCGTTTGACGCTTATTTCGTGAGATATTTGACCCGGTCACGATCAATGGACCACCCCGTGTACCGAGAGAGGCCAATGTCAGATTACAAAGGCTATTGAATAGGGGCTGACAACGGGTTTGCGAACTTACTCCACTTATTGCCCGATCTGATCATTTCTGAACCAAACATATCCTTTGAGAGTGGGAAGAGTTACCCTAAAATGTAATACCAAATGACATAATCGAATGAAAATAAGCAAAGTAGACTAATTTTCGCGTCGAACGGTCACTTCAGATAGCGTTAGAATAGTAACAATGGTAGCATAATAAATTCCTGAATGTGGGCCTTCCACGACAGTTTGCTATCTGTATGAACACCTTGAAATTTGAATTGTTCAGGTCCAGTAATCATGTGCCCATTCTGTGAAATTGAAACGTCGGATTTTGTTGAATTGTGTGTAAGAATCTCTAAAAACGGGTCTTACTGTGATGTAAGGTTAGTTTGTTTTGTACAAGCCATCAACGTATGTCATGAACTGCACTATTTGAAACATATTCAATGTTGCACACGACGTTCTTTACTACCAAGCTGGTGTCATTGGCATACATAAATATAGAATTGCCTGTATTACTAGGGGGCATATCGTTTATACAAATAAGGAACTGGAGTGGCTCCAACACTGTTCCCAGGGGCACCCCCCCCCCCCTTTTTGACTGTGCCCCACTCAAAGCCTCCTTTACACCCCTTGACCTACTATGCCACAACAGTGGCTTTCGACAGACATGCTAACCCTTACACATCCTTCAATGTCTGATGCATATGTACCGGTGTCTGCTATTCGGAAAACAAGAAAAAAATTACAGCACGTTGGTCTTATTTGGACGCATTTGGTAATAACGTCGTCATAGTTCACGTTTCCACATTTACCGCACTCACGTCGACGAGTGAAGAATATCACGCGAATCTTTTGCCTTCACGTCGGTGGATGTATACCCGCATCGGAGTCGCGCTACTTTACGGATAAGCTGCAGCAACGCTCTCAAACGGAAACTTTCTGATCGCCCCTCATACAACTTCTTCTGAGATCGCATACTCACATACGTCGGTAGTAAGTTTGCACGAAAGGAAGCGTTCAGGATTCATTATCACTGATTTAAGCCTTTTATTCATCTTTTCTGAGCGTTGAATATCCTCACTTCATAGCGCAGTTAAATTTAGTGTGTGTGTGTGTGTGTGTGTGTGTGTGTTTGTGTGTGGAACTGAGCCTGCCTCGTTGGTACCTTCTGCATTAAATTCGTTTAGCAGAGGTACAATTCTTGAATGGTTTAAATACTCTGAGGATTTCTCTGGTGTGAAAGATGAGTTTATTGTTCGTTAAGGGAGCTTGTATGCACTATATGCTTTCTTTCAGTACACAATTTGGCATTTCATCTAAACCTCCTGACAAACTAGTGTTTAGTTATCGTGGAATTTTACTGACTTCTAGCACTGTGGTTAGCAGCAACATCATTGTATCTAGTGCATAATCATTTACAGGTGTAATTTTCATTTTTAGGAGTTTTTGCTGTAACTCCCTTGGAGTACCCGAAAAATGCTCACTCACATAATTACCTAGTGTGGATCATTTATTACTTTATCTGCCATCCATTATCAGCATGTTTTTATGCCTCAGTTTTTCTCTTCCTGTTCCCTTTTGTATGACATCCCATAGACTTCCGATTTTAATATCTGCGATACATATTGTTTCACCATTATACGACTTTTAGCAGTTACCTGCACCTTCCTATAAATCTTTTTGTGACTATGGTATAAATTCCAGAACTCTGGCTCATTATGACCCATTTCCACTGCACTGAAGAACTTAAGGGTTTGGAAGGACTTCCTAATACCTAATGTTATCCATTTGTTTTTGTGGGACGTGATACTGGTGCAGGAACTGTTGGAAACGTCTTTTCTACGTTCAGTTTACTTATCTTTGGGAACTAAGAGAATTTCACTTCCCTGTACACTTCATCCTAGCATTGATTTGCTAATTTTCTTTGAAAAATCTTGTATTTTGAATTCTGATAAGTGTCTTTTGTAACTTTACAACTTAGGAAATTTTTCCAGATAAGATTTTATATTTATTATTTGACAGAAAAGATATGATAGTCCAAGATCGTTTACAACCCACAATTTTTCCTGTCCATGTTTATGACTATACGGTGAATTAGTAATATACTCTTTGTAGTAACCCTTGTTGCACTGTGCCAAAACTCTGAATCATATCCTTGGAGGCGATACTAGTATGACTTATGATATTTGTTTTATGCTCATGTCTCCACACAAAATTATGTTGTCTTTCGTACTTAAGATTTTATCTAGTACTTATAGTACTAGGAGATAGATGCACACACAAAATGATTAATTTGTTGGTGTTATCAAGCTCTGTTAAGTAAATGGCTGACATTTAAAAGTATTTCTCTTCACTTACTGTAATCAGTTTATGTCTTGAGTTGTAGTGAGCTCTTTGAAGCAGAACTACAATATGAATCAGTTCATCCATACAGCCATAGGACTGAATGTTGGAGTTCTGTGACTCTACAGCAGTACTCAGTGCCACAAACTATTGTGCAGGACAGTGACTGGAGCTCAATATGAAATTGCTGTATTTAACTCTTTATTGACTGCATGTTTGAAGAAGGACTGTGATGTCTGTGGAATGTCGCATGCTGCTGTTTCTAATGGTTCCTTCTTTTTAGGGCATGTAGAACAAGTGTCATTTGGTGTGCTGTAATCCATCTTGTGAGTGATTGCTCCAAAATTTTGTAAACTGCTATATATACCCTCTGGGTAGGGAACAGGTTGTATGGACTTATCCTAAAAAGATCTATACAATTCCTACCTATTACAATAGGTATATGACCATGTGTGACCATTCAAACACTGTGTTGGCATTGGTTATCTATCAATTCCGATGGGAACAACACAATCGCTGAACTATTGCTACCACATTCTATTATTACATAATTAATTCATTCACTTAAGCTAAACTGCCAAAGAAGATAAATCTGAAACGCATAGTGAGTTAATATACGGGAAATAAGCAAAATATCTACCTTCAAGTCGCAATGGCAGAAGCTTCTAAGTAGGAAATACACTGAATTAGAGGAACATCTGCATGTTAATTAAAATTGCACATCTTGTAAGGAATTTATCATGTGACATTCCACTAACTTCTGTAGTTTATTGTGTATTCGTGATTCATTAGCATATGTTTATTTACTTGAGCCGGTTTAATAGGAGATGTAATGGTTTTAATGCTCTAACTGTTTGATGTGAATTATTAAAACGGCAGTTAACTGTCATTAGCGCTCTGCATTTGAACCGGCGAGCTGAATGTCATTTATACTGTTGAATACTCATCAAATGTTGAAATTATTGGACAAGGATATCAATGTCAACGAATATACTTGTAGTAAGTACGAAAATTGTGCTTATAGTGAAACCTCTGCTGCTTCTTACATAATGTCCTTCCATTACGAACTTAATATTACTTCTTTCATGAAGATAATGACACTGTGTGCATGGAGAATCATTTACCAAATTGAAACTGTGCGGGAGTTGACTATTCCCAATGAAAAAAATCTGCTTATACTTCGTACGTTCAGGAATTCTATGTCAGAAAAGAATGTAGTAACAGAACTTTATGTCCAATATGGGGTTTTTTGCATACTAGCATTTTTATAGATGAGTGTCATAGTCTTCAGAGGAAATTAATTGCATCACTAGCTGGTTTGGAAGATAGCTCAAGTGTGAGTCTATCAACGATTGGATACTCTACTAGGAACAGTGCTATTGACAGAAGAGTTTCAAATATTTGTTGATTTTTATAATTTTAATATAGGCTGTATTTATTGAAAGGAACTGCATCATATTTTGTGGGTGTCCTTGTTTGTTTTTTAGTAGTTGAATAATTATCGCCTCTGTGTGGAATGGTTCACTGGTCTCAGTTAGTGTATACTGTTGCCAAGACTATTTCCTGAGATAATACGAATCACCATATCAATTTGATTAAATTTTTTACAATTTTTTAAATTATTTTCCTTCTATTTCGAATTATTTCGCATTTTGGCTATCGTTTATCTGTTTCACATTCTTTATAATTTTGTAGAGGATTTTACGTTAATTTGTATTTTTATTCTTAATGACACTTCTTTTTCGTTAATGAGGTTCGGTCTTCCTTGGACAACAAACCATATTACTACTCGTTACTGTCCGTTGTTTCATCCTTTGCTATGTATTTCCTTTTTTGTTTTGTGACAGAAAAAGAGGCTCAAAATACTGTTGAAATATGTTTAAATCAGCGTTTCAGTGTCTCATTTACATACACTGGTTTGTTTATTTACTCCAACTCCTTGAGAATTTTTTTCTCTCTGACGGAGCCCTTGGGCACTTTAATAAATAGGAATTGTCTCATAAAAGTGTTGAACGATAAATATTTTGCTCAGAGGTTGGAGCCTACGTAACACCGTTTACGTAACGGCTGCTGCCTCGAGGGCCTGCCACGTACAACATTGATGCGCTGCCAAAGTGTGTTACCTGGAAATCGCTCTCATAACACGTCCTGCCGGTGCTTCGTATCTGGTAAAAAGAATTCTCTCTCTCGTGTCAGGAGTGAAACCTAAACACAAGATCCTATGTCGAGGTACGTTATCCTCACAGAGGCAGTACTTCGGTGTGACAGGCGGCTCCATATTGGAGCTCAAACATCACCTCAAGCTCAGTGTATCAGAATATTTCTGTTTCTTCTAATATTTGTATTGCAGGGTCGAAGAAACTGGTATAGGTACGCGTTTTCAAATGCAGAGATATGTAAACATGCAGAATACGGCGCTGCGGTCGGCATCGCTTATGTAAGGTAAGTGTCTGGCGCAGTTGATAGATCGGTTACTGCTACTACAATGGCAGATTGTCAAGATTTAAGTGATTTCGAACGTGGTGTTACAGTCGGCTCACGAGCTCTGGGACAGATTATCTCCGAGGGCGATGAAGTGGGGATTTTCACGTACGACCATTTCACGAGTGTACCGTGAATATCAGGAACCAGGTAAAACATCAAATTTGGGACACCTCTATCGCCGAAAAAGATTCTGAAAGAACGGGAACAACGACGACTGAAGAGAATCGTTCAACGTGACAGAAGTGCAACCCTTCCGCAAATTGCTGCAGATTCCAATGCTGGGCCATCAGCACGTCAGCGTGCCAAACATTCAACGAAATATCATCGATATGCGATTCTGAAGCCGTAGGCCCGCTCGTGCATCCTTGATGACTACACGCCACAAAGCTTTACGCCTCGCCTGGGCCTGTGAGCACCAACATTGGACTGTTGATGACTGGAAACATGTTGCCTGCTCGGACGAGTCTCGTTTCAGATTGTATCGAGCGGATGGACGTGTACGGGTTGGACAACCTCATGAATCCATGGACCTGATACCTCATATGAATAAATAATTTCCTAAATTTTATGTCATAAACGTTTGAAAATATAAACAGTTACATAAATCGAAATTTAAATTGTACTCCACTAGACACCTAACGATGTGTGGCGGAGGGTAATTTTGACAGCAGTAACCGATTCCCCCCTTCCCTGTTCTACTCACGAAATGCGGGTGGCAGGGATGATTGTCGGTAAGACTCCATGTTAGCCCTAATTTGTCGAATTTTCTCGTAGTGGTCACTCCGCAGGAAGTGTCTGAGACGAAGTAATATGCTGTCCGACTCTACCGGGAAAGTGGTCTCTCGAAATTTCAATAGCGAACCTCTTGTTGAAGCACAGCCCCTCTTGTAGCGTTGTAGCGTCTACCACGGGAACTTGGTCAGCAGTTTACCATCTCTGTAGCCATCTCGCGACGATTAAGCGATCCTGTGACGAAATGCGCCGCTCTTCCTTGGATATTCTCTGTCTCTTCTCTCAGTCCTGCCTTTAAGGATCCCCTATGTACGTCATAAAAGGAGAGCCAGTTTAAAGACCAAGCTACGCAGATTGCTGCTTCGGACGCCAAATTGAGAGGAATACTACCAAAAAGAAAAAAAAAATTGTGTACGAAGGATAGGGACCGCCAAATGATAACTCGCATGCGGGAAAGATTATTCTCTAACAAGCGCTGGATATACGAGTGCTGTTGAATTAGGAATGACCACAATTTTATTTACAGTCTTAATTTCTCGCGGTAGAATCTAATCTTATGACATTCTGCTAGCTTAGTCTGCAACAAGCACGCCGCACTACTTTCACTGTTTCTAACAGGAGGCCGTGCATTATTTTGGAGCGGCGTCCAGCTGTTTCCAAGATATGAGGTCTTCCGAGCCTGAAACGAACATGCGGAGTTTTCGGGACATCTCTCTATTATCGTCCAGTTAATGGTGTGCCTCCAGATACACCAGTCTCATAAACCATTCAATGAATATCTAAAAATGAGATGACCATACCTTTCCCAGCAAAAGTAACCACTTTTCCTTTTTAAGAGTTAGTGACGAAGAAGATTTCAACACTGAGCTTGCTGTCTGCCGTCATGATCGAAATGATGTAGGCAAGTTTCATCACCTGTGATTACCCCTGAAAGAAACTTGGTAGCATCCTCTAACATCGACTACATGCAGAAAAGGAGGCGAATTTCCTTTACTACGTGAATCAGTAGTTCTAGAACTCACCGGGCAGAAGTATGTCCGATATACAAGTTTCCTGTCACCAGTATAGGGGTGGCACCCAACGAAATTTTCAGTATTTCAGAAAGTGTTCGTAAGGTTATTTGTAGATCCACTCTCTAACTGAAAACAGCGCTGTTGATGGTTCCTTCCGTAACAGCACTAACTGGAGCGCCAGGGAATTCGTCCACCGAAATTGATTGCTTACCCACTTTCAGCAATTTCAGCCATTTTCGAGCCGTGTTGTACGGAAGAACAGATTTTTCGTAAGCCTTCTGTAACTCTACAGCATATGATTTTTTATCGAGACGAAAGCAGAATTTCAGAGCGGCATATTACACCATTCTGCATTTTAAAACTTTTTTTCAGATTATTTGTAGGAGTTCTTGTATAAATTATTATGCTGATTCTAGAAATAACTACCATTTTTCCCCTATCATGTCAGGTTTTTACAGAAAATAAGAAGCAATATTTTGATGACTTTCCCTTCTGAGACACAAACTCATTCTAACACCATTTTCACACAAGGTGAGTTTTTAATCAAAACACATGTAAAAAAGGGACTCCTCAGAACTCCCCTAATTTGTCTCGAGACTACCATGTACAGAAACAAATACACTCCTGGAAATTGAAATAAGAACACCGTAAATTCATTGTCTCAGGAAGGGGAAACTTTATTGACACATTCCTGGGGTCAGATACATCACATGATCACACTGACAGAACCACAGGCACATAGACACAGGCAACAGAGCATGCACAATGTCGGCACTAGTACAGTGTATATCCACCTTTCGCAGCAATGCAGGCTGCTATTCTCCCATGGAGACGATCGTAGAGATGCTGGATGTAGTCCTGTGGAACGGCTTGCCATGCCATTTCCACCTGACGCCTCAGATGGACCAGCGTTCGTGCTGGACGTGCAGACCGCGTGAGACGACGCTTCATCCAGTCCCAAACATGCTCAATGGGGGCCAGATCCGGAGATCTTGCTGGCCAGGGTAGTTGACTTACACCTTCTAGAGCACGTTGGGTGGCACGGGATACATGCGGACGTGCATTGTCCTGTTGGAACAGCAAGTTCCCTTGCCGGTCTAGGAATGGTAGAACGATGGGTTCGATGACGGTTTGGATGTACCGTGCACTATTCAGTGTCCCCTCGACGATCACCAGTGGTGTACGGCCAGTGTAGGAGATCGCTCCCCACACCACGATGCCGGGTGTTGGCCCTGTGTGCCTCGGTCGTATGCAGTCCTGATTGTGGCGCTCACCTGCACGGCGCCAAACACGCATACGACCATCATTGGCACCAAGGCAGAAGCGACTCTCATCGCTGAAGACGACACGTCTCCATTCGTCCCTCCATTCCCGCCTGTCGCGACACCACTGGAGGCGGGCTGCACGATGTTGGGGCGCGAGCGGAAGACGGCCTAACGGTGTGCAGAACCGTAGCCCAGCTTAATGGAGACGGTTGCGAATGGTCCTCGCCGATACCCCAGGAGCAACAGTGTCCCTAATTTCCTGGGAAATGGTGGTGTGGTCCCCTACGGCACTGCGTAGGATCCTACGGTCTTGGCGTGCATCCGTGCGTCGTTGCGGTCCGGTCCCAGGTCGACGGGCACGTGCACCTTCCGCCGACCACTGGCGACAACATCGATGTACTGTGGAGACCTCACGCCCCCCGTGTTGAGCAATTCGGCGGTACGTCCACCCGGCCTCCCGCATGCCCACTATACGCCCTCGCTCAAAGTCCGTCAACTGCACATACGGTTCACGTCCACGCTGTCGCGGCATGCTACCAGTGTTAAAGACTGCGATGGAGCTCCGTATGCCACGGCAAACTGGCTGACACTGACGGCGGCGTTGCACAAATGCTGCGCAGCTAGCGCCATTCGACGGCCAACACCGCGGTTCCTGGTGTGTCCACTGTGCCGTGCGTGTGATCATTGCTTGTACAGCCCTCTCGCAGTGTCCGGAGCAAGTATGGTGGGTCTGACACACCGGTGTCAATGTGTTCTTTTTTCCATTTCCAGGAGTGTAGTTAACAGTATTCCATTAAATTTTATACTTTCTCTTCTCTGATTTCCTTAGAGATCCTTCTGTATAAAGTGTCCCTCTTCAACATCCAACAGCAGTCGGCCATCATAGCTGCAGTCCATTGTCGCTGAGCCCCCCTCTCTATCTCCTTAACATCTCGGTAGAAACATTCACTCTGCACGTCAGTATAATGTCCCAAATTTCTGGAAACTAGTCGATATGTGAATGTAGAAAGTGTGCTTTCACCCTCATTTAGCTACCGATTTTCTTGAAATTTCGCAACCATTTACAACAACACCCTTGTAATTAGGATCTTTGGTATTCCACAGAAAGACCTCAGTAACTGATTGGAAAGCGGTAATCACATTTTCCTCGTTTCTACATTGTCTTTTCAGAGTCTTCATCCTTCATCTGTTTCTTTATTTGACGACTAAAAACAATTTCAGTTTTTTCAATTTGTCTCGTGTGGTGAAGGGAAATTTCTAGGAAAAGTACTTGGTGCAGGGTCCAGTCTGTGGTAGAGTCTTCACAAATTACTTCATCAAGCCCAATTTTATTTGTAGAAATGGTAAGAAGACTTTTTTGTTCTACAAGCGGTTCGTGCAAGATATTTTTAGTTATGTGCCCAAAACGTTTCTGCTCTGATCAAACTCTCAATGTTTTTGCCTTAACCAACTGCCCCAGTTGCATAGGAAGCAAGGCATTTTCGTGAACCCAGCTTGTTGTCCCAATAGTATTCCGATAACTTTGAAGTCACCTCATACTGAATACTTGTTAAGAGTGTCTTCATGTTCTCATATGTCGGTTTCATTTGCACTGAATGGACCATAAGAATTATGGTGTGCGTACTGTAAGACCTTCGGTACACACACCATCAGATTGTTTGACTTGTCGCTCTAAGGAGGTAGGCGAGTGTCAGCAACATGTCTCGTGGTCTTATTGTGGCGTATTTATCTTCTGCTGTTAGGTCAGACGATAGAAATACCACTTGCACGCTTAGAGTAGCAGATTGATGGTGACCAACTTTAAACATAACTTGATTAATTTTCACACACATTTATTAAAATAATAAAAAGCATAGACATTACGTAACTTGATTCTGGATGCTGTTTACGATTGACAATCTGAAGTTCCTTTGATCTTGGTATGTTAATCTTATTCTCACATATCTTTGATATGTGACAAAGTGTCTATACATTTATCTTCATGGCTAGGTATACGAAGATGGTAATCTTGTTAGGTGCAGACTGAAACTTGACTATAGACTGGTACAGACTACTGCAGACTGTTACAGACAGGTGCAGACAAATGTAGACTGACCGGTCGGAGGTCTGTACACTCGTTATAATACGTCACGCGTTTAGGTATTACTGCACGAGTGTAATCCGCAAGGAGAAAAGGTTCTACATTTGCACCAATCTCATTGGCTGCGTTACATATTAATACGCGGATCGGCGGAAGCAGAATTTGGTCCATCTCTAAGGCAGCGCCATCTTGTAGTGCCGAGACAGACGAGCGCTGCGCCTGCGCTCTTGTGCTTAGCGGGGCGTGCTCTAGTGGCAAAGTTGTGTATGCGCTGTCTACACGGAACTATGTACACAACAACAATGAACCTGTACACATTTCCATTAAGCAGTAACACGCCTTTAGAGCTCCCCATTGTCGAGTCTAGAAAAGTCTCCACCAGGTAGTAAAATGTTCAATGGCTTAGAAGTGGACTAACTGGTTTATGTTATAGCTGTAAACCAAGAACTCGTTGTGTGAGAATAAAACATGAACTAATTCTTAGTTTTCATGTCTGTATTATGAGTAATGTGTTGCTGGTTCCAGAAGATTCTTAATTTTTAACTGTGTGCCAAGTAGTTCCATAGATTCATTAGGCAAATTCAAATCTTGCACGAGAGCACTCTGATAGAACAGTTATGGAGTTGCATTCAGACTTGTGGACATCACTATTTTCTTCGATAACTGCATGGATTTCATTTTCTTCATTATCTTCTGCCAGGTCTCTACAATAGCTAAAGGAAGAGGAGCAAGGTGAAGTGGGGCAATTGGCCTATATATTATCCGGATTTAGCCCTGTGTGTCATTTTTCTATTCCAAAACCTGCAGAAACACCATCGTGGGAGCCATTTGCCATCATCAAAATAAGGAGATTTACCTTGGCAGCCTGCCGAAACGCCGGAACAAGTGTCTTGCATCAAAAGGTGACTGATTTGAGAAGGATCACCAAAATTACTGCAAAGAGTAGATGTACGTTGTAAAAAAAGTAATGATCATTCATTATTCAACAGCTGTAGTATTTTGTGAAAATCGTGGTATTACAAAACCAGGCTTTTGGGGACAAGTAAAAATGACGCATATAAATTACAAAGGTATTCCATTTCTATAAGCAACAGTCGTAGTGATTGGACAGGCATAAAGTCTTTAAGTTGGTGTGATTGTTTTCATGAGCACATTGCGGAGCAGCTATTATAATCAATTACAGTTGGTTTCTCCGTCCTAAGCTAATACAGGTAAAGAGTATTTTTCACCACACGCCTTTCACTTTTATTTCTATTTTCTATATTCGTTGGTGTTTTTTCCTTTTGTTGCATGTTCAGATGTCACGTACTTTTTCCTTCATCGTTAGCTGAGACTGAAATAAAAAATAAACAAAACGTGGTTGCACACTCCCTTTTCTCGATATTTCGGGTTTTATGAAAACGCTGTCAGCACAGTGCTGAGACCGGAGCACGTGAAATCTGCAATATTGCTTCTTTTGTGCAGTTTACAGAAGTGAGGTAAAAACGAAAAACCAGAAATGCAGCGTTTAGGAAAGTGTTCATAACAGGTGAAAAACAGTGAAAAATAAATGTGCACCCACAATTTTTACAGAGTTCGGGCCCTGATAACAATGAAGGAAAACGCGCAGAACTCCATAATCACTAATAAGAGACTAAAAAATGGTTCAAATGGCGCTGAGCACTATGGAACATAACATCTGCGGTCATCAGTCCCCTAGAACTTAGAATTACTTCAACCTAACTAACCCAAGGACATCACACACATCCATGCCCGAAGCAGGATTCGAACCTGCGAGCGTAGCGGTAGCGCGGTACCAGACTGAAGCGCCTAGAACCGCTCGGCCACACCGGCCGGCCCAGCAACAATGACCACAGGTGCTGCTTAATCAATGAAATCGAAAATTTTCTGGTAAGAAATACTCTTTAACTGCAGTAAGCTAAAACAGAACAGGCGGAAACAAATTTGATCTCCAACTTGGGTTTGAAAATATGATGCCATCATTAACCACCTTTGGTTTTTGCGGAGAATCACTGAAACTGTAATGGCAGCTAAAACAAATATCAGTAAACGGTAGACAAGGTAATGATGGGTGGCCACCCAGCCCCACGACGTCTGGACATGGTTTCACTTTGAAGTTGAAGACATGTTGAAGACACTCACCACAGCACTCCTCGTACACCAACCAAGTCGCTCAATTCCGAAATTCTCGTGATAAGCCTCCAGGTCGTCACTATCTGCCCTCAGTCAAAGTCAGATACATCGCATGCCTTCCACATTATACACACAACACACTCACTGAAGCTACATGCTCCGTGCGTGTTTCTGACTAGCAGTCAGTCGACACTAGGTGACTCTGCTAATATCCTGGATGGTGGAAACTGCTCCACGTGGTATTAATAGCCAGAGTGGGCAGGACGGTATCAACAAATCGGAGCAAAATGGAAACAGAGCAATCAAACTAGGATTCGTTTCCGAAATACTCCAACAGAGTTAAACAATAGAAACCGGTGGGTCGGGAACGGACATTCTCCCAGTACAAAAGCAAGGTGTAACATTACATATTAAAACAGGTCTAATTCCTAATTAGGCATTCTTGTGTCAAGCAGAATGATAAAACAGAAGGCAGTGCTAAGCCAAACCTAAACTTCCTTGACATGCACACTAAACTCTTTCCGTACATCTGTCCACACTACAACACAGTAACATAACCTTGCAGGTAAATGTGCTCGTAACTTACTAGTTAGGAGCACACGCAATTGGCTAGTGAGACAGTACACAGGAACATGTGCCTCTCAACAACACGTACGTTAAATAAATTAGGTGCAACAGTTTATAAAACCAAATACTGACACACATGAAACGAGTAGCAATACCGAACAGGGAAAAGTTTGAAATGATTCCGAATTTAAATCGGGGGATGTGTTAATGATCATACTTCGGCAATACACTGCTTAGGGCAGGGTGTCTATGCCTGTGCACTGTCCATTAACCAACTTACATTAGAATAGAGAACACAGTTAATTGGTTTTTCTTAAACTCGGTTTGAAACAACTAAACAGAATGAAAATCTAACTACACTGGCTCTGAAGGAGCCTTTGCATTGCTTCATTAACTAACTAGGCTGGTGCACGGGGGACCATTAAACATTCTTGGTTTGAAGAACCATGCTCATTAACAAAACTACACCAGTATGTACGAGAAAAGATAAGTTTTGTTATCATTGTTTGTTAATTAAGTAAAGCACAACAAGCTATAACTCTTTCAATAACAAAAATGCTTTGATAAGCAGTCTTTTGTCCTACTCAAAAATGTAATTGGCTGTGCAAATGACAACAAAACATTAAATTCAAATTCGACCACTTTCTCATAATAAATTAGGACACTCGGAATTAAATTCACTATTACCGGATTCCCATGCATGTTTGTGACTTGGTATAATAACGGGTGTAAGACAGAGTTATTAGTAACAAATTTCATAAATACCTTGTCAATTTACAGAGTGCCAATTATAAACAGTTTAGTGGAAGGCTGGTGGCACTGGTGCGCAGTTTACCGTGACTGTTAACCTGGCGGCCATGGAGTCATAGCAATACTGTTGGCCTCATGTTACATATCTTTTTGTCGTCGGAACTATATTTGTAGGGCCAGAAACGATGCCATAACAATGGTATCACCAAATGCAGCATCCGAGGTCCGTAAATACTCCCCTTAAGATCTTCTGGCCTCAAAACTCCAGGAATATGAACCACAATGATCCGCTGGTGCTATCGAGGTGTTAATCACTGACTGCTCAGCGCAGACTCCTAACTCATCACAAAGAACGAGTTGCCACTTCAGCGCCAACCACACCTCTCCCACTCCTCCAGACGAGGCCCGTTCGACGAGGCAACATGTTTCCAGTCATCAACATTGCAAATTCGGTGCTGACGGGCCCATAGGAGGCGTAAAGCTTTGTGTTGTGCAGTCATCAAGCGTACACAAGTGGCCCTTCGGCTCTGAAGGCCCATACCGATGATGTTTCGTTGAATGGTTCGCACACTCACACTTCTTGATTGCCGAGTATTGAAATCTGCAGCAATTTTCGGAAACTTTTGCACTTCTGTCACGTTCAACGATTCTCTTAAGTCATCGTTGGTCCCGTTCTTGGAGCATTTTCCTTGCCGCAGCGATGTCTGAAATTTACTGTTGTACCGTATCCCTGATATACACAGTACACTCATGGAATAGTCGTACTGGAAAATTTCCACTTCATCGCTACCTCAGAGATGCTTTGCCCGTCGCTCGTGCACCGACTGTAGCACCACTTTGAAACTCACTGAAATCTTTATGACCTTCCGTTTTCAGCAGCAGTAACCGATCTAACAACTGCGCTTCTCTTACGTGCGAGGTTTGGTCAGAAAGTAATGCACAGAATTGTTTTTCTGGATCGAGTTTTTACTGAACATAGTGAGGAGTACACACACGAAAGAATGGTGTTTCATCTGCACATCCCATTCTTCCACGTAGTCTTTATGCCATTCTACGGCCTTCCTCCAGCGCGAAACAGGGGCGCGTATGTCCTGTCTTTACCAGTCCTCGTCCTGATGGCGGAGCCAGCGCTTCACTGTGTGGATCACCTCCACGTCGTCCTCAAAATGTCTTCCACAAATGGCATCCTTTAATGGCCCAAACAAGTGGAAGTCCGAGAGGGCTCGCTGCAGGTGTGACAGCCGTGCATGGTCTCCCCGACCGCTCCATATCGTGGAGCTCCGCCGGACCACCTTCTAATGACCTCACCCTCCGTGCCCAGCGATTAGCTGCACTTCTGCTGACAACAGGTGCTCCATAGACTTTGCGCAAGCATTTTGTGAATATTCTCCACAGTTCCCTTCTCGGCAGTGAGAATCTGTATGACGGCCCGTTGCTTGGAATGCACATCACGTACAGACCCCAATTTGAAACAGTTTTGCAGCTACGCTATCTGTCGTAAGTGACGGAAACTGGGCGCGCTCACTCAGGTGACTTCCAATAATACGTACCAAATGTTTCGTATTCGTAGCATTGTTTTTGGCAGAGAAACAAAATGCGGTGTATAGCTTTCTGTGCAACCCTCGTAGAATGCGCCCTTCTCGGTAGTCGAGCTGACTTGCAACTACCTACCCTTATGTGTCGCCGACGCATATCACTTCCCTGGCGGCGCCACCGCTGCGAATTCCTTGAGCGGCAATCTCGGAGCTATACACCGTGTCTGAGGTGGGTTGTCGACCTATCGACGCCAGTTGTGTCGACTGGTGCTGCGTACCTTGCCATAGGGCCAACAGGATGGCATATAGAACAAACAATTGAAGAAGATACGATAGAAATGGCAGAATACGCAAGTACATTACACTCTGCACACTACAAGAGCTCGAATCAGTGATCATTACAACTTACAATCCCCTTTAAACAGGGAGGCGTCCACCAGTTACTCTGGCCCCACAAAAATTACTTTGGGGTTATGATGATCCTAAGTCTTCACCCCATAGAAATGAAAGGAACATGTGGCACCGTTGACTGGGATTCCCCATCCGTGTAAGTTCGGACGCCAAGTACAAGTATTATTTCAGTCGACGCCACATTGGGTGACTTACGCGCTGGTGATGAGTATGAAATGATGATGAAGACTACACAAAACCCAGCCCACGAACTGGGAAAATCTCCAACCCGATCTGGAATCGAACCCGGGCCCGCTGCAAGGGAGGTAAACACATTACCACGCAGCTAAGCAGGTCTTCACCACATTATTCTCATCAAAACGCAAGCTACGTTCTCACTCACGTCACAAAGAAGATACCATAGGCTCCAGGTTCTACGTCATACTGCTGTAGTTGGTTCACCATCTCTGCTTTACACTGATGATGATATCACCTCTCTAGACAAGATTCCGTAGGGGGGCGACACCAGTCTCTGGACCCACGTGGTGGGGTGACGGTTGGTGGAGCCAAGTGACACATACTCGTCTACTAGAATAATATTTTGTTAGTTATCATTGAGAATGTGAGACAGAGACTCTCGACTCTGATGCAGCATGACCAGCAGACAGCTGACTTCCACTAGGGTGTAGAGGTGTACACATCAGCATCCTGACATCAGCAGTGCTCTTCTTGTGCTTAACTGCATTCCACTGCAGAACAACTGCGGCTTGGGTGACTCAGGCCAGGCTGACATCCACTGCATGCGACATGACCCTCTGCCACTCGCTGCAGTGCTGTGGTACCAATGTAACACCTAATTTTGATCTATTTTATATCTGTATCGATATATCTGTGTCGATTTGTAGTATTGTTTAAGTACGATGTTGTATCTGCCATGGAAATTCTTTGACCATGTATACATGTTTCAGTTACGTGAATTTTTGAACGATTTTGTTTAAATTATATTTGTGAATTTAATTAACTTTTGAAATTATTGTTATGTAATGTACTATAAATGACTTGGTCCATAATCAGGGAACATAGGGTTGAATGTAAAAGATGTGCGGAACCCTCGCAGCTACGGAAGTATGGTATCGAGCAGATGGACGTGTATGGGTATGAAACCGTGGTCGCTGCATGTCACACGGGGATTATTCGAGCTAGAGGAGGCTCTGTAACGGTGTGGGGCATGTGCAGTTGGAGTGATATGGAACCCCTGATACGTCATGGTAAGATTCTGACAAATACGTCCTTTCTGATCACCTGCATCGATTCATGTCCATTGCGGAATTCCAGCAGGAGAATGCGAAACCCAACACGTCTACAATTGCTACAGAGTGGCTCGGAGGAACATCCATCTGAGTTTAGACACTTCCACTAGCCACCAAACTCCCCAGACATGAACATTATTGAGCGGATCTGGGATGCCTTGCAACGTGCTGTTCCGAAGAGACCCCTCGTACTCTTACGGATTTACGTACAGCCCTGCAGGATTCGTGGTGCCAGTTCCCTCCAGCATTACTTCAGACATTAGTCGAGCCCCTGGCACGTCGTGTTGCTGCAGTTCAGCGTGCTCGCAGGCGTCCTGCACTGTATCAGGAACGTGTACCAGTTTCTTTGCCGTTTCAGTGTAATTCTCAAAGGAGGGAATGCTGATATTCTAGTCAGCTACATGGAACACCTTAGAAAGGACGCAGACAGCAAGATAAACGTTTTGGGCATGACAGTTATTAGAGGGGAGAGGAAAATTAGTTTTTCTATTTGTTGTAAAACAACCAAATTAGATACAAAAGTAGGTGTAGATTCAAATCATCCTCGTAATACAAAAAGGAATTTCTCATGCGATTTTGGCACAGGTGTGTAAGTTTCCGTTTGAAAATATGGAGGTTCAAGGGGAAGTCGCTATCGTTAAGCATGTGACTATAGATCACAGCTAAAGACTAAAGCTGGTAAAGATTTTTCGAAAACAGAGGGAAGCAACTGCCCAAAACACAGAAAGAATATTTATTGCCTTGCAGAATTATGGAACTGTTTCGGAGAAGTTGGTCCCTCTGTTTCCCAAAAGTATTAGTTTAGCTTTTTAAACATAGGGCCATTCGGAATTTAGGCTAAACACGAATTAAACACAAGAGTAGGTAGTGGAAAAGTAACGAAATATGATGCACTGGGAGTACAGAAGTTATGATGTGGAACTTGAGATGTGTTGTACATGTCGGTGAGAGCTTTGGTGGAGTAACATTCTTCTTAGATAAGATGAAATACATATTTATTATAAGTTTCCTCCGATTTTTTTCTCCTTTGGAGCACAGCATCTGAAGTTCCTCGCCAATGTCATAGTCAAATAGGGGTATATTAGGTCTTTCGTTCTATTGATAGTGCTCAAAACACGCGTGACCCCCCCCCCCCTCTCTCTCTCTCTCTCTCTCTCTCTCTCTCTTTCTCTCTTTCTGTCTGTCTCTCTGCTTCATTCTGCTTATTAGAACTTCTTTGATGATATTTATCTACTCTTTGTGAGAGTAATACAACTGCTTCAGGGCGCGAACTATTTCAGGCAGCTTCTCAGGTAAATGGGTCTGTGAGCCTCAATGTTGGGCATTCCCTAAACGGTGTTACACAGTGAAGCCACAGAATCAGGACCACTTCTCCGAGAGGTGAGCACCCAAATGAAATGGAGATAAACTTGTTCACAATGTTAACAAACTTGATTTGAGGCAGCAAGCATTTTACAGCAAACGTAAGTGAGGGTTGGGACTGCGCAGTAAAATGCCTGTTTGTGTGCAATCCTTCAATACTTGCATGTGATCAGAAATCTCAACAGGCGACTGTAGAAATAATTGTAGTGCCGTAGACGAAAAATATTCCTCGAGCGTCACAGAGACGATGAAAGCTTTCATTCATGAGCAATTCACAAATCTCGGCAACACGAATATTCTGATATATACTAATAAAGCCACTGTACTAAGAAAGAGAATCTGGAGATATAGCAGATTCATATGTTTTTAACTGGATGTCTTGAGGTTTATTGGAACTTAGAGGCATGTTGGTAGCAAGTCAAGATTTGTTCCAAGAAGCAAAACGCTGGACCGGTTCCCTTCTTCTTTGACCCGTCCCGTTCAATTCTGAGCCATTCCATTTGGTTCTGACCCATTATCTTCGAATATGACCTGTTCCACTCAGATCAGTTCTGTATCTACCTATTCTATTCTTTTCCAACCCGATCCATTCCCATTCATTTCCATTACATTTATCATAATTGTGAACACCATGACCGGAGTAATGGCAACTGTCTGTAAACTGTCCATCTTTGCCCCAAGAGTTGTCTGGTACCGGTGTTACAGTTCAGGTAGCATACAGTTGCATTATCAGCAGAAGATAAATGTGCTGCAAGTTAACGTCCAGGGGCATTGGTTGCCACTGTATTGTTTCGTTGTCGAAAAGCATAATAGAGACTAGTTTTGACATATCAACATGTGGGAATAACACTGTTGTTGTTCTGACTGACAAGTGCGCTTTAAGGCTTTCTTGGGTGACCAGTATTGCGTAGTACAAAGATCGAACTCTTGTATCCACTATCCTATAAGTAATTTCAGTAGTGGCAGTAAGCGACCTTCACATATTTTAATAAAGAACACCGAATTCCAATGGGCTAGTTCCATCAGCTTGGAATTTGTAATTATGTTGAAACATAAAAATGTTATCACTTTATACACTTTTGCACTTTTTAAATTTCTCACCAGTACTATTTTCATGATGTCAGGCACTCAAGGTCATTGATGACGTCACTGCCCCTGTAGATCTGCCAACCAATACAAAAACCTGCACTTGCAGCTCATGTAGCAGCTATCTCTCAGTGTGGTGTCACTTGTATCGCATACTTCTAAACTGTGTTAATCTGTGAAGTGATCCAGAACATTCACTGATATATACCTATTTCTTCAGAAAACTGTAGAAATCTGTTTCTGAGCTCTTCGAATATTTCAGATTGGAAGCTATACCATTCAATGTAGAACACACTTCTACACCATACCAATATTTAAACACAAAACACATATGTACATGATTGTACTCTTATTTCGGCACCCTTATTAAGAGTGAGATGACCATCATCGTGTAGTATTGTAGCCACTGTGACCAAACCCAGTTGAAGAAAATTTTTTTCACACAATCGACTTATCATTAGCGTCATTCCCCCCTTTTTCCGTCATTCACTTCAGCCCGTATCACCTTTCGCTACTAGTTGTAGTATGAACTGTCCACAAAACTTGCATTTGGGCGCCCCTGGCGTGTCTCGCAGCTTGGCGCCCCAAGTGTCTGTTGCTAATGATATTGTGATCCGTCTTGTACAGAAAACATACAGCTGTCGCGCCTCTGGTGCCCCTCACCATGGTGCCTCAAGTATGTGTTTGTGTCTTATCGGATTTAAATCGTTCGTGGAAATAAGGAGTGTAAAGGAATCAGAGCAGTAATGGCAATGTTTGGCTTCAGAAAACATAAAACTAATAAGTGCGGTGAGGGCGAGAAATTTTATATAGGGTGCCGATAAAGTGCCTTTATCATTTCAAAATATGGTAACATAGAAGTTATTAGAAACCGAGCATGGTAGTATGTCGCATACCATTTCACAGCGGTCAGAGCTTTTAATTTTCTGACATGTCAGAATTTCATCATGTATCCCGCTCGTCTGTCATGGGTAATCATGGCGATGTTAGAGTTGTGACCTTGTATGGCCCATGATTGCAACTCCAACAAATATGAGTGCACCATTGATGCATTCGTGAAGGGTAACAATATCATTGACTGGTATTGTGCAGATGCAATCGTTGGCGCAATATCCACAAGATGTACTGTAATGGAATTACTTAAGGAGAGCTCAGGGATCATGTGATGCATCCTTGTTGGTAAGACAGATACTGTCCAACTATTGGCATTAATGTTCCGTCTCTATACCCAGGACCGCTTGTAAACACATATAGCACAGCTGTACTGCTTTCTGTGAGTGTGTGTGCGTGCGTGTGTGTGTGTGTGTGTGTGTGTGTGTGTGTGTGTGTGTGTGTGTGGGCGGTAGTCTTTCTCATGGAGTCTCGACTGTCCATGGTAGATTCGAGACAGGATAAGGAGGTTGAGGCGCATCCACCCATAATTTATCTTTGGCAGCGTCTGGAGATAGATCAACCAACGTTTTGCCTGCCATATTTTTTCGGCGGTGGACCTAATAGCACTATCCGTGGAATAATGTTCAAAGGTGGATCCACTGATGTTAGGACTGGTGTCGTGTTGGGACTGGGGTAACAGTGCTGGGACTAGGATAAATGTTCCATTATTCTGCTGGATTATCAGATAATTTGTAAGTAGGCTGTTTAGGTTTTTATTTTGGTAACGCCGTGTAGCGCTCTGTATGAGGGTCACTGACTGTGCTGTGTGCAGTATTTGGCTGGTTTGCATTGTTGGAGTTTGCTATTGTAGTGTTGGGCAGTTGGCTGTTCACAGCGCATAGCGTTGCGCAGTTGGAAGTGAGCTGCCAGCAGTAGTGGATGTGGGGAGAGAAATGGCAGAGTTTTGAGAGCGGATGATCTGGACATGTGTCCATCAGAGACAGTAAATTTGTAACACTGGATACCATGAACTGCTATATATATTATGACTTTTAAACAATATTAAGGTAAATAAATTGTTTGTTCTCTACGAAAATCTTTCATTTGCTAACTATGCCTATCAGTAGTTAGTGCCTTCATTAGTTTGAATCTTTTATTTAGCTGGCAGTATTGATGCTCACTGTATTGCAGCAGTTTGAGGAACAAAGATTTTTGTAAGGTAAGTGATTCACGAAAGGTATAGGTTAATGTTAGTCAGGGCCATTCTTTTGTAGGGATTATTAAAAGTCAGACTGCGTTGCGCTAAAAATATTGTGTGTCAGTTTAGTGTTGATCAGATTAAGTAAAGAGAGTAATGTCTGAGTACGTTCAGTTTTGCTCTGCTTTTTGAAAAGCAAATAATGTTGGAGGTTTATCAGCACAGTCATTCATTAATTTTTCTAAGGGGATGTTTCATATGGCGACCCTGCCATGATTCGAATCTGGAATCTGTGATAAATGATCAGGACTGTCTTTATGGACTGTGAGAAAATTTTAGCTATTGACCAAAATTGTATCGATAGGTGTGTGCATTTGATTTCTTTGTTATTGTAATCATGAAAAATTTTTTCAAATCTATATTGGCCACTGCCCAAAACAATTTGTAAAATTTTTTATGGGGACCATGGGGGTTATGTAAGTAGGTTGTTTAGGTTTTTATGTTGGTAACGCCGTGTAGCGCTCTGTATGAGGGTCACAGCCTGTCCTGTGTGCAGTATGTGGCTGTTTTGCATTGTTGGAGTCTGCTATTGTAGTGTTGGGCAGTTGGCTGTTAACAGCACGTAGCGTTGCACAGTTGGAGGTAAGCCGCCAGCGGTGGTGGATGTAGAGAGAAAAATGGCAGAGTTTTGACAGCGGATGATCTGGACGTGTGTCCATCAGAGACAGTAAATGTGTACTGGATGTCATGAACTGCTATATATATTATGACTTTCAAACAATATCAGCACAGTCATTCATTAATTTTTCTAAGGGGATGTTTGAAATCATACTAATCAAATTGCTATTCAAAATCAGGTGTTACAGCCTGCGAAGACTTTAGTTTTATGAGCATTTTGTTAATGCTGTAGGCAGTGTCATTTAGCAATGCTCTACTAAAAGGGGGGTTTGAGAGAGTATTTTATCTCCCGGTAAAAATCTACGTTAGACATCCGAGTCCATTACTCTGCTAGATCACTTGCTATTCATCATCAGAAAATTTCATTTGTAAACCAGGAGGGGATATTTTAATGGAATGTTAGGTAATAGCAGGAGGTAGTAGCACAGTGCAATACTCCACTAAAGAAAGGTGACTGGCAGTTGTACATAATGCAACTTGTGGAACACGCTGCTAAAACTGAGGGCTAACAGCCACAGGGTAGATGACCTTCGTTAACACAGACACCAACACAGATAATATAAGTGTTGTACGAATGTGCTGTAGTTTATCTGGCAGAAACATTTCTTATCCTCAATGCAAGGCCTTACTAAAGAGATATCCAACACATCAAAATTCTGTATTAAGAATGATAATACTTTAAAGAAAGCGACATTCCCTATCAAATAAATTTTCTTTAGGCAGCTGTCTACTGGGGAAATATGGACAATCAATTGTTGCCTAGTTTAGAACTGTACCTTCAAGACAACCAAGAAAGAGAAGAGAATATAAATTCTGTCCGCATATAGTTATAATTCTCTTCCAGTAAACTATGTCAAGGTTGGTAACACAAACTACAGGAAAGATAAGAATACTTGTATTATACATTAGTGTTACACTAAAGCTGCAGAAACCTAGGCTTCCCTTTCTAGGAGGTTCTTCTCAGAAATTCTGTCAAATACATATGTATTGGCAAATTGGGGTTTATTCCTACAAACAGTGTTATTCCACAAGCCTTAACAAAGGAATAAATGTATTGAACAGATTTAAACCATACACTGTAAGCCCTAGCAATACCAACGTATCTCGCATACTGCATATTACCAATGGTGGGGAACTTTATGCCCACCACAAAAAAGTAACAAAACGACTTGTTAATTGTTGTTACTTTTATTACAACATCATTGTTACATATGTGCTGATATATAATCAGGGTCCTCAGTCTGACAATATCTTTTAGCACATTCTTAGCAGTAGGAATACATTTTCCATAATGTGCACACAGAGAGGAGAGGAACTTTATGTTTAACACAAAAACATATTAAAAAATACATATCTCGTTATTTGTCATTGAGTTTTATTCACAACACTTCTTTAAAGATATTTCTTACTCATACACACACACACACACACACACACACACACATATATATATATATATATATATATATATATATATACAAAAAAATCTTCAAAAACTAAGCCATGAAGAAACTCAATGACAACGAAATCTGTATTTTTGTGGGTTACATTTTACTGAAGAATTCGAAATTATTATGGAATATGCTATAAGAAATCCCACCTGATGCAGGTAACGTGTTAAATTTACGAAAAATAAAACTGTAAATCGAAATCGCCAAATTAAAGTAAAATTAAAAATGATGTATACGTCAAATCCTCTTGATATAAAGATGGAAAAAGAATTATATGTTGCAGATGTGTAGGCAAGACTCACATAGAACTTTAAACACAGTGTAGTGAATAGTCTTTATATGAGTGGGGTATACAACATCTATACATTTAACATAAATTGCAACATCATACATACTGTTTACGTAAGTTGAAGACTCATGGAAATTCTTTGCTTACCTATGAAAGATCTGATTGGTAAGCTTTGTAAGGGTGTATCACAAATATCCTAATGATCTATGCTCCTTCACAGTACTCTGCAAGGTCGAGTTGGCACACATCAAGGATATGAATGATGATTCCTGAAAGTCAGTGCACTCCTTGATGTTCTCATTGTTATTTGGGATGAATCATCTAGAACTAACGCCACAAATATTGCAAAAATGGAAAGTGCGATTGGTGAATAGTTTTCACAGAATGGACTGGTAGTCAGGGGCTCATATTGCTAGCACATAAACACACTGTAATTGTACTTAAGAAGTTAATTTTTTGGCCAAATATACATTTCAACCCTAGGATGCATGGTGCCGAAAACACACGTGAATGCATATGCAGGGTCTCTAAGGCACTGCCCTAATTTAAAATTTTCCTCTCTTCATATAATCAATCTTTGGAGTTAAATTTATTTCTGTAAAAGTTATTGTCTTATTGAAAGATTCCTAAGATACAGTAACAGGTTCTGGTGGGCCTGATTAACATTTTATTAATTTTTTATAAAAAAACTCTAAGAATGAATTTTTATTAGTTACATCCTTTTACATACAACATATATAAATAATTTAATTAATTCACTTATAAGTTGCAGTTTACATTTTATAGCATTTATTACAACCAATTTCTTCAATTAAAACATACTCTTTATTCACAATATTATGTACATAGGCAATATTTTGACAAAAACTTATTATTCATTGTTCACATAAAATTGCATTTTTCTTAGTTTTCAACATGTGACAAACAAGAAGCAAAAGAACGCCACTATGTTCCTTACAAATGTTGGTTTTGCACTTAATGCATCTCTTAGCACTTTTCCTGTGTTTATTATATGGACAATAATTGCATCATCTTCTTTTTCCTGAAACAGGTCGTTCGTATGACAATATGACACATTTTTGAACACCACATCTTTGCATTGCATCAACGATTTTCTTTGGAAGATTAGGGATCTGAATACAAAGTTCCATTAGTGGTCTTACCACTTCCTCTGCAAAAATCTCTTAGGAACAAACACCTTTTATCACTTCTTCCACTATGGTCTGTCAGATGTTGGGCGAAAAATAAAATTTCACTGTTCATTGCTGCGACGTCCATCATATTCATCCATTATGCAAATGACCATCTTTTTGTTTGTCTCTTGCAAGTGTAATAACGAATTTTCTTGTCCATTTGATTTCCACCCTTCGCATAGTTATTGAACTTTATTATATCTGGTTTATATTTTGCATGAGTTTCATCAATGTTTCTGTCATGATGCATTGTGCTAAAGAGAACTACAGACTTTTTTTCTTTTTGTGAACATAACTCACCATTTTAATGTCACCTCTAAATGCAAACAAAGAGAAATGAATCGCTCTTGAGGCAGATGGTTTCATCTCATTAGGAATTTCTGGTTTGCTTTGTTTGATTGTTCCCACCATTGTAATTTGCTTCTGAAGCATCTCGTCTGCCTGCTACACACTAGTAAAGAAGTTGTCAACAGTAATATTTTTTGATGATCCTTCAGTGCTTTTAGCAAGATCTTTCACCACATTCAATCCAAGATTTTTCTGAATAGGTTCATGGGGCTTCCTTCCCGTGTAAACAATTCCGTCTAAAGCATATGCAGATGTAGCATCACATAACCAAAATATTTTTATGCCATACGTGGATGGTTTAGAGGGCATATACTGGGTGAAGCTGCATCTTCCACGGAAAGGTACTAGCTGTTCGTCAACTGTGAGTGAATCATTGGGAATCATTCTATTTCTACACTTGTCAAGAAATAGTTCCCATACATAGCGAACTGTGCAAGTTTGTCATCTGCAGATCGAGCTTCAAGGGTACGCCTGTCATCAAATCTAGTCATTCTCCTTATATCCTCGAATCTGTGTACTGACATGGTGGCCTTATATGTAGGATTTGCCTTTTCATCCAAGAATAATTCTCTAAAAGGGACATCCCAACTCTTTTCAACACCAGAAAGCAGTAAAAGACCAAAAAAGCCCTACATTTCAGCAAGCGAAACGTTTTTCCACGTTTTACCATGTAAAGCAGCCACTCTTCTTCCTTCAATATCTGTGCAGTTGATGATTTCCTCTAGTATTTCCTAGGAGATGAAATAGTCCCAGGCATCCTTAGGTTTACAGATTTTCAAACCACGGGCTGGACCAGGTGCCTTCTTCACGATATTATAGACAGGCGTACGAGGATCTAATTTCCAAATCGTTCCATTCCGACTAACGTATGTGTGGTCTTGTATACCCTTTTGTGGTGGTTCTTCATTTTCAGACTCTGATGAAGTAATATTATCGGAAGGACTGTCATCTGCCTCAATATTCACATCTGCAGGTTCATTGGCTGATTCTTCACTGCTTGCACTTCAAAACTATTTTCTTCCTCGCATGAATCATCTTCTTCAAACCACAGAGCCACAACACTTTCAACATTAGCTGGATTTGCACGTACTGACTCTCTTCCTTTGCGTGTCGAAGCCACAGCAAAAGGCGTGTCTCTCGAGCAGCAGCTTGTGCAGCACTAAACGAGCTATACTCGTAACAATATGGGCCTAGCAGCAACAAACAAACTACAGTAACGATGAGGCTGACAATAGCAGCACAGGATAACTATACTATGCAATGATAAAACATCTGATAGCAAAAAGATCAATAATACACTGACATCGCCAATATGTGAAAGTATACTTTTTAGTTATACCGTTAATACTACAGCTACTGCTGCTGTTGGCACTCCTGTTGCTGGAAATACCACTACAGTTATTGTTGAATTAATAACTGCTCCCAAACAAATGTTGACGACAATATAGGCTAAAGAACATTTATAAATGTGTGAGGGCTTCTGAAGCCCTGCTTATGCATTCACAGTGTATGGGTAAACGTATTGAATTATCCAAAGAACTGAAAAAGGTATCTCGTTCAGACTTGATAGGAGGAATGTCACAGTGTTAGTGAAAGAGTATTGGAAAGCAGTATGAAATGAAACAAAAAAATTACAGAATTTTTTTAAAAATGAAGACATACAAGGGCCTCGGAGGCCCTATATATGCATCCTAGGGTTAAAAGGAACAGTGCCTATTAACATTAACAATATAAAAGTAGACTACATTGTAATGTCAGTGGCGTTTGTTGCAGAAATTTAATGCGAGCCGCTTACGAAATATCACATTTTGAAAAGTTTCCACAACGACGCTTGTTCCACCATTCAATCTGTGTAGTTGCCAAGTAGGATGTTTTGTTTCCTTAGTTTGCTTTTGTGCTCCTTGAATGGACAGTGACATACTAGTCAGTGTCTGACGGTCCCAGAAGTAGGTCGACAGTCGACAATGGAATTTACTAAACGAGGAAAAGCTGGTGTATGGAGAGTGTAGGAAGAAAGCAGTTCATTCTTTCACGGTGTGCGTGTGGCAAGATATCCCAGTAGGCGTCAACCATCTCCATAATTATTTATCAACCTCTTCAAACAGTTAAAAGAAACACCTCGACAACTATACAAAAGGAAGTACATGATAAAAGAGGATGGGGAAATAAATGTGACTGCTGTTGTCTCAATTGATCCGCACGTTAGCTCTCGTGCAATCGCAAAAGGAAGTGGCACGATTCAGATGAGTATTCTGTGCATTCACCATCGACGTAGGTTCCATCCCTACCACAGCTCTCTCCATCAAGAGCTGCGTGGAAACAGTTATGAGGATCATGTTGTCTTCTGTTCTTGGGCATTAAGAAAGGATTCTCAAGATGTGACGAAGGCACACTTACCAATGACGACCAGGTAAACCGCCGAAACATCCACTATTGGTTTGTTGATAATACCCAGTGGTTTCGTCAGGTGAAACGACAGCGTCTGTGACGTGTAAAAGTGTGGTGCGGGATAGTGGACCATCTGCTAATAGGCCCGTATTCCATAGATGGAACACTGAATGCACACAGGTATCACAGCCTCCTAACGGACAATCTTTCAGTAATTGCTAGACAACGTTCCTCTGCGGAGTAGGTGCAATTGTGGTACCAACATGATGTCCGGTTCACAGTGCACGAAGTACTGCAGCATGGTTTCACTGATTGTTACCATGTCGTTGTACTGGCGAAGAGGAGCTGCACCTGGCCTACCCATTCCCTCGACTTGACGCCTGTAGACATTTTTTCTGTGGGGTAAGCTGAAAGACGCTGTCTACAAGGATACACCAGCTACACCCAGTGATATATAATGACGTATTACTACAGCCTGCTTGGACATCTCAGCTGAAATGTTAGCACTTGGGCAACAGTTCTTCCATACGAGGTATGAAGCGCGTATTGTCGCTGTCAGTGGTCATTTTCAACACAACCAGTGATGGTTATCTGTCAGAATCCAAATAACTAATGTATGCACTTGTGTTGTTCTTCAATGTGTGCTGTCACAGGTATTGTACGAGTGTCGCTGTGTGAACTTTTCACAATACGATATCTCCTAAATAATTTGCACTAGAATCCTGCAACAAACACCACTGACATTCTAATTTACATTACCTTTATTCTGTTAATGTTTATAGGTATTGTTACATTTAAAAACATGTATGTCTGCACAAAAAATACACCTTCTAAGTATTAACACAATCAGTTGATTCGCTATCAGTATGAGCTCCTGAAAAGCAATCCATTCAGTGAAAACCACACATCATTATCGGTTTCCATTTCCGCAATATTTGTAGTGCAATTTCACCCTGTATATTTTAAGCGTCCTCAGATAGTAGCAAAACATTATGTCTGTCAGTCTAGTAATACAGGAATTGTTTGAACATTTAACACAACAAATGTATCGAAACAATTTTGACATAATTTGGACCATTCATAGTGTTAGAGCATTATACGCATACCACAATACGAAGGATTGTCGCTCATGAACAGTATGCTGAATAGAATTGGAAGGAAAATCAGCATTGGCCGTATTTTGTGGTTTTATTGTCAGCAAAATCGATTTTCGGTCACTTAGTGACCATCCTCAGTGCTGTAATATGCAATTAAAATTGGTTGGCACTGGTATCAAGCTATAACCACAAGCTTAGAGCGCGCACATAAACTGTTATGTGATCGCTCTAAGCATGTGGTTATAGCTTGATACCAGTGCCTACCAATTTTAATATTACAGTACTGAGGATGGTCACTAAGTAACCGAAAATCGATTTTGCTGACAATAAAACCACAAAATACGGCCAATGCTGATTTTCCTTCCAATTCTATCCACTATTTGGCCGTGGTGCTCACAACACGCCATGGAGTCGCCAATCAGTTTGCTGAACTCACGATATGAAAAAGACACAATGATTATTACCACTCACATTTAGATCGTATGTTACAGAGGATAAAATCGCTTTAATAGGAAAGGCATGCCGTGTTAGCAGTCTAAAAAGTGGTTTGATGATGGTGATAATGGGAACTCAAAGTCCGGAAACAGTTTCTGTGCATCAGGCTCCCTGTAGCTGAGCCACAGATCTTGAGGTACATTATGATGGCAGTGTTTCCTGATCCAGTATTACAAGTAAGTGTTACTTTGGGGTGGTGCATAATACTCGAATGGCAAATCCAACAACCCAGGAGGATCACTAAGGGCTCCTGCTACAGTAGCGGTGCAGACGATGGAAAATACGAACATCTGACCATCCTCGTACAACGCCTTTGCTGATACCTGATCCTCCATCAGGATACGTTGCACTAGTGGGAAAAGAAAAAAAAACCGTTTCTAAAAACACGTATAAAATTAATGAATAAATGATTATTTATGCAAAAAAGAAAATCGTAAGAATTTGCTAGGAACGCGTAGGGTATTAAGAGGTGCAGTATGTGCGCTAATACTTACATTCGCATGTGCCAGATTTCATTTTACTTTAGTTCTGCCCACAGGAGGTCACCGATCACTGCTGGTGTTTTATGACGACGATCCTTTCAATAACGCGTGCGGACCTCGAATGATTACAGTTACCCAATTGGAACAGTAATAAGATTGGGAAGTCTAGAGAAAGAAGTGAGTTGTGAGTGATGACGGGGAGATATGGGTGGCCGTGGGGGAGGGGGGGGGTTCTTTCTCTAGGCGGAAAAGTTCTGTGGAATGGTAACTTTGATGGAGAGACCTTATCTTGCTTAACATGTGACACGTATGTGGCTACATCCTGATCTCGAATGTACCAGATGCAATAGCACCAGAAGCGTGGGCGGGGTATCAGGCCGCACTGTGACCTTCAAATAAGATTGCTATCTGGCACAGAACCTGCTTTTGTATGCTCCTCACCTGTACAGTTTAAGTATAGGTCGTTACCTGTAGTTATGAATGTATGAATGTATCAGTAATATCACACAAAAACTTTAACTAGCTATTGGAGAGAACAAGAAACGAGTACCGTAAAAAAGCCATTCAACTCTAGGAAGGCCACAATAAAGAGCACAAATATTATAACAGATCGTTTATCGTAAAGAAGAAACGTCTTATCAATCGAGTAACTATAGTAGTTGCCTTCGAAACAGAAGACACAGTACTTTGCTTGTCTTACACGGCAGAGATTAGAGATATTTCTCGCAACAATCGAAAATGTGACAACTAGTAAGGCTATAAAGAAATGCAATTCAATATGCGTTCGTGGAGGTGGGGTCACAGCGGTATTTCCACTACGAGGCTCGTCACAGCCAACGGTTAGTATCGCAAAATTCTCTTGATACCGAGGCATTGTTGTTATGTTAGATATTAACGGAAATTGTAAAATAAAATTATCCAATAAAACGTTCTTGAGTAATTTCCGTATTTTCACGACATAGTGCCTTCAGAGGCTCTTTGTAGACATACTACTCTGCCAGTTTCTGAGGCACTGTCGTTATGACAGCAACAAATAAAAAATATTTAAACAAGTGTGGTAGCAACTCAACAGAGGCGTCTTTTGGGCGTTTGCGGAAACGTGTAAATTCCTGAGATCACAGGCCGCGAGACGGAGCAGCAGGTGCTGCGAGGCAGCAGCCGCTTGCGGCAGACAGCTGATCAAACTTCCGCAAACTGACGGACGATTAGATCTGCCACATCCGAGGTGCAACTCTCTCTGCTTCACGAGTTCAGTAATCTCTGTCGGGGCACGGAGAAGGATCTTCCAAAACGCAGCTTGCTTACGTCAGTTGGCGGACACAACATCTGGAATTCAGACTGTAGCGTGCCGTGCAGCAGATCCATCGCTAATGCACTGACGTAAGCGACGAGCATGCAGCCACAGATAACAACTGGCACTGCCCAGGTATTATTTGTGGAGCAAAGGTCGTTCGCGCTCTATACTGCGCAACGGAAATGAAGAATCACGGTTCCGAAACGCAACATTTGTCTCTCATTACGACGTAGAAGTTTAAAACAGGGCTCTACGGTGAAAACACAGAATTGCTGAGTGTCGGGATCTTCATCTCCAGTCCATGGGGATGAAGTCCCTCTATATGGTGAACGTGTCACCGTATGGTGTAGCTTCACGGCTACGCATATACTGGTCCATTCTTTTTTGAACGGGCTGGCGCTCGAGTACCAAAGATGTGCCAGTGTGACTGGCCAGCGTTAGTGTGATATCCTTCGCCAGCATGTCATACCCTCCCTAAAGGAGAGAGACTCGTTGAACTCAACAGTTTTCATGCAAGACGGGCCCCACCCCACATCGCTCGTGAAGTTCACCTGCTTCTCCGAAACACATTTGGAAACGTTCAAATTATCTGCCGATCGTTTCCAAATGCTTGACCGACACGATTACCTGATCTAATTCCCTGTGATTTCTGGTTGTGGGGCTAACTGAAGGACAGGGTTCAAAATGGAACATTCACACAAATGCTGATCTGAAACGCAGCATAACAAGAGAGATAACCAGCATACCTTTGTACATGTTTCGTTCTGCTGTGCAGAATGGAATCCTCGGCTCTCAGACTCTTCTGGACAAGGATAGGTGCCATATTGAGCCAGTTTTGTAGCAGTCATGATACTAGTATATAATAGTATGATGTGCCTTAGCATCACATTACAATTGTTTCAATTGAACTGATTCTGCCTTATTTCTCTTCCCCATGTCCTCGACATAGATGACACCAAATTTGGTACTCGTACCGTAACTAGTTTCAGTGTTATAACGTGTTTAAGTAAAATAATTACCATCTGGTGTATCCCGCCCTGCAAATGGCATGGGAGTTACACGTCAAAAATTCTGTTGTTTTTCACTAGCTTCCCAAGCAATATTCCTATGAACTGCTGAAATTGCTAAAACTTTCTGATTAATCCACACATACACATCTTAATCATTTGTTAGGTGTTTTTGTCACTTAATGACACATATCTCTCTTGCGTACCTTGTAGTAGGAGTAGGAGAGATGCTAAGAGCAAGACAAAGTTGTTCGAAATATGAAGTGATTGCTACCAGTATGTAATGTTGTTACGGCTAGTTTCTAGAGAGGAAAGGACAAACGTCCAGAGACATAAACTTTGCTTTCAAATTGTATGGATTGTAATGATGGGAGAAATCTGCCTGCGAATTACCTGTAATGCAATTTACCCGGTTGCGACATTAGGAAGAAATTAGATAGGCGTTTGCGCTACCGTTTAGTCACTGAGATACTAAATCGGACCAGATTCATGATCGTAATTACGAGTTCGAAACAGATCGAACTCAGCATGTTTTTCGTGAAGGGACGAAATGACATACACACATTGAAAAACTTTTGCATTACCTCGGTTGCTAGAGTTCCGGAATCTATACAGATAATTGGAATAGAGATCAACATAAATTTCATTTCCGCCATTTCTATTGCTCATGAAAAGCACACATTGCATGCTGTACCACCATACAGCGAGACCTTCAGAGGTCGTGGTCCAGATTTCTGTACACACCGGTACCTCTAATATCCAGTAGCACGTCCTCTTGCATTGATGCATGCCTGCATTCCTCGTGGCATACTATCCACAAGTTGATCAAGGCACTATAGGTCCAGATGGTTCTACTCCTCAATGGTGATTCGGCGCAGATCCCTCAGAGTGGTTGGTAGGTCACGTCGTGCATAAACAGCCCTTTTCAGTCTATCCGAGAGATGTCCGATATGATTCATGTCTGGAGGACATACTGGCCACTCTAGTCGAGCGATGTCGTTATCCTGAAGGGAGTCATTCACAAGATGTGACCAATGGGTGGATAAATTGTCGTCCACGAAGGCGAATGCCTCGCAAATATGCTGCCGATAAGGTTGCACTATCGGTCGTAGGATGGCATTCACGTATCGTCCAGCCGTTACGGCGCCTTCAGTGACCACCACTGGCCGAAGTGGCGTAGCGGTTCTAGGCGTTTCAGTCTGGAACCGCGCGACCGCTACGGCCGCAGGTTCGAATCCCGCCTCGGGCATGGATGTGTGTGTCGTCCTTAGGTTAGTTAGGTTCAAGCAGTTCTAAATTCTAGGGAACTGATGACCTGAGATGTTAAGTCGCATAGTGCTCAGAACCATCTGTAGCATGACCACCAGCGGCGTACGTCGGCCCCACATTATGCTACCCAAAAATAACAGGGAACCTCCACCTTGGTGCACTCGCTGGACAGTGTGCCTAAGGTGTTTAGCCTGACCGGGTTGCCTCCAAAGACGTCTCCGACGATTGTCTGTTTGAAGGCATATACGACACTCGTAGGTAAAAAGAAGGTGATGCCAATCCTGAATGCTCAATTCGGCATGTTGTTGGGCCTATCTGTACCGCGCTGCTTGATGTCGTAGTTGCACTGATGGATCTCGCCATGGAAGTAGGATGTGAAGTTGCGCATCATGCAGCCTATTGCGCACAGCTTGAGTCTTAACACGAAGTCCTGTGGCTACATGAAAAGCATTATTCAACATGATGGCGATGCTGTCAAAGATCCTCCGAGCCACTATCCGTAGGTAGCGTTCATCCACGGCAGTATTAGCCCTTGGGCGGCCTGAGCGAGGCATGTTATCGACAGTTACTGTCTCTCTATGTCTCCTCCATGTCCGAACAACATCGCTTTGGTTCACTCCGAGACGCCTGGACACTTCCCTTGTTGAGAACCCTTCCTGGCACAAAGTAAAAGTGCGGACGCGATCCAACGGCGTTACTGACCGTCTAGGCATGATTAAACTACAGACAACACTAGCTGTGTACCTCCTTCCTGGTGGAATGACTGCAAATTATCGGCTGTGGGACTCCCTCCGTCTAATAGCGCTGCTCATGCATGGTTGTTTAGGTCTCTGGACGGGTTTACTGTCATCTCTGAACAGTCAAAAGGACTGTGCCTGTGACACATTATTCACAGTCAACGTCGATCTTCAGGAGTTCTGGGAACCGGGATGATGCTAAACTTTTATCATGTGTGTATGAGAAGTAAATTTCAGTACAGCCCCAAGGCAGCCTTAAAGACCTACTAGTATTTACATTGTACACTACTGGCCATCAAAATTTTACACCACGAGGATGACGTGCTACAGACACGGAATTCAACCGTCAGGAAGACGATGCTGTGATATACAAATGATAAGATTTTCGAAGTATTCACACAAGGTTGGCGCCGGTGTCGACACCTACAACGTTCTGCCATGAGGTAAGTTTCCAACCGATTTCTCATGCGCCAACAGTTGACCTGCGATGTCTGGTGAAACGTCGTTGTGATGCCTCGTGAAAGGAGGAGAAATGCGTACCATCACGTTTGCGACTTAGATAAGGGTCGGATTGTAGCCTATCGCGGTTGTGGTTTATCGTATCGCGACATTGCTGCCCGCGTTGGTCGAGAGCCGATGACTGTTAGCAGAGTATGGAATCGATGGGTTCAGGAGGGTAATACGGAACGCCGTGCTGGATCCCAACGGCCTCGTATCACTAGCAGTCGCGATGACAGGAATTTTACCCGCATGGCTGTAATGGATCGTGCAGCCACGCCTCGATCCCTGAGTAAACAGATGGGGACGTTTGCACGACAACAACCATCTCCACGAACAGTTCGACGACGTTTCTAGCAGCATGGATTATCGGCTCGGAGACCGTGGCTGCGGTTACCCTTGACGCTGCATCCACAGACAGGAGCGCCTGCGATGGTGTACTCAACGACGAACCTTGGTGCACGAATGGCAAATCGTCATTTTTTCGGATGAATCTAGGTTCTGTTTACAGCATCATGATGGTCGCATCCGTGTTTGGCGACATCGTGGTGAACGCACGTTGAAGCGTGTATTCGTCATTGCCATAATGGCGTATCACCCGACGTGTTGGTGTGGGGTGCCATATGTTACACGTCTCTGTCACCTCTTGTTCCCATTGACGTCACTTTGAACAGTGGATATTACATTTCAGATGTGTTACGACCCTTGGCTCTACCCTTCATTCGATCCCTGCGAAACCCTACATTTCTGCAGGATAATGCACGACCGCATATTGCAGGTCCTGTACGGACCTTTCTGGATACAGAAAATGTTCGACTGCTGCCCTGGCCAGCACATTCTCCAGATCTCTCACCAACTGAAAAAGTCTCGTCAATGGTGGCCGAGCAACAGGCTCGTCACAATACGCCAGTCACTGCTCGTGATGAACTGTGGTATAGTGTTGAAGCTGCATGGGCAACTGAACCTGCACACGCCATCCAAGCTCTATTTGACTCAATGCCCAGGCGTATCATGGCCGTTATTACGGCCAGATGTGGTTGTTCTAGGTACTGATTTCTCAGGATCTATGCCGCCAAATTGGGTGAAAATGTATTCACATGTCAGTTCTAGTATAATATAATTGTCCAATAAATACCCGTTTATCATCTGCATTTCTTCTTGATGTAGCAATTTTAATGGCCAATACTTTATATAAATAATCTAGTGGGTAAAGTCGGTAGCTTCATGAAGCTGTTCCCCAACGATGGGGTTGCCTGCCCTCCTCAGTCCTTTCTTGCATATATGCTGCATTCTCAGAGAATAAACTAATCTCAATGTTCTTATTCTAATATATACTTTACACCACGTGTTTTCAGTGCACTGCTTGCTTCTCTTTTTGTATGTTCGCAATAGGTGGTAAGAGCTGCCTAAAGAGAGCTGTTTATGACAGTATCAGCATGTCTTCAAGAAATGTTTCAGGACATACTGTAGCACTGTGCTGCTGTAAATGATTCATTCGTTTTCAAAGCTCTGTATTTTCGCAGTGTTGCATGTGAAAATACGGCGGATGCATAAATGGAGTTCACAATGTTTGCACTGTGCGCACCAGTTGGCATTATGAATGCAGTGCTCTGACGGTATGCCGACAAAGCAAGGAAAGAGATTTGCTGTGTTGGAAGACTGTGATAGGTGCCTCTTACCTTGATACGTTACAAAGGTGCTACTTTGTACAACTGACTGCTGATTCTGAAGATCTCATCATCCAGATTCAGATTCATCCCCTCACTAGCGCATTCATTTTCGTTACTACCTAAAAGACGAACTTCTGCGTCGCTGGTTTGGTGTAGCGTGTAGTGGTGAAGATGATATGGCTCTTCTCCCTTGGCCACACCAGGTCGCCTGAGCTAACGATTTGAGTCTTTTTTCATTTGGGGATAGATTAAGGATCGTTGTTACATATCCCCGCTGCCGAGAACAGTTGAGCAACTTAGGGATCGCACTAATATTGCTGTAATGACCATTGACAGGATGCTGCTACATAAGGTATGTAACGAACTTTACTACCCGTTGGATGTTTGTTGTGTGCAAAATATGAAACCTTGGTGAGTTTACATATTTGTACACGTAATACTATGGAAAATATAGAACATTTTGAACTAAGAATGAGGTATACTATCCTGTATGCTGTAATACACTTCGCTATTGAATAAAGACTGTTTATTTTAACACAACAAAACACCTATTTTAGTTTCGATGCAAATATGTGATGGCCTACACTGAGCTACGTCATATACACATTCAAGTGGTGTTATTTTCAGAATTATAAAGTGTTTAATATTAGTTTTCAGAGTAATGTACATATTTATTCACTCAGAAACATGCTGAAAGGATAACATGCACTGCTCACCCACGATCATCTTGTAGATGTTTAAGGAGTTAGACATTTTGACTATGGGTTCAACGTACATTTATACGCTAATAAAGTTTGTTGTACAACGAACAATGACGCAACGCAGTCTATTACAGTACGAGAAGAAAAAACAACACGCATTACTGTACAACAAAGTTTTTATCACACAGAGGGATGAAAAAAGCTGCAATCTAAATTCCTGATCATGTACCGAAGATATTAATTATTTGTCAGACAGCAAAGTAAAATTTGAAAACAAACCTTGAAAGTTTCTTCCTGACAAGTCATTCTGTTGCGTAGAAGAATTGTTGTTGTTGTAATGTGTAAAAGGTGGTGGGCTGGTGTTAGTAACGCACATCTGTATATTTAAAGCAAGTAATACAGAAAAACAACCCGTAAATAGGCAGCATCGATATTATTTGAAAATTATTTTGTGTTGAGAATATAAAATTACTCGTTCCACGTCACTGGGTTTCATCTTACAAATTACCCATGGAATATGAAACTAACTTTTCTAATATAAACTACATTGCCTTCGAACATGTTCTAAACCTATGGTAAGTTAAACCAATTTTTTAATCTAGTGTTTTAGTCTTAATTTTTCCCAGAGCAGTGCAGCGACCACAAGCATAAATTTTTTATTAATAAGATTTTAGCGCAATATTGAGGACTTACTGACTGCAATTATAAATACCCTAAATTGGAACGATCACATAGTGGATGGAGCAAACCAAAGACTGCGATTCATTGGAGAACACTTAGAATGTGCTATAGGTCTACTAAAGAGACTGCTTATACCACGCTTGTCCGCCATACTTTGGAGTATTTCTGTGCGGTGTGGATCTGCATCAGGTGAGAATGACGGATGACATCGAAAAAGAACAACGAAAGGGCAGCTCGTTTTGTATTATCACGAAGTAGTGGAGATAGTGTCGTACACATGATAAGTGAACTGCATCAGCAATAATTAAAAGAAAGGCCTTTTATGTTGCGACGGGATATTCACTTGAAATTTCTGTCACCAGTTTCCTCCTGCGATTGCGAAAACATTCTATTGGCACCCACCTACATAGGGAGAAATGATCATCACGAAAATATAAGGGAAATCAGGGTTCGAACAGAAATATTTAAGTGCTCGGTTTTCCCGCTCGCCGTTCGAGAGTGGAACGGTACAGAGAGACAGCTTGAAGATGGTTCATTGATCCTAGTGTCAGGCACTTTATTGTGAATAGCTGAGTAATCACTCAGATGTAGATGTAGACGTAGACGTGGCTACACAAAGTTTACAGCGCGCGATGACTGTAACAGTGTGCAGGGAGACCTGCGGATGATGATTGGTGTACGAACTGACAGCTGGTCCACAACGTAAATAACGCTTTGCACGTGATTACTTTTCGACTAACCAATTGGTAACAGAATATCAGCGAGTGTGACAGAGTTGAAACACCTCGGGGTAATAACTGGCTCTCAGCACTATGGGACTCAATATCTGAGGTCATCAGTCCCCTAGAACTTAGAACTACTTAAACCCAACTAACCTAAGGACATCACACACATCCACGCCCGAGGCAGGATTCGAATCTGCGGCCACAGCAGTCACGCGGTTCCGGACTGAAGCGCCCAGAACCGCACGGCCACCGCGGCCGGCTGTAATAACTGGGAGCGAGGCGTTTTGGAAATTAATGTTGGACATATATCATTTTTGCACGGTGACCCAGAAGTGTTGCGACAAACTTCTAGGTGATGTAGAGGGTGTCTTGAGGAACAAATAAAGGATATGAACCTGCGTCGTGAAACGTTATCCTACGACGCTACAGATCGTCGAAGCTACAGGCGCCCATTTGCGAAACCAGGTCACCCCTTCGGCAGAAAACGTGTCTTTGCATGCTGACTGGCAGTAAGCGGTACTTCTCGCAATGTTATTTATTGTTCAGTGATCGCGAAAGGCTACCACGATCGCCAATGGACAAGATGGAACTACCTGCTGTGTAGAGAGGTCTCCTATGAATGCGATGCTCTATTGACTCGGTGGATTATGGACTCGTACACAGATTTCCATCCACTCTGGAACTGTTTGAAATCTCCATTGTTTTTCGGTATAATGGGGAAAATTAAACTGTAGCTGGAAACCCGTGTCCGAAACTGGCATCCACCAATGCAACACAGTATCACATTCATAGGAGACAAAGCCTGTCTACACACCGGCTAGCTGCATCTTGTCCACTGGCGATCGTCGTAATCAATCGCGATCGCTGACCAACAAATAACATTGCCTACGTTCCGTCAGCGAACAAAGTCAATTTTTCTGCCGAAGCGGCGGCGTAGTGTCAGGCGCTGGCATCTATACCTTCGTCGCTCTGTGGCGTCCTCAGATGACATTTCCAGGCCCTGTTTTCTGCACTCAACATGTTCGTGAAGACACTCTCTACAAGCCTTCCAAGTTCGTCGGAACATTGCTAGGAAACTCTGTACACAGAATACGAGGCTTGAGAAACAGTTGATCCACAATTCTTGAGTACTGTTCAGAATTTTGGAGTGTTATTGTTAGGTTTATTTGCTTTCGTCACGTTGACTTAAAGTCTTTGATTGCCTATTGTTCTGTTGCTCATGTCCGTAAAGGATACAAGAGACAGATAGAATCTAACGAAAAGCCTAGCGATTGCGTGCACGATTATTTACTAAGCGCGAGAAAGTTACGGAAGTGCTCAACAATCGCAAGTGGTTGACGCTACTTTCTTAAATTACTTTTGAATCCCTACCGCAAGTATGAAAGGGACTGCTGAAGAAATGGCCCATTGGAGAGTCAGTGAGTTTGCAAACAAATACCTGGCAATCTGCTAGTTGGCAAAACGGGAGTCCAGATTGGGATTGACTGGGATAAGACTCTCAACTCCAGGATTTGCGTTACGTGAACGGAAATCTCCTGAGAACCTAGATCATGAACGGAGGATCGGGGCTAATTTTATTTCTGGGACATTATTTTCCACACAAAGTATGTTCAGCCCTAATGTAAGAAGAGCTGCATGTATTTTCGTGTACACAGAATATGGCTCCGGTCACAGTGGCACTAATGTCGGTAGATTCTGCCGACGACTGACATCGGCCGAAGACGCCAGATTTTTTCAAATCAATACGTCAGTAATTTCGCTATCACACTGTAGCTGACCTCATCGTCTGAACACTCAGTTCGAAATGCTACCATCGATGTATCTTGTACCCCCTTATAGTCACTCAGGTTCGACACCATTCTGTACAGCACAACATCATCATAGAACAATCATAGAGTGCTGCCCATTTATGTATTAAGCAAACAGCATCGGTGCTGTCACATTTCCCTTGTATACTCCTGGCAATATCCTTGTCTCTGATGGCCTCATGAGCCGGAAGAAGCGCTGTATCATTTGAGAGATACAGCGGCGGGCAAGTGTGCCGGACTTAACCCAGTTCACTGCTACTAGCGGCACGTCATCATAAGGCGCCCGTGCGTAGCATAATCTATTGCGCCATAATATAAAGATGAAAAAAAAAATTAAAGCAGCTTTTCTAAACTTCGTCAACATATGCTTCAGCATATTAATGTTAAAACTGATAAATCTCACAGAGATCAGAGTAATACTTTTCCATATATGCATCGTTTCAATTCAAAAATTAGTGACACTAGATAATAAAGGTAGAAAGCCTAAGACTGTTCAGACTGTGCAAATGTATGTCGCTATCAACTGCTACAGCTCTCAACCTGATCGCAGCAGTATTTTGGTCCAAATCGGTGTTTTTTCAAAAAATTTAAGGAGCTGAGTATTTGATATGACGCTTCAGTTTGGTATAAACACCTTAACTACGTGACCGCATTAAGCTTTACTAAAAAGTAAATATAGAACGAAAACGTCCTTATTTTTAATAGATTAAGTATCATTTATATTAATGATAGAAAGTTCTGTCTACAGGACTTGATTACATCCATTAAGTGGTAAGGCTAAAACAACTTTCTAGATCTTAATGTAAATAACAGTCAATACAAGGTCTCTTAAACAGGTAGCTCCGAGGTCAAGTTCTACTGTCGTCCCCGTACTAAAAATTATAGCCGCCAATGTTTAAATGCAGTCGAGCTAAAGCTTTTTCTGTAATTAAAGCCAGCTTAAGTCCATTCATACAAACATTATGAAGATTGTAAATTGTTTCACGGCGGACCGAGCGCGGTGGCGCAGTGGTTAGCACACTGGACTCGCATTCGGGAGGACGACGGTTCAATCCCGTCTCCGGCCATCCTGATTTAGGTTTTCCGTGATTTCCCTAAATCGCTTCAGGCAAATGCCGGGATGGTTCCTTTGAAAGGGCACGGCCGATATCCTTCCCTCACCCGAGCTTGCGCTCCGTCTCTAATGACCTCGTTGTCGACGGGACGTTAAACACTAATATCCATCCATCCTTTCACGGCGGAGTTATTAAAATATATGCGTCCGAGAAAGCGGACACTTCGATGCTGCTACCTGGCCATACAGCAGATGACAGCTGATGTTCCCTTCGGCCGTTCTAGATACGGGCAGAGAGGCAGTGACACACACACTTCGTACCGAGATATCAATCTCTCCACGTCAGTCAAAAGCTGCCATACGCTGTGTCGAGGATGACGTCACAGGAGGCTGCTACCTTTGCATATTTTGGCTGAAAATAGGACTGTACACCGTCCCGGATAGTTTAGATTTTACGGAAGTAAGTGTCTGCGTGCCGCCCGTAATGATACCAAAACCGCGTGGCAAGTGGTCATACTAATTTCCACCTTTTTGGCGAGCAGTTAACTTTGGTTATTAGAAGTCGCAGAGGACGGAAGCCCCTCTAATGGGAACTTAACGTAGAAGTCGCCTCTGAACTGCTCATAGTGCTGTTTATGATAGAGAAATTATTTATATTATTATTATCAGGAGTTTACTATGTTTATTGAACATATATATCAGTTAGAACTCAAAACGTTTACTTATAATCGTAGTTCCTGATCCTGCTAAGCAAACAGAGAGTAGAGGCATTTCTTTAAGTTAGCATGAGAAGAATGTGTACTTGCAGACTAGAAACTCTGGTCAGTATGTTCTCCATCACTTTCTGGATGACCGCAAAAATTGTTTTGAGGCTCCTGTAAAAAGACGGTGACGAACAAATAAATACAATATCTCTTAAAATCAGTCAGCCGCCCCACACTGTCTTCATCAGAGTATCCGTTTCTTCAGAAGGCAGTTCTTCACAGCAGTTCTTCACACGTGTCACTCGCGAAAGGGGGAGTAGGTATATCCGATTTTAAAGTGAGTGTTCCCGCCTACGCTGTTGCCTTGTTTAAGTTTAACCAGTATCACTGATATGCTTTGTGAACATATGGAGGGGTAGGGTTCGCTTTTATTCACACTGTTATCACATTTACACAGTTCAGTCCACCTACCTCCATACTCCACACTCTTTTTGTCTGCTCGTTGTCCCTTCACTCTGTCGTAGCAGGTGGTATCTAGGTGACGCAAAGCGGCCTTAAGGAAATCACCACCTAATACTTACCACATAGTGGCCGCAAAACAAAAAACCAGTTCCTAAAAGTTATTGACAAATATCGGGCGTTCGCGTTATACTTTTTTATAGACAGATGTTTACATTTGTATTGTTTATTTATTGCCACTTATACTCATGAAATGACTAACAAGTTCATTTTTACGGCTACACTAATAGTGTCTCCGAATGTTTACAGTTACAAAGATGTGCTACACATAGTCACATGAAACCGCCCAGAATTTTGAAAGTTCGTCCCAAATATCATTTACGATCTAAACAGTCACTGACCCACAACTTCACGCGAATTAAACATTCGTTCGATTCAGTGGTCTTCACTTACAGAAGTGCTCGCCGTACTATACCATCAGGAATACGAAACGTGCCACATGGACTTAATAAGTTCGACCAGAATATTTCTCACACGGAAGCACATAAAATTGATTAACGTTTACTAAAATGCTTCCCACTAAAGTCGTTTTCGGTCAGCGATAACCGCACCGAATTTACGTCTCTAATTCTTCATTAGTCAGCCTCATTCTGCCAACGGCCTTGTCAAAGAGGGCGGAGGAGCGGATAGAGGTTCAGGGCAGTTTCTTGCCCTAGGGGTGGGAAATTGCCCCTAAAGGCGGAAGAATCAGCAATAATCAACGACATGAGGATGCAGAAGGCAATGGAAACCACTGAATCAAAGACACGTAACGTGTATCCACAGGACATGTGGCCTGTAATTGAAGAAGTGTCATGATGATCTCTCCATTGGCAAAAGATTCCGGAATAGTCCCCCATTCGGATCTCCGGGAGGGGACTGCCAAGGGGGAGGTTACCATGAGAAAAAGATTGAATAATCAACGAAAGGATAACGTTCTAGGAGTCGGGGCGCGGAATGTCAGAAGCTTGAACGCGGTAGGGAAACTAGAAAATCTAAAAAGGGAAATGCAAAGGCTCAATCTACACTCCTGGAAATTGAAATAAGAACACCGTGAATTCATTGTCCAAGGAAGGGGACTTTATTGACACATTCGTGGGGTCAGATACATCACATGATCACACTGACAGAACCACAGGCACATAGACACAGGCAACAGAGCATGCACAATGTCGGCACTAGTACAGTGTATATCCACCTTTCGCAGCAATGCAAGCTGCAATTCTCCCATGGAGACGATCGTAGAGATGCTGGATGTAGTCCTGTGGAACGGCTTGCCATGCCATTTCCACCTGGCGCCTCAGTTGGACCAGCGTTCGTGCTGGACGTGCAGACCGCCTGAGACGACGCTTCATCCAGTCCCAAACATGCTCAATGGGGGACAGATCCGGAGATCTTGCTGGCCAGGGTAGTTGACTTACACCTTCTAGAGCACGTTGGGTGGCACGGGATACATGCGGACATGCATTGTCCTGTTGGAACAGCAAGTTCCCTTGCCGGTCTAGGAATGGTAGAACGATGGGTTAGATGACGGTTTTGATGTACCGTGCACTATTCAGTGTCCCCTCGACGATCACCAGTGGTGTACGGCCAGTGTAGGAGATCGCTCCCCACGCCATGATGCCGGGTGTTGGCCCTGTGTCCCTCGGTCGTATGCAGTCCTGATTGTGGCGCTCACCTGCACGGCGCCAAACACGCATACGACCATCATTGGCACCAAGGCAGAAGCGACTCTCATCGCTGAAGACGACACATCTCCATTCGTCCCTCCATTCACGCCTGTCGCGACACCACTGGAGGCGGGCTGCACGATGTTGGGGCGTGAGCGGAAGACGGCCTAACGGTGTGCGGGACCGTAGCCCAGCTTCATGGAGACGGTTGCGAATGGTCCTCGCCGATACCACAGGAGCAACAGTGTCCCTAATTTGCTGGGAAGTGGCGGTGCGGTCCCCTACGGCACTGCGTAGGATCCTACGGTCTTGGCGTGCATCCGTGCGTCGCTGCGGTCCGGTCCCAGGTCGACGGGCACGTGCACCTTCCGCCGACCACTGGCGACAACATCGATGTACTGTGGAGACGTCACGCCCCACGTGTTGAGCAATTCGGCGGTACGTCCACCCGGCCTCCCGCATGCCCACTACACGCCCTCGCTCAAAGTCCGTCAACTGCACATACGGTTCACGTCCACGCTGTCTCGGCATGCTACCAGTGTTAAAGACTGCGATGGAGCTCCGTATGCCACGGCAAACTGGCTGACACTGATGGCGGCGGTGCACAAATGCTGCGCAGCTAGCGCCATTCGACGGCCAACACCGCGGTTCCTGGTGTGTCCGCTGTGCCGTGCGTGTGATCATTGCTTGTACAGCCCTCTCGCAGTGTCCGGAGCAAGTGTGGTGGGTCTGACACACCGGTGTCCATGTGTTCTTTTTTCCATTTCCAGGAGTGTAGATATAGTCGGGGGCAGTGAAGTGAAGTGGAAGGAAGACAAGGATTTCTGGTCAGATGAGTATTGGGTAATATCAACAGCAGCAGAAAATGGTATAACAGGTGTAGGATTCGTTTTGAGTAGGAAGGTAGGGCAGAGGGTGTGTTACTGTGAACAGTTCAGTGACCGGGTTGTTCTAATCAGAATCGACAGCAGACCAACACCGACAACGATAGTTCAGGTATACATGCCGACGTCGCAAGCTGAAGATGAACAGGTAGAGAAAGTGTATGACGATATTGAAAGGGTAATGCAGTATCTAAAGGGGGACGAAAATGTAGAAGTCATGGGCGACTGGAATGCAGTTGTGGGGGAAGGAGTAGAAGAAAAGGTTACAGGAGAATATCGGCTTGGGACAAGGAATGAAAGAGAAGAAAGACTAATTGAATTCTGTAACAAGTTTTAGCTAGTAATAGCGAATACCCTGTTCAGGAATCACAAGAGGAGGAGGTATACTTGGAAAAGGCCGGGAGATACGGGAGGATTTCAAATAGATTATATCATGGTCAGACAGAGATTCCGATTTCAGATACTAGACTGTAAGGCGTACCCAGGAGCAGATATAGACTCAGATCACAATATACGTAGTAGTGACGAAGAGTAGGCTGAAGTTCAAGACATTAGTCAGGAAGAATCAATACGCAAAGAAGTGGGATACGGAAGTACTAAGGAATGACGAGATACGTTTGAAGTTCTCTAACGCTATAGATACAGCAATAAGGAATAGCGCAGTAGGCAGTACAGTTGAAGAGGAATGGACATCTCTAAAAAGAGTCATCACAGAAGTTGAGAATGAAAACATAGGTACAAAGAAGGTAGCTGCGAAGAAACCATGAGTAACAGAAGAAATACATCAGTTGATTGATGAAAGGAGGAAGTACAAACATGTTCCGGGAAAATCAGGAATACAGAAATACACGTCGCTGGGGAATGAAATGAATAGGAAGTGCAAGGAAGCTAAGACGAAATGGTTGCAGGAAACATGTGAAGACATCGAAAAAGATATGATTGTCGGAAGGACAGGAAAGTCAAAACAACCTTTGTTGACATTAAAAGCAACGGTGGTAACATTAGGAGTGCGACGGGAATTCCACTGTTAAATGCAGAGGAGAGAGCAGATAGGTGGAAAGAATACATTGGAAGCCTCTATGAGGGTGAAGATTTGTCTGATGTGATAGAAGAGGAAACAGGAGTCGATTTAGAAGAGATAGGCGATCCAGTATTAGAATCGGAATTTAAAAGAGCTTTGGAGGACTTACGGTCAAATAAGGCAGAAGGGATAGATAACATTCCATCAGAATTTCTAAAATCATTGCGGGAAGTGGCAACAAAACGATTATTCACGTTGGTGTGTAGAATATATGAGTCTCGCGACATACCATCTGACTTTCGGAAAAGCATCATCCACACAATTCCGAAGACGGCAAGTGCGAGAATTATCGCACAATCAGCTTAACAGCTCATGCATCGAAGCTGCTTACAAGAGTAATATACAGAAGAATGGAAAAGAATATTGAAAATGCGCTAGCTGACGATCAGTTTGGCTTTAGGAAAAGTAAAGGGACGAGAGAAGCAATTCTGACGTTACGGCTAATAATGGAAATAAGGCTAAAGAAAAATCAAGACACTTTCATACGATTTGTCGACCTGGAAAAAGCGTTCGACAATATAAAATGGTGCAAGCTGTTCGAGATTCTGAAAAAAGTAGGGGTAAGCTATAGGGAGAGACGGGTCTTATACAATATGTACAACAACCAAGAGGGAATGATAAGAGTGGACGATCAAGAACGAAGTGCTCGTATTAAGAAGGGTGTAAAACAAGGCTGTAGGCTTTCGCCCCTACTCTTCAATCTGTACATCGAGGATGCAGTGATGCAAATAAAAGAAAGGATCAGGAGTGGAATTAAAATACAAGGTGAAAGGATACCAATGATACGATTCGCTGATGACATTGCTATCCTGTGTGAAAGTGAAGGAGAATTAAATGATCTGCTGAACGGAATGAACAGTCTAATGAGTACACAGTATGGTTTGAGAGTAAATCGGAGAAAGACGAAGGTAATGAGAAGTAGTATAAATGAGAACAGCGAGAAACCTAACATTAGGATTGATGGTCACGAAGTCAATGAAGCTAAGGAATTCTGCTACCTAGGCAGTAAAATAACCAATGACGGACGGAGGAAGGAGGACATCAAAAGCAGACTCGCTATGGCAAAAAAGGCATTTCTGGCCAAGAGAAGTATACTAATATCAAATACCGGCCTTAATTTGAGGAAGAAATTTCTGAGGATGTACGTCTGGAGTACAGCAGGTAGTGAAACATGGACTGTGGGAAAACCGGAACAGAAGAGAATCGAAGCATTAGAGAAGTGGTGCTATAGACGAATGTTGAAAATTAGGTGGACTGATAAGATAAGGAATGAGGAGGTTCTACGCAGAATCGGAGAGGAAAGGAATATGTGGAAAACACTGATAAGAAGAAGGGACAGGATGATAGGACATCTGCTAAGACATGAGGGAATGACTTCCATGGTACTAGAGGGAGCTGTAGAGGGCAAAAACTGTAGAGGAAGACAGAGATTGGAATACGTCAAGCAAATAATTGAGGACGTAGGCTGCAAGTGCTACTCTGAGATGAAGAGGTTAGCACAGGAAAGGAATTCGTGGCGGGTCGCATCAAACCAGTCAGTAGACTAATGACCAAAAAAAAAAAATTCTTCATTTTACATACTACTTTTGAAGAGCGGTCTAACATGATGTGTTTGGTGCAATGATTCGGGAGCAGCTTCCCTAGGCAGAGTGCTCGTACAGATAGCACCCCTCTCTCGGCGCTGGAAGCTCTCAATTCTGATTGGCTGTTGATCTGAATGACCGATCAGTACATTCTTTCTAGATGATTCTCGCGGCAAAATCCTCTCTTATTCAATTACAATTTAGAAAGCAATTTTGCGTAAGCCAAACTCCAGTTTATTACATTGGATTTCATTCTAAACCAAATAGTGTACGAAATAATTACAAAATTACATGACAAATTTATTCCGCTCCTAACTTCTTTTGTGGCTGCTTTTTACAAAAACATTCTCACTCAGACATACGTTACGTGACTCATTGTTCTTCCAAAAAAATTTTTCCCAAAGTTAGGATTTCAGATAAAAACAAAACATTTAGAATTTTCGTAAGTCCGTAATTCACTCTCTCAATCACTCTAGCGCACACACGTAAAAAAAAAAAGAAGAAATAGTGAATATTCAATTTAAAAGGTTCCAGTATTACGTCAAATAAAAATTACAAAAGTTATAAAAGGAAAGATTCTAGTTAATTGGTTTTTGGGAACTGAACTTTTAATAACAGCTCCATGTGACATCGAAAGTTTCATCTATTAACGTTACTCGGTCTGTTTTGAAATACCAGAATGGTTTTATGTGATTTTTAGGTAAAATTTTCTATTGTCGAAACAATGATAAATAACGAAATGAAATCTTGACAGTATCATTTTAGCAATAAGAAAAGCAATGTGTAAAGTTTGAACAGATCTGGAGGATAACTAATACTTTTTTCATAACTATAGGAGTGCAAATACTGACACTGTTCTGCTGGCAGGTGGAGTCCCTGCCACAGAAAGCATTTAATAACAAGTGCGTCTGCCGCGTTCTAACTAAAGACAAAAAGCGAACGAATCTCCTGTAGCCCCTGGACCGGATGAGCTCACAGCTCCACACTTTACTGCACCAATGTAAATGTAAACGTCGTATGCCAAGGCCCTCCCATCGGGTACACAGTTCGCCGGGAGCAAGTCTTTCGATTTGGCGTCACTTCGGTGACTGGATTGTGGACGGGGATGAAATGATGATTAGGACAACACAACACCCAGTCCTTGAGCGAAGAAAATCTTCGACCCAGCCGGGAATCTAACCCGGGCCCTTAGGATACTGCACCTATGATGACACGGAATAACTTGCTACGTTACAAACACGTGAAGTAATATGTATCCAACCTTGATCAAATTAACCAACGAACCTTAGCTGTACAATTACACGTCAAGTTGTCTGGAGAAGAATGCGAAATAGGTGAGCATGCAGTTTATATTACAAACTGATCTTCTGTATATCCGTAAAGTGATTTATTTGCCTCATATTTCTCGCGACGCGTATTTCCAACGGGAAGTTGAATGAAACCGAAGGACGGGTGTAACTGCTGGAACAGTGTTTCCAAAACATGTTGAATTGTTTCAGTGTTACGTTATCTTTAGGCGCGTAGTATTACCACGTACGAGACTCGCCTACGCCACAGTTGCTGTGTATGTGAAGTAACAGGAAAGTGACTATAGAAGAAGCATCCTAAGTTAATGGTGATGACCGGCTGAGAAACAGAGCAAAGTGTTTTGATTCCATTTCCCATTCGATTGCGCGAGGAATCAATTTTTTAAGCCCACCCACTGTCTTCATAATCAAGTTCTTTGCCTTTTCAATAAGCTATTGAGCGTATTTGAAACTGTTGTAGAGCGATCTATGTGTTTTACTTCTTTTGTTCCTTGTTTTTCTGAATTCTACTCCCTCCCCACTCCTCCAGATGACGAACCGTGTTTGGAAAAGTGGACTGTTCAGGGTGCCTTCTGAGCAGTCATCTTGGATATTTTGTTGGCTGTCTTGTGGCAGCTACTACTGACTATGCGTAGAATCGTAAGGGATTTTTAGAACTAACAGGTTTTTGAGCAAAAAAATTTACAAGTACATCTTACATCTTTTTCTATTAATGCCTCACAACCACCAAGCACTGACACGTTTCACAATTGTTCCTGGGTAAACGTTTGGCATCTCCACCAAATCCTCGTCATCAAACAAAATCTTAGATTCACTTAGGTGCTCCCTCATCAGACGAAAAAGGCGAAAATGACTTGAAACTACGTCAGATTTCAACGGTGGGTTTTCAACCAGCGCAAAACCAAGATCTTGAAAATACGCTAGTTTATTTCGCACCCATATGGTTGCGGGCATAATTCTGATGAAAATGCATGTGTTCTTACCGCTTCTCTCTCCCCTTAGTTTTAGTCTTGTGTTTTAAAACTCGCAGTAGCTGTCAACAGCTGTCACTAATCTCCGTTTGACCTTTAGCAGTGTTATGAAACTGGAGTGGAAAATTCGTACGATAAATCATTTGATCGTCACCTCTCTTCCTGCAAAATCACAGCATTTGAAACTTTTTGCTGTCGGCGATGATGGACGTTTCCACACTAAGATCTCCTACTTATTTCGTTATTCTATGGTTCTCAGGAATGCACACACGTCTTATTGTAGTTTACTAAAGGATTGAGAAAGTCTTCTATTCCCCCTTCAATGCGTTTTAAAGCCCTTCAGTCTGGAACCGTGCGACCGCTACCTTCGCAGGTTCGAATCCTGCCTCGGGCATGGATGTGTATGATGACCTTAGGTTAGTTAGGTTTAAGTAGTTCTAAGTTCTAGGGGACTGATCATCTCAGATGTTAAGTCCCATAGTACTCAGAGCCATTTGAACCATTTTGCGTTTTAAATGTCATTTCGACTTGTTGAAATGTTCCCGTTTTTGTTGGACTGTCATTTTACGTGGTGACCAACAAGCACAAATTTGCGAAAGCTACAGTTTCATTCGTTAATGCACACGCTGTAATGCCGCGTAGCGATCAAATCATCCGTACCTCCATTAATTCTGACACGACGATCAGTAATAATTATTCGCTCAGCTGCCACGATGTTCCTGGCAGTTTTCAAAGCTCATGGTATAAATGAACGAACTTCGTTACATGCTGGGGCACGTCGTCTGTTTAAGCGATTGAACTGCTCGCATATTTTTATTTCACTAATACAGCTGTCGCCATACTGCTGGTCCATTACGTTTACAAGCAGCTAGATTCCTTTCATAAAAGAGAAAACGAAATGCTCCTGTCTTTCTTCCTTTGAGCATACAGACGAGCGGGCACTCTTATGAAAATCCCGTGATGTCGTAGCGAACAGAGTTTTTAACTGAACCAACACAGCCAACTCAAGGCATGCTAACGCTGAATAATTGGTGTAAACCCAAGGAGCAAAAAAGTGGACTTTACTTTGTAAGGACGCTATTTCAGGTTCGCCCAAATCATACTAATGCTGAATACAAATTCAAAGGTTTGATAAAAAACTAATACGTTTCTCACTCTTATGAATATCTAAATGCAACAGAATTAATGTTATTACAATATGAATGTGCACATAGGTATTTTGTGACCGCTTTGTAGAAGTTCTATTAACTGTACTATTATTCTGTATTTAACCACCCATTTATTACATAAATATGCTTGTGTAGTTCTAAGTACTCACCTCTGTCCTTGATCCCAACACACTCCACCGTGCATAAGATAGAAACTGTGCAATGGTGTTCTACACGTTATAGTCAGTGATCCAGCAATGGACTAAATTGGTCCTGACCACGTGGTCACCAAAATTTCTGATTTCTCAACGGAACAGTGTAGTATCCTGGCAGATGGTAAATTTTAACAAAACAAGAACAATCGATGCCGCAGACATAGACGGTACTTGCTGGGCAAGGGTGTAGGAGACCGATTTCGGTTAGCAGACATGAGGAAAATAGGAGTGCATCATTCAGGCGTAGGAAAATTTATTTTCAAAACACTTTCAACTGATTCACATGTGTTCATCACATCTCACACATTGTTCTCCCGTGAATACAACAATCAGAAATAAGGGAGTTATTAAAGAAAATTAACGAAATCTATCTTCATTTATTTCGTGTACTGAAAAGGGATCAATTAACAACAAGCATTGCCAGATACATAGTAATCAGATAAGATAGTAATCAAAATATGGAAACTCATACACACATTTTCCACGGAGGCCTTGGCTTTCCACAATAAAAATAAAAATTCAGTCTTCTAGAAACTGAATCAAATGCTTATGACCTAAGACACCAAGTAAAACGACGTCCTTTTCTCCAAAAAACTGCTCCAATTTTACCCTCCTTAATCAGATAAAACAAAGCAATTTGACCTCTCTGGCCACCACGTGGTATGCAAATCCATGAAATTATTAAGCATTGAAAGATGTTCAAGCAGTAGTACATAACGAGCAAACTGTCGATGAAGTTGACTAGTGCATGAAGGCGATGTGAGTTATCAGATTTAATTTAGTTTCCTGAACTAAAATGAGAAGGGGTACGTAGGTCGACTACAAAGTTAATTCCATCTCTTGTTTGCGCAAACATAATACCGCGGACTCACACAAGCTCCAAGGATGATAAAGTGTGTTCCAGGAAGCACTGCAACAACCAGCATCCCCCTCCATAGTCAGCACACAGAACGAACACGTTAAGCACGAGGTCGGCAAAACCTACAACACCAAAGAGCTTGATACGAAACTCTTGCCTAATGCAACTATCTGGTATGAGCCTTACATTGAGTAGATCTCTGTGGCCGCCCATTCATTTACCCATGTGTGTAGTCTGAAATTTATTGAATTGGCTCACAGATGAACTAACTGGAATGAAGAGAAAACTTGAAATCAGTATTTTATCATTTATTGATCCGTTTTCACGTGTCTAGGATTTAGCGAGCAACCGAAACCTAGTTCAGATAAAAAACAGAGGATTACGTAGTTACGTGGTTGACTTGCAGTGAACATGAGTGAACAACTCTTTGTATTTGTGACTAGTCCCAAAGACGCTACAGGATTACAGACTGAAGTGCTAGCGCCAATTTAAACTGGAATGAGCGTGGTTTTAACGCTTGGTTGGACCCTTTCAACTTGTTGACTTGATTGCGTATAACTTAGGTGACCGGAGAGATCACAGCAAATATGGGAGTCCAGAAAGTTGTAGAGGCACAAGTAATACAATTCGCACGGTAGACATATTCACTAAGACAATGCCACAACCGTTTAGACAGACATGTAGCTCTTATTGATTTCGGAAAACGTTTTGACGGTGTAAACGGAAAGAAAATATCGGTCATTATGATTAAAGCTAGGTATACTAGACATCTTGTTGGTCCTATAATTAGTTTGCACATGGATACAAAATAAATAAATAAATAAATAAAAGCTGGCAATAAAAAAAATCAAGAAATCATTATCAGTAGCGGACTTAAACAAAACTGTAGCCTCTCACCATTCTTAATTAATGTGCACATAAATAATATGGTTAACACCTGGAGACATAAAGTAAATCCAGGTGTACAGATTAATACAAGAAATTCAAGATAAGCCACATAAAACCTATAAATTACATCAAAAGGAAAAACGAGAACACAGACTTCGGTTATGGGAAGTAACCCACACTCTCAAAAGTAATAATACGAGTACATCACTTAGCCGGCCCCAAACTCTTAAGTTCTTAAGATGTGATGTAAGCTATGTAATGCATAACGGCACAGAGAATAAGATTAACAAATGCCAGTCAATATGCGGTTTGAGAAGCAAAACGTTATGGGAAGAAATACAAAAAAAGAATGAAATATCTTATGTGATGGGGTTATACCTTTATTGCTATATGGAAGTGAGTCTTGGATCCATTAAAAAAACGCGATACAGGCAAACTATAAGAAGCTGAAATTAGATTTCGTACGAAAGAAGAGATGTTACGAGGGAAGACCGTATAAGAAATGGAGATATTAGGAATGATGAAGCTACTTGTAATATTATTCAAAAGACTGAACAGAATAAAACATTATCGGAATAACACTTGCAAAGAATGAGTGCAGAGAGAATCCCATATCTGGCCATGCTGTAGGAGGTAAGAGGAAGAAGGCACGTAGGAAGACCGAGGATGAGGTGGCAATGGAAACTGAAGACGAAATAGGCACAAGCGCCTAAGCCTTGAAGTTCAGAGAAAGAAAAAGAAGAAGAAAGAACATGGCAACTGACTAACAATATTTTTGTTAGCGGAAGTAGACGTGGTGATCGCATGCTGTGAAGGCCTCTGCAAAAATTACAGAAAATTTACACTTAAATAAAAAGGTAAGGTACTCGACAGGATATAAGACTTCTCAGTGACATACAGAGAGACAATGGCAATCCGTACTGTTTCCTGACACAAATATAATCACAGTCCCTCATATTGATATCATCACTCTGGTACTGCAAAGACGTTAAGGATATTACTACGGTGCGTAACTTGGTGATTAAATTTCTTGTTAACGAAGCCCAAATGAAAGTAGTTCATCACTACAGCGTATATGTTCTTCGCGAGGGTTTTAACAGCTGTTTCGATGTTTAAAAATTTATACATCGTTTATTTTCTGGTCTCAGTTGCACAATTTTTTTAAAAGACAATAGTTTCTGGTGATATGTGTGATACGATGTGTTACTTGGACAACTACATAGATCTAGAGATGATGACATGTTACAGAAACAATCATAATGTAAAAAAGTAAAACCAATACAGGAAAATAAACGATACATAAATTTTTAAACGGGTGTTTTAGCGTTACAAATTTCAAGGACTAGCAACATTTTGTACTATAAACTAATTGTAAGACACCAACTGAATACCACAAGTGGACAGCAAGCATATTTCATATCTATACATGTTTATCACCAACGGAGTATTTTGGCTATTAAAGATTTGCATCAGATTATCGATAAGGCGGTACTATACTTAAAATAAACAAAGCCCGTAGCTAAGTACCTGAAGCAAACTGTTTAATATGCACCGTTCTTGTCGACTATGCGTTTTACGATCAAGCCAGCCTTGTATGTCATTAATGATCGTACATGCTGTCCCGTCACGGTGAAAGCAGCCTCCTCTCTACACAAATTGAAAACTCGCTGGCCCCTGCCGTCTACCTTGTACTTACGTTTGAAGACTTTTGAAGGACGCTGATTAAAAGTTTTCGTTTCGTGAGGAGGGACGTGCAGAGAAGTCTTTGATCATTTCTACGTGACGCAGATTATACAGCTAACTTCGTGAAAGTCTCAACAGCCTCATCTTTGCAACGGACGGCGTCATCTCCAGGCCGAAAAGTGATCACAGACGTCCCTTACTTATGAACGTTGAAATATAATCTGATTACATCTAATTTTTCAGTCCCCGCTCACGTCGGAAAATAGGAACTGTTTGAGTCATAGGTTGTTCTCTCGTGATGAAACATTTACGTTCTGTGTAGTGAACCTATCTTTCTTCATCTTTAAATCGATAAATACGGCTGGTCAATGAAACTTCGTAAATTTTTTATGGCAATGCGATAGTAAGTTAACCTTTGTTGTTTGAATTACATTGAATCCCAGTACTCGCTGCTAATAAATTCTAATTACGTCTCAATAAATATCAGAAATTTTGTAGTGTAAAAATTATATTACCTATTATAGAACGTTATTCTGCTGTTGTGTATTAGGAAAATACTCTTTTATTATCCGACATCTTTTAATCAAGACTTCTGCTCTCCACTTACTTTTGACGATTATTTCTAGTAAGTCGGAAATAGCTAGATTGATCGCTGGTATAGTTAGTGTTTAATAAGTCTAAAATACTCAAATACAATAACGCAGGAAACTTTTTTCCGATGTTACGCCGACACAAGGCGGGGTACCTCATTGTAATAGTTTGAAGAGTCAGAGGACAGCAAATTCAATAATAATAATAATAATAATAATATTAAAAAGTTCCAGAAATCGGTGACTTTCTTTCAGTCAACTTCATTATGTAGCGACTCATCTCTTCAACGAACAGTTTCCTTACCAGACTGCCCGCAAATCTACAGTCTTGGACTTTGCACTGAAAGGAGGTTATTTAATGACATGTGATATTTTATTCCTCCTGAATCTAAGAGGGTTTCCCAGAAAGTATTGCACCGCAATTTTTTTGTCAGCCGAAAACAATGCTACGAATTCGACCCATTACGTATGTATTGTTTGAAAACTCCTGAGTAAGTGCACAAAGTTTCCGTCACTTCTGACAGATAGCGTAGCTGCAGAACAGCTTCAAAATGACGTTCGTAGGTGACATACGTAACAAGCAACGTGTCCTCATTGAATTTCCCACTGCGGACAAACAAACTTTGAGAAATAATCACAAAGGCTTGTCCAAAGTCACTGGAGCATCAGCTGTCGACAGAAGTACACTACTGGTCATTAAAATTGCTACATCAAGAGGAAATGCAGATGATAAACGGGTATTAATTGGACAAATATATTATACTACAACTGACATGTGATTACATTTGGGTGCATAAATCCTGAGAAATCAGTACCCAGAAGAACCACCTCTGGCCGTAATAATGGCCTTGATACGCCTGGGCATTGAGTCAAACAGAGCTTGGATGGCGTGTACAGGTACAGCTGCCCATGCAGCTTCAACACTATACCTCAGTTCATCAAGAGTAGTGGCTGCCGTATTGTGATAAGCTAGTTGCTCGGCCACCACTGACCAGACGTTTTCAGTTGGTGAGAGATCCGGAGAATGTGCTGGCCAGGGCAGCAGTCGAACATTTTCTGTATCCAGAAAGGCCTTTACAGGACCTGAAACATGCGGTGGTGCATTATCCTGCTGAAATTTAGGGTTTCGCTGCGATGGAATGAAGCGTGGAGCCACGGGTCGTAACATATCTGAAATGTAACGTCCACTGTTCGAAGTGCCGACAGTACGAACAAGAGATGACCGAGACGTGTAACCTGTGGCACCCCATACCATCACGCGGGGTGATACGCCAGTATGGCGATGACGAATACACGGTTCCAATGTGCGTCCACCGCGATGTCGCGAAAGACGGATGCGACCATCATGATGCTGTAAACAGAACCTAGATTCATCCGAAAAAATGACGTTTTGCCATTCGTGCACCCAGGTCCGTCGTTGAGTACACCATCGCAGGCGCTCCTGTCTGTGATGGAGCGTCATGGGTAACCGCAGCCATGGTCTCCGAGGTGATAGTCCGTGCTACTGCAAACGTCGTCGAACTGTTCGTGCAGATATTTGTTGTGTTGCAAACGTCCCCATCTGTTGACTCAGCGATCGAGACGTGGCTGCACGATCCGATCCGTTACAGCCATGCGGATATGATGCCTGTCATCTCGACTGCTGGTGATACGCGGCCGTTGGGATCCAGCACGGCGTTCAGTATTACCCTCCTGAACCTACCGATTCCATATTCTGCCAACAGTCATTGGATCTCGACCAACGCGAGCAGCAATGTGGCGATGCGATAAACCGCAATCGCGATAGGCTACAATCCGAACTTTATCTAAGCGGAAACGTAATGGTACGCATTTTTCCTCCTTACACGAGGCATCACAACAACGTTTCACCAGGCAACGCCGGTCAACTGCTGTTTATGTATGAGAAAGCGGTGGGAAACTTTCCTCATGTCAGCACGTTGTAGATGCTGCCACCGGCGGCAACCTTGTGTGAATGCTCTGAAAAGCTAATCATTTGCCTGTCACAGCATCTTCGTCCTGTCGGTTAAATTCCGCGTCTGTAGCACGTCATCTTCGTGGTGTAGCAGTTTTAATGGCCAGTAGTGTACAATAGTCGCTGGGCACGGAGGGTGAGGTGGTCAAGAGGTGGTTCGGCATAGCTCCGCAATTTTCAGCGGTCGGGGAGACCGTCCACGGTTGTCACACCTGACATGTTGCAGCGAGTCGATGTTGTTATTCGCGAGGACAGGAGTATTACGATTCGGCAGTTGGCGCTGCATCTGTCAATTAGCAAAGGAATGGAGGATGCAGTTATCCACACTCAGGGATATTCAGAAATGTGTGCAAGATGGGTCGGCGGCGTCTAATGATTGAACACAAATCGCACAGAATAAACACGTGTGTTGAATTGTTGCAACGTGTTGATACTGAGGCGGAGGCGTTCTTGTCCCGGAATGTGACAGGCGATGAAACCTGGGTTTTGCGCGCGAAACAAAACGACAGTCGATGCAATGGCGCCATTCCCACTCCCCACTGAAGAAAAAGTTCAGAGCAACTGCTTCCGCCAGTAAGGTCATGATCAACATGTTCTGGGACTCTGGAGAAGTGATTCTCGTTGATGTGATGCCAAGAGGCGGTACCATTAAGTCAGAAGCATATGTCAGCACATTAACAAAACCCACGGCTAGCTTCCGGCGACTTCGACGCCACACCAACCCAATAGATGTTTTGCTGCAACACGATAACGCTCGGACCACACAAGTCTGATCACTGCTGCCCCATCGCAAAACAGGGTTGGACAGTGTTATCCCATCCAACCTACGGCCCTGAACTTGCTTCCTCGAACTTCCATTTGTTTCGGCCATTAATGGATGCTCAGACATTTTGAGGACGATGAGGAGGTGATTCACACAGTGAAGCACTGGCTCCGGCACCAGGTCAAGGATTGGTACCGCGCTCACGCTCTTGTTTCGTTCTTGATGAAGGCCGTAGAATGGGATGGAAATTACGTGGAAAAATGGAGTGTGTAGACAAAACACCATTTTTTTCTGTGTGTAATTCTCATTATATTCAATAAATAATTGTTGAAGAAAAAATTGCTATGCGTTACTTTATGGGCAAGGGCAGCGAAAGGAAAACGAGAGAGAAGGAAAAAAGTAAGTTAACTTTTATTATTCTTAAATAAAACATAGTTGTTAATACATTTATTGCACTGTGAGACAAGACGGCCACTTTCATGGAAAAATGTTTTAGGCTGTCACTGAAGTTATGAATGTACCCAGACGTGCACCTCTTCATCCGAAGCAAATCGACGACCACGAACCACTTTCTGCAGGACTCAGAATACATGGAAATCGCATGGGGAGAGATCGGGACTCCATGCAAAATGTGTAAAGGCAGCTAGTGTGAAGTATTTGCAGCGTAGTCGAAACAACCGGCCAATTAAACACCCGTCCACATGTTGCTAACTCTTTGCCAGCTAAACATAGGAAGCTTCGCTGGGTAGCCATTTCATATCCTCAATACAGTACGATTTCGATATTTTTGGAGCCATGGTGAAACACGTTAGTGGTCGTCAGTTTCTGTCCAAAGAAGAGGTGCACTCCAGGGTAGAATCATGGTTCTACAGACAGCCGCAAAACGTTTTCCCTGAAAACACTGACCGTTTTATGTAACAGTGGGATAAATATATTAATAGCAATTATTCACTTTTGAAATAATAAACAGTTTAATTATTTTTTTCTGTCCATCTTGTTCTAATTCGGCTGCCTCTTATACATATGCTTTGTGGTTGTTTCCTTTCAGGTCAAGCTGTCGATCAGCGTGCCAACTGCAAAGTGCGTGTGTTAGGCATATTTGGTGGTGTTAATACGCAGTGGTCTCTTCTGAAAAGCTGAGGTATTAGAAACTTGATCAGCCAACCAGAAAGCAAGGTGGAAGATGTGTCTGGTTTTGTGGTCGCATGGTTCTGAGCACGCGAGGACTCTTAGCTGTTCCCCCGCTGCTGGTGGAAGTAAATTAGATGAGCAGATGCCCTCACTTGCAACACCCCATATCCAAGCAGTTATTGAGACGTTCTGTATGTTGCCGAATATGGAAACTTTCCAATAGACCATTCTGATGTAATGTGGTGAGATTGTATACTGCAGTGCGTCTTGCGTTTCAATTTGGTTTCAGATGATGTCTTTATTATCGTATTATCAGTCTCTAGTTTCGTGCGGCAAATCTGGGTCATTGTTCGTCTCTGCACTTACTCTCTAACATATGTGATCTGAAATGAATTTCAGTGACACGCTTCCAATACCGCAAGTGACTTTCATCCAGCTTATCTCACTTTAAAAGACGTACTTATTCCATGTGGCATACTGTTTACTTTGATGTAGCTCTAGGATAATGTTCAGAAGACAAGAAAGATTACGTCGTTCCATTGTGTACGTAGTGCCATCAGGAATGAAATGTATACTTGATATTCTTTTCCAGTGACAGCTTCGGGCCCCTTAATTTACCAAAAAGATTTAAAAAACTTTTTCCCAGTTTCCTGGAGCATAAGACTTGCTTGCCATGCTGTATATCAATTATGTTAGGATTTAAAATTAAACCGTTCAACTACCTCATATGGTCTGTTGAATCAGTTGTTCTCAGTGACACATGGTACTGGTGGGTTCCCTTGAAACTCAACTTTCGTGGTATTTTATGTCTTAAGGGTTCGATTCCCGGCGGGGTCAGGGATTTTCTCTGCCTCGTGATGGCTGGGTGTTGTGTGATGTCCTTAGGTTAGTTCGGTTTAAGTAGTTCTAAGCTCTAGGGGTCTGATGACCATAGATGTTAAGTCCCATAGTGCTCAGAGCCATTTTTTTATGTCGTAAGTTAAGTCTAAGACGGATGTAGTTTGATCCAAGATCTTCTGACGGGGCAGACGAACAACATGTAGTCATCAGCATCGTTCGTTCCAGATGCAGAGACTTTCAGGCCATTAAACGGTACAGAACATCTCCTTTATAGGATTTTTTGGAAAATACTGTATAGACTTTGAAGTAATGGAAACAGCGTCTCGTACATAGCAATTGGTCTTTAATGTTCAGTAAGGCATCGGTATTAAACGAATTTCTTGCTTGTTTGTTGCGCTCTTGCGTAAATTTGCACTTCCTATCATTATTGCAGTCACACTGCTATTTATTTTCAGACTGTTTTTTATTTGAGGGTGAACTAGAGGGCATAAATAATTATTGTAAACTTGGATGCAAAAGCAAGATCACAAGACAGGGGTCGGCTGACAGTATAAGGTATCTCAGGAAACTTCTGTTTGTTGAACGGAATACTAGGTCTACTTTTATCCCGAGACTTAATAGACCCCGTTCATTAGCCTAGAATGTAATAAGAAATAAACATATGGCAGAAATATAATAATATCCTGATTCCCCAGTGTGTGTCAGTCTTTAAAAAAGGGAAAAATGAAAAGAAAAGGTCATATGTAATGTGGACTCAGATGCCTAAAAGTAAGCAATAAAATGCACTAGAGATGGATTTGAAACCAATTTGGAAGTGTCACGTAATCATACAGAAAGTATCTTATAATTATTCTAATATTTTAAATTAAACATTGAACTTAAGATTCTCAATCGGCAGATTATTTTCTGCACCTGATTTCGAGCATCATTCAAAGATGTGCCATGTGTTTCTCTAATATATTTCATTTCTCACTGTTAGAGAACTCATTCGACAATTTTTTCCCAAAATATGTTCATAATACATGAAATATGATAGATTTAACTATCGCTCGGTATTCTGTTTGATAAGGGGAAAGTAGATAAGTTTAAGTGTATGCAGTAATTTTCTGTTTATATGCCGTTCGTGCATTGTTACCGATATCTTTGCTTTTAGAACGTCTCTGAGTTTCGTTTCCTAGCAACGGTTTCTCTGGAATCTCTGTTGGTAACGCTGGAGAGTCGCCACTTCATCTGCTCGTGCTGTTACGGTCCGTACAAAGGAATTCAACTAGCCCTGTTTCTTGACGACTTGGTTGGAGGACATGGTCACATACAACGTCCTTAATTCTCCGAGACCTGAGGCAGGAATAACGGTGAGCACCATTTTTTATTTACAGTTATGTGCCTTCCAAAATTCGTGAGAATCCTCGGAATTTTGCTACTAAATTTCGTTTGATGTTCTCGTCTCACACTGCTGATCATTGTTTTGAACCAAGACCTTAACACGCAACAGCAACCAAGTTATACATTCACGCTTAAGATGTATTCCAATGCAAGAGGACTTCCCTTCTTCTGTTTGTGTAAACTTTGTCTGGAAAGTCTTGCTTTTACCTGAACGAATGTTGTGCTTCTTCTAGATTTGGGTGGCTCAAAAAATTTTCATAATAACTTTGAGCTAACATTGATCCAGAGAGACTTATCTGTATCTGCACCACTGGTGTGTGTAATATATAAGCTTAGGTATCTGTAAAAATTTTTCATTGTTAACTGTGACGTAGAAATATTTTCCTTTACCTGCACTGCTGGTGGGTGTCATTTCTGGGTTAATGTATTTTTGTCATTTTTTATTATCAGTTAATATTAAATGCTCATTCTGTGCGTTGTAAATTATTTAATTATATAAATTCTACTCTGTTAGCCCCAAGTACCTGCGGGTAAACGGACTTTGTTTTCTGCCTTTTTTCCCTGTCATGTTTGGTGGCCAGTGTGCTGTTTGCCATTAATGTGTTATAAATATTTCACGTATTTTATTTTGTATATTCTAGAATCTGTACTGCGTCGAGCAGTCATTCTGGGTGAGGACTGAGCTAACGGGTGTTCAGCGTGCGTTGCTTAATCAAGGTGTTCCAGCCCATTTACTTGCTTTGTATTTCTCCTAGGTTGCTCTCGTAAGTATTTTCTTATGCTTGTCTGTTTGATAATCCTAATTTTCTTATTTAAACCCTGTAATACCTACCTGAAATTTTTTAATGTTTAAACTGTATGTCTTTGTGCGATCGGCTTACTAGTAGCCAGAGTTATTGCTACATCTAGTAGATGCCCATGGGGCTATTTTCAGATGTTTGTAGGTCCCAAATACTTTATATGATTTTTTTTATAAATCAAGAATTCTGTGCAGCAGAAATTGTAATATTTTTTTTTTCATTTGGGGTTTGCTAGTGAGACTAATGTTTCGGATTTGTTTATATTAAACTTGGCCTCTGTGGCGGATAAGCCTTGCTAATTTTGTTGATGTTAAATTAGGCCTCGGTGGTTCGTAAATATGTTAAAAGGATCACTTTCTTTATGGTCACGACCTTCCCACTCCCAGATACTAGCTCCCTATGATTTCACGTTTTTTTTTTGCATCTGAAATAAAGAATTTCACTATTTCCACACCAATGTAACTTTTTATGTAAAAGGTAGCTAAGTGTTGTAGAAATGAACTTCAGTTACGTATGTAGCAGCGAGTATTCATGGAATACATCAATTTTCTCTCAACTCATTGGTTAAGTTTTTCTTAATTACCTTAATTACTCTGAAGTATTTAATTAAATTTTTTGCAGAAATATACCTCACGCTGGTCAATTTGATATACCATTTGTCTACTTCAGACCCTTGCTTTGGCTATGAAAATTTCAAAAACAATCTATTGTCTAACTTAATTGGGAATCCTGTTTTGCTCATCTCAGAGATTCGACAGTAAATGACAGAAGAATCTAATCGAAATAGTGGTGAACATACGATTGCCTTGTGTGACCTTAACTTCGGAAAGCAAAAACTTGTTGGCAGCTCTAACTGAATACATATTACGACATTAATTTTTAGAATACTTGATTAGCTTACTTAAGCTTACGTTAAAGGCTTCATTTACTCATATAGGTGGCAGCTAGACCAATTACTACAAGCTAATTAAAACATGGAACGAGGGGCATGCTAACCTGATGATTAGATATGGGATGTCAGGAGATTTGAGGTATCAGGAAATCAGACATTAACTTCTTGAGAGTTGGCTAAGCATTCCATCTAGCCACATCCCATTAGTGTAAGATGTGTCGGGACGCATTAACATATTAATAACAATTAAACTCGACAATTGCACTTCGAATGAAATGGGCGATGTGACGGTGATCGTATGGAAGTACAAGATTTTTGTACTTCCATATTCTGTTTATATTCCCTACATGTTGTAACAAGGATTCCTAGAGCACGACAAGACGAATCAGGGAAGAGTGAACACTGGAGGGAGACTGAGGACAGCTCTGAGTGTCATCGCTTGGGATGTAGGAGACAGTGTCTTTTCAAGCCGGACAGAGAACTGGAGAGCGGAAGAACGGGTGGCCAGCCCCGAGGCAGGTGCTGGGCCACAGACCGTCAGTGTGACAGACAACACACAGAGAAGCAGCGGCGATCTTAATATGCAGCAACCCCTGTTCTTTCAACGTGACTTGACAATCGTACCAAGTCCCCACAGCTTAATGAGATACACTTCCACGGCAGTGTGAAAGATTTCAACGGAGACGCTATCTCTGGATATCCAAAGACATAGGCTCCGGCCGCACACAACATCTTCAGATGGCCTACCCCAAACACCAACGAGGCTGACTTTAGTCCACAACTGGTGGTCCACCAAAGCGACACCAAGAAAGTAGGACGTTTCTTTTTCCATGGCGAAAACACGTCTGCAAGAAAAGCACGATCCCACACTAGTAAATGGCTTGTGGCGTTGGTTGGGAATCCCACATTTCAGTTTGAGATCTGCGATACCGCAGTTGATTGGAATAATAGTTTTACTGAGCCGCGGGAGACAGAACGAAAAACATTAGAAAAATATATTATTGGCCAGGGTTGGCGGAAAATTCAGTGATTTGGTCGGAAGATTTTTGGTGCTCGAAAAACAGCGGCTGTACCGAGAGTAGTTCCGTTTCCTCGACATTCGTGATTTGTAGATTCAGGACTGAAGACGTGCCTGGCAGACATGAGAGACGTTGAATAGGCTACAGACATGTGAGAGCACATTTTGGCTCCGTTTGCAGCGAGAGCGAGGAGGCTTGAAAGCCAATCTCTGAGGCGAGACGAAGGACCCTCTGAAGCTGACGCTATTACTCCATGATGCCAGTAACCTCTTATCGCATTAAGATCAAGTTGCTGCAACACCGAATAGAGCTAGATAGGTATGCTAACTTGCTGGCTTCATGGTCTTAATGAAGTCCTGAATGGTCGCTCTGGCACGGTAATTTGTTTGTTTTCACTTACTACCATCCTCAAGCCTTGCAATCACTGCGTACTTCTTCTTTATCTTCGCGATAGGATAACGATGATAGGAAATCGGTGTAGTCAAATTACAGCAACCATCATTCCAGAACGTTGCCAGCAATTAGCCGTAGTCATTAAATGACCAACTATGTCACACTTGATCTATAGCTTTTATAATGAATATTTAATTCTTTAAATACTTAATAAGCCAATTATAGATTAAATTATGGAAATATTTTACTTCTTGGCTTTTCTTTCGTTGTGAGTGAAACCCATATCAAATCGCAGAATTTATACAAAGCTGACTGTGACCCGCTCGGGATACAGTTCTAAGGGCTGCATCACTTGCGGCGTTCTTTAAATTCCTTTGCGCAACGTAATGAGTCCCACTGGTTCCCGAGGAGCAATATTATTCTGTAGCTGTATCGGTCAGGTGACCGAGCTGAAAACCCGACGGGCTTATGAGTTATCTCATTTTGTCAGACCACGCTCAGGATTCGATACCACATAGTACCTTTCAATTATAATGAGAATCTAGACAGTAGCATGGTTAGACACGCAAGCGTCCATTTCCCGAAAATTTTAGGGAGCAATGAATAAAAGTGGCTAGTAAATTTTTCAGATATAACAAAAGACAGAAAGCATGAAAAAAATAATCGATGTACTCTGTCTTTTGAGTGTTCATTTCACGGTATTCACATATGATTGAAATTGGTTTGTGGTGGCATCACCACCTGCATGTTTGTTCTTGGGGTTGACCATTGTTGTAAATATAGGAATGGCATATTTGTACATGTGTGTAAAAAGGAGAAACATTTGTTTGGAGTATCATGGTATCTGGACTGTGGAATTCAAAAAGTTAGTCGGGCACGTCTGACGAATTATTCAACCAATGCAGTGTTGTTGTTGTTGTTGTGGTCTTCAGTCCTAAGACTGGTTTCATGCAGCTCTCCATACTACTCTATTCTGTGCAAGATTCTCCATCTCCCAGTACTTACTGCAACCTACATCCTTCAGAATCTGCTTGCTGTATTCATCTCTTGGACTCCCTCTGCGATTTTTACCCTCCACGCTGCCCTCCAATGCTAAATTTGTGATCCCTTCATGCCTCAGAACACGTCCCTTCTTCTTGTCAAGTTGTGACACAAACTCCTCTTCTCCCCAATTCTATTCAAAACCTCCTCATTAGTTATGTGATCTACCCATCTAATCTTCGGCATTCTTCTGTAGCATCACATTTCAAAAGCTTCTATTCTCTTCCTGTCCAAACTATTTATCGTCCATGTTACCTTCCATAGATGGCTACACTCCACAGAAATACTTTCAGAAACGACTTCCTGACACTTAAATCTATACTCGATGTTAACAAATTTCTCTTCTTCAGAAACGCTTTCCTTGCCATTGCCAGTCTACATTTTATATCCTCTCCACCTCGACCGACATCAGTTATTTTGCTCCCCAAACAGCAAAATTCCTTTATTACTTTAAGTGTCTCATTTCCTAATCTAATTTCCTCAGCATCACCCGACTTAAGTCGACTACATTCCATTATCATCGTATTTCTTTTGTTGATACTCCAAATTTTTTTTTGATCTTCGAAATTTTTCTTTTGTTTCTTTTACTGCTTGCTCAATATACAGATTGAATAACATCAGGGACAGGCTACAACCCCGTCTCACTCCCTTTCCAACCACTGCTTCCCTTTCATGCCCCTCGACTCTTGGAACTGCTATCTGGTTTCTGTACAAATTGTAAATAGGCTTTCGCTTCCTGTATTTTACCCCTGCCACGATTAAAATATGAAAGACTGTATTCCAGTCAACATTGTCAAAAGCTTTCTCTAAGTCTACAAATGGTAGAAACTTAGGTTTGCCTTTCCTTAATCTTTCTTGTAAGATAAGTCGTAAGGTCAGTATTGCCTCACGTGTTCCAACATTTCTACGGAATCCAAACTGCTCTTCCCCGAGATCGACTTCTACCAGTTTTTCCATTCATCTGTAAAGAATTCGCGTTACTATTTTGCAGCTGTGACTTATTAAACTGATAGTTCCGTAATTTTCACATCTGCTAACATCTTCTTTCTTTGGGGTTGGTGGTGGTGGTTGTTGGGATGTTTAAGGGGGACTAAACAGCGAAGGTCATCAGTCCCCCACTTTGGGATTGGAATTATTATATTCTTCTTGAAGTCTGAGGGTATTTCGTCTGTCTTACACATCTTGCTCCCCAGATGGTAGAGTTTTGTCAGGACTGGCTCTCCCAAGGTCGTCAGTAGTTCTAATGGAATGTTGTCTACTCCCGGGACCTTGTTTCGACATATGTCTTTCAGTGCACTGTCAAACTCTTCACGCAATATCGTATGTCCCATTTCATCTTCATCTATATCCTCTTTTATTTCCATAATATTGTCCTCAAGTACATCGCCCTTGTATAGACCCTCTATATACTCCATCAACCTTTCTGCTTTCCCTTCTTTGCTTAGAACTGGGTTTCCATCTGTGCTCTTGATATTCATACAAGTGGCTCTCTTTTCTGCAAAGGTCTCTTTAATTTTCCTGCAAGCAGTATCTATCTTACCCCTAGTGAGACAAGCCTCTAAATCCTTAAATTTGTCCTCTATCCATCCTTGCTTAGCCATTTTGCACTTCTTGGCGATCTCATTTTTGAGACGTTTGTATTGCATTTTGGCTGCTTCATCTACTGCATTTTTATATTTTCTTCATTCATCAATTAAATTCCATATTTCTTCTGTTACCCAAGGATTTCTACTAGCCCTCTTCTTTTTACCTACTTGATCCTCTGCTGCCTCCACTACTGCATCCCTCAGAGCTACCCATTCTTCTTCTATTGTATTTCTTTCCCCCATTCCTGTCAATTGTTCCCTTATGCTCTCCCTGAAACTCTGTACAACCTCTGGTTTAGTCAGTTTATCCAGGTCCCATCTCCTTAAATTCCCACCTTTTTGCAGTTTCTTCAGTTTCAATCTGCAGTTCATAACCAATTGATTGTTGTCAGAGTGCACATCTGCCCCTGGAAATGTCTTACAATTTAAAACCTGGTTCCTAAATCTCTGTCTTACCATTGTATAATCTATCTGATACCTTCTAGTATCTCCAGGATTCTTCCATGTATACAATCTTCTTTTATGATTCTTGAAGTGATAGCTATGATTAATTTATGCTCTGTGCAAAATTTTACCAGACGGCTTCCTCTTTCATTTCTTACCCCCAATCCACATTCAGCTAATATGTTTCCTTCACTCCCTTTTCCTACTCTCGAATTCCAGTCTCCCGTGACTATTAAATTTTCGTCTCCCTTCACTGCCTGAATAATTTCTTTTATCTCATCATACATTTCATCGATTTCTTCATCATCTGCAGAGCTAGTTGGCATATAAAATTGTACTACTGTAGTAGGCATGGGCTTCGTGTCCATCTTGGCCACAATAATGCGTTCACTATGCTGTTTGTAGTACTTTACCGGCACTCCTATTTTTTTATTCATTACTAAACCTACTCCTGCATTACCCCTATTTGATTTTGTATTTATAACCCTGTATTCACCTGACCAAAAGTCTTGCTCCTCGTGCCATCGAACTTCACTAATTCCCACTATATGTAACTTTAACACATCCATTTCCGTTTTCGAATTTTCTAACCTACCTGCCCGATTAAGGGATCTGACATTCCACGTTCCGATCCGTAGAACGCCAGTTTTCTTTCTCTTAATAACGACGTCCTCCTGAGTAGTCCTCATCCGGAGATCCGAATGGGGGACAATTTTACCTCCTGATTATATTAGCCAAAGGACGCCGTCATCATTTAACCATACAGTAAAGCTGCATGCCCTCGGTAATAATTATGGCGAATGGGCAGTGGAGGAGTATAAATAAGTCTGGATTTTAAGGCATGGCCCACTTGTCATCACCGGAAGCGGGCAGTACCATAACGGCGCCAGGGCGCCACTGGACAGCGGGGACTCTGCCAGCTACAGCTATGGGTTCTTGAAAGGGCAGCTCTACACTAAGTCCTTCATGGGATGTTTCCAGAGTTCCTTCATGGGACTTGGTATCGTCGCCCTGCCGACCTGCCATCCGTGTCTGTCGTCACCGACGCTGATTTCCTAGTGGAACTTGGTACCACAGCACCTTGTCCGAGGGCAGCTGGTTACGCGTGTTACACCCCGCACACAGCAGGCTCCACACGCCGCCACGGCAGCTGTGTGTGCAGGCGAGGTACTGCCACCCGAGTCGGAAGCCATTGCGGCACACCCCGACGCGCCGCTGACGTTAGCGGCTGTGACCTACAAAGGCTACCTGCGTCGACAGCGGCAAGGACAGTCTCAGCAGCACAAAACGCCACCCACTCATCAGTGCCATAAGGCGTGCCATGTATCGTAATCAATAAGAGTGCTTTGTGACTTTTAACAAGTTTTCCCAGGATCCCACAGCCTGTCACCAGCACACACACGCATGTCACAGTGGTCCCAGCATGCTACAGGAAGTAGGCGTATCTATTCCTTTGTTGTAACCAAGTCACTTCAGACATTCCAATATAATTTCTTTTGACAGGATAACTATCAATTTATATTCCAAAACATAATAATACAGTAACTACGGTACTAAACGAGAGAAAGAAGGATACGCTTTCTTTTTGTGTGACCTTCTTAAGACAAGATACAACTTGAAATTCAGTCTGATGACATTAACAAAACTAAAAATAGGAATTTAAATTTAAATTTAAGGAAAGAGCCACTGCTGAATAGTAAAGAAATAAAAATTAGATAAAAATTGCTACTTTGAACGTAAAAAAGTTCACCTTCAAAAAGTTTATAAGATTCATTCACTGTCGCTATTGCAAATATCTGAACCAGCCATTTAGGTTAAAGGATTAAATTATTTTAAAATTAAAATTAGCCGTTCTTCGTTTATTTACTATAATAAGGCGGAGAAATTAGTGAAAATAAGCTTGTAACTAGACAGTGAATCGACACACAAGGGTTAGTAACTAGTAGTGAAAACTTAACTTTAACTTTACTCGCTGGGTGTAGACGATATCGTTTCATAATTATCTTATTCGAGAGGCTGAATTAAATAGCTAACCATTTATGTATTAATGGAAACCCAAAATCGCTCAGAATCTTCGAGATACTTTAGCTATTAATAAAACGTATCCGACAATTTCAAAACAACTCAACGTGTTAAACTGATGGACAAAATGCATTTCTCTTCTGCGTACAGTGATTTTGACGTAAATGATGCCCAGAAGTCATATCTGTCGCATTTACGCATTGGTATAAATTCGATGTTACGGAAAATATTATTATTTTGTAAATCAATTACATTTCGGTCTTTTCTGTTCATTTAGGCAAATGTCATAAAATCATTGAATGTGTAATATTGCTCGACGCTATGAATGATATTGCCTTTAATTAAATGATGATAAAATTACGTTTTATTTGGCGAGCCGTAAACGTTATGAGAACGATCAGTCTGACAGACATTAAAGCGTGATTGGCAGCGTGCGCCATTCGTAAAACCGACGTCGGAGTTACGTCCTTGGAAAACTACAGTTTAAATATTGGTTATTCATTTAGTTATTAATACATTCTTCAGGATTTATGTATCCGCTACCTGTGAACTGAGCCGTTAGTTTTCATATGCTTTATCTTCATTAAGTATACCTATATTGTCAAAACAGTCACAAAATCACTTTAAACTAAATTTCGATATTTTATTCGGGAACTTCGTTTAGTTTGTATTATACCTAACTGCTAGGTCATTCTCCCTTACTTCAACGTATTATTACTGAGAATACACTATTTTAGTTCTATTAACATTGCTTATCAAGTATTTTTGTGAGTATAGAATACATTAATACACGTGACTGAAATGCGTTCATTTTTTTCCCATTCGCTGTATTATTAATAGTAATATTCCTGACATCTTGGGTTGTCGGGTGTTCTGCAGGATATCAGCGTCGTACTTGCACGATATTTCGGTCACGTAGCTCGTAACCTTAATCAGGTGCGACCTGAGACTGCTCCTCGAGTGTTTTTTTTTTTTTTTTTTTTTTTTTTTTAGCACATTTCATTCCCTTCCCTTAGGGGGGAGGGCGGGCTATTCTAGTGCTTGCATTGCACTTTTTAGCCTTACGCGTGATTTACAATTTTATTTTATTTTTTTTATACAATTTAAAGTGCTTGCAGAAAGGTGCTTTACAGATTTTTTGCACTTTGATGTGGTCATTAACAATTAACATTTAGTATCACAATACATAATTAAAAAGTTTATATAATTAACGAGGTTATAGTAAAATTAACAAGGTTATATTTTGGTTTAACAAAGAATATAGTAGTAGAATTTAACAACGAGATATGATTTACAAGGTTATATTTTAGATTCTCAATGTATATAGTACTAGAATTAACAATGTTTATGATAATAGAATATGGAAGGGGAGAGGTTAAGGGAGAGATTTGGGGGTGTGACAGTGTGAGATAAAGATTTAAGCATTGGCATTTGGTGAGGTTTGAAGGAGTAACATTGAGATATGGTGATATATAATTGTGGTTATTTACGTTGGAGTGTGTAGTGTTTCTGTGTGTGATTTATGTGTAATAATTCCTAAATTACGTCTGTGTTCGGTTGTGGAGCAGAGGGGAGGAGAGCATATGAGAAGAGGTTTTTGAAGTTAGTCTGTGAGTAGCGTATAAAGATGTTCCTATTGTTACTTGCTTTTGTTGTACAATTATGGATATTTCCTATTTTCATATTTTTCAGTGGCAGAACAGGATTGAGTAGTTGAAGAGTGTGCCGGCTTGTTTAATTGTGCGAGTGTTGTCGTTTTGTTGTTTGTGTGTGTGTGTGTGTGTGTGTGTGAGAGAGAGAGAGAGAGAGAGAGAGAGAGAGAGAGAGTGAGAGAGAGAGAGAGAGAGAGAGAGAGGGAGAGAAAGAGGGAGAGAGGGTATATGTCTGTCTGTGTTTTATTGTCTGACGTCTAGGTGGGGAGGGGTAGTGGTATGGGTTGTCAGCGGTTCCATAGTTGGGGCTAAGTCTGGGAAGTGGTGTGATGTGTGTTCTGCTACCGTACGCGCTGGGCAGATATACTTGTGTTTGGGGAGTCGTTGAGTACGAGGTCTTGTTGTAATTAGGTTTTCCATGTCAGGTCTTTGCGTTAGTATTCGTTGTCCGTAGTTCGCGCGCAGTTTTGTCAGTCGTGTCTGGAGTGGTTCCACGTTAACTATTTCGTATACGTCGTTGCTGGGCGTCCTTGCCGGGAGTCTCGCGAGGTTGCGGAGCAGTCGTCGTTCTGTACTGTAAAGTCTGTCTGCTACCGTGTGCGGAATTCCTCCCAGCGGGGCGCTGGCGTATTCGAGGACAGGTCTGATAAAAGTTTTGTAAGTATGTATGGCTGTTTCCATGCTGCAGCCACGGAGGCGTCCTTGTACTTGTCGTATCAGTCTATGGCGTTTTCTAGTCTTGTCGAGAAGGTAGTTCAGGTGAGTCATCCAGTTCATGTATTTGTCTAGGAATACGCCAAGGTACCTGGCCGTGTTGACAAGTCTGAGTGGCGTGTTCCAGAGTGTTAATTGTATGTCGTTGTCGTTTTGCTGTCTCTTTTTGGTCAGGTTTCTGTGTCGAAAGAGTACTGTTTGTGTCTTTGCTGGGTTTGGTCTGATTCTCCACTTTTCCATCCAGTCTTCGAGTCGTTTTAGGTATGCGTCCGTCTTTCTCTGTATAGTTGTTGTCCTGAGTGATGTACACCAGTAAGCTGTGTCGTCTGCGTATAGGGCTATTGTTTCGTCTGGGGACTGTGTGGTCGGTATATCTGCTGTGTACAGCGCGTACAGCAGCGGAGACAGGATGCCGCCCTGCGGCACTCCTGCTTGTGGGGTGAAAGGTTGGGAAGAGGTGTTGTGTACGTGTATCCTGCATACTCGGTCGGTGAGGTATGCTTTTACGAGCCGGACCATTTTGACAGGGATCCCTATCTCGCACAGCTTGTAGAGGAGTCCGTCATGCCATAGCTTGTCGAACGCCCTTTCAATATCCAGGAATACTGCGAGGGTGCAGTGTCCATTGTTAAAGCCCTGTGTGACTCCGTCCACAAGTTTTAACAGTGGATCATTCGTGGAGTGCTTACTGCGGAAGCCAGCTTGGATCAGGGGAAGGAGTTCTTTCTGTTCTACGTATGTCTTGAGTCTGTCTGTGATGATTCTTTCATAGGTTTTTCCCAGTACGTCAAAAATAGAGATGGGTCTGTAGGATCGTGGGTCTGCTCTTAGTTTGTCTGGTTTAGGGATCATGATCGTCTTGCTTGTTTTCCAGGCAGTTGGGATGGTCTCTGTACTGATGCAATAATTGAATATGAGGGATAGGATAGGGATGAGTGTAAGGAGAGGTGCCTTTTGTAGGTGAAATCGTCGTATGTCGTTTAGGCCTGGCGCTGAGTTCCGTCCCGTTAGTATCGCGTCCATTATTTGTCAGTTATCGGTTTAGTTTGGGAGTTTTCGTTTTCCGTCTCTACTGTGTGTGTGTTAAGTAGTCGTGGTAGTCGGAGTTCTACCGTTCGTCTGAAAACCTCGTCGAAGTTGTTGTCATGTGGGAAGGAGTATACGTCTTCTAACACGTCTTTGTAGATGTCGGCTTGTTGTTGTGGGTCTGTCGTTGGCTCGTTGTTTGTAATTAGTGTGTTGGTAGTTGTCGCTCTTTGTCCCGTCAGTGTTTTAAATCGTTTCCAAAATTGTCCTCCGTTTCGGCAGTTCAGTCGGTTCCAGGTTTGTCGTAAGTTCGGGTTGTTGGTTCGTCTCATCTCTCTTTGTAGTCGTCTTTTCCGTTGTATTAGGTCGAGAGCTTCTCGGGGGATAGTAGGTTTCCAGTTGTCTATGGTAATTTGCGGTATGGCTTCCTCTATTGCGTGTTTAAAAGCTGATTCTATTTTAGTCGTGGCAAGTTCAAGGTCGTGGGGGTCTGTCACGGTCATGGGTATGGATAATTCTTGTTCGAGTACGTCTTTGTACTTATTCCAGTCGGCGTTTGAGTACTGTCGTATAGTTCGTCTGATTGGTGGAGGATTCGGTGGGGCTATTGCATTTGTGGAAAAGAGGATGGGGAGGTGGTCACTTGTTACTGAGTTGCCGACTTCCGCATTGGCTATTGAGTCACTCATGGTAGGGCTGTATAGGACATGATCGGGCGCTGACGTTCCTTGGTGGCCTATAAATGTGGGTTGGTAGATGGGGAGGCGGTCTACAGGTTCGGTCGTCAGAAGGTCAAAGAGGATTTGTCCGTTGTGGTTTGTGCTGTGGTCACCAAGTCTCTCGTGTCGCGCATTCAGGTCAGCTAGTAAGATTGTCTTTCGTCATAAGGTGTCGTATCGCGTGGATCGGGAGAGGGTTATTAGGAGGGATGTACAAACATGCAATTGTTACGGTCCTTGCGCTGTGGCCCTTTAGTTTGACCATGACGATCTCTGTGTCTCGGACCTGGTCCAGTATTTATGCCTATGGCCCTCCCCCTCCACCAACGGCTGCAGGCGCTTCCTCTGTGGTCCGCGCCCATTCCCTGCGACCTGCTGGAGCGTTGCTGCTCCGTTTTCCGCCCGATGCGGTTCTAGGTGTTCCGTCTGCGGTCCGCGCCCACCAGTCCCACTTCTGGGTGTTCCATCTGTGGGACTGGTGGGCGCGGACCGCAGAGGGAACACCTAGAATCGCAGCGGACGGAAAACGGAGCAGCAACGCTCCAGCTACTTCCACTTCTGAAGGCTGATGGCAGCTATTTACGAAGGATTTACCTGTAGGCATTGCCTTCATCTTAAGATTTGGGGAAAAATTTTGTCATCTTTATTTTTGTGTGTTTTGCGGGAAGGGCGTGGGCTGTGTTAGGATCTTAAATTATTTTGTTATTTCCTTACTTTATCGCGTTGTTTTCCTAAGGTTGCAGTGCGTCATCTATCTAGCACTGCAACTGGTCGTCTGTGTCGTTCTCGTGGTCGTGGTGGTGCTCCAAGGTCCCGGATGAGATGATTTGTCGTTGTCCGCGTCTTCTCGTAGAAATGTCTTGCAGTCTTCTTAAGTCTGTCGAGAACTTCCAGTTCTTCTGCAGCGTCGTGAAGCTATTGATGTGGAAACTGGCAGTTTACATGATACACTCGGCGTAAAATTTTATTTTGTAACGACTGGAGTCGTTGAATATGCGTCTTAGCAGCAACGCCCCAGACTTCGCAAGCGTAGAGGAGCAAAGGGCGGAGGCACATCCGGTAAATGAGGAGGCCGTTCGAGATAGATAGTTCCGACCGCTCGTTGAGAATAGGGTATAGAGCCCCTAGGCGCTGGTGAATCTTCTTTCGAAGGTCTGTGATGTGCTAGTGCCACGTCAGCTTCTTATCCATGATAACCCCCAAGTATTTTACTGATGACAGCCAGGGTAGTTGTGTTCCGTAAAGTCGTAGTTGTCGTTGCGGCATTGTCCATTTCCACGTAAAGATGATTGTCTGTGTCTTCGTCGGGTTGAAGCTGATCCTCCAGCGGGCCGCACAGTCTTCCAATCTGTTGTGGGCGCTCTGCAGTCTTGGAACAAGTACTTCTTTCCATCGGCTGCTGGAATACAGCATGGTGTCGTCAGCGTAAATAGCCTACTCCACTCTGGGTACCGTTGGCATGTCTGATGTGTACATTATGTACAGAACCGGCCCAAGGACCGATCCTTGGGGCACGCCAGCGTTGATGTTGCGCGCATGAGAGACTGCATTGTCGAGTCGTACCACAAACGTCCGATGTTCGAGGTAAGACGCTATCAGTTTCACATAGACTCTTGGCAGTCGAAGTGTGTGAAGTTTCCAGAGTGGTCCGTGGTGCCAAGCGCTGTCAAACGCCTTAGTTACGTCTAGTAGGACTGCACCACAAAATTCCCGCCGGTTGAAGGCGTCTTTAATATATTCAACCGCTCGTAGAATTTGCTGCGTAGTCGAGTGCCCACTTCGAAAGCCGAATTGTTCCGGCGGTAGAATGTCCAGTTGTGTCGCGAGTCGTTGAAGGCGTTGAAGAAAGAGTCTCTCGAAAAGCTTGCTGACGTGAGGAAGCAGGCTGATGGGTCGGTAGCTGGTGGGGTGTTTCTTGTTTTTGCCCGGTTTTGGTACTGCGACGATGACTGAGTGCTTCCATGGGGCAGGAAACGTAGCTGTCGTAAGAATCCCGTTGAACAGTGCTGCAAGATGGACGATCGCCGACCAGGGTAGTTGCTTGAGTACTCTGCCGGTGATGTTGTCCGATCCTGGCGCCTTGTTGTTTGGAAGCTGTCTGATGCCCACTTGTACTTCTTCAGGTGTAATTGGGGTGATAGGTTCTTCTTCTTCAACGTCCTCTTGTAGTAGTGCGGTGACGTCGCGTTCGATGTCAGCAGTACGTTGTAAGTCGACTCGGTCTTCTAACGGCTGGAAGTTTGCTTCGAATACGTCTGCAAGCATATCAGCTTTTTCTTCAGGTCGGTAAGCTGTGCGGTCATCTGTCGTCAGTGGTGGCGTTCTAGTCTTCCGGTTCGTGAAGTGGCTCACTGTTTGCCATCCGAGTGGATCGGGTGTGAAGCTGCGGAGCTTATCTGCCCATCTCTCGTTGCGGTGTGCAGCAATGCCAGCTCGAATTTCTCTTCTGAGATGATTAATACGTCGCTTGAGAACTGCGTTGCGCGTAATGCGCCATTCTCGGCACAGTCGATTCCGCGTCCGGATGGAGGCGAGGATGTCCTGTGGCAGGCTGGGCGCCACTGGGCGATGCTGCCGCGGTGGCGGTGTGGCTTCGTGAAGGGCATCGGTGATGATGGTGGTGAGTCGAGTAAATGATTCTTCAGAGATGTCGTCGTCTTCGTCGATGTCGGTGAATGCAGAGTGTACATGCTCGCGGAAGCGGTCCCAGTTCGTTCGTCGTAAGTTCAGTCGTCCAGGTACATGTTCCGCTGTCACTCGTAAGCTGAAGAGGACCGGAAGGTGGTCTGAATTGAGTCCATGGATGACATCAGCGTCCAGGAATTGTGGGATTCCCTTCGTTATTGCGATGTCGATGACATCTGGTACACCTCGCGATGGATAGCATGTGGGCTCTTCAGGGCCACTTGCATGAGCGTGAGCTTCTTCAAGTGCCTGAAGAAGTATTCGGCCACTCCAGTTGGTTACTGATGAGTTCCACGCTGCGTGTTTGCAGTTTAAGTCCCCTGCGATAAAGAGTTTGCCTGGCACACGGAGGAGCGCTCTTGCGTCTTCGAGAGAGATGATTCGTCGTGGGCTGCGGTAGACAGAGATGAATGTGATGGGTCCTGTTTGCGTGTCAAGAAGAACTGCTGAAGCTTCGATATGCTGAGTGATGGGTGGATGAACTTCATGATGCTGGATGGTGTTGCGAATGAAGATGGTGGTGCCCCCTCCGTGCGTTAGGCGATCTCTTCGGTAACAGCGATAATTTGCAATGTTGCTTCGAATGCATGGTTTCAGAAACGTCTCATTAACGAGGCAGACGTCAACGTTGTGGTCGTGTAGAAACTGCTGCAGTTCGGCAATGTCTTGTGTTAGGTTGTTCGCATTGTATGCAACAATCCTTAGGTCTACCAGCCTTGCTGCTCTAGGCATGCTGTGTTGTTCTTGAGGCTTCAATGGCTGCCGTGACGGCTCTTGAGATCGCCGTGTCGACTGCGGCGGCGATGGTGTTGGGCAGCTGCGTTAGCTGTTTGGTGACGTCAGCCAAAGTGGTGACGATGTTTGTCAGCAGTTTTACGATATCGGCATCATTCTGCGGGGCCGTTTGAGGTTGTTGGCGTGGTCGTTGAGAGGCGGGTATGCGAGGTGGTGCAGTAGGTGCCGCTTCTGCTTGCTGGGCAGAGGTTGCAGCAGCGTAGGCCATTGTAAGCCGTGCCTGTGCCGGGTTGCGAGTGCGCAGCGCAGGCCAGGAGCGTCCATCAGCAGGAGGCGGCGGCGGTGGCGGTGGTTGCCGCCGTGGTTGTGTTGCAGAAGTTTTCTTCAGTGGTGGGAGCCCTCTTCTCCTCCTGTTGTCCTCCTTGTGCTTCGGGCAGGACCGGAAGTTCGCTGTATGAGGACCGCCGCAAAGTCCGCATGTAGGTGCTTTGCCCTCTTGGAGTGTGCAGGTGCGGCAGTCGTGAGCGCCGCCGCATTTAACGCACATGATGGGCATCGTGCAGAGGCGGGCGACGTGACCGAAGCCCTGGCAACGGAAGCACTGGATTGTGCCCCGCGTCTTCCGGAGTTTTTCGACTGTGACAGATAAATTGTAAAATCGCGTGACGTTGAAGATACTGCGATGTTGCGGTGTGTCATGTAAGATGACAACTCTGTGGCCTGAGAGTTGATTAGTTCCTGGCATGTGGTGGTAGTCGACTTTGGTAGCGACGTAGCCCATCTCTTCCAGTTCTTCTTTCACATCTTCATGTGGTAGTCTCTTTGGGATTCCTTTTATCAGTGCCTTGATGGTGGGCGGCCTGTCTGCCTGAAAAGTGTAATTCGGGATACCTTGCTTCCCGAGTGTGTCCATTACGAGCACGTAATCCTCTGTGGATGACAATAGCAGCTTCAGTAGGTCATCCCCGATTTGCTTTGCTGTAAATGGCTGTTTGCAGTTGTCCTTCAGCCAGTTACGTAACTTTTTGTAGTCCTGGGTGAATTGCAGGATGATTGGCGGTACTTTTCTTGAGGCTGGAGTCGGCGGTGCTTGATCGGTGTTTTCGCCTATGTTTTCTTCGTGGTATTGTTGAGTGTCCTCGGAGCGTTGCTGCTCATCGCGGCCGCGATGTTGTGCTGCCAGAGAGGCAGTGGCTTCGTTTAGTGTTGCTCCCATTCCTTGTAGCGGCTGGTAGCGATTGGAGATCGCTAGTTCTCGAGCAACGATGACAGGTCTGGGGCGTGCTTGCTTCTTAGCCGGAGGTTGTTGGAATCCGTCAGTGGATGGCTCGTCCCGCGCAAATAGTCTGTCAGTGGCGCGTGGGCGAGATCGTCTCTCCCGCTCCTCTTCACGACGACGCGCAATGAGTTCTTCTGCGGTGTTGTCGGCGTCCATGTCAGAATTGAAGTCCATCTCGGCGTCCTGTGGCTGCTCCGCAGCGTGGGTACTATTACTTCCCCCCGCTGCGGGTCAGTTCATCATCGGTGTGTCGGCTGATGGCGGGGCCGCCGGCGGGGCAAGCCTCGCCGAACCGCGGCTGGCCGACACGTGATCGCTCGTTTCTCGCGCGCGCGATAACACCCCGTCCGCACTATGCGACATCTCAGTCGGCACTGCAACGCTCCAGCAGGTCGCAGGGAATGGGCGCGGACCACAGAGGAAGCGCCTGCAGCCGTTGGTGGAGGGGGAGGGCCATAGGCATAAATACTGGACCAGATCCACTCGAGGAGCAGTCTCAGGTCGCACCTGATGAAGGTTACGAGCCACGTGACCGAAATATCGTGGAATTACGACGCTGATATCCGACAGAACAGCCGACAACCCAAGATGTCACTAGATCGCCGGGAAAGCCTGAAGAGTTACAGTAATATTCCTATCAACTGTAGTACCTACACGTCTGATTCAGCGTCGCAGTTACAATTTAATGTGCTTCCTCAGTGTCTCAAGTGTTTACAATTTGTGATATTGCTTATGTCTGATTTATGGACATACGTCCGTGGGCCAAGGCATAATTATCTGTGAAACGTTTCGACTTCCACTGCTGGAGACTTCATCACAGGCCTTATCTAAGAGAGCTGCTACAGACTAAGCCGTTTGTATGTATCCAAGCTAGCCGATTTGTGAAGTCATCTGACCTTCCTAGGTCGCGGAGTAGTGCCGACGTATGCTATGGAGTTGTAGAGCGGAAGAGTTGGAGCTATTTTGTTTTATGTCTCACTAACGTCCGCAATTTGTGTAACTTCAGTCCTTCTCTTTCTTGCTTCAGTTTTTTAAGGATTGCAATAAGAATAGTTGGGGGTCTTCGTGAAAAATAAAACAAACGGTGCAAATCCTTCCCTACTAAACGTTCCATATCATACGTCGCCCAGGCTCTGCGATCTTAGGCGGAGATCTGATGACATCACAAACCGACCACTGCGTGAATACATAAAACAGTTAGACATAGTGAGTTTATTTTGTGTCTGTAACAGCTTTCTGAGTCGTTAAAGCCTCTGATGATGTCTCCATCAGTGGACGTCGAAACGTTCATCATTAAGCAAAATCGCAAATATCGGCCGTGAAAGTCGACATTGTCTGTCTATAATTTGTCATGGTGAAAGCGTCACGGTAGTTCTTGCTGCATCTGATGGTAATTACTTCAGTTTATAAGATGTTCATTTAGGTAATGTCCTCGTTGACAGTCTTATAATTAATTTAAGCTGCAGTCACTTTGATTACAAGAAATTAATTATGTGGTTACTGCTGTACTTAGCGGTATTAGCATTACAGCCTGTGACGAAAATGTTAATTCTTTATTAGACACGTTAGTAGGCCATTGTAGACCATTATTATCACAGGTAAATTTAGAGCCAGATAGCTATTTCCGTACTGATAAGCCACATCCGCTAATTTAATCAAACGAGCAAAGTCGTCCCTCCACAAGGAGTCATATACTTAGTACATTATCTGTAATTCGTACGCAGACGAATGAATTGTCTATTTATTTCTTACCAACAATCTCAGAAGAAAACGTTTAGAGGAAATACGTCAACAAGTAAACTGCACTGAAGTTCACTATAGGAGTGTTGTCTTTTTCGTGTGGTTACCGCTGTCGTTTGTAGACCACCTGATGAAGTACTTTGGATCGAGGAGTATCATGAACCCGTAGTCTCTATGACAAGTCCGTGAACGATATACCATCGGCCGCTGTAGGTTTAGAAAGTGAGGTGATATGTACGTAATTGTTAAGAGAGGCATTCTTGTCTTTGCGCTCGGCATTGCTACTGTAAAGGTGTAATGAGGTATAATCTACGTGCTTACGTATTCTCATATGTTAGTGCGATATTAGCGTTTCCAACTACAAAGATTGACGACATGCTCTCGTCATACGGATCAACAATTGTAATATCACGAAACTCCATTAATGAAGTCACCAACGGTGCATGATTGCCTGTTTATGGTGAGCAAATTTATCGTGAAACAGAAGAGGTGTTCGATCATACAGGACAATGGACGTGACTCATATCGCTTCGGACGCCAAGTTCAGTCCAAAGACGTTACGCTTTGACTGCTGTTTCTCTTCGGCCTTGCTTGATATATGTCCTTATTGGTTGTAAGTTGTAAAGACGTCTTTGCTGTGTTAAGCACGTCTATAGTCATCTCTGGTTGCGGTGACAAATGACTATTTATTTATTTATTTATTTATTTATTTATTGTTCCGTGGGACCACATTTAGGAGAAGTCTCCATGGTCATGGAACGAGTCAATACATGAAATTATAACACGATTGTAGAAACACATAAAATGAAACAAGTCGTTAGTTTAAATAAAGAAAATCAAGAATGTAACACTGGAATTTGCTTAATTTTTTATCTCTTCCAGGAGCTCCTCGACAGAATAGAAGGAGTGAGCCATGAGGAAACTCTTCAGTTTAGACTTAAAAGTGTTTGGGCTACTGCTAAGATTTTTGAGTTCTTGTGGTAGCTTATTGAAAATGGATGCAGCAGAATACTGCACTCCTTTCTGCACAAGAGTCAAGGAAGTGCATTCCACATGCAGATTTGATTTCTGCCTAGTATTAACTGAGTGAAAGCTGCTAACTCTTGGGAATAAGCTAATATTGCTAACAACAAACGACATTAAAGAAAATACATACTGTGAGGGCAATGTCAAAATTCCCAGACTATTGAATAGGGGTCGACAAGAGGTTTTCGAACTTACACCATACATAGCTCGAACAGCCCGTTTTTGAGCCAAAAATACCCTTTTTGAATCAGAAGAATTACCCCAAAAAATAATACCATATGACATAAGCGTATGAAAATATGCGAAGTATACCACTTTTCGTGTTGAAATGTCACTTATTTCAGATACTGTTCTAATGGTAAATAAAGCGGCATTTAGTTTCTGAACAAGATCCTGAACATGGGCTTTCCACAACAGCTTACTATCTATCCGTACGCCTAGGAACTTGAACTGTTCCGTCTCGCTTATAACATGCCCATTCTGTCTGATTAAAATGTCAGTTCTTGTTGAATTGTGGGTTAGAAACTGTAAAAACTGAGTCTTACTGTGATTTAGCATCAAATTATTTTCCACAAGCCACGAACTTACTTCATGAACTACATTATTTGATAATGTTTCAATATTACACACAAGATCCTTCACTACCAAGGTGGTGTCATCAGCAAACAGAAATATTTTTGAATCACCTGTAATACTAGAAGGCATATCATTTACATAAATAAGGAACAGCAGTGGCCCCAGCACCGACCCTTGGGGAACGCCCCACTTAACAGTGCCCCATTGGGACTGAACATCATTACCACTCTCAATATTGCGGAGGATTACCTTCTGCTTCCTGTTCTTAAAGTAGGAGGCGAACCAATTGTAAGCTACTCCCCTTACTCCATAATGTTCCAACTTCTGCAGTAATATTTTGTGGTCAACACAGTCAAAAGCCTTCGTTAAATCAAAGAAAACACCTAACGTTCTCAACCTTTTATTTAATCCGTCCAAAACCTCACAGAGAAAAGAGAATATAGCATTTTCAGTTGTTAAGCCATTTCTAAAACCAAACTGTACATTTGACAGCAAATTATGTGAATTTAAATGCTGCAGTAACCTTGTATATACAAGCCTCTCGATAACTTTAGCAAACACCGATGGCATAGAAATAGGTCTATAATTGTCAACATTATCCCTGTCTCCCTTTTTATAAAGTGGCTTCACTACCGAGTACTTTAATCGGTCAGGAAACCGACCACTGCTAAAGGAAAAGTTACAGATATGGCTAAGTACTGAGCTAATATACGTGGAACAATACTTCAGTATTCTGCTAGATACCCCGTCATATCCATGAGAGTTCTTGGTCTTTAGTGATTTAATTATTAACTCAATCTCCCTCTTGTCAGTATCATGGAGGAGCATTTCAGGTAACAGTCTCGGAACACTTTTTTCTAAGAGCGCTATATGATTCCCTGTTGGGACTAGGTTTCTATTTAGTTCACCTGCTATATTCAGAAAGTGATTACTAAGTACTGTACATATATGCGACTTATCAGCAACACGGACATCCCCACTACGCACTGATTCTATATCCTCGACCTGTCTCTGCAGACCAGCCACTTCCTTTACGACTGACCATATGGTTTTAATTTTATCCTGAGACTTAGCTATTCTATCTGCATACCACATACTTTTTGCCTTCCTAATAACTTTTTTAAGCACCTTACAATACTGTTTGTAATGGGCTGCTGCATTTAGATTTTGACTGTTTCTAACGTTTTGATATAATTGCCACTTTGTTCTACAAGATATTCTTATCCCTTTAGTCAGCCACCCAGGCTGCCTGTTTGTGCTAGTACCCTGTTTTAAACGTTCTAACGGAAAGCAACTTTCAAAGAGCACGAGAAAAGTCTTGAGGAAAGCATTATATTTATCGTCTACTGTATCAGCACTATAAACATCTTGCCAATCTTGTTCCTTGATAAGGTTTACAAAAGTCTGTACAGCAACTGGATCAGCTTTCCTAAAAAGTTGGTAACTATATTTAACATGTGTTGAAGCACAAAAATCTTTTAGACTTAAAATTTGTGCATCATGATCTGAAAGGCCATTCACCTTTTTGCTAACAGAATGCCCTTCTAATAATGACGAATGAACAAAAATATTGTCTATGGTTGTTCTACTGTTCCCTTGCACTCTCGTTGGAAAGAATACGGTTTGCATAAGATTATATGAATTAAGGAGGTCTACCAGCATCCTTTTCCTTGCACAATCACTTATACAATTAATATTGAAGTCACCACATATAACTAACTTTTTGTATTTCCTATAAAGTGAACCAAGAACCTCCTCTAGCTTTAGCAAAAATGTTGCGAAATCGGAGTCTGGGGATCTATAAATAACAACAGTAAGAAGTTTAGCTCCACTAAATTTAACCACACCTGCACAACATTCAAACACCTTTTCAGTGCAGTACTTTGAAACATCAATTGACTCAAATGGGATACCGTTTTTCACATACATGGCTACTCCCCCACACCGCAAAGAGCTCCTAGAAAAGCTGCCAGCCAACCTGTATCCTGGTAAAGGAAGCCTCTGAATTATCTCCTTATTTAAGAAGTGTTCAGATATACCAATAATTTCAGAGTCAACATCTATAAGCAGTTCACTAACTTTATCTCGAATACCTTGTATATTTTGATGAAATATACTAATTCCCTCATTAATCGGATACCCAAGCTTTGTAGAAAGTGGTTTCTTTGTTAGAGAGACTTCCCTTAAGCAGGAATACCTATCAGCTGACTTCAATCTAAAAAAGGTACAGCTCTAACACCCACAACTACCGGAATTTTCCCATGAGTGATCCCACCACCCCCACCTATGCTGTCACCTATAAGTTTTGCCAACCTCCCCTTCCCATATCTGTTGAGGTGCAGGCCATGTCTAGTGAAACCCGTCCTACTGATAGACTCCACCGACACCACTGAAATGTGACTCATGCCTTCTGTCATCAGCGCACCCCCAAGTCTCATGTTATTACGCCTGACGGCTATATTAAGATGAGGCCGATCGTGACGCTGAAACAGTTCCACGAAATGCACATTCGTGTTGCCAGTCTGAGTGGCTATCTTTTCCAGGTCACCATCTATGTCATACTTCCCATCCCTATCAATACTATTACCAGCCCCACCCACAATCACTACCTGATCCTCTTTAGTAAAATCCCTACATAACCCCCCTATGTTAAAAGTCACCTGAGCCAATCCTGCATTAGGCTTCACAATGCTGGTGACCTGGTACTCACTCCCCAAAACTTCCTGCAACTGCTGGCCTACACCTCTACCATGAGAACTACCTAACAGCAGAACCTTCTTCTTTCTCTTAGACTTTGCAACTGTCCTAGCCACCGTAACTGCTGAGGTCTGCTGCATACTTCCTACATCTACAGCTACTAGAGATTCCTCTCCACTAGACTCTGACAGTTGGTCATATCTATTACAAACACCAATAGTAAAACTATCTGAAAATCTCCTTCTCCTAGCAGATCTCTTGCCAACAGCCAGCTCCCATTCCCCAACCCCCTTCTCCCTCCTCATCCTATCTAGCTCCTCCTGTGCGTTTTTCAACTGCACCTGAAGGGCACAGATCTTACGCTCCTGCTCCTCTATCAACTTACTCTTGCTACATAACCTGCAGTTCCAGGAGAGGATCTCACCAGAATGCCCACTGGCTTCCCCACTGCATTCCCCCCAGTGAAAATACTTCGAACAAGTCTCACACCGCAATCCACTACTCACGAACCTACGGCAAAGCCCACACTTCTCACTCATGGTAAAATTTTACAATTATTGAAACAAGAAAACAACTTTATCTAAGTTCCGCTACTACAATAAGAAGATGTTAAAAACTGACTACAATTATCACAAACTTGCTCTACAAGGGAAGTAACCACTATTATTGAAAGTATTAATCAACAACAAATGAGAATATAACAAAATACTAACACAGAAAGAAAATCAAACGTCTAATGACAGTAACGAAACTGAAAGCAGTTCGCAAAAATTTCTTCTGAAGTTATTTCACCGGAAAACACCAAGAACACCGGTTGAAGACCACTAAAGTTCCTAAATAAAATACTATACACAAACAATTAATTAGTACTTAGCTTTCGATGCGCCGCTACAGCTGCAACTGGTCAGCGCGGAATGTAAACACGGGTAAGAGGTTAAGTTGCTCGATACGAAACACTCACAAATATCAGGCCACAACACACGAAATGCAGAGGTGAATGAAGAAACCACTAATAAGTCACTTATATAGTAAATATTATCACAAAAACAGTTAAAATATATATCTGAAAACTAAAAATAGATGAAAACTTAGAGAGCGATCTCACACGCAGTCACGCGCTTATGACGTCACACCAAAGATGGTTAGCCGACCATTACCACAAAATCTGTTTAACATTAATTATGGTGTGATGTATGCCTTATTGATCATATAACACCTCTGGATTACTTCCTGTGGGGCCACGTGCAAGACGTTGTGTATGCCTCGCCTGCACATGACCTTAGCCATTTCCGCTGAAGAATTGTGCATGCAACAGTCTCCATCGCCCAAAACATGCTTCTGCACCAACGGTTTGAGACAGTGTATCGTGTAGACACCTTGCGGGCTATGAAATGAGACACGTAGAAGTGTATTAATTTTTTTTACATAAACCATTTTGAGTTACTTTACATGATACTACAAATCGCGCGTATCTGTTTCTTACAGTTTCATTAACAGTATTTGAAAATCTAGAAGATTTCATGTGGACGCCGTGTATATCTCCCTTCTTCATTTTAATAGTACCCTGGGGTACATGGCTAATATTATTTCAAACTTCTGTATCACATCTAATCTTTAAGTGCTAAAATGAAGGAATATTATGCAGTATCTCTACTTCCGTAAATTCTTAATTTCCTTTCCTGAAGTCAAGAACTAAATAAGAGATAAACAATCTACAATATCTCTACTGAGTACGGTAATGTTTAATTCTAAAAGAACGATCAATTTTATTCGATTTCATATACTTCTTGCACCTATTGTTGATCACTTACTCTACACGCTAACTGACGTATAAATAATACAACTATATTCGCCAACATACTCTGTTGTTTTTGTTGTTGTTGCTGTTGTTGCTGTCTTCAGTCCGAAGACTGGTCAGATACAGCTTTCCACGCTGCTTTATACTCTGCAAGCCTCTTCAACTCCGGGTAACCACTGCAACTACGTCCTTCTGAACTGCTTACTACATTCATTTCTTGGCCTACCTCTACGATTTTTACCCCTAACGCTTCTCTCCAGTACCAAATTGGTGTGCCCTTGATGCCTCAGAATGTGCCCTGCCATCCGATCCCTTCTTCTAGTCAAGTTTTGCCACAAATTTCTCTTCTCTTGACTTGTTTTTGTTGTTGTTGCTGTTGTTGCTGTTGTTGCTGCCTTCAGTCCGAAGACTGGTTAGATACAGCTTTCCACGCTGCTTTATACTGTGCAAACCTCTTCAACTCCGGGTAACCACTGCAACTACGTCCTTCTGAACTGCTTACTACATTCATTTCTTGGCCTACCTCTACGATTTTTACCCCTAACGCTTCTCTCCAGTACCAAATTGGTGTGCCCTTGATGCCTCAGAATGTGCCCTGCCATCCGATCCCTTCTTCTAGTCAAGTTTTGCCACAAATTTCTCTTCTCTTGACTTGTTTTTGTTGTTGTTGCTGTTGTTGCTGTTGTTGCTGTCTTCAGTCCGAAGACTGGTTAGATACAGCTTTCCACGCTGCTTTATACTGTGCAAGCCTCTTCAACTCCGGGTAACCACTGCAACTACGTCCTTCTGAACTGCTTACTACATTCATTTCTTGGCGTACCTCTACGATTTTTACCCCTAACGCTTCCTTCCAGTACCAAATTGGTGTGCCCTTGATGCCTCAGAATGTGCCCTGCCATCCGCTTCCTTCTTCTAGTCAAGTTTTGCCACAAATTTCTCTTCTCCCCAATTCCATTCAGTATCTCCTCATTAGTTTCGTGATCTGCTCATGGAATCTTGAGTATTCTTCTGTAGCACTACATATCAAAAGCTTCTGTTCTATTCTTGTCTAAACTGTTTATCCTCCATTTTACGTACCGTACGTGACTACTCTCCATACAAATACTTCTAGGAAACTATTTCTGAAACTTAAATGTATATTCAGTGTTAACAAATTTCTCTTCATCATAAATACCTTTCTTGCCATTGCCAGTCTACATTTTATATACTCCTTACTTCTACCATCATGTTATTTTGTGAGCCAAATCGCAAAACTTATCTACTATGTTAGGTGTATCGTTTAATAATGTAATTCCCTCAGCATCATCTGATTTTGTTCGATTACATTCCATTAGCCTCGTTTCACTTTTGTGGATGTTCCCTTTCAGTTGCTCTTCCAAGACCTTTGCTGTTTCTGACAGAATGTTTTCTACTCCTGGGGATTTGTTACGACTGGGGTCTTTCAGTGCTCTGTCAAATTCTTCACATAGTATCATATCTCCCTTCTAATCTTCCCTTCCATTTCCATAATGTTACCGTCAAGTACATCTCCGTTGAATAGATCCTCTATATTCTTTTTCCAACTCCCTGCTTTCCCTTCTATGCTTAGAAATAGTTTTCCATATGTGATCTTGATATTCATGCAGGTGGCTCTCTTTTCCCTAAGGGTCTCCTTAATTTTGCTGTAGGCGGCATCTTAACCCAATGATATATGTTTCTACGTCCTGGCATATGTCCTCTAGCCATTCCTGTGACGCCGTTTTACACTTCCTTTCCATCTCATTTTTTAAAAGTTTGTATTCCCTCTTGCCTGCTTAATTTATTCTGTTTTTACATTTTCTCCTTTCATCGATTACATCCTATATCTCTTGTGTTACCCAAAGATTTCTACTAGCCCTCCATTTTTTATCTACTTGATCCTCTGCTGCCTCGACCATTTCAGCTCTCAAGGCTACACATTCTTCTTCTACTTCATTCCTTTCCCTGCTATTATCAGTCGTCCCCTCATGCTCCTTCTGAAAATCTCTACTATCGCTGGTTCTCTCAATTTATCACGGTCTCATATCCTTAAAATCCAGCCTTCTCGCAGTTTCTTCAGTTTTAAACTACAGTTCGTAACCAATAAATTGAGATCAGAGTATACATCTGCCTCTGGAAATGTCTTACAATTACAACCTGATTTCGAAATTTCTGTCTAAATATATTCTATTCTCTTCCAGTGCACAACATTCTTCAATGACTCTTAAACGAAGTGTTAGAGATGATTAAATTATGCTACGTGCAAAATTCCACCAAGCGAATCGTCTTTCATTCCGGTCCACCAGTCCATATTCACCTACGACTTTTCCTTCTCTTCCTTTTCGTATAATCCAATTCCAGTCCCCCAAGACTATTAAATTTTCGTCTCTCATAACTATCTAAATAATTTCTTTTATCTCGTCTTACATTGTCCCAATCTCCTCGTCATCTGCGGAGCTCGTTGGCATATAAACTTGTACATCTACATCTACATGGATACTCTGCAAATCACATTTAAGTGCCTGGCAATGGGTTCATCGAACCATCCTCACAATTCTCTGTTATTCCAATCTCGTATAGCACGCGGAAAGAACGAACACCTATATATTTCGGCACGAACTCAGATTTCCCTTATTTTATCGTGGTGACCGTTCCTCCCTATGTAGGTCGGTGTCAACAAAATATTGACGTATTCGGAGGAGAAGGTTGGTGATTGGAATTTCTTGAGAAGATTCCGTTGCAACGAAAAACGCCTTTCTTTTAACGATGTCCATCCCAAATCCTGTATAATTTCTGTGACACTCTTAACCACATTTCGCAATAATATAAAACATTCTGCCTTTCTTAGAAGTTTTTAGATGTACTCCGTCAGCCCTATCTGGTAAGGATCCCACACCGCGCAGTAGTATTCTAAAAGAGGAAGGACAAACGTAGAGTAGACAGTGTCTTTAGTAGGTCTGTTATACACGGTGTCCCGTTTACATAAATTGATAACTCAGGCTAGAAGTAAGATAAAAATATGAAACTGGTGTCTAATTGTTTACAAACTATCAAAGTTATTTCACACATCAGTAAACTTCCACATGAGCACCCTTGGTAGCATGTACCACATCTAGGCGATACGCAATTTCCGTCCACACACTAGCCAACATCACTGGAGGTATGGATTCAATGACTGTGGTTATCCGTTGCCGCAGGGTTTCAAGATCTGGTACACGTGTTCGGTAGACCTCGTGCTTGACATAACCCCATAAAAAGAAATCTAGGGTTATGTTAGGAGAGCGTGGAGGCCAAACCGTTGGCCCATCACGACCAGTCCATCGCCCAGGAAAGGTCATATCGAGATAGGCACGGACGTCCAAACCCCAATGAGGCGGTGCGCCGTCTTGCTGAAACAAGACATCGGGTTGATACTGAAGCAGCTGAGGAACAGCATACAGTTGCAACATGTCCTGATACACTGCAGATGTGATGGTAGCCTCAGCAAAGAAGAATGGCCCGATAATTCGATGGTGCAATAGCGCACACCAAACATTCACCTTTGGACTGCCTCTGGTGCACTCCATGACCTCGCCAGTGGGTTGTGAATCCAAAATGCGCACATTAAGGCGATTCACTACTCCACTGACAAAAAAGGTCGCTTCGTCGGAAAAGGCAATTCGTCTGAGATAACCATCATCGTCCTCAATACGTGATAGAATTTCGACCGCAAAGTCATATGGACGTGTACTGTCATTGGGCAACAACCAATACTGTGTTCTCGAACTTCTCATACCAGGCTTTAATGCTCTTGACATCAGGTGGATTCCTTCCAAATGTTGTCTGGAAGTGTCTGTGAACTGTAATTGGTGATCGTGTCTCATGGTACCACAGGACACACTGTGCCTTCTCCTGATTAGTTAACATATCTTCTTGGGCACTGCACCTGATTCACTACTTACGTACTGCGAACCTAAAACAGAAAAAAAACTTTTATAGCTGTAAACAATTCGACACAAGTTTCATATTTGTATCTTACTTCTAGCCTGAGTTATCAATTTATGTAATCAGGGAAAGACTTTTTGGACAACCTATATTTTCTAAGTGTCCTGCCAATAAAATGCAGTCCTTGGTTAGCCTTCCTCACAACATTTTCTATGTGTTCCATCCAATTTAAGTTGTTCGTGATTGTAATACCTAGGTATTTTGTTAAATTTACGGCTTTTAGATTAGACTGATTTATCGTGTAACCGAAGTTTAACGAGTTCCTTCTAGCACTCTCTTGGATGACCTCACACTTTCGTTATTTAGAGTCAACTGCTACTTTTCGCGCCATTCAGATATCTTTCCTAAATCATTTTACAGTATGTTTTGATCTTCTGATGACTTTATTAGTCGATAAACGACAGCGTCATCTACAAACATCCGAAGACAGCTGCTCAGATTGTCTCCCAAATCGTTTATATAAAGTAAGGAACAGCAAAGGGCCTATAACACTACTTTGGGGAACGCCAGAAATTACTTGTGATTTACTCGATGACAATCCGTCAGTTACTTCCTAATGTGACCTTTCTGACAGGAAATCACAAATCCAGTTAAAGAACTGAGACAGTAAGCATGCAATTTCACTAAGAGCCGCTTGTGTGGTACCGTGACAAAAGCCTTCCGGAAATCCAGAAATATGGAATCGATCTGAAATCCCTTGTCAATAGCACTCAATACTTCATGTGAATAAAGCGCTAGTTGCGTTTCACAGGAACGATGTTTTCTAAACCCATGTTGTCTGTGTGTCAATAGACCGTTTTCTGTGCGGTAATTCATGATGTTCGAACACAATATATGTTCCAAAAGCCTGCTGCGTATCGACGTTAACGATATGGGCCTATAAATTAGTGGATTACTTCTATTACCTTTCTTGAATATTGGTGTGACCTGTGCAACTTTCCAGTCTTTGGGTACGAATCTTTCATCGAGCGAACGGTTGTGTATGATAGTTAAGTATGGAGGTTATGCATCAGCATACTCCGAAAGGAACCTATTGGTATACAGTCTGGACCAGAAGACTTGCTTTTATTAACTGATTTAAGTTGCATCACTGCTCCGAGGATATTTACTTCTGCATTACTCATGGTGGCAGCTGTTCTCGATTCGAATTCTGAAATATTTACTTCGTCTTCTTTTGTGAAGGCATTTCGGAAGGCTATGTTTAGTGACTCTGCTTTGGCAGCACTGTCTTCGACAGTATCTCAATTGCCATCGTGCAGCGAAGACATTGATTGTTTCTTGCCGCTAACATACTTCACATACGACCAGAATCCCTCTGGATTTTCTGCGAGGTTTCAAGACAAAGTTTGATTGTGGAAACTGTTATAAGCATCTCGTACTGAAGTCCGCGCTAAATTTCGAGCTTCTGTAAAAGAAGCCCAATCTTGGGGATTTTGCATCTGTTTAAATATTGCATGTTTGTTTCGTTGTTCCTGCTACAATGTTCTAACCCATTTTGTGTACCAGGGAGGATCAGCTCCGTCGTTTGTTAATTTATTTGGTATAAATCTCTCAATTGCTGCCGATAGTATTTCTTTGAATTCAAGCCACATCTGGTCTACACTTATATTAGTAATTTTGAATGAGGCGTAAAGTTAATTTATGTCAGCTTTTTTCAATAGGTATATTTTTCGCTTATATTTCGAAGATTTGGGGATCACAATACTCAATCTGGCTACGACAACCCTGTGTTCACTAATCCCTGAATCGGTTTTGATGCTCGTTATTAACTCAGGATTATTTGTTGTGTAAGTAGGCTGTTTATGTTTTCTTATTGGCAACGTTACGTGGCGCTCTGTATGAAAATCACTGGCTGTGCTGTGTGCAGTCTGTGGCTAGTTTGCATTGTTGTCTGCCATTGTGGTGTTGGGCAGCTGGATGCGAACAGCGCGTAGCGTTGCGCAGTTGGAGGTGAGCCGCCAGCAGTGGTGGATGTGGGGAGAGAAATGGCGGAGTTTTGAAATTTGTAAGACTGGATGTCATGAACTATTATATATATTAAGACTTTTGATGACTATTAAGGTAAATACATTGTTTGCTCTCTATTAAAATATTTCATTTGCTAACCATGCCTATCTGTAGTTAGTGCCTTACGTAGTTTGAATCTTTTATTTAGCTGGCAGTAGTGGCGCTCGCTTGTAACAACAACTGTACATATAATAATTTTTTCTTCTGATTTTCGATAAATTAGTGTAAGCAATGTTTTGATTTCATTTCTTTTTCTTTTCGTGTCATTATGTTAAAGAAACTGTTATCAACTTTCGATGTGAATATTAATATTTATGTCATATTTCAAGCAATGCTATAGCAGAATTGAAGTGTAACCCATGTTGAATCTATTGTAACATGTTTAAAATTGTAATTGTGCGCCTGGTCCATACGTAGGCAATTTATTAGGATTTGTGGAGTGCAAAACCTTTGGTGAATACCCTGTCTGTAGGGGGGCAGTAAAAGGTGGAGGCAGGCGAGCGCGGGAAAATGCACACGGGCGCTGCACGGCATAACGGGCTCAGCAGAGTTAGTCGGAGTTGGGCATCGGTCTGAGAAACACGCTCTGGATCGAGGAGGCTCTCCTGGAAAACGTGATTTCATCGAGCCTCGGATGTGCTGTTTCCGACGACTATACAGCATGGCTATATTCCGTAGGCACTAAATGGAAAAGGATTGCGACGCTAAGAAGAAGCAAAGTGCCGATACATCAAGAGCCATAGCTGTGATTGTACGTGTGCTGTGCGCCTCGCCATCTCGCCGCCCGCCAACCGCCGCATCGACACGAACAGGTTGAAACATTTAGTACTGTATTCGTGTGGACCAGTGTTACTTTTGTTCCTGACTGTTCAATAACAACTTAACTTTTACCAGAATTGTCCTATCATTTAATTATCCTCATCACTAACCTAGACAGGGTCCTTTCCACATGTTGTGCAATCCGAGTGTCCCGAAATGAAGATTTAATGTTTATGTTAATAAGAATTACCTGCAGACCTATCTATGCTAGAATGATGTTTAAGGAACTTTATTGTTAATGAATATACAAGTAAAGAACATATTTCTGACAAAGTTGGAAGATAATGTTGAAATTGGTTTAGTATTGAAGTATAATTAATTTGAGACAAAAATAATGGTAGTTAAATAAGCAAGAAATAAGACAAAATGAGTAGTAATTCATATATTGGAAACCTTGAGTGCTTAATGAGTTCAATAGTCAAAGAATTTCAATACAGTGACAAATAAAGTTTCAGGGTCCCCCCCCCGCAACCCCCCTTTTCTTTTCTATTCATTTAAATTCTGAAGTGTACTAAACTGATTTGACCAGCAAAGTTAAAGTCAATATAAGACCTAAATTTATCAGTGTTTTACCCTTCTTAAAATTGACATTGTATGTGTGTTTCAAAAGTTCTATTTCTAGGGTAACCTATGCCCGATTTCAGTCGGATCAATAGACAAAACGCAGTTTGTAGTAATCATTATAGTGTAATGTTGTGTATTTATAGCTTGTCCAAATTAGTACAGAAAGGGAAAATATTAGTTCGGTAGATTATTCTGGTTCTAAAATTTACTATATAATGCAGTATTACTACGTGTTGTTATGCTTGTACGTACATCCACTTGTACAAGGAAAAAACTCACTTAATGCCTAATTAGGCTGGCGACCGTATTATTAACAATTGGTAGCATCTGCTGTGTATGTTTCTTGCCCGTCCTAACGTGTAGTTGCACCTCAGACTTGCTTGACGTATCATTGTTGTTACTGAGTGGATGTAAGTCTGATTTTGCCTCCATTCAGGTACATGCAGTCAACATATTTACTAAAATCCTTTCTTATAAGGTGAAGCCCGTCAACTTACCATATAACAGGCTTTAAAGAGTTGACGTACGCCCGAGCGTAGACGTTACACGTTGTACTGCAGTGGTTCGTGTAACGAAGATTTTTGTGAGGTAAGTGATTCATGAAAGGTATAGGTTAATGTTAGTCAGGGCCATTCTTTTGTAGGGATTTTTGAAAGTCAGATTGCGTTGCGCTAAATATATTGTGTGTCAGTTTAAGGACAGTCATGAATAATTTTTCTAAGGGGACGTTTCATATGTCGACCCTTAGCCGAGGATATCTCACTAGAATCTTCTGATTTTTTCTTGTAGTTTGTGTAATTAGTGTAGCTTTTGTTTATTGCTAGCGCATAATTGTAGAGAGAATCTCCTTTGTAGTTGCAGTCTTTCATTGTTGTACAGTAAAACAGTTGTGGCATGCATGTAAATTTGCACCAAGTATTTCGCAGCTGCACTTTGAATTAACTAGATATTTTTTTACGTTCTATGTTAATGTGTTCTCTTATTTTTGCTCTTCAAATTGTGCTTTTCTGTGTTATCGTGTGAAATATTGTGAGAATAATGGCGTGTGAAAAACGTAACACTAGGCTCCAAAGTAATAATGGTGACGACGAGCGTAGCTTATCAGCACACACATTCAAAGTAGTAATTTGGTAATTGTGCATAGGGAAATGGAGCGGGCGGCAAATAATGGTGTAGACAGTGAAAGAATTAGTGAACAGGGAAGCATTATCGATCGATCGGTCGGCAACAGCTCGCCTCAAGATTCCGAAATGACAGGACACGATCTTGAAAATACTGTAGATTCAGGTTTTGCGTCGTCACCGTTTCCTCAAATAAATCAAGACACATTTTCTGCTTTTCAAAATGCGAATATTGCCGGTTTAAATGCACTGCCGAATCGCACTGAGGAACATGTTTCACACACCAGTGCATTGTTATTACAGTTAATACAACAAATGGGACAAAGGCTACAAAAGTTAGACACAATGGAATAAAATCTTCAAAAGTTAGACACAACGCTTGAACAAAATCAGAAACAAATGGGACAAAATCTTCAAAAGTTAGACACAATGGAACCACACCAGAGACAAACACAGCAACAGTCAGACGCAATGGAACAAAATCTTCACACCACGCTTGAACAAACACGTGAAGATTTAACTACTGAGTTACATAAAATCGAATCGAAATGTCAAAAAGTCTGTAACGACGTAAAAACACAAATTTGTGAGCATTTCCTACCTATTTTTTCGCGTCATGAAAATGCATTACAGAATTACGAAGCAGGCATAAAAGAACTGCAAACTGTTGTTCATGAAAATCACGACACCTTGCAAGCTAAAATTGACTCAGTTGCATCTACCGATTCGGTTACGCAACATGCAAAAACTCAGGAAATCTTAAAAGACACAGTAGATACGATTTCAACACATATGCACACTCTGAAACTTGGTTCAGAAAAACACACAGAGGAATTAATTTCACTAACGGATAAAGTAGCCAAACTTTCAGACCAGTTCACTAACTTATCTACAAAGGTAGATGATGATCTGAATGACACAAGACCTGTAGCCTTCACGGACACTGAAGAGTATGAACAAATTAGAAAATTCAAACAAAATCAAAATCAAATCAATACACAGTACAAAAGAGAAATCCAGGAAGTACAAGATCAGTTGGCACAAGTAATACAAGAATTACTTGTTTCAGAGAACACTCGCGCTCCAGTACGGGAAGAGGGACATAGAAATACGGAACAACCACAAAATAATAACACAGGACACTTCGGAAATTATGAAAGAAATTTGCAAGGTGCACCGAATTTTGAAATGGAACCGCCGAAACTACGTAACAATGACCAATATGCGGCTCGCCGACATGATGATTTTTACTATAAGCTGTTCATTACTACACGTAAATTTAAAACATTTAAGAATTCTGGCAACGACATTCATCCACGAGCGTGGCTCCATCAATTCTCTCATTGTTTTTCTCCCAACTGGTCATTAGAGCACAGATTAGAATTTATGTGTGGCTACTTAGAGGATGAACCAGCTGAAAGAATGCGATCGGTCATTCACGATTGTCACAGTGAAGGAGAATTTTACCGTGCCTTCCTCTCAGCATATTGGTCTCAAGCTACACAAGACCGAGTAAAACATAGCATCATGATGATGAAACACTTCGAACAATCTGAATTTTCCAGTCTTGTGAAATATTTTGAAGACATGTTGCACAAGAATCAGTACCTGTCAAACCCATACAGTCCCTCAGAACTCATCCGCATTTGCTTAATGAAACTGCCTCAACATTTAAGAAATATTATTTTGTCAGGAAGTTGCAAAGACGACATTGAAGCTTTTCAGGGACTCTTACAAGAATTAGAAATTGACACAGACAGTCGCGGGATGCGAAAACAGGAAAACAATCACTAGAGGTCACATCCGTCACAATTCCGTGACGACAGAAACAATAACTGGACACGACAAGTATATTCTTACAACGCAAATCGTGACCAAAACAGACACCACCCATATGACAACCGTTGGCAGAGTAATAATAGTTACAGAAAAAGATCGCATTTCCGTAGTAATGAATATGACAGAGATTACCATACAAACAGACAATATGGGAACAAAAACAATTATTATCAAGGGAGACAGAGTAATTTCAGTCGCAACAATTCAGCGCGCAGTTACGATTCCGAGAGAAATTCTCCACCACAAGACTGACAAACAGGAAACAATGTAAACTACCGTCAAAACGACAGACCTGAATTCTGTCAGAACTGGCGGGATTCAAACAGAGCAGGGCACTCTCGACAAGGTTAATTTGTAGAAGTTAGGTCTCCTAATCCCAATAACGACGCACGCCAACAAAGAGACAGACAATGACTCGCACCGCAGGCAGCCACGTGCGCTGGCTGGCTCAGGGGAAAATTACATAGACGCTAACCGTGAGAAAGATTTTAGCATTCTTTACCGATGTACCATATACCACATGATAATTCCACTGAAGCTGAAACTCTGCGTACTAGGAAGAGTAAAGGTTTACACCACTTTTCACATATAAAACCGTTTATTGAAAGATAATCTGCTCTTTAACTTTGTCTTTGCCATATAACTTTTCACTTTCCATTTCTAGTATGCTTTCTCTGACTTAGAATCTGTTAACATGCAACAATGTTTGAAGTTAAATATCCAGTCAAGAACAAAGAGAACTTATTTAAACAGAAATTACGAATGCACTGTTAAAGTGAAGAGACGACACAGTGTTATTGTGTGTGTACATTCTTGCTTGTTAATTGCATGATTATGTAACGACTATAAGGCTCAGATACTGAGAACATTTACCAGTACTGCTAATGAGAATTTAATGCACCATTTTGGTTTACTTCAAAATACATTCTGGATTTAAAGTAATTTCTGTGAGATACCAGATGACACAGTGGTTAGTTTATGTGACAGCTACATGCTTTTATCACAACGCTACTAATGAGTGACAATTTACAAGGTTATTTTTGCGGTGTATCTGTTTTATATCTGCACAGTTTTTCTGTATTATTCTAGAAAGTAAAACATGTTTTAGTAGTAACTCTTGTGATATAGCTACAATGAAACATCCTTTTTCATAGCTTAACAGTATGTTACATTATAGTACCTTCTTGATCACGGTAAGGTACGTAAAAACTACGGTATCTATACGCAAAGCAAGTCACTTCTGTTTATCATGAGGTAAGTACATTGACTTCTGCAGAACTTAGCTTTCGGAGGACGATAACTACGACACTTCCACAGAGATTATCTTACAACAAGACGCACAGTTTAGCGCTACAGGGCACGTATTTGAGTGATTTATTTTGTTCTTAAATCATTTATTCTTAAAGATATTTGACGTACAATGATACAAAGGTTTTCCGTGATACATTTCATTCCATTGCTGTAATCTGTAACACCTGAGGGTATAATTACATTAATCCTCAGGGGGGTACACACTTACTTTGTGTACCATGTGTTTGGCAAGCACAAGGAGCCCTAGCTAATATGATATTTGCTTATACAACTTTACACATCGGTACCATATTTCTCTAACACATAAATTACACAGCTATCTGATCATTTAACTGAGAGAGACAAACATTTTTTTTACTACATCAGTGACACATGTTTACGCAATTAGACAGTTGGATAATTTCATACTTATGAAATTGTATTATGTCTGTACTTTGTGAACTGCTCATATTTTTTCGGTATGACTGTGACACTATGAGAGCTTTGAATGATGTATTTGGTAAGGGATCATGATTTTTGAAGTACGTTTGAGGTAGATGACACTACTGAAATGAGCTGAGAATTTTCTTTAGGGTTTGAAATTATTGCAGAAAGCTACGACGTTTTTGAGATTTGGCTGAGTTATTATGATGTTATTATTGTGATGACAATGTGTAGTACGCTGTTGAGGTATGTTTATGATCAATAAGCTGATGCTATATGAGGAATTTGATTTTGCTATGTATTTATTATGATGAAATATTGAAGTGTCGCCACAAGATTGACGTGTCGACGAATATTTATATGTGTAATAAGGTAAGGAATAATGAGTAGTGGTTAGGGACTCTGACTTGTGAAAAAGGATGTTGGAAACCAAGAATAGTACTTTAAGAGTTATGAAATGTATGTAAATGCGTCAATGTATTACAATGCCGACGAAAATTTTTTTGACACTGTTATATTAATAGGATTTTGTTTCTACGCATCTGTAATGCAAATTCTTGACCTGTGAAACTTTTTACATGAGACTGTCACTGTAGTGGAAACTGGTGTTGTAAATATTTCTATAAGAAAGTTAAGTGACCACCTGCACGTAATGCGTCGTGGGCACCCAGCTGCGCGACAATCGCCTGGAAAAAAGCCATTAGTGTGTGCCTTTCAGAGGCACATGTGGAGAAAAAAAAAGGAGACGCCATTATCCTCGCTATTGACATTTCTTTGTAGAAAGGATCGCAAATACGACCCACTCAAACTTGAAAACATATTATTACACTGTGGAGATCTTAATTTATGATATTTACTAAAATGCCTAATGAAATGATGAGAAACATTTTACATCTATTGTCTTTCTAGTTGAGAGATTGCTCATTTTGTTTAATATCTGGTTTCCAGCTGTGTTGCAGCATTGATTTTTTAAAATAAAATTAAATGCATTTGCTAATGTGAACACATTCTGTCAACAGATCTATTAAATAATTAGTTTATGATCCACATTCTTCGAAAAAGGAGCTCTTGGAATGGAAAGAACAATAAAAAGGGACTAATAACAGTAACTGCATATATAATTTTGTTTTCAAGTACTTGGTAATTTTTTGTAGAATTAGTTTTTGTGGTGCACCACTTTAATGACATAGATTTTAAGATGTGAACAGACATTTCCCTTATCTGCGTTGTTGTCTTTAGTGTACTATTTTTTTCTGCTTGAGCTTTGTCATGTTTAGGTATAAGTTATTGCATTTGCTGCTGCTGCTTGCCAGGCATAGTGTTACTGAATTTGACTTTGTATTACTCTGTTAAGGCAGTTTTACTACTGATTTATTTTCATTGTTTGCTGCACATTGCCTTATATTAGTTGTAATATTGCAATTGCTCTGCTAATTTATTTTACTGCTGCTTGCTTTGCCAATTTGAATTTTGGACATTGCTGTTTGTGTTAATTTGTTATGTGCCACTGCATTGCCTCGTCCCTTGGCATATATATCTGAGCTCAGTAGATTCAAGTTAACTTAAGAGGGGTAGACTATATAAGAAACTAACTATGATGAATTGGAAGAAATGCATTGAGAAGCTATAAGAAATTGGTTTGGCCAAAAAAAGGTAGTGTACAGTGGAGAAAAACTATTTTTGAAAGAGGATGTGAACACAATACAGAAAGCAGGCTTAGATAGGACTTTTTGGGAATAATGATGAACGAAGGGAGATCTCCATGCGAAATACTGCAGTAAAACAAACCCTGTCCTTTCCTTTTGTGTCATCCCTCTATGTGTTTGTGTATCCTGGTGTATTTGTGTTTTTCCTGTCTTTATGTGTTTGCCTGATGAGAGCAATGTTGTAGAATTTTTCTAATACTATGTTATTTACTCTGTAAAGATGATTGGACAGTATTTATTCTGTTTTGTTGCTCATATGTGAAGGTGATGTTTCAAAAGTTCTTCTGATCTATACGTATTTACTTATATCATAATTCCTGTATCACTGATGTATATGTTTATTTCTATTCTTTTGTAAAGTCTGTGTTACTACAAATGTTATCTGTACTGTTATGTTGTTTAATGATGTATTTTGTACCTTTTTTATTGTATTCTTATGTTATAAAATTGTAATTGACATCAGTTCATCAAATTAAGTAACTTGCAAGTTACATTTCACTGCACAAGTTTTTGTTGGTCATACTATATGCATAATATGTGAGAAGTTGGGCCTGTAGTTGTTGCATGTGTGTTAATAATTCAGCAAGGGACTGATTAACAGCAAAGGACAAATCCTAAATCTTGGTGAGTGCACAAGTGGTGGTTTATGGACTTGCTCTATTCTCCGCAAGACTCTTCGATGGTGATTGTGCACCTGCACAGTCACAACAGATGGCTGCTAGCCGTCTCTACAAGGGCTACAGTGGGTCTGCATCTTTGATGGCCCACCAATACCATCATTTCTACAAGGACTACAGTGGGTCTGCATCTTTGATGGCCCACCAATACCATTATTTGCACAAAGACTGCAGTGGGTCTGCACCTCTGGTGGCCCACCAATACCATACTCTCTACCAGGACTACATTGGGTCTGCTCTGTGATGACCTACCTACCAACATTCTTCAAAACTTCGACTGACTCTGCTGTGGGTTTGCTCTGTTGTGGCCCATTACCTGTCTGTATGTCAAGAGTCAGCACTGTCTTTCCCTTGGAAGGACAACACTACTTCTTCAAGACTGCATGGAAATCCACTACTTCCATGTGCATTTTCTTCTACTGCTCAGACTTTGAGGAAAACACTGCTTTTTACTGTGATGAACGATCAGGACTGTCTTTATGGACATCGCTGCACTCCACAGGAAGTGCATGGAGTTGTGGGAGGACGAATGGCTGGCGGTGTCAGCCAATAAACTGCGGTCGGTAAAGTCAACCACTCGGCAGTGGCGTTCCTCCTGCCGGTTGCTCAGGCGGGAAGAGGTGGCCCTCACACGTCTGCGGATTGGGCACTGTCCTGTGACGCATAGCTATTTATTACGGCGGGAGGATCCTCCGTTTTGTGACGCTTGTGGTGTGCACATCTCTGTCCAGCACATTTTAACCGACTGCATTTTATACCGTGATGCAAGGGCAGACGCACAAGTTGATGGGAATCTGCCTTGTGTTTTAGCTGACGATGAGACGTGTGTGTCTAGGGTTTTTAAGTTCTGTGATGTGTCTGGACTCTGGCCTAAACTTTTAGGCTGGAGGTTTTAGTGTGTTGCAGAGTGGCTGACTCCTCCCCTTTTTCCTTGCGGTCAGCCAGCCACTTCCATCTGCTACATTGTTTTAGCTCCCTCTACCATTTTCTTCCTGTGTTGTCCATGTTTTACTGCTGACACCCTGCTTCATCCCACGCTTCGGTGTGGGTGAGCACATTTTTTCAATGATTGTTCCCCGTGTTTTATGTTCCATTTTATGTCAATGTTCTGAGGGTTATTTTTTCTTGACACCCGTCTCACTATGATACTGCATGGGCGCTGAAGACCTTGCTGTCGTGCGCCCCCAAAACCCCTCTAGTACTACTACTACTGTCTTTATGGACAGTGAGAAAATTTTAGCTTTTGACCAACATTGTATCAATAAGTGTGTGCATTTGATTTCTTTGTTATTGTAATTATAAAAACTTTTATCAAATCATTATTGGCTACTGCCCAAAACAATTTGTAAAATTTTTTGAGGGGAGCATGGGGGCTATGTAAGTAGGCTGTTTATGTTTTCTTATTGGCAACGTTACGTGGCGCTCTGTATGAAAATCACTGGCTGTGCTGTGTGCAGTCTGTGGCTAGTTTGCATTGTTGTCTGCCATTGTAGTGTTGGGCAGCTGGATGCGAACAGCGCGTAGCGTTGCGCAGTTGGAGGTGAGCTGCCAGCAGTGGTGGATGTGGGGAGAGAAATGGCGGAGTTTTGAAATTTGTAAGACTGGATGTCATGAACTATTATATATATTAAGACTTTTGATGACTATTAAGGTAAATACATTGTTTGCTCTCTATTAAAATATTTCATTTGCTAACTATGCCTATCAGTAGTTAATGCCTTACGTAGTTTGAATCTTTTATTTAGCTGGCAGTAGTGGCGCTCGCTGTATTGCAGTGGTTCGTGTAACGAAGACTTTTGTGAGGTAAGTGATTCATGAAAGGTATAGGTTAATGTTAGTCAGGGCCATTCTTTTGTAGGGATTTTTGAAAGTCATATTGCGTTGCGCTAAAAATATTGTGTGTCAGTTTAAGCACAGTCATGTATAATTGTTCAAAGGGGACGTTCCCGTTGCTAACATGTCAAGTGTATTTTCATAACTACTGTTGTGGGTGTGGGTTGTGTGACTATCTTGTCTGCAACAATACGTTTGCTATGCTGTCATAATAACTTACCCGCGTTCCTATATTCTTATTCATCATTAAACTCACTCCTGCATTACCCATATTTGATCTTGTATTTACAACCCTGTATTCGCCTGACCAAAAGCCCTGTTCCTCCTGCCTCGAACTCATTAATTGTTACTTTATCTCATTTGAGCCTATCAATTTCCCTTTTTTAAGTTTGTAACATACGAGCCCGATTAAGGGAACTGACTTTCCACTGTGCGATCCATAAAAGGTCGGTATGTTTCTCCTGATAACTGTGTCGTGCTGAGTAGTCCCCGCCCGGAGAACCGAATGGGGGACTATTTTACCTCCGGAATACTAACCCAAGAGGACGCCGTTATCGTTTAACCATACAGTAAAGGTGCATGCCCTCGGGAAAAATTACGGCTGTAATTTGCCCTTAATTTCGGTAGTTCGCAGACCAGCACAGCAAGGCCGTTTTGGTTTATGTTACAATGCCAGATCAGTGAGTCATCCAGACTCTTGCCCCTGCAGGCACTGAAAATGCTGCTGCCCCTTTTCAGGAACCACACGTTTGTTTGGTCTCTCAACACATACCCCTCCATTGTGGTTGCACCTATGGTATGGCTATCTGTATCACTGAGGCACGCAAGTCACCCCAACAACGGCATTGTTCATTGTTCGTGGAGGGGGGGGGGGGTCGGAAATTAACAAATTGTGGTTCTGTTATATCCAATCCAATATATTATGGATATTATTGTGCGTTACTCCTAGAATTCACTATGATCCACTTCACAGTGTCTCGATGGAGCTAGAAGGTGCAACGACAGCAGTACAAACGGAACTACAGGTCACTTGCCTACTTAGGTGCCTTAGACACGCACATTATACTTGCTACTTTAATCGAACAATGTGTCGAATTGTCTCATAGGTACATTCCTGTTAAAGAACAGAGTAATTGTTAGTTATATTTAATGGATGAGGGTGATTATTGTTGCAAGATTCCAACAGAACGTTATATTTAGTCGCAGTAAGTGAGGTAATGTAACGGTATAAACACCTGGAACGCCTAGGGAGTGTCAGACTACAAACTCGCGTCTATGCATGACTTATTTTAAACAACAGATAATGTGTCCAGGACATTCACTCTGCAGTGGGATGTGTTCCGATTTTAAATTACTTGAGAGATTAAAATAGTGTGCCAGACGGGGAATCGAACCTGGGATGTTTGAGTTTTCGCTGAAAATGCTGTATGTACTGACCTATCCAAACACGCCTCACCCCCCCCCCTCCCCCCCGCCCTCTAATTGCGAGGGCAGTTCGTGAGTCGTACTAGAACCGCTCAGTCGCGGCTCGTGAAACGCAAAGAATCCAGACTCGAGTTACTGTGTGGCTCATAGTTCCGCCAGAAAGTTTCGAGGATAACATAGTCTTAGATGGTTTTGAACCTGACAGACGTTAACAAAACGGGACAGAAAACATAAAGAGTGGCGAAAGCCCTTGCAGTCTACCTCTTCCGAGAACATAATTAATCGATTGAGTTCTTTGGTCTCACATAGCCCAGTTCCGCATAACACAGTTTACAGTGTTTCTAATACTGACGCCTCGTTCACACTTTCCATAGGGTTCCTCTTCCGGTAGTTAAACCTCTTCTTCCGGTGCATTCCAGGTCTGTAACTGCACTTTCCTAATATTCATCTTTTTCAACAACGAGGAAGTACGCCATTTGCAACTAGGAACGGTAAACTTAATAATATCTCCACAGCATCAAAGTCGACACATTTCATCAAAATACTGTCGCGCTCTCCTCTTGCAAGTCAAGATAATTCACAGTTCTAATTAAATCTTGGCCGCGAATTCCTGCAGAACCACACTCAAGTTTCCGATGTTAACGCTCTTCGATTTACTTTCGCGTCCCCTCTCTGACTCGGCTTCATTCTATATAAAATATGTTTTTTTTTGGGGGGGGGGCGGGGGTGAGCCCCGCTTTAACGTTGCAGTCAAACGTCTAAAGTTTTTGTATCATACCTACGGTCTTGTCCCTACACTGCGCAGCATGCACATTACCCTCGATATTGATCAGTTATGTGGCATCTGTATATGGCAGCGGGCTACTACATTTCCAGCGCCTCGCTAAACTAAAGCCGGCCGCTGTGGTCTAGTGGTTCTAGGCGCCTCAGTCCGGAACCACACGGCTGCTAAGGTCGCAGGTTCGAATCCTGCCTCGGGCATGGATGTGTGTGATGTCCTTAGGTTAGTTAGGTTTATGTAGTCCTAATTCTAGGGGACTGATGACCGCAGATGTTAAGTCCCATAGTGCTTAGAGTCATTTGAGCCATTTGCACCTAAACCAAAGGGACTGAATTCCTGACAATAAGATATGCAATAGTGCCTCACTGCCTGCACAACGTACTACGAGGACATAATCTGCAATTGTTAACAAAGAGAAGCCCACGTCACTGATCCAAGTTTCTCCGCAGGTGTCACCTTGCCCTATTTCATTGTGCTTCACTAACATTGGGACGGCGCCTACTTGTCGTCACCGAATTCATCCAAATACAGTCGACAAAAACGACTACGCAGTAGTATGAATCATTCGAATGGGAGGGAATTAGGTAGATGTGATTTACACGTACAGACAAATAAATTACAACAATTTAAGAAAAATCGGATGATTTATTCAAGATAAAGGGATTCAGAAATTTTGCAGATCAATAATGCATTGGTTCATCTCTGGTCCTCTCGTAAGCAGTTAATTGTCTTGTCTTTCGTTGACAGAGTTGTGGAATGTCCTCCTGAGTGATATGGTGGCCAATTCTGTCCAACTGGCTCGTCAGATTCTCAAAATCCCAAGCTAGCTGGAGGGCCCTGCCTATTAAGCTCCAAACTTTTCATTTGGGGAGAGATCGGGGGACCATGCTCGCCAAGGCAGGATTTATCGAGCACGAAGATAAGCATTAGAGTATGTCGCCGAGTGCGAGATGGCGTCATCTTGCTGCAACGTAAGCCCAGGATGGCTTGCGATGAAGAGCAACAAAACTGCACCGCGGATAACGGCCAAAGTGGTCCTGCTATGAAAAGCAATGGCACCCCAAATCATCACGCCTGGCTGTTAGGCCGTATGGCCGGCGACAGACAGGTAGGTAAACCATCACTGTCAGAGGCGTCCCATGACGCTTCTTAGGTGGTCAGTGGGGTCACTTCGAAACGGGACTCATTACTGAAGACAGTTTTACTCGAGTCCATGAGATTCCACTCCGAATGTGCCTGACACCACTGCAGATGGATTTGTTGGTGTACAGAGGTCAGCGCTAGCTGACGCTATGGACGCCGTGAGCTGAGCCTTCTTTCTGGGAGAAGCCTGTTAATGGTCCTTGTGGTCACTGGAGTACCAGTTGCCTTTCGGATCTAAGATAATGATGAACCCGGGACTCTAAGTGCTTCTGTGATGCCAGGTCACACTTCACGCTCTGTCGTCTCTATAGGTCCTTCGCTTCCTTGTTGAAGCTGTGTTCGGTCATTGTTCACCTATTGCTGCCAACATCGTGTAACAGTAGCATCGCTCCTATTCAAATGTCGAGGTATTTGCCGATTACCACAATTGGTTTCTTTGAGCGCAACTACACGTCCTCGGTCAAATCCTGACATCTGCGTATATTGTTCACGCGCCTGTCTGCGAGCAATAGTTACTGTGCAACTGAGTACACAGAGTGGAATTCTCAAAGACTTTATGCATTTGTATCGACATGTCCCCTGTTCACTATCGTTGCCAGATACTCCAAATAACGCTGCGGCGTCACACATTCATCCTCCGGCCGACAAATTTTATAATTTAGCACTTTACGTCGGTTCCTGTGTGATTATCGATGTGTAATCAACTGGTATGATTCCTTCGTGGTGTGTCGATTCTTTTACCCCTTGTTTTGGTTCTGTGAGGTATATGCGGGCTTAGCCATGACCAGGTGGCCAAACGTATAAACAAATGGAATTATTGCCGCGATTCGTTAGGGGCATCAGCCATTTTTGCCAGCGCAGTTTCCAAGCTGCGGTAGGCACAGCTTAAGGGGCCACAACGGTAATTCGAGATCTTCGGGGTCGAGTCCTCATGGTGAAACATTTTTCTTTCCTTATTTTCAAGTTTTACGTTAATTACACTACAAATAAACCGAAATAATGCGCAATTGTAAGGCGACTATGATTTCACAACATACAAGCACTCATGTACATACTTCGCTGTGATTTACAACCGGAATTAGGTATAATTCGATAGGTTGTACATCGCATATTTCAATATTTAAAGAAGACTGACATTGTCGCGTACACCTTGTAAATAGTTGTTAACACTCATGGCATGAAAGGTGATGGATTGCCTGTATTATCTAAACAGCGTAATGAATGATTGCCTATAGCAGCAGAGGTTGGAATGGCAGTGGAATTGAAATGGCACGCGTAACTCATGCCCTGGGTGGAAAAGCCTGCACAGGTCCTGCCAAACACAGGAAGTAGCCCAAGACGGACGGTCGGGGTACCTGAGCACTCAAGCATAATAGAGTGGTGGCTGGCCGGTGTTGTAGCGCGGCTGGAAGGATAACCAGATAGTACTTCGGAAACTGGAAATCTTGGACACCACTGAGAGGAACGAGGAACCGTTACCTCGGAAATCACGCAGGCTGGGTTATTTCCAAGGAATTTCACTCTGAGAATGAATGCGTAATTAACGGGTATAGGTAATTCCTCACAAACTTTCCGAGCTGGAGGACAAAAGATTAAAATATGGTTGGTCGGCGTTCGGAAAAACCTGTAGAGAGGGAGAATATTACGTGGTTTAGAGAATATGATTCCCCTTCTGCAATAACGAGGGAGGGGAGCTGAGCTTTGCTCAGAAGCCAGTACAGGAGAGGAAGAAGTCTTCCATTTTGAGCGCCCAAGTTTGACGGTCGCTCAGTATCAGCTTTTGTTGGTACAGACGGAATTGTGGTCTTTGCTCTCACGAGATTTTATAGTTACAACGGTTAGGCAATGTACTATTGCGAACTTACACGGTTCTGGACTTCACCTCCAGGTAGGGAGTCGTCGTTGGGTACGCAGCGTTCAGTGATTGAGAGCACTTCTTCTGTCTATACTCACGTAAGGACGTTATCTGAATTCCATCCATGTAGCTGGGAGTTCATATATCATGTCTGTAGAACACAGAGAGGAGAAGAAAGTATTAGATTATACTAGTCAGAGGACCGTCTTCTGCCATCATTGTGTTTGAAGGAGTTTTTATTTTGTGCCTGGAGTTCTTCCAGCGTCGCAGACGTGTTCGAGAACCATCACTCCGACGGACCGAACGCCGTACGTACTGTGATATTGCTAACTGCTTCGGCATATTAGGGCTATAAGGCTAAACAGCCGTGATCGCGTAAGTTTTATTTCCACTGAGGTTGCACACCACTGTAGGTCATCTCTGAAAGTATTGTTTTCTAGTGTTTGGTACGTAGATGACGTCGGTCATCTCTCATTATTTATATTAGATCACGTAGCCATAAAAAGTGGCAGATTTGGGCAATTGATCAATCATATTAGATAGGGAATTCATTTGTATCTCTTTATGTTCATTGGACATTGATATACTTATAAAAATTCGTAATATATAAAGGGGTTTTAATCTACAATAAATGTATAAGAAGAAACAACATTTATGGCTCTGAGCACAATGGGACTAAACAACCTTTATCATTTAGCAATTACTACTTCCTTTAATCATTCATTTATGTTTTATGTTGTAACTTATATGTTAAAGAGCAAGAAGGAGGAAGTAATATCACCATTAAGAGAGCCTAAGATATGATTTAGTGGTAGTCACACAGGACCCAATTTTCATTATCGCGTTCAGTGTTTTCCGTTGCGGACTGTCGTTTTTACACCCACCAGGAGTAGCATCTTGTATAAAATATTCAGATTTTTTTTATATTTACATAAAGCCCGACAAAGAAAGGCAGAGGAAAATTAGGAACTGCAAATGAATACATGGTGAATCGAAATTCGCTCACTCAGGCTTTGCAGCGCGACTCCTCACATGCCAGCGATAGAAAAATATGTCTCTCTCCAAATTTCGTTCGACGAGTGCATCCGGCAGAAAAAGAACGTTAAAGAGTGGTAAATTGGCAACACTGTAACCAAATGTACGGTAACTAGCTTTGTCTGCAGATGTTTGTTGTGCTGTACTCTTGGTGCGTAGGATAGAGTCTTGGGTTCGCGTGCTGGAGGCCGTGGTTTCGATCCAGGGTTGGGGTGCAATTTATTATTTGCTAATTTCATTCTGACATTTCATACTGTAATATACGCCGTTTCTTACGTCACATGTATCCCAAATTTACAACATTTTGTAACTCTGAACGTAATAAATACGTGGATAGACAAGTATGAAATAGCCAGTTGAAGCAAATGACCTGTCATAGGACAGAGTAACTACAAAACAATATCAATTTCGAGATGCTAAAGATGTGCCTCTTCCATGTAATGCACATTACTCCTTTGGCAGATATTCTTCTGCACGATTCATACCGACATCGCTAATTGTGAAATGATCTGTTTCGAATTACACTGTGTGTCCCTAACGGTAATAGACATGATGTTTCCACAATACCACCAATAGAATAATAATAATAGTAATAATAATAATGCATTTAAGTACGTACTAAACAGCACGCGGTTGTCAGTATCAGTGTTGAAAGGCATGGGACCAAGGTGTTAACGCATACGAATAGTAACCGAGTTTGGACATTATTCGCAAAGCACATTGGTAGTCCTGTTGGTAACGTAAGGCCCTAACGAAATGTATGGAACTGAATGAGGCAATAATAATAGTTGCTACTAATCTCTGGGACCACTCGGAGGAAGATACAAAGAAAACAGGTTTCGCATCTAGTGGATGAGGTAATTGTGAAATTCCATTACATTAAAAGGGCGTCTTTCAGAGCTGACCAATCTTCAGTATCTGCGATGTAGTATGTAAGTGCAAGTTTTTTCTAGAGGACCCACTGCAATCACTGTTGACGATTAAGATGCCAGATACCGCACCAGCGGCAGTATATTTACCAAATAAAAATCATAGGCTTCAACTCAGAATCGAACCTTCGACCAGCTGCATGCTAACCCAAAAAGCTACTCATTGCACCAACTGTACAACGCAAACACAGAGTACAAGTGGTTACAGTGTTGCCAGATTGCTACTCTTTAACGTCCTTTTTCTTCCGGATGTACACGGCAAACGAAATTTTGTGAGGATACTGAAAGGGGAATTCTGTAGGTACAGGGCACTGGAATGCAATTGTAGGTGAAGGAGTAGAAGAAAGGTTTACGGGAGAATGTGGGGTTCGTAATAGGTATGAGAGATGATGGAGACTAGTTGAGTACTGCAATAAATTTCAGCGAGAAATAGCGAGTACTCTGTTCAAGAATCACGATAGGAGGAGGTATACTACGAAAAGGCCGGGAGATACCGGATGATTACAGTTAGACTACATTATAGTCTTTCAGCGATTCTAAAATCAGATACTGGACTGTAAGGCGTACTCAGGAGCAGACAGACTCAAATCACAATTTAGTAGTGATGAAGAGTTGACAGAAGTTTAAGAGATTAGTGAAGTAGAATCAATGTACAGAGAAATCGGATACAGAAGTAATAAGGAATGAAGAAATGCCCTTGAACTACTCCAAGGCTATAGATATTGCAACAAAGATGAGCTCATTAGGCAGTTCCGCTGTAGTGGAATAGACATTTCTAAAAAGGGCAGTCACAGAAGCTGGAAAGGAAAACTTAGGTACAAAGAAGATAGCTGCGACGAAACCATGTATAACAGAAGAAAAATTTCAGTTGAGCGATCAAAGAAGGAAAATTCAGGAATATGGAAATTCAGGAATATGGAAATACAGTTCACTAGGGAATCAAAGAAATAGGAAGTACAGAGAAATTAGGCGAAATGGCTCCATGAGAAACGTGAAGAAAAGGAAAAAGAAATTATCATGGGAAGGACTAACTCTGCACGTAGGAAAGCCAAAACAACTTTCGATGAAATTAAAAGCAGCGGGGCTAACATTACGAGTGAAATGGGAATACAAAGGAGACAGCGAATGGGTGGAAATGACACATTGAATGCCTCTATAGGGCGAAGACTTATCTGATGTGATAGAAGAGCTTTGGAAGATTTAACATCAAATAAGGCAGCAAGGATAGATAATATTTCATTAGAATTTCTAAACTCGTTGGGGGCTCAAAATGGCTCTGAGCACTATGCGACTTAACTTCTGAGGTCATCAGTTGCCTAGAACTTAGAACTAATTAAACCTAACTAACCTAAGGACATCACAAACGTCCATGCCCGAGGCAGGATTCGAACCTGCGACCGTAGCGGTCGCTCGGTTCCAGACTGTAGCGCCTAGAACCGCACAGCCACTCCGGCCGGCAAACTCGTTGGGGGAAGTGGCAAAAAAAACGACCTTTCACATCTGTGTGTAGAATGAAAGAGTCTGGCGATATACACTCTGACTTTCGGAAAAATATCATCCACGCAATTTCGAAGACTGCAAGGGCTGACAAATGCGAGAATTATCGCACAATCAGCTTATTAACTCATGCTGCCTAGAATAATTTAGAGAAGAATGAAAAATAAAACGGGGTATGTGTAGGATGACGATCACTTTGGATTTAGGAAAGGCAAAGGCACCACAGAGGCAGTTCTGACACTACCGTCCGACAATGGGAGAAAGACTAAACAAAAATCAAGACCGGATCACAGTATTTGTCGACCTAGGAAAAGCGCTCGAAGTTGTCAAATGGCGTAAGATCTTCGAAATACTGAGGAAAATATTGGAAAACCGTGAAAGACCAAGAAAGAAGTGCTCGGATTAATATGGGCGTAGGACAGAAATGTAGTCTTTCGCATCTACTGTTGAATCGGTACATCGAGGAAGGTTCAAGAGTGGAATTAAAATTCTAGGTGGAAAGATATCAATGATAATATTCGCTGATGACCTTGGTGTCCTCAGTGAAAGTGAAAAAGAAGTACATGATTTGCTGAATAGAATGAACAGTCAAAAGAATGCAGGATATGGATTTCGACTAATGGAAGAAGGACGGAAGTAACGAGAAGTGGCAGAAATGAAAACAGCGGGAAACTTAACATAAGGATAGATGGACACAAAATAGATGAAATTAAGGAATTGTGCTATCTAGGGTGCAAAACGACCGGAGAAATGAGGACACCAAAACCATGATATGAACATTCCTGGCCAAGAGAAGCCTACTAGTACCAAATGTTAACCTTAATTTAAGGAAGAAATTTCTGAGAATGTACGTTTTAATCACAGCATTGATGGTAGGGCAACAATGACTGTGGGAAAGCCGGAACAGAGGAGAATGAAAACATATCAGAGGGGTGCTGCAGAAGTTTCTTAAAAATTCGGTGGACTGATAAAGTAAGGAATGAGGAAGTTCTGTGCAGAATTAGATAGGGAAGAAATGTACGGAAGACACCGACAAGATGAATGGTCAGGATGATAGGACATCTGTTACGACGTCGGGGAAGAATTTCCGTGGTAGTAGAGGCGTCCTTAGAGGGCATAAACTGCAAACGAAGACAAATATTGGAATTCATCTAGAAAATAATGGAGAACATAGGTTGCAAGTGCTACTCTGAGATGAAGATGTCGGCCCTGGGAAGGAATACGTGGCGGGCCGCATCAAAACAGTCAGATGACTGACGACTCAAGAAAAAAAAATTGTTTCTCCAGTTGTTTCTTGAATGCAAGATGTTTCCCATGTGACAAAATCTGTCGTACATGTCTGGCGCTAACTGACAATGGTAAATCTGCAACAAGATGAGATTAATAACTGTTTGTTGCAGTTGCTTTGCGCAAAAGTAATCTTTCTGATGCCTCAAATAATCTTCAACTTTGCCCATGTTTCCTGTTGTGTTCATATCGTGCGCCCAGTGTAATGAAATTATGAATCACTGTAATTGAACAGTTCAACTTCTTGGCGAACTGACGATCAGAAACGATATTTGCTTTTTCACCACATAATAACTGTCTTCCACATGGCATTGCCACAGTCATGGTTCATGTACACAACACGCACTGTCACTAACGGAGTCTGTATCCTGTCGGCAGTAGAGGCATCCATGGACACACTAATACAACACTGAGCTGACTGCCTTTATACTGAGTTCCAGCTTCTACCACTTCAGTCATTGATGGTGTATGCTGTACTACTGACATTAAATGCATTTCTCGGTATACTGAATCTCATAGTACTGCATATACACTGTACACAACTATGCCAACCGACAATGTTAGTTTTCCTGAAGATCTTATGCCTTTATCCTGATTTCCACTACTGTATATACTTAGGTTTCAGTATCCCTCCGTGGCTCAAATCAGAATGTAATTTTTATCAATTGAAATATGATGAAAGGAAAGAATAGCTTTGAAAACATATTTATTACCGGGTAGCACATTTGCAGAGATTTTGAAGGGTTTAATTGCCTAAAATTGTGTAGTGTGGTCGAGTGGGAGGTCGCCTCAGGACGTGGCAGGCTGCGAAAGACTTTTCGGGTGGTCGAAGGTAGTCTGACAAACATATTACAGGTGCTATCTGTGGCTGGTAATGTCCGTCAACGAGATACAGTCACTTGTCTTGTTTCAGAGGAATCTTCTCGACCTGCAGTACTTGGACTGTCGCAGAGGGTGGGATTATTGGTATTCGGGAGCTCCAAAGTTAGACGCATTATGGAACCTTTTATGGAATTGGCTGCCAAGAAGAGGAAGAAGAGTGCACTCCGTGTGCATCCTGGTTAGAGTTATTCCAGACGTGGAAAGTGTCCTACCGGATGCTATGAATAACACAGGGTGCAGCCAACTGCAGATGTTGGCTCACGTCGGTACCAATGGTGGAAGAGATCTTCTCTGGTTTCGAAGAGCTGTTTCAAGTGGTAAAGGCTGCTATTATTGCTTGCTAGATAAAAGCGGAGCTCACCATAGGCAGCATAGTCGAGAGGATCTCTGGTACAGAGCCGACAATCAGAGGTTCAGATTGTCCTGCAGCCGTGTAGGCTGCAGACTAATCGACTTGCGCCGTAGGGTTGTGGTGCTTCAGATCCCGCTAAATGGGTCAGGAGTCCATTACATGTGGGATGAGGCTACACGGGTAGCGGGGGCTGTGTGGCGTGGACTGGGCGATTTTTTTAGGTTAGAGGGTCTCAGGGGAACGCGGGAAGTGCTTCAGCCTTAAAGAGTGCAAATCGAAGAACGTAAACATCGCAACCATCGGTATAACAGTTGTAAACTGTCGTAGCTGTTTTGGGAAAGTACCACAGCTCCAACAGCTAATAAAAAGCACTAATGCTCAAATCGTTATAGGCGCTGAAAGTTGGCTGAAGCCAGAGATACGTTAAGCCGAATTCTTTTTGAGCCCCTAACGGTGTTCAGGAAGGACAGGTTAAATACAGTTGGCGGTGCTGTGCTTGTAGCTGTTAGAAGACTTCATCTTGTAGCGAAATTGAAGTTCCTGTGACATAGTATGGCTAGAGGTCATTCTTGGCAACCATAATAAAATAATGACTGGATCCTTTTATCGATTTCCCAACTCAGATTATACAAGTGGTGAGAGCTTCAAAGAAGACTTGAATCTAATTTCAAACACATACTTGACTCATACAAGTATAGTTGGTGGTAACTTTTACTGACCCTCGATATGTTGCCGATAATACTTGTGTAAACCCGGATATATGCATAAAACTTCATCTGAAAGACATTTCGATCAGTTAGCTCATGGGCCCACTCGAATATTACTCAGTTGTGAAAACACACTTGGTCTCTTAGCAACGAATGTCCTGAGCTAACAACGTGCATCAGAACGGATACAGGGATTAGCGAACATAGGGTCTGTCGTAGAGAGACGGAATACGGTAACACCCAAATACGCAAAAAATAGACGAAAAATATGTCTATTGAAGAAAGCAGTCTATAATTCGCAAGACGCCTTCATGGGACACAATCTCCACTTCTTCCAAGTTAACATTGTAAGTGTGGAGCAGATGTGGCTTGACCACAAAGACAGTATCGACAGTAATGATAGTTTTACACCAATTTAATTAACAAACGATCTAGATGATCATCCATGCTTCACATTACACGTCAGAACACTGTTGCAGAAACAATGAAAAAAGCATGCCAGTTTGCCACAGAAGGCATCGCTCAGAATCCGATTAACGTCACCTATAGCCTCGATAATGGCATCAGCTAGGGAAAAAATGGAATTGACAGTGTATATCAAATACAGGTGAAGCCATTCATTCATAATTAAATCCCGTACAGCTACCTAATTGTGGGGGTGTAGGGTGCTACAATTCGCCAGCTTTTCCAGTTATCCCTGACATTTCAAGAATGAGATTTTCATTCTGCAGCGGAGCGTACGCTGATATGAAACTTCCTGGCAGATTAAAACTGTGTGTCGGACCGAGACTAGAGCTCGGGACCTTTGCCTTTCGCAGCCAAGTTTCGAAGGTAGGAGACAAGGTACTGGTAGGACAGAAGCTGTGATGACAGGTCGCGAGTCGTGCTTGGGTAGCTCAGTTAGTAGAGCACTTGCCGCGAAAGACAAAGGTTCCCGATTTCGAGTCTCGGCCGGTCACGCAGTTTTAATCTGCCAGGAAGTTTCGTCCGTGACACTGGCTATGGGACTAAGACAGGGTGTTTTGATGAGCAAATCCTGATTCCAGAGGGTGTCTTAAGTTTTCACCAAATCAGGAAGTAACGAATACAGCCCCGAGAATATGGCTTTTCTTATCTTGGAAAACGGGACTTTCCACAGCACACCCTGTCATGAAGATTTTGTAAAAAGGGCAGCACTTCGTTATTGTGAAAGCTAAAACAAATTTCTGGGTTCCTGTTCACTGTAACGCGGATGAGTGGGCCCAAGCCATGGTACAAGAACCGCTTCCAATATATTACAGAACTAAATCAGGCCTGATATACGCTGTACATGTACTACGAGTTAAACTTGTCACTCGGCCAATGGTGCTCTCGACTCTGGCATCATTTGGAAAGAGACTAAATCCTGACTCGTTGGATCACACATCACGTTTCGATAAACTGCTTTCTTACTTCTGTGTTATTCGACCCTCTGGCGACGTGCAGCCACATATGCTGTAGGGAGCAGAGGTCTTTAGCGATACGGTAGAGTCAACTCCAATTAGCCCTCGAATATTGTTTCCTTCGCATTGATGGCACGAGAACTGGGTCAGCGATGTGGCCAGGCATTCACTGACAACAGCAATCCATCTTGGGTTAGACAATTAGTTGTGGTTGGTGTTCAATTCGGCATTGGGATGTAGGGCAGACTGCGTTGATACACCAAGAATTGGGTAACTTGCATCACCAGGTGATCATGGACACGTCCAAACACGAAAGCTCTTTTCCACAATTCTGTCACATCTCGAAGTCGATCCATCTTTCTGAATTTATTCCATGCAACCCAAAGGCACATACACTCCACTTCTCTAACATGACTTACGTCGTCGGTGTAGTATCACATGACCAGCTGGCACCATCTGCGTTGCTCCAAAGTGACGTGAATTCTCCGTAGAGGCATGGGAGGGGGACTAACAATCTGTGCGTCAGATGGAATGACAATGGAATTTACATTTTTTTATTTAACTATTCACCCAGGGAACGTCTCACAACGAAATTGGATCTCTCATAGTAATACACATTCAATACACAGGTTGTTTTAAGGAATAATAGAAGCCGTGCGGGATTAGCCGAGCGGTCTCAGGCGCTGCAGTGATGGACTGTGCGGCTGGTCCCGGTGGAGTTTCGAGTCCTCCCTGGGGTATGGCTGTGTGTGTTTGTTCTTAGGATAATTTAGGTTAAGTAGTGTGTAAGCTTAGTCACTGATGACCGTAGCAGTTAAGTCCCATAAGATTTCACACACATTTGAACATTTTTTGAATAATAAAAAGTACAGGAGATTATACACTAAAGAGACAAAGAAACTGGTAATGAGCTTAATGGCGTTTATGGTCCCCGTGAGTACCTAAAAATGCCACTCTGTAGCAATTCTGGATGTGTGGGATGTCACATTGTCCTGCTGGAATTTCCCAAGTCCTTCGGAATGCACAATGTACATGAATGAATGCAGGTGGTAAGAGAGGATTCCTCCGTACGTCTCACCTGTCAGAGTCGTATCTAGACATATCAGGCGCCCCATATCACTCCCGTTGCACAGGCCCCACACCATTACAGAGCCTCCACCAGCTTGAACAGTACCCTGCTGATATGCAGCGTCCATGGATTCATGAGGCTGTCTCCATACCTTGACACGTCCAACCACCCGATGCAATTCGAAACGAGACTCGTGCGACCCGACAACATGTTTCCAGTCATCAACGGTCCAATGTCGATGTGACTGGCCCACGCGAGGCGTAAAGCTTTGCGTCGTGCAGTCATCAAAGGTACAAGGATGGGCCCTCGGGAAAATCCCCACTTCATCTCTAGCTTGGAGATGCTGTTTCCCATCGCTAGTGCGCCGACTATAATGTCGCTTTGAAAATCTTGGTAACCTGCCATTGTAGCGACAGTAACCGATCTGAAAACTCGACCAGACACTTGTCTTCTATAGGCGTTGTTGACCACAGCGCCATATTCTGCCTGCTTGTTTATCTCTGCACTTGAATACACACGTCCATACCAGTTTCCATGGCGCTCCGTTGTAGTACAGACTGACTAGAATAAAACTTCCCGTATAACGTGTATGCAACTCTTATTTATTACAGCTAGGTTACAGTTTAACGTTAATAAGTAGGAGACACCAGGACGTGTTTACTCTGAAACGTTGTGCAACGCCTTTTCTTATTTTGTACCACCAATACACTTGGTGTGTCATTGAGAGGTTTTTCAGTGTAAGTGTGGGTGAATCTCTCTGTATGCACAGAAATTACCGGCTTGGGCAACATCTGCTTAGCAGCCATTGCAGCTCTCTCACCAAGATATCTACGAATTGTAGTACAGTAATTACTTAGAACATGCCTGTCATTAAATTCGTGAAGTCCGACTGCCAGGTGCGAATAATACTGTTACACTTAAGGTGTTCTTCTGTAGTCCGAAAAATGAGAAGAAAAGATGGTTTCTTCCTAAAGAGTGAAATCTCGTGTCTCATAGGACTTCAGTCTGTAGAGTTTTCGACAGCTCAACTCAGCCTCTTTAAAGAGAGAGTTTAATCTCTCTCGAATTTCACGGCACCACTTGAGTGATTTTCTTGTTATTTTGAGAAAATTTTACTAATAAAATATCGAAGATCCTAGGGAGAACACCGTTTTGAACTGAGAATAGTTAGATATACGTTCGTTTAGAGGAGATTATTCTACTTTACAGCACACATTTTATGCATCTGTATAATTTGGAAAGACGAAAATAAAAAAATAAAAAATGGTTCAAATGGCACTGAGCACTATAGGACTGAACAGCGGAGGTCATCAGTCCCCTAGAACTTAGAACTACTTAAACCTAACTAACCTAAGAACATCAACACATCCATGCCCGAGGCAGGATTCGAACCAGCGACCGCAGCGGTCGCGCGGCTCCAGACTGAAGCGCCTAGAGCCGCTCGGCCACTCCGGCCGGCCGCCGAATGTAACTACCGAAGTTTCTAAATAATACAAACATTACGATGGGGAGTTTTACGCATTTTTGTTGGGAACATGTTTAGCAGAACTTTGCATTGCCATCCTAACAGACTGCTTAATCAAGGAAACAATAAGACAACGGCAGTTCGAAACACAATTGAAAAAAGAAGTGATGGCGCAGGGGAATAAAATATAGGATTTGCTAAAAATGTATTCCAAGTTAATCTGTTACGACAACGACAGGTAAGGTCAAGAATAAGGAAAACGAGGAAACGCCTATTTCAGGTGTCATTATTGGTCTTCTGTCCATAGACAGTTTTTCGTGTGATAACCAGTCAATGCTCTCCGGTGTTTTGCCATTATCTTCAGGGCCAAGTAATTTCCGCTTTCGTTTATATCGTCTATTATCTTCTATCTCTTTCTTCTTCTCAATCTTCTCTCACATCTAGATATTCCAAAGCCTCTCTTAAAGCACTCCCATCTTGACGAATGTCCCATCCTATTGTTCTTCCTTCTTCTTGCCGCAGTCTGAAGAAGCGGATAAATACTGCCGTTCTACTCACTGCTTGAAACAAAAAGAAACCAAGAAAGGGTGCAGAGTTATTGTAAGTCATGGGATACCAAGATTGTACCACAGGAAAGGCAATATTTTTTGTGTGCATTAATTGCAACGCTAACAGTCATCATGAATAGGTCTTTAATTACCAATCAAACTTCAACGTAAGACATGTTACGCTAACGGGTGGAAGTTCAACAAATGATTGTTTACTGACAGTAAAATTGTTGTGTTTTATCAAGTTAATTAGTGTAAGTAAAACTCTAATTTTGTTTACTGCCTACAAAAGGTATTTTAAAAGTTTACTGTTGCGTTTTAGTTACTCATTACCGTGTGTCCTGTGATACGCATAATAATAGGTGCGTAAGCCTTACCCATACCCGGTGTATGTAAGCACTCGACTTGGTCTATATAAACTTATGTTGCACTCATAAATATAATGTTTATTTAGAAGCATATATACGAAGTTATAGTGTAATAATCTTTTTGTAAGTCCAAACCATTTTAAACACGATAAATCTAACCAAACAACAAATTAAAAATTCCAGAAAGAAATTCTGGTTTTTTTTCTTCTTAGACTTTGACTTTCAACTGACCCTCAACAATGCTGTCTCCAGCCATCCTCTTCAGATCCAAGTAATTTCCGCCTTTGTTTATGTTGTCTGTCATCTACTATCTGATTCTTCTTCTCAATCTTCTCTCACATCTAGGTACTTATTTTAAAATGGTTTAAGATACTATGGCAGGATACTGGGTCATGTTGTTTTGATTTCTTCATTGAAACATTTGCTTGACCTACTTTGCAACGACCGTTCCCACTTTGCTTTGTCACTGATGCAGCCTTCTCTGACTTGAATGCTAATATGTTTTTAATGGAAAATAGACCACACGCATATGATTAGCTCAAGCCGCAACAGTTTGAAATTTTAGTCATTGTCGCCTTTACGTACCTATAGATGCTATAAAAGACCAAACGACAACGCCATTTGGAATCTAGCGGCCGTCAGAGAAAGGGACGTATTAGTTTAGCTAAAATACTGCCTGCCATTCGACTCGCTATGGTGTGCTGTTAGTGCAAAACTCTGTGCTTGGCCATCGTGCTGAGTTTAACTTTTTGTTTTTATTCACGAGAAGCGGCCGTGATTCTTTTACATCATAATGACATTTATTTTTAACTTCGAAAATGAGACAACTAACAATGAATACGCAAGAACTCTTTGGTCGCTCAGAATTTTCCTGTGTATTTCTTACGCTGTCTCAATTTATAATGATTATACATGTTCCCTGAACACTGAAGGACCCTGAAGGGGAAAAGAACAGGAAATTAAGTACAGCATATGCTGTCAGTTTTCACTCGCTAACGTACATTCAAATGGACTGTTGTATCGAAAACGAAAAGAGAATAACCGATTTACCGTCTCCTGTCTCCTGGTTAGGATTTACTAAAAACCGACAAAATAATTTTTTATCTGCATGACAAACTTAAAGTACTGTATAGAACCAAAGAAATCGTGTTAAGCGCGTGATGAAAGGCGATCAACGATTCTGACGAAAAATTTTACGAGTAAATATGACTGCTTGATCTCTGATTCTAAGTACAAAAGACATTAATAAGCACTATTCTTTCCCTCTATTATTCAGCGAACAAAGACTGACTCTAGCTCTGTTAAGATTACCGCTGGTTTATATGGACGCGATGTTAATAGCTTTTACTAAAATACGAGTCTGTTAATAATAATTATGTAAATTATTTGCTGAAGTGACCTCAGAATACCAAATTATGTTTGTCACCTATGATAAACTTCTTTTATTAGTAATATAAGAGTCTTCACCTGAAATACTTAAGATAAATTTACGCATCTTCAGTACCCTATTGTTAACCGCCATTCCTATGTGCATAACTAATTTTGTGAATTACGACTCTTTAAACCTCGTTACTTATGAATAATTTCATTCAATCTTTCAAATGGTTCAAATGGCTCTGAGCACTATAGGACTTAACAGCTGTGGTCATCAGTCCCCTTGAACTTAGAACTACTTAAAC